>NC_092815.1:110216156-110869281 GCF_023375885.2 Dermacentor andersoni
TCTCAAGCAGCGAGAGCACCTCTTGCCGCCGCCCGTTCTCAGCGCGCGTTGGCGTGGCTCCCGTACGCATGTACCGTACGTGCAGCCGGCTACGTGCCGCTACGCACGGGACCGCACTTGCCATCATCGTGCGCTCACCGCACGCTGAGCTTACGGGCCTACGCGTCCTCCTCCTCCTCCGCTGTGCGTGCTCCCGTTCCGGTACGAGATAGCATCGATCGGCAGAGGCCACGACGAGAGACGACATCGTCGCGGCTTTAAAAACGCTCGCCACGGCGGCCTGCGCAGGTTGCCCCACGCCGAAGGTATTGTTCTGTCCGGCGCGCGTACAAGCGTATCCGGGTCATATTCCGCTCCGACGCTTCCCCGCGTGTCCTACACTCCCGTCTCGCGCGTGGAAAGAGCAGTGAATTGCGTTCCGCTCCTGAGCACGAAGTCGCGGGTCCGAATGCCGGCCGCATTTCTAAGTTTAAGATGGTCAAAATTAGTCTGGAGGCTTGCACCTCGCATAACAAACTGCACTCTCCGTAGACGTCGTACGGAAAGTGCAGTCTGAATATAGTTTGACCTCGTGCGCTTATCGATCGTGCCGTGCGTGTCCTGTAGGACGTTTTGCGGCGTCGTCGGTGACGTGAGTGAAGCGTTGCCACAACGTTTTCGCTTGCGCCGAGAGCCGCAACAACCGTAGACGCAGAGCGGTTGCGGTGGGTATGCGTAAACTATACGGCGGATAACCGGCACGAAACAACTGCCGCAAGGACGTTCTACGGGTCGCAGTGCGAATGTGTGTGTGTGTGTGCCACGGAGATTTCTGTAGTCGTCGCCGGGTCGCCTACGGCACTTCGATCAGAATACTGGTGCCGGGTTTAGATGCGGAAGAGGATAGGGAGGGGACGATGCGGTGTCGAGGGAAAAAAAGTTTAAGCGTGGCCGATCAGCGTCGGCGACCGAGAGCGGGTCCACCGGCGAATTCATTGGTGCACGTGGTGTGACCGCTGGCGTCGTATCGTGAATCGCACGCGCTGCTTGCACATTCGTCCGTGCCCGCGTTTCTGACCGCCCTCGTGGGTACAGTGTACTCTTCAGTGTATTCATTCTAGTACACTGTAGTCGTGGGCCCGTCGTTTCGTGAAAAGTTTGCGCACGTGCTGTAGAGCTCCTGGTGGGCAGGCACATTGTTTCGTACCAAAATTGAGGTCTGGGGCCGTATTCTGTAGCGGTTCCTTTGGGAACCGGTTCCCTTTGGCTGTTACGTCTGGATTACGTCACTCGGAGAAAGAGTGGAACGGGGCGGCGTGAGGGGAACCAATCAACGAGCGGCGGTCTGCCGGAAGATCACGTCATCATTTTTGTTTGTACTTAGGGGACGGTATAGCAATTGAAGGATGTTGCTGGTTTGATAAAAAAACATTGGTTTGTATAGAGCACTTGCAAATATATTTTCAGTAATAAATATGAGCTTGCGGCGCAGACCGCTACTGGGAGTTGTAATTTTATTTGTGTTGTTTTCTTATTTAGTCGCTAGGTGGTGTGCCATACGTTATGCAAACAAGTTGCCTCGCTTTGTTTACGTTTTGGACTTGCCAGTTTGCGCGCCGAATCCGAAACTGGGTCCTCATGTTTGAGCGAGGCCGCGCGATATACTCGTGTCATTTGTTGAAGAGCACCCCTACCTTGCGAAGGCGTCGTGTGTGCTGGGTCAACAGCTGACTGCGGCGCGCAAGGAGGAGCTCTGGCAGCCAGTGACTGCCTTGCTGAATGCTGAGGGCCCGGCAGTGAAAACTGCGGCCCAATGGCGCGGCGTGTGGAAGAAAGATGTGTATAACGCCCGCCGTGATGCAGCCGCCTTGCACGCCGAAAGCAGGTAAGCACACTCGTTGACGGAGCTTTTGCGCACCATATTCTAACAAACGTGTTAATCACAGAGGAACCGGAGGAGGCAGCCTGCCCGGACCGCGAGGGCGCGTCCTCTCCTTAGTTAGAAGGGCGAGCGCCATCGGAGTCTGCCCGCCGTTCTTCGAGCCCGACGAAGAGGTGAACATCAGCGCATGGGTTTCAATAGGTCAACGCCAAGTCGACGCGCTGTCGCGATTTATGGCAACACACACGCTTTTAATTTTTCAACTTTGCCCCGTGCGGTCCGTTTATGGAACGCACTACCATATACCATTGCATGCCAATATAAACACACTGCATTTCGCAATCTGCTAAACGATCAATATGCCGTTTCAACCGTCTAAACACGTCACGTCTTTTGTAATTTTCTTGCATTTTTTCTACAAGTTAAAGAATTTCAGTGATCCCAATTTCTTTACAATACTTACTACTGTATAACATGCAAAAATGTTTACAATGTTATTATGCTATTATGTTGTTGTTTACCATTTATTGTTATTGCTCTACATATTGTATTTGCTAATGTAATAATTTTCCATGTTCTGTGCGTACTCCTTTCATTATGCTGATGTTTATTTCTTTCCCGATTCCATACTAATATGTTACCGTATTTCCCCATTTACACTATACCTTCTCGAAGGCCTGTAAGGTACATGTAAATAAATAAATAAATATTTACAATGTTTGCAGATGACTGTATAGTATATAGGGTCATCAACAGCGAATCTGACCAACAAGCACAACACGATTTGGATTTGATTGCCATATGGTGTGAAAAATGGAAAATGTCACTGAATGAGAAAAAGAGTGTCCACGTCACCTTTACCTGGAAGAGCTCATACGACAGCAATCGTAACACTATAAATAATGCTACTCTTGAACAAGTGTCAGAATATAAATACTTAGATGTATTTTTTTCTGCTGATCTAAGGTGGAACACACACGTTACTCATGTTAGGAACAAGGCTGTCGGAGCATTAGATTTTTTGAAACGTAACTTTAGTAGCTTGCCACAGAAACTTAGGGAGCAACTGTATTTCACACATGTGCGCAGTACACTGGAGTATGCGTGTGTTTGCTGGGATCCATATGCTACAGAACTTGTAGATAAACTAGAAAAAGTGCAGAACAGGGCAGTTCGGTTTGTCCTTGGCAATTATGACAGGATGCTTAGCATGACAGAAAGCAAAGAAGCATTAAATTGGCATCTTCTTGAACACCGTCGCCGAAATCTCAGATTAAAATTTCTTCATACCATATACCACTCTAATACGGGGATAGCCAGGTAATTGTATTTTCAGCCGCCCACATATGTTTCTAAAAGGCGAGATCACAAATTAAAAATTTGTGAGATTCCTTTTGACCCTCTATTGCATGGATTATGAAAGTCATTTTTTCAGCTTTCATTATTGATTGAATTAACAAACATGACTGTAATAATAAAGATAAAGCTTTGTGCCAAATATGGCACACCATGAAGATGGCTGAGTGCTCTTGCTGCCATGGGCGGAAAACAAAGCTTCACGGACGGTGGCCTTTTAATGTGATGTGGGGAATGAAATGTAACAGTTGTTTGCTGCGTTCAGGCACAGATGAATGTTTCACTTCCTATATCTTACCAACGACTTGTTTGTGCAAGGTGGCCGCTTACATCTTTGTTTCTTCTCGTCAAATTCTGGCCAGTGGCTGACTTGGTCAGATCGGTCGTCTTTGGGTGGCATTGCGGCCGCTGGTCCCTGTGCTTTTTTGACTTGAACATGGAATTCGATGTCCTGACTAGAAGTCCTTCCTGGTCGCTAGTTGGGTAGGCACTTGTTATGCGAGGTAAGGAATTCTGCAATTTCTGCTTTTAATTGAGCCAGCGGTAGTACTTGTCTCCTCCTAAGCTGCTCCTGCACCCTCCTGTACAATACCCATGCTGTTAGTACCGATAAGTCTAGCATAGGCGTAAAAATTCGATAGTGCCATTTCTTCGACATCTGATATGTATGCAGTAAAGTCCAAACAGAGAGTCCAGCAGGTCGACACCACCCATGTGCCTGTTATGGACCTTCACTACGCTGGGGCAATCAATTTCGCGAAACACCTTGGTGGAGGTAAACCAGCGCTGAGTCTTTTGGACTGGATCTCTCCCAACAAAGCTCGACAGAAATGTCACGGCGCGGTTGTCGTATCAACGCACACACGATAACTCTACGTCATCTATCGCGCTTGTGAGTGCCTCTGAAGCACCACTTCCTTTACATTTCAGTTCCTTTTCACTTTTCAGGCGGCTGTTTGGTAGACAATTCGCCCTCACCGTACCGATCGTCAAAATTACATCTTGTGATAGAGTGACCTGCAGCTTCGGGCTATTGAACAGATGGCAGCACGTTACCATATTTTGTTTTTCAAGTTCATACTGTGCCAAATATGGCACACACCGATTTCGGTTTCTCTGCTGTAGTTGCAGGCAAAATTGAGAAAACTAGTAACTGCCTTGAATTGGCGAGGCCAAAAAATATGCCAAAATAATTCTTCTACGTTTCTGCGGTCGAACTTTTCAGAGAAAAAAAAAAACAATTGCTCGTGTTTGCCCCCTCCGAGTTTCACGTCGCATCCCAAAATCTACTTCACCTCTGTTTTGCGTATCACTCAAGAGATGGCAGCACTTGCCCATAATAAGTGCGCATAACTACGAGATTTACTCTGACGGTATCACATTCTCAACTGGGAATCTCACACACGCGAAAAAGAATGGTAACCGGTATGTGCCAAATATGGGACGCCATGCAATAGAGGGTTAAAAGCGACACTTTCCGCTACTCTTTCTATGTTCGTACTATAAGAGACTGGAATACTCTACCACCTGACACTGTCTGTATTTGTTCAAATGATGATTTCTTCCATGCTTTATGAGTGTAATTCTGAGTGTTCATTTATATGAGTTGTACCCTCCCTGCTGTAATGCCTGAATGGCGAAGCAGGTACCCAATGAATAAAATGAATAAATAAAGAAATGTTTCATTGTCATGATTTTGTTTATATTGTTGCACCTTGTTAAGCAGCAATTACGAGCATTATGTGAAATCATGTGTGCAAGAAATGCAATGTTGAAGCAACTCTTGAGTTTAAACAAAGCAGTAGTAAGCATGAGTGTCTGCTATTTAAAGAAATCCTGCTCCAAAAAGTGCTTGGCATGTCTCGTTTGTAGCTATACGTTTGAATATGTGCTATACAGATTGCTCTGAACGACATTTCAGTTGCTGTGTAACTTGTGCTGTGCTTGCGTGTCACACATGAACAGACATCTTCAGCTTTGGAACAATGCAAGATTGGTTGCCATTCACCTTGGAAATAACCTTTATTTAAAGAAAGTTCCCTGGCGAGACAATATTCAGAAGCACAGTGAACAGAGCAAAGGAGTAACATAATGGCACATGGTTATTTGTCACTGCATGTGTATCTGTCATGCTCAACATAGACAAATCATGTGCTTTTCCCTACCGCAGTATGCAGCATACTACGATTAGCCACATGTGAGCACACGCAATGTGTTATGTTGAAGTGCACGGCCTATTTACTTCATGAAAAGAAAAATAAAACATGTTACACCAGCACATGTCTCCGCCTCATTTGCCAGCGAGTGCGCCGGCGCACACTTTGCAGGTAGGCAATGCGCAAATTTCTGGGCAGCCGAAACACACCAACTATGGATTCGCGCACCGCACGGCCTCTTTGAAACAAAGCTCGAGAAGGGTGTACAGGGTGCGCTTGCGGTGGCACCTGTACTTGAAGTGGCACTTGTGCCTGGGCTGGCCCCTGTGCGCTGTCGTCATGTGCACCGTCGTCATCTGGGTCGTCTGGCAGAGGCACGCCTGCTGCAAGGCAGAGGTTATGCAGCGCTGCACAAGCTGCAACAATAGTGGCTGCTTTCTGAGGCGAGTAGTGGAGCACCCGATACCTCTGCAGGCATCGGAAGTGGCTCTTGACGACTCCTATGCACCGCTCAACGGCATTTCGCATTGATGCTTGTGCCTCATTATAGCGCCCCTCTGCTGTGAGGCGATTTGGGTGACCAGGCACAGGAGTCATGATCCATGGCTCTAGCGGGTACCCAGAGTCCCCTGTAAAGTGTTGCATGTCAGTGAACGAAATGGATACATTAAGGCACAATGCAAGAACACAGTCTACGCCAGGGCCCTTTTACAACAGGAGCGGGTCTTGGATTTATTGTTGCAATATCTATCAAACATTTACCTTCCCGGAAAGTTGTAAAGAAAGTTTGACTCATTTTAAAGAAAAGCCCAATTTCACCTGTTGTCTTGGCTGCAAATCTCATTCTCAGGTTAAGTTGGACATGTAATATTTATTTCATACTCGTGGTTTTCTGCTCCGTTCATCCCATTTGCCCCTCCCTAAATGTACATCCTCCGCTAAAACTTATTAGCTCTTCTCTCTTCAGAAGTGTTATTTTATAAAACACTTCTAAGGTCTACTCTCGAATATGCTGCCAGTATCTGGGATCCTTGCTCTACCTTTCGTGCCTCTTCTCATGAAGGTACCCAAAATCGAGCTACCCGTTTGATCCTTTCTAATCACTCCAGCACCACATGTCGCTGCAACAAAAAAAATCGCACACATTGAGACACAAAGAAAAATAGCGCAACTTGCACTATTCTACAATCTATACTACACCGATCACTAACGTCGATGCCGAAAGTTTCACGCACACGCTTATTCCTTTGTTCCAAGGACAGGGACCAGGTCCCCGAGTCCATTGTCACCAACCCTTTTCCACCATACTTGAAAACTGCCATTTTGACGTGTTCTGTAGAATTCCACTCCTGCCTGTAACGCTCCACGTGGCATTCAGTGTATTGAAATTAATCAATAAACAGCATAACATGTCAGCTGTTGTATACATGCTGGTACAAATATCTGCCTTTTAAGAGAGACTTGTTTCTCTCGATAGTCGCTGCAGGTTCATTAGGTACTGCTGCATTCACAACACATTTCTAGCAAATCACGCTTTCTTAAAGCTTGCTAGGATGCAAAACTATTTTTCTGTGAATGTTTTACATGTGGAAGAAGCACTGCTACTTTAGGTGCACTTACCAAGCAAGACTTCTCCATGAAGTAACAAGCCACGAGTGAGGCGGCGGCGAAATGCAGAATACCTCCAGACGGAAGAACCATGGCACGATCCCGGAAACCGTGGGTCAATTGCCAGGATATACAGCTTCGCGTCGCACACCTCATAAGGGAAAGCAAAGAGAAGGTGTCAGTGCCACTACAACAAATATCTGGCACAACCTTTTGCTTACAACACTACTTGCCAATCAGTTACTGTTCAGTCAGCGAACACAATTACAGAAAAAGAGATATCAACATACGCAGTAGGCAGTTGAACTAATGATCAGCATGATAACAATGTCATCTTAACCTGCAAATGCAATGTTGGCATGTGTACACATGCTCATGTATGGCGTGCGGTCACAACACAATGCGCAAAATAATTCCTTTGGTTTCTTCCGTCCATATTGTATAAGATTCTGCTAAAAAGTGCCACCTGTGTTTTTTTTTTTTTCAGACAAAGTGCCTATTACAAGCGAAAGAATGCGGAAACAGCATGTGCCGTATTAACAGCTAGAGCAAATGGGTGTCCACATATTCTCATTCTCCCTCACACCATTTTCATTGATGGGATGCTCCTTTTCACGTTTACAGTCTGTTGGCCACAATGCTTTAGTTTTACGTCGAATAAGAATCACAAAGGCTCGTCTTCTGTTAGGATCGCTCGCAGACGAAGACTGCCTTCACTGCTACGGCGTCTATTCCGGTTTAAATCGCGCGTAATGTGTTTACATTGTAGCATCGGAAAGGCTATTCAACTGTGATTGGAGAGCACTGAAAAAGTGCGGCCGTGTTCTATGCAAAGATCAAAGTCGTCATTACACATACAACACAAACGCTACTTTCTCTCATAGGAACGCAAGTATTACCGGCAATTGATGAAAAATAACGAAACGAAGTTTTTTACAACGTGCACTCGCGCAATCACATATCGAAAATATTTGTCAATGAACAATACTCACGACCATGCAGTTGAGGGCGTAATACCCTTTACGGCTCCAGTACGATTCCGTTTCGCCGGGGCCGAGCTTCTTAGGGCGAACGATGGCTATCAGACTCCCGTCCACAAATCCTAGAAATCCTGGAATTTTTCCACGGCTAAGAAAGCCTTCCTTGACGGCGGCTTTCTGCGCCGTGGATGGGAATCTAACCCACCCTTTTTCTTTGCCCACAACCGTAATGGCCTTGGCGACGGCTGTAATGATCCGGCTGACCGAAGGCTGCGACAGTGCAATCGCTTCTTCATTCCCGACGCACGTTGAAAGCTCCCGGTGGCAAAAAACCGCAGCGCGCACAGCACTTTCATCGTAGCGTCGACACCACGAAATCTTTGAGGTCCGAGATGTCCTTCCAGCTCATCGCAAAGACGTCACACTATGTCTTTGGAGAGCCTAAAATGCCTCCGAAACTCTTCTTCGGCCATGCCGAACGCGTCGCGTCGTTGCCTCTCGTCGCGTCGTTGTCTTTCGGCACTCGCCAGCAACACAACCAAAGGAGCCGCCATTGCCGTCTCTGTCTCGTCTCGTCTAGGTGCCGGCTCGTCAGCTGGCGCGAGGTTAGCCGGCAGCCACGGTTGCCCTAGCAACCCTCGACATCATGCTCGCCCCCGCGCGCGACCCTCGAGAGAACCACTTCTCCGCGGTTCCTCTCCTAGCAGGGAACCGGTTCCTTTCCAGAAGATTGGCAACCTGTGTGACGTCATCAAAATTTGTCGTCCCGCCCACCAGGGATGACGACAACGAAACGCCGACCAATGGCAGCAGCCCAAAGGAACCGGTTCCCAAAGGAACCGCTACAGAATACGGCCCCTGGTGGCGCGATCGCTGGGTGGCCATGGGAATGATGTTTAGTTTCGCGGATTTATCTGTTGTTCTGGCCTGTAGCTCCATACGTTAATTGCGCCGTTATTTAACGCGCGTTAACTTTATATGTTTAACAAAGCGAGGTGGTGTCCAAATCGCACACCGCGAGTGTCGGCTGCCTCGGAGTAACGGGAACATGTTTACTGCAAGCGCCGGAAGCGGTCGTGGAAGCCGGAAAGACGGTCATGGCCGCCATGTTTTAGGACGTAATGTATTGTCGCGTTTCTAGCGCAATACTTTGTTGAATAGGATCACTTTTCAAAGTGGGAGAGCCATTTGAAGGCAGAGGGGGGACGTTTAGGCAAAACCAAGTGCTGACCATCATCTTTAATTTCCCATGCTGGCCATAATCAGCATACTTGCGCATCCAGTTGATGATGATTTATTGGCACCCCCATTGAAACAGGGCGGTGACAAATAGTCACCTAGCCTGCTTGCGAGTTAATCAGGTAGGCTAATCATGCTTTTCAATGTAGCGCGTTTTTTTTTTCTTTTTTTTTAATACGTCACCCGCCGTGGTAGCTTAGCGTCTGTGGTGTTGCTCTGCCAAGCACGAGGTCGCGGGATCAAATCCCGGCCGCGGCGGCCGGGTTTCCATGGAGGCGAAATGCAAAGAGCGACCGTGTCCCGTGCTATTGGGGGCCCGCTAAAGAACCCCTGGTCGTCAGAATTTCGAGGGTGAATCAGAGGGCGCCTATTTCTTTTATTAGCAAAAATAAGGTACATACAGATAATTACAAATATACGTAATATTCTACGCACCTCATACTATATTTCACATAGTCCCCACACCGGTTCAGACATTTGTCCCATCGCAGCACTAAATTTGAGATGCCCCTGTGCTAAAATTCGTCCGGCTGACTGTGGAACCACCGTCGGACGGCTGTCTTGGCTTCATCGTTGCACGTGAATCGCTGTCCTGCCAGGAACTTCTTCGGCGCACCGAAGACGTGGAAGTCACTAGGGGCAATGTCTCTGTGGATTTCGACGGGCGTTCGTCCCTTGCTCCTTAGAAAACGAATCGCACTTCGTGGCTCGTACGCCGTTACAACGCCGTGGACGTGCGAATCACAACCACCATCTTCAACAACTCACAGCAGCGCCGATCTACCGGCAGATAAGGCCGGGCCGGTCCGAGAAAAATCCAACGCTGAAGGTGGATATGTTGAATTCGCATTTACAGCCGTAATTTGGCTAAAAGAATAGAGGCAAAGACTTTCTGATTCTCCCTGGTATTCCGGAGTCCCCCACTACGGTGTGCTTCATAATCAAATCGTGGTTCTGGCACGTCAAAACCCCGAAATTCAATTCAGTTTGTATAAATCTCCTTACCCCTGTGTTCAAGAACGCAAGTTAAGTTGAAGCACATGCTTGACTTAATTTCAATGACGCCTGTCGTGAATTCGCCGGAGGAAATGCAATGAGCGTTCTGGGGACATTCGCGTAAAGCGTCATTCAGATTAAGTATAAAGCATGGGCTTCAGCTTAAGTTGCTTTCTTGAATATGACGTTTTTTTTTTCTCTTCCTCAGAACTTCCCCAAACATTGCGTTTCGCTACCTATGTCTGTAACGGATCTCGTCGTATCATCTCTGATGGAGGGATGAATGGATGGATGGATGGCGGCTGCACCCATTGTAACGGGCGGTGGCTGGCGCCACCTAGCCTTTTGCTTCCCCTCCTATTTTTTTTTCTTTATATCCCCTTCTCCTTAAACTAGTTTTCACTATCCTCCTCCCCCAAAATAAATATCTATAATAGTATAGAAAACATTAGCTCCCCGATTTATGGCATTATCTCTCGCTTGACTTCCTCCACCAATCCTCTAGCCTCCCGTTTGTTACTCTTCACTGCTTTTTTTTTTTCACCAGTATATTAAACGTATTCTGCTTGACTGCTGACCGGTTAATGCTTCCGTCCACATTTAAGTCCAAACGCTTCTGAAAAGTGCACGTTATCTACGTGTCTCACTGGCAAAATATTAATGTTACCTCCCGTGATGATGAGGATGTGGGCAACCCTTTGTATCGGGTGGACGTGGCAACCACGCCCAAGCCAGCATGACGCTCTACTGCCTACCTGTTCGAGCAAAGCAGGCGCAGGTAGGAAAAGGAAAGAACACTAAAACCCGTAGACAACAATACTAGCGCCCTCCTTATTAATTTTTGGCGCAAACTCTGCATGGACAGGCACACGCTGCGCTGAAATCGAGAGCCCTTGCTCATGGACACCTCGTGTCAAACAGCCCCTAACTTGAGGAAGTTAAACACCAGCGTTCGCCAATAGT
The DNA here is from genome assembly GCF_023375885.2 of Dermacentor andersoni. Classification (NCBI taxonomy): domain Eukaryota; kingdom Metazoa; phylum Arthropoda; class Arachnida; order Ixodida; family Ixodidae; genus Dermacentor; species Dermacentor andersoni. The sequence goes on from NC_092815.1 coordinate 110,227,316, forward strand.
CCCCCCCCCCCCTCCCCCCTTGCGTCGTTCGAATGTAGAGGCTGGAATGCGTTCCCTGTAGTAACCTCCGATTAGCTGGACGCCATGGGACGGGTGGACTCGGGGCGACGCCAGTGATCCGGAAATGCGTTCCGCGGTGCCTTTAATGCCGACGATATGCCGGGGAAGCAGTGTGATTAAGCGTGATCGCCTCTGCGCGCCCTCGTTCGCGGTCCGTGGGAAACGCGATGGTTCGCAGTGTCTCCCTCCTCGCTGTACCGCGTCCCCTGTTCTTGGGCCCCCACGCAGGAGCTGATGAAAGAAGGCTGTGGGGGCTACAGGGAGACGATCGCTGCCCCCATCCTGCGTTTCTCCAGCTACAGACCGGGCCGTCTCTGCCGGAACGCACTTGATGTATTTCTCGACCCCCCCCCCCCCTCCCCGCCTACCATTATTCACCCTCCTCCTTCCGTTCTCGTCTTGTATGCTTCCTTGTGAAGGCGGCGCTCCGTCATCTCCCGTTTCCGTCGCAGCTCGACGAGGGAGTTTCACTCTTTCATTTGAGTGCTCGCTGCCACAGCACCGTTGGTGGACACACACAGTGGGCGCTTGCGGCTGTAGCATTTTAACCGCTGCGCTAGCGCTGTGATGACTAATCGAACATTATGTACCTGCAGGCCCTACATATGCACTCTCGGATCTGTCGCTTCGGGCGAGCGAACTCGACTTGCAGTTTACTGACCGCCCTCCGGTATACAGGCGCGGTATACACCAGCTCACCGTTCTGCAGATCAATCCGTGCGGAACTGTCGAAGTTGTACGATGTTCTCTCTCCGCAATGAAGAACTTCAGAGTGCCGCAGTAGTGCAGCGTGGAGAGGGGTAACTGACAACGTAGATGCCTGCAACTTATCAGAGGGACATTCGTATATACCGCGCTATTCATTTACGTGCTCATTTGTGGACCGTCTGTCGAACGTTAGTGTGTTTCATTGCCGTTACGCGAGGTAGTGACCCTCCGAACGCGCTTGTGTGCTTTCCAGTGTTGGAAGGAGCTTTGTAGTTTGTGTAATAGGCCACTCTATCATATTTTTTTTCTGTATCTCCGTTCTTGTAACTCTTTCTCGTTGGCTCTCTTTTCTGTATCAGGTGCTTCGCGTTGCCTGGTGACTGCTGTGTGACCGCTCTTCCTTCTCCCTCCTTTCTTTTCGATTGCGTTGCATTAGCACAAGCGCACGCACACACACTGGCGGACACACAACAAGTATACGATTTGATGGTGGACGAGGAGTCGCGTCTCCGTATATATATATAATATTTTAGTGCTGGGTAAGATATCGCTGTGTGGTTAGAATATTGTTCGGACAGTGCATTTCGGGGGCTTTACAGGCGCTTGGCGTGAAGACGCGCGCGAAAACAACAGCGCCGTATAACTATTTATGCGAAGGAAGAAACAAGTGAGTCGGTCATATTATTGAGCCGCACCGTAGCCTCTCACCTTGAGACTCGTTGTGGATTGGGGCCGGTGCAGTTTCGCCCTCTCGTGCCACCGGTGCGGTTCAGGCGCCGCGCGCATGCGGGAAGGGAACCGCATTCCCGCAGCGAAAGAAGGTCGGTGCAAGGCGGGCATTTATATGGTTTCTCCTCGCTGCAGACCGTTGGATGTGCCGCGCTTCTCAGTATACAGCTCCTCGCAGTTTCTGAAACTCGTCGTCGTGACGCGAATGTGTCCGGACGCCGCCCCCCCCCCCCCCCCCCCCCCCTCCCTGTGCCGCTTTCGCAGCGGCGTCCCATTCCCTCTCCCCTGACGACGCTTCGCCGTGCTCCCTCGCGGGTTGCAGAATCAAGCGTCTTTCCTTTCTTTAGATCGCTATCATCGTCCTCAATGGCCGCTCGGGCGCCGCTGAATCAGGCGCGGAGAACGCCGTTCAGCCTCCGTCGTTCGTCGAGAAGCTGCGTCACCGCGATTAGGAGCGCGGCCCGGCGTCATCGCTTCCTGCCTTCGGCGGAGTCGATGTGAATGGCCGCTCGGCGTTCCTCCGGAGGTACTTACTACCTTTCTGACCGCTTCGAGCCGGCAACCCGCCCCGCTTTTCGCATTCGCTTGAGCGCCTAGCCGTCCGGTTACTGTAGCACGCGGTGACCTCGCACTGCGTGGGCATCGGCCGAGGGCCGCCGTGACCGCGCGCTCCGTGGCGTTGCATTTTTTGCGAGGTTTTGCCGCGGGGTCCCTAAAACGAAGTGCACCATCCCACAGCTGCCCGTCGCCGGAGCTGGCGTGGGGCTCGTATTTCGTCACAAACTTTGGGAAACAATGACTAGAAACTGAGGGGGGTCTATTCTTTAAGAGTCCACCTAGTGGACTGTCCATTCCGGCCGCTGCTGATTAGATGCAGCTGTACGAGCGAGGAGGAGACGAGCGGGCCTAGGTAATCAACAGCGGCCGAAATGGACAGTCCACTTGGTGGACTCTTACAGAATACCCCCGCTGGTGTCATCCTGGAGATTCGTTTCAAGATTATTTCGTAAATCGAAATATGTGCCGTAAATTAATTACGTAGTTAATTAGTTATTTCTTATTAATTGAATACGTGTTTTCATTCCTCGTGCTAGCAGTGTCCGCCTCTTTGAATAATCGAGCTCAGGGGCAATAATTATGCTATCTGCCACAGGTGATTTTTAAGAACTCTAGGAAACTTTTAAAAAATTCACGCGGAAACTCCTCTGGGGGTTGTCTAAGTATGCGTAAGCATTGCGAAACTTTATCCCATCAGTATCAACCCTTATCGGTAGTCATCAACCTTATCGACCATGACCCCACCCTTATCAACTTTTGTCTGCCATTATCAACCTCGATGACCAGCGAAGCTGTTTCAAAACCGCCACTACAATTGTTGAGGGGACATGCAATGCTTTATTTATAGTGCATAGAATACGAAAGTATTGGTGCGTATACGACTTTTAGTATCCGCTTATTCTGCCCACCCATGTTCCGGACACTGCCCAATTCCGCCATGTTGATATTTTGACGCAACCGGAGAGGCCTTAGCGGTCAGCTTATGCGCCTCGTACTTTTACGTTGTACCATTTCTACTTCCGTCGTGGTCTCAGTTTCTACAGGATCATCCCTCTCTCGATCTCTCTGCTTCGGCGCTGACGAATGTTTGACGGTCGACGTGCCGGACATTCAGCGCGGTGAGTCGTGCCGCGGTATCAAGAAAACAGCCGCCACGCATTTCCGCGAGTGAGCTTGCGCTGCGGGGCTGAAATGAGCGAGGCTCCTCCGTCCACGCTCGCATAGTCTGGCATTCGAAAGGCGGGAGCGTGACCTTCGTATGAGGATAGAGAGAGAGAGGGTAACGCGGAGTGCGGCTATTTTCTACTCGCCGCCGCGTAGCGTGCGTATGCCGCGACGCGCTCCGACGCCGCTCTCGGGCGGCCTCGCGTAGCCCAGCGTATGACGTCACCTTCTCGGCGGAAACCCATTGAAGAGTAGTAGTGAGTGTGCCGTACAGAAATATCTCCCCCCAGCGAGGAAAAAAGAAATGCAACGCCGCTATGGCGAATCACCCCCGCGCTGCGCGAAGTCGAAAACAACCGGTACCGAAGTCGTGTGCGAACGATGGTGCACGCATTTTTGTATGTACGGGGTGTCACAACTATTACGCACCAAGAAGCAAGTGCGGGAAGTTTATGGTGGCGTGGCATACCGTTACGCCGTACCAATAGTCGTATGGATAAGTCCGCTGGCAAACTTCGATCAGATTACCGGCGCGGTTCCATTCGGGTGACGCGAGTCTACGAACGGACGTCTTTACTGACTACGGCGGATCCGGCGGTTTTGACGCGCACGTCTTGTGAGGCTAGTGAAGCTGCGTGTAATCAGCTGCGCGAGGAGAGCACCGTCCGAAAATTTCTTTTGCAAGCTGCGCTTGCCTTGTGTACGACTGCAGCCGCCATTTCCTTCGCCTGTTCTTGTGGTGTAGTGGTTATCACATCCGCCTAACACGCGGAAGGTCCCAGGTTCGATCCCTGGCAAGAACATTTTTTTTTCGTTTAATTTCTTTTTTACTTTCTTTCACTTCTCTTTTGAAAAGGGGGCTGAAATTGCCTTTAGTGCCACAACTGTAAGCAGGATAAGCGCTTCAGATCATTTCTTGTGTACAAGGGGCGACGTTTTTGTTGTTGCTTACTTCTGCAACTTAGACGCTTCAGAGTGCTCGTCCTTTTTTTTTTTTTTAACCCAGAACGGTTCGTTTAGTTTTTTTTTTCGTGCTGCTTGGTTAAGTCACAAGAAATGCCATCGGTGTTTCTCTGGCCCCGTTAAATTCTACTTTATTCAAATGAAAGCTCAGCGCTTTTATTTCTCGGTCATGAATAAATCTCGCCAGCTTTTTTGGGTCATAGGTCATTTCTGCAGTCATCGAAACATATAATGTTACGTGTTTGCACGTTACTTTACTTATCAAAAATTAAGAAAAAAAAATGCTTGTATCTGCAAATTATACTTGATGTCAAAATACGCTCGTCGGGATGTGGCTTATACGCAAACGTCAGTAGACCGATTCAACCGCACTCTCGGAGCACGTGCGTGGCACAGCGGGCCCCGTGATGACATCAGTAGTCGTGCTCGATATCCCACCGCTCAAGGTCAGATTGAGGAGAAGCCGCGGACAGCGGTATTGCTGGTTTTCCAGAGAATTACGGGCACTCGAGTTAGAGGGCCGGAGGGGGGGGGGGGGGGGGGTTGTACGTGCGTCTCCCCAACTCCGCACCTATTGTAGAACATTTTTATTCCCACCACCTGGCTATTGATCTCGAGAGCTAGGGTTGATCGTGACACAAACGTGGCTTGCTTCTTACCACATAGTTGCCCTTTAAACTACTAAGTACTACTGCTACTGCTACTACTGGCACGCTTTACGACAGCGATGGCGTAGTGAAACGTGTCGTGATATCTTTCCACTGTAACGACAGTTCAGCCCAAGCAAGTGTGCTCGCGGCGATCAGACTAGCATTGCCTATACTACACCGTCGACGAGTGAGATACAGTGTGTAGGAAGGGAGTTGCAACAGCAGTAGTATATGCACGTATGGTGGCGAAACGCAGTGAAAACGAATCCGCGAGCCTTGCCCTATCTTTGGCGGTCACGAAACACCAGATCGCACCTAATATTCGCCGATGTACTGGGCATACACGATCAACGTAAGTGTCCCTATTTGTGATTCTAGGTGTCTTCCTTTGCCGCATCCCGTCACGTCAAAAGTGTGACGGTGTAGGCGATATTTGCCACTGCTGACGCGCGCGCCATGAAAACGGCGTAGCGTGTAATAGCTGTCATTCTCGTCGATCAAACACGGAGATTCGAGGAGCATCGGGATTTGTCTCGAAGCTGCCGCGAGGAGGGAGATGAACGTGCGATGACAAAAGGTAAATATAAGGGAACAGGAGGTTTGGTCAACTTGTTGAGAATGGTGGTAGACTAGATCTGGTCAGAGTATGAAGGAAATTAATTCACTTACGTGTATCTCTTGTTGTGGCGAGATTACACTTAATTGACCGCCTCGACACAAGCGGGCAGCCTCTAAAAAATCTGTCGCGTTCTGCAGTTTTGACTCGCCCTTCAAGAAACGTCTTCGTGCATCCTCAAATGAGAGGTTCACCGCAAGATGCAGACATGAATCGATCGTTGATAGTGGTGGAACAAAGGACGTCTCACGATTGAACCAGCGTGCACGTGGACAGTGATATACTTGTCTGACGATGACGAAGTGCTCGTTGCAGCCCCGAGAACATCCCTTGTTCTACCAGTGTTTCATCACGTTGTGTTTCCTTACGTAGAACTTCGTTCGTCGTTGCTAGTACGTTCAAACGGAAAAGTGTCACCCTGCAGGTTCAGGGTCCAGCGTTGGAGAAAGTGTGTGTGGGGGGGGGGGGTATCAGTGGGTACAATTAATTTTAAAACGAGGCTTAGCTTGCGACTCTCAGTGCTTCTTATTGCGTGTCTTGACGGTGGGTGCGAGAGCGTCCCAAGGAGGGTGCCGAACTTCGGACGTGAACGGCCATTGTGGGCGAGGAGGAGGCGGAAGAGGCGTGCGTGCCTTCGCAACCCCCCCGGCCTGCCTTACCATCTCCCTTCCTTTCCTTCCGGGCGCCTTCTTGCCCCGCTGGGCGCTATCATGTCGCGTCTCCGCTCCCCGGAGTGTGACCGCGGAGGAAGGTCAACGGCCCACCGGAGAAGAAGAGTGCCTCCACTGGTGCGTGGTGCTGGCGGTGCCATGGCGCGCCTATCACGCGCCCGTTGCGTCGCGTGCGCATGGCTGCGGGGCTTGACGCCCCCTCTCTCTCTCACGCCCTTGCAGATAAACCGTGCTGGCGCAACGAGTGTGTTGGCAAGTGGACGATAAAAGTGAGAGTATACCGATAAGAGACGCAGTTGGAAAAGGAAAGAAGATCTCCCGGTTCTACGGGCGAAAGCGCGTGCGGATAACGCGTTTCCCCATGCTTGGATTAATCCGGTGAATTCTAGTGGAACGAACCTCTTTAACACACGAAGAAGCTCGCTGCTCTGCTTTCCGTGGTTTGCGCTGTGCGGGGAAACGGCGACTCGGGGGATCTATTCTGTTTCACCCAACGGGCGTGTTTGCGTCTGCGATTATCCGCTCGGTAGCGTGCGTGCGCCGTGCCAGAGACGCGAAACCCGTGGTTCCCAAGTTTGTTCCCACCGTTCAGCGATGGAGGGTTCGTCGCCATTGTGCGAGAATTTCGCGGCGTCTCGCTGCGGGTAGCTCCACTTCAGTAAAGCCGCGTAGCCTTTGTTTGTTTGTCTTTTGTCATTTCTTTTCACTGTTATTCCTTTTCTTGATAAATTAATTGCGCTGATTGTTCCCGCTGAGGTGTTTCGGGCGCGTCTAAGCGCGCTGTCACTATAGGCGACAAGGGAGTCAATGTTCTCCGCAAGCGGCACGCTCTCTGTTTTCGTATCCACTCCAGCGAATCCGGCAATGCTTGTTACACACGTAACCTGTGCGTTGCCTTCGTGGGTCCAAACCGTCACCGCATCTTCGGTGTGACAAAAGCAGCCGGAAGCGCCGGTCGTTTGCAGACGTTTTTGGATATCGAAACTTGTTCTCCCGCATCGATCGCTTATAAGCGCCGAGCGAGCCAGCGTCGTGAGGCGGGTTGGCTCGCTTTAACCGATATGCGTCAGGATGCCCGTAAAGACGGGTCGGGTCGAGATTGGTCTTGTAGACGCGCCTGGTCGCCTCGTATGCTGCTACTCGTTGTGAGGGGCTGGTGTGGCAGCATAGCGGACGGCCGAGCGAGCCTGAGCGAGTGTCAAAACTTCGCTGCGTCCCGTCTCCCACGTGACCACTTACTGCGTCGTGACGTCACAACACAGTAGAAACGAAAACCGGAAGTGGTTGCAGAGCCGCTATTGTATTACGCCGTTTAGGGCGCTGTTGATGCTTGACATTATCTCTTCTAACCGTCAAGGCGTCCAATTCTTTGCCAGTGGCACAGAAAGCAGTGCCAGTGTGGGCCCAACGCGCCACGACTTCATTGGCTCCCTACAGTTTGCCCGCCCTGGCAGGTGGAGGCTCCGATTTTACAGCGCTGCTAGGAAACGTCGACTTCGGGCGACGCTACGCCGAATATACGTTTGTTCCGTGTGGCTGCCGCCTTATGGCCACCTGATGCCAGTGGCAGAAGTCGCTTGTTTCTGGAACCTTTGTGTTGCGCAACGCATTATATTTAAGAAAATTGTTAACCAGAATGCTCTTTCTGAGAAGCCAGCAAGGAACCCTGTAGTATTTCCGTCATGCACACTGGCTTCCGAGATAGTATTTTCATTTCCCGCAAACCCGTCTTCGTTGACGTTTCTGAGTGCTAGGGTTGGCATTTGTTCCTGTTTGACATATATATCGTTCCGATTTGTGCTAAAATGCCGGAACATCCACCTTGCGGTGTGATCAGCGATTGGTCACCGTGACCTCGTAGAAGCAGACCATCTGGATCGGCGCTTTTATTCGACGGAATTCCTTATTGGAAAAGACCCATATGTCCCATACCATAGTTATATATCGTATTGGTTTATATGGGAGTATTCGGTTTTTCAAACCCGATCCTATGGAAATTATGGATACAGGGCATATGAGGCACGCGAAATTTTTCAGTAAGGAATTGTTTTCAGCAGGGAGATGTATTTTCAACATGTTGATGTTGGCATGACTGCTCTACAAGTGATAGTAACCTAAAGGTCTTGGAAATAAAACTAACAATCTTTCAATAATTGATGATCACGCAACATGCAATGACGCGGAAAGTGATAACCGCAACATCAGAATATTTACGTTCCGCTTGAGCTTATTCATCGTACTGCAATTTTCGTTCTATTACTTGGAGAAACAACCCTCGAACAACACTGCTGCATTTTGGTATTCGCTCGTGTATTGCACGACATTCTTTTTTTTTTTTTTGAACAAGACTTGCTTTCATGTAATGCCCCTATTTACACCCATTGTCAGACGAACAAATTTAGTGTCGCTTCTCCTCGCCCAGTGTCACTGCGGCGGCGTGGTGCTAGACGACGAAACGGAAGTGTCATTCGGCATTGACGGCAATGGCGATTCTATGAAGCCAGAGGGGTTAAGATTCTTGGCATTTTGAGTTTAGAAAAGGTTACTGTTTAATTACGGAAAGATGCTTATGTACAAGAACCCCCGCCCTCAGAAATGCAGATTCTGCAAGGTTCAATAACACGTCCATTTGTTTTGAGCCAATCCAAGCAAAGGTGATCTAAAATAAAGTGAACGCTTCATGTTTTTCTTTTTTTGTGGCTTCACTGATGCCACAGGGACGCTCATAACATTTGAAATTACCGAAAAGTGGTCTCGGAATTGGTTCCGTCTCTTCTGCGCGCATTTATTTATTATCGACGCATTGCTATCGAGGCTACACACTTCAAGCAGCGAGGTGACTTACTTGTTCGAACACACTCGCTGGCAAGTGCACTTCACAGCAAGCGCCGCTAAACACTTCCGTCTGACAGCAAGCGAGTTTCACTAACGGCCAAGTGCACTCGCTCGAAGTGTCACTAAATTTGCCCCTCTGACTGGAAGTGTTAGAGCCATTAGAGGTAAAACAAATGATGATGGTGATGAAGTGCGCGCGCGTTCCACACATTTCCAATATCCTCGCCGCCAGAAGGGGGCTGTATTCATACGACCCCGTCAGTTTGCTCTCGCGCGGCGAAGCGTGCGTCCGCCTCGGCGGCTTCGTGCGATCTTCGTCACCGATACACGGGGTGAAAAACGCCGCCGTTTGCCCCCCGCCTTGCATCAGATGGATCCCCGCACCATGGTCATGTCATTTCTCTCGCGTGCAGCCCACGTAGAAACCGGGGACGACGGGTTCCCGGGGAGCAACAACGCGGAAACAAAAGACGGAAAAATAAGGGAGAAACGCGAGGCTTCTCTCGGGGGCCGAACGGAACGAGCGCATGCATATGGAAAGCAGCAGCAGCAGTCTTCGGCTCCTCGAATGGGCCGCGCCGCACTCTCGTTCCGGGCCTCTCCTCCGTGCTGGTACGCCGGTATGGTGCCGCAGCGCTTGGGAGGAAAAGCGCATCTCTCGCGGAGAAGGGAACGATTTTTTTTTTCTATTTCTACGGTGTAGGGGGAGAGCGTCGCTCGTTTTTACTCTCTTCGCGGAGCTCGCTTCTCCCGCATAGGTGCTGCTGGCGCGGGCGAAGGGCGGGGGTAGGAGGCGGAGTGGTGGTGACGTCATGGGCCGCCATTGCGGGGCGTCCGTGCTGCACGTGCGCCTTTGGTCACCGCCGCGTCAGCGACGGGCTTTCCGGGCGCCGTCGCCCGCGGCCCGCATCTGCCTCTCTCCGCGCTCTTTGAGGATTGTTCGCTCCTCTTCTCATTTCTTTCCTTTCTCCCGTCGCGCCGCTACCGTCGGGGTGCCCCGAATGTCGTTCGCCGTGAAGGCAAACCCAACCCTCAAAGTGGAGGGGTAACTCGTGCGTATAAATCATATAAATGACTTACTGGCGCGGCGTGGCGGAATAAAACATCCAGGTCCTTCTTCTAATTGTCCAGATAAATGTGCATCGGCGATAGGCAACTGCTTTGCAAGGTGACGTCTGGAATGCGATGATTGCGATGACATCTTTCGTGTGTTTGTTGTGATCGCGGAGGAGCGAAATTTTTTTCGATTTTTTTAGTTATTTATTCACTTGCTGCAAGCGGCCGCCGCGGAGGTTCGTGAAACGCATTCCTCCATGGTGAAACGTGTCGTGTCGACATGCGTGCGTTCAGTGCTGCGAATGGCGACGGCGTGTGGCGACATTCCTGGACGTAAGAGGCGTTAGATTAAGCAACTGACAGCGTTTCCCTGACGCATTGCAGGACGGTCGCGGCGGGCCGTGTCGATGCGATCCGCGCTTCGCGTAATTGCCCCGAGGTTGAGTCTCGCTACTTCAAGCGCTACCTTCGGGGACGAATCGATATGTACGAATTTGGGAAATTATTAATTCGCCCTTTCCTCCGCGTTTATTTGTTTAGCGCTTAACTGTTACTTGAGAGCAGCACTTTTTCGCGTATGACGCTCGTGTGCGCTTCACTGCATATTAAGTACACGTTGCGGCAAAGACTCACTTGGAAACCCAACCGCGCACCTAATAAGGCGTCACTGCGAGACATTATTTCGGCCAAACATTGTTAGCGCTTGCATGTCATGTATATTCGTCTTACGAGTATGGCATGATCGTACCGTAGAAGTTCCAGTACAGTCGGCGTAGCTGACGTCGAATTAAAAGGACGGAATAGACACTACAGAAAAAAACAATAGAAACAAGTCATTGATCCGACGTTCAGCAGCCACCTGCAGTGCAGATTATTGCCGTGCCGTCGCGCCTATCTTCGGAACCAGGCTTTTGGCGTCGCTGGCTGAATCGGATGAGTCTGCAGCTTGTGTGGAGCCAGTCGGAGAGGGCTTTGTTCGCTTTCGTTTTAAGGGTAACTGACCGTCTAGACGCGCTACGTCGTTGACGACGTTTCTTCAGCTGTTCGATCAGTCAGTAGTGACTGTACTGTACTATACCATACTATACTATACTATACTATACTATACGGTGACACCTGTGATCATGGATAGGCGCGCAGTGTCTCTGAGTGATACAGTGGGCGACACACGTGCGATTGTCTAATGCTGATTGCCCGCTTAACATTGTCTAGCAGCCTCGTTCTAGTAGATTCGGTTGCTTCGAGTGAACTTGAGAATTTCACTAGCTTGTGTGCGAAGGCACTTCTGCAAAGCTCCCAGAATCGCACGTGTATCTCTTTTTGTTTTGTTTTTTGTTTTTCCCCTTGCGGAAGATTCTCCCGCTGTGCCGAAACACCCGTTGGCCGTCAGCAGCTGCGCACAGTGCAGCGAACGCTCGCCCGGGATTCGAGGCTCGACTCGGTGCTGCACGCGGGGGGGAGGGGGGAGGCCTTGTCTCCATCGATCGTGTTCGACTTGTTCGACGTTGGGTGCGCCTACTCGAGCGCCCGCTGTCGGCACCCTGTGCGAAGAAGCGATGCTATGGGCGAGGGGTTGGGTGAAAGTGACGCGAGGGTGTGCTGTTTGCCGCCCGGAAAAAAGAAAAAAAAGAGACACGTCGCGGTGTACAGGCGTGATTACGCCTGCTGTTTTGCTACGTCTGGGTTGAATGAGGGGATGATGTCCTTCACCTTTGCTTCCAGTGAGTGTCGGCGAGAGAGAGAGAGAGAAATGGAAATGAGGTGGCTTTGTGGCCGATCGTTCTAGTTACAGGGCGATTACGGTACTCGCAACGGCGTCCTCAATCTGCCGTTTCCAGTGGAGGCTCTCCACCGCGCGTACGCACTTGAAACGAGGGCCGCGGGCTATCTGGAGCTGCGCTCTCGAAAGCGCCGTTGTAGAAAAAGGAGCAAAGTTGCTCCGTGGCCGCGCTTCCTGTCAGAAAGCGGGGTAATTGCTCTGGTTTTTGAGGCGCTTTGGCATGGCCACAGGCGTCGCGCCGTGCAGCAAGTTTTTTGGCGGCGTTTCTCTTTGGTGCGTGCAGGGGACGAGCACTGCAGTGTATGGGTTAGAGTGAACCGGAGGCGTGCGCAGAGATTTTCGTTAAGGGGAAGTGGGGAGAGGAGGGGGGAAGATCCTGCAGCTACCCCGACACCCCCCGCCGTGGCTTTTCTGGCGCGCTGTCCACCCCGTCAAATTTCGCGGAGACATTCAATGAAAAATGAAGAGCCACCATAGATTACAACCTTTATTATTTGTTCAATAATCGCTTATCTCACTTCTGCATTGTAGTAGTACGCTGAGCTGTTGTGCAATGTGTGTTTAAATTAAAGTAGCTTATTTTAGACGACCCGCAACCATATGTGTACCAGGCGTTATGATACGAACTGATTCAAGGAAACTTTCTTGACGGCTATCTGTTCTTGTACAACAAAATCTACAAGGTGTTGATTGTCTAGTAGTCATAAATGTGTACGTTTATTTTCTGAACTTTCCTTGTGTAGCGCAAAGACGGTCAAATATGTTATAGCTTTCTGTAAATGGGACACGACCTCGACAAAAATCTTGCATTTGTGCTTCTCCAGGCAGTAACCATACAAATCTGAGTAAAGGGTCCAGCGTTTACGCATCCCATCACCCATCCAAAATAAAAAGTCTGCAGTCATTGGAGCAATGGTGTAGGATCGAAGCATATATCTTATGGCCAGCTCAGTGACTTGTTCAACAAAACTCAGGCGTAACTACCTAAGCGACGTCTCATGGGACGTGCCGACTAACGACTGCGCACTCAATCCTTGTACGGCGCGCCTATAGTATGGTGTGAGCACTGAATAACTGTGTGCAACTTGTTCAGCGGCGAAGAATGCTAGGGGCTAGTGGCTAGTGCTCTCTTTCTTCAAGAAATCCCCGTACTGCTACTACTACTACCACTACTTAGACTAAACACTAAGGTAGCGCATACGGATCAATTTGCCGGTGGCCTTGTTGTGGACACTGGCTTCGGAGCGCTAATGCATGTACGTGTTCTTCCAGAACACGTGCAAGTCTATAGGTGGTTCTGGTTCTCCGGCGTTATGTGACCGCGTGCCGTGCTCTGCCTTATCGAAAAGCAGAGGTTATGCGAAACTTCCGTCGCACCCAGCACCGCCGATGCAATTTCCCTGACTTGCGGGCTCCACTATGGTGAGCACTTTATTGCTTGCATAAAGAAACCCCTACAATACGCTGGTTTGTCGCCCGCAGAGGAGTACCGCTTCCTATCCGTGCGTCGCGTTCCAGTATAGCTGCCGGGCTGGCTCACGGTGAAACCGGCTTCGCAGGTCACAGTAGCGCGCCCTGTGAACACCAGGAAGGCTCCTCCTCAAGCGTGTAATCATTTTCTTAGCAATGCTACCTTCTTGTTTCCCGGAGGGCTGGTCGACCTTCGCGCAATGCTTATCACCTGTTCGATAAACTCATCTGTGCGTATACGTGCGTACCTGCGTGACTCAAAACACAGCAGTTGTGTTCGGCAACCGTCTTAGCGTTCAAGCAGGTGGCACACTTTTGACGCAGGTGGCATTCGACTATGGTGTTGGTCACGTGATCGAGAACACGTCAACTCGCAGCAACGAACCCGTGCAGGCGTAATGGGGTGTCATGTCGCAAGCCGAAACGTTCGGCACGTTGCAGCTGCACGGTATTTCTTTTTTTATTTTATTTTCAGGCACCATCGTATCATCACGATGCTTATGGAAACATCGTTACGTATAACGCAGCGCCGCCCTCTGCGACCTCGTGCCTTCTTTGGTGATAGCAGTGATACCTTATCCATATTGTGAACAGAGAACGAGTGGTGCCCGTTCTGGGACTGGGCCTTCTCGGAATAACTTCGATAGGTTATCGCGATGCACTGATGCCCGACGATTATCTGGGTTCCGTTGAAATGGCGACCTGATTGTGCGGTATGTATCGCATGGACCTACGAGCGCGATGTGCGTCGATCGCTTCGCTACGATGACGTTTTATCCCTGCAGGTTCATTGGGTCGGTCGACGCGCACGTCATTTTGCACCTGCGTCTCTTTGCAAGCCTGCAAGCGCAGCTTTGACCTGAAACTGAATCGTTGAGGCCGTTCGAAGTTCACATACCGCTTGCAGGCCGCTTGTGTCACGAGTTTTCGACAGGACGAAAGAAAAAAAAGGGAGGATAACAACGGATGATACCTGAAATGTCGCTTTGTCTGTAGACCCTCTTAAACGTTCCCGCATTGTTCTGCGGAATACGTTGTGCAGACCTAGCGTCTTTTTGTTCAGTTGTATTCAAGCTGCCTTGCGTGGTTCTTGATTGCCTCTTGCCGGCAGATTACTGTGCTTGCGATGGGTTACTACGATTATTACTTACTGCTAATATATTTTTTACTATTACTATCACTACTATTGCTATTAGTAACCGGTTATTAATAATCCGGTTGTGATATACGTACTCCCTTTGGTTTTAATCTAATTTCTGCAACAGCCATCAAAGACGACGTCATTGCTTTTACTCGAACGTGTTCTTCAGGCGGGTGTGAATTAACGGCATACGGCTCCATCAAGCGATGCCCTATCGCAGTTTGCACGATGCTGGGCCTTGCATGTGTTAATTTTGCACGCGACAGTATGTCTGACGCCTGCCGCAGTTGCGCGCAGTGATAACACACACACGCACACGCGCACACACACGCACGCGCACACACACGCACACACACACGCACACACACACGCGCGCACACGCACACACAACTGCGCCTATACTGCCGTGGGACTGAATAACGCATGGTTATATTTTTCATGTAGAGCACTGTGTGACTGAGATCCATCTTAACAACGGCTCAAGGGTTCGCGTAAACTGGATAAGTTTGGCTCCACCTCGCCAGGTGTTTTGGGCGAAGGATGTTCGCACAGTTCCGTCTGTAAAGTCGTCGGTACAGCGTGCTGAGAACTTGATCGCAACGCGTGTTCGTATGTTATACCATTATTCCGCAGGGTTGTTTGCACACGTTTGTCTTCGTTAAGAGGCTCTTCTTATAGGGGTAAGCAAGTTTTCGGAGTCTCCGTCGGGACCGTTCCTCTCTGGAACCCGTGGGAAAACCAAAGAAAAAAGAAACGGTGGGGACGACACGGCGAGTATGTAACAATGGTCTTTTCGTTCTTTTCACATCTGTTCGCATTGTTCCCGTGGTCTACCAACGCCGACGTAATTGCGTGCACCGCGTACGCGTATCACGAGTGTAATGTGTACACGTACAATTACGCAAGTTGTAATGGTGGCCATGCACCTCGCGGAGATTGCGTGCGACCGCGAAGCCGCCAGTGGCACGCGAAAGTGCTTCGTTCACGTGTGACCGCCGACTCGGGTGTTTAGCCGTGTTATGAACGGCCTCCGAGATCGGCAGGCGCGCCCTTTCTACACGCGTAGCCTGACCTCGAAATACAGGGCTTATGTCGCTGAGGGACATTTGTCCCCCAAGGGTATAGCGGTATACGTAGCGGAGGCGCCGCGCACCATTGTCGCTTCGTTATTGCGCTTGGCGTTGTCAAACGTGCACCCAAACATCTGCAAATGTAAAGGGCAGCTGCCGCCGCAAGGAATCGAACCCGAATCCTTCTTCGCCGGCAGCAGAACGCATTGGCTACGTGGCCGCGATATTGGTTCTTGTGATGGCGAAAACTGGATGCTCTTGTATCCTCGGTTATACGTTTGACTCGCAGATCGCAGACTATAGCTGCGGACAACATGTACGAGCACTTCTCTCTTGTCCCAGAGCAGCAGTTGTCGTTCTTATTCATCAGTTTGTTTCTGTCCTTTTCTTTTTCCTCGAGATAATAGTATTGCACTCAACTCAACCCGCTTGTCACAGAGCGTCCCGCATCGCGACCCTCGCCGTGCCTCACTGTGACTCACTGCCTCCGTCCGGGGCGGAGAGAGGGGGCGCGCGGTCTTCCTCGTAGGCCTGAGTGCCCATGAAAGGCTTCCTCTTCCGGCCTCCCCCCCTCCGGTGTTTTTTGTCTTTATTATTATCTCATCGAAGTCGTCGCGCATGGTGTACGTCACAGGCTAGACAACGCGATTATGTTTGCCCGGCGTCCCCGCGAAACGCGAGCTATGGCTTTTTATTACGTCCTCCGTAGCGTATAGAAAAGAGAGGTGGCGTGAGATCGGGTAGTGCACCTTCACCCTCTCTCTTTTTCTGCGCGCTTTGCACCCAGCCTTCAGCGCAGCTTGACAAAAGAGACGCGAACACCCTGCTGTGCCTTGCGTTATGCGCCAAATCGGATGAAAACGGGGCCGGGCGATGCCAGAATGCGGTCCTTACATGTAGCCGACGTCGTGTGTAGTACGCGCACCGCTGTTCGCCTCGGAAGTAGCGATTCGTCCCAATCCGGAAAGGGAACGCGGTGTCCGCAGTCCCCGCGTAAACTGCGTCACAGCGGGGGACGGATGTCCGTGTGTATCGGGTTTGGCCGGTTCGGCGTGACACACGCACAAAAAGAAAGTCGTGGTTGGAAAACACAAGAACGTCGTATCGAGAATTTTAATTGTCTCGCATAGCTTGGTAACCAAAGTTAGTAAAAGTGAAGCAAGCAAGTTTCAGTCGCAATTTCCTTTGAAAATTGTCCGCCTCTCGCGAGTCGCAGCAGGTGCTACGTCGGAAAAGTGTTGTGCAGTTTGCTTTTCTTTTTTTCTTAAGGCGCGGTAAAACGGTGGAAGCTCGTCGCGATGGTCGTGTATGAGGCGTTGATTCACTTGCTGCTGGTGCGCGTCAAGCTGGATGATATAGGTTACAAGTGGCTGGGGCGCGAATGGCTGAAGGTCGTGTTTGCGTCGTTTTGGTCAACGGCTGACTGAAAGTTATCAGTCGTGTATCCCGCAGGGACGTCGTCCTTGAGGTATCGGTACGTACTTTCTTCATCGTTTTTGTTCTCGACAGAGTGGGTAAATTATCTCGTCTCTGCCACACACGCCCACCTGTCCGCGGTCGTCTCACGTACTGCTTGTGTACAGTATTTATTAAAAGTTTCCGAGCCGCTACGCGTGTGATCGGAGCTGGCGTCAGGTTCCGTGCTGCGAAACCTCTGCGGAGTATGCTATGCTCCAAAGCCCGGTATCTTGAGCAAGGCCCGTTTTCTTCACTCTCGAGAGCTTCTGCGGTGCGTCGCGAGAGCGGCAGACTTCGATGACAGTTCTTGTGAAACTTCTTGGGTCCCTCGGCACGTTCTCAAATCTTTGAACGCCATTCAGAATGATATCGAAAGCATGAAGTTCGGAAAAGAATGCGTGTGTGACTAAGTGGAAAAGCAAAAAAGAGGGGAGAGGGGCATAGACTAATCAGAAAGCGCATGCTCTGTGAAGGAAAGGACAAGCTAAGTTATAAGAGGTGAAATCGCGCGTCAGGTGCCCATGCAGTGACTTCGAAACATTCGACAGAGGCTGTAACATCTGCTTCCGTTTGTCAGAAGCATGCCAGTGGCCCGCCCCACACCTGGTCAAGCTACTTACTGCAGTTTCTTTTTTCTTTTTGTCCTGGGTCCCTTCCAAACCTTAGGACAATAAATTATGATTCTAAAGCGTGCTTTCGGGCCACTTTCGTGCTTATCTGAACTGTACAACCTCGCATAATTCCTTCGTCGTAGCGTGCGCAGTTGTGCTTTCGTAGAACGAACGGTACTCCAGCGAGCTTCACTATTACGTGTGCGCTCTCTATGTCGTCATGAATGTGTGCCGTGCCTATATCACTTTCGGGCGGCAAAGCCTGGTGGCGCTTTCAAAAGATTTCATTCCTTTGGCTATCTGCAATCCCCCAGATGAACACAGGTGGCGCTGCACACAATTGGTGCTCGAAGCTATTCAGAGAGAGCCCAGTGCGTTCTTGCGTGTGCCACTTGAGACGTCGCCGTAAAATCGATTCCAGATGTTACATACATATGCAGTTCATGGGCGGTGCGCGAAATTACAAACCTCTCGGTGGATGATGAAGTAAAAACAGGAAAAGAGAGGAAATCTGTGCGTGAGGTGCATTTTAAAGGGTCTCCTTCCTGCGTCCCCTAAACTTTCCTTCAGTGCCTGGCGCGTCCACGGCGCGCACGAAGAACAGCAGCTGGTGTTGTTTGGTGCGCTCCGCCATCTGGAGGAAGAGGGGGGACGGGGGGACGGGAACGACGTGGTCGGCATGAGAAACATCGCCTCCCTTGCCTCGCTTATTATTACACTTCTTTCCCCGGTTCTCCTTTCCCGTGGGCCGGAAGACGAGAGCTGTGTTATAGCGGAGTTGCGTGTTACGACTGCGCGCTCACGGGCGCTCTGCTTCAACGGGGGCCGGGGATGAAGGACGATGATGGATTTCCGCTGCGAGTCTCGGAGAGGGTATTCTTGCCCCTTCCCCTTCTCCTCCAGTGATCGGACATCTGTTTCGTCCGGCGGCCGGGGCCCGGGTCGCCGCTTGTGTAGTTGCCGTCCCGAGCCCAGCCATTCTACCTCCGAACAACGTGTAGTGTACGTGTTATTAAGCTGACCCGAGCGATGCACCCGGCTTCGCTTTCCGTACAACATTGCGGGATTCTCAAGTTCGCGTGCAGCAGAACGGCGTTCGGTAAAACATGGCGCGCCGTATCGCTTCCCTCCCTTTTCGGCAATTACGAGTTCTCGGCTTGTTTTCAGCGCGGGGCTGTTGACCTCCGGAACGTGCAGGTTTTTGGATAACTGTGTCCTCGGGCGAAGCCGAGGCTACCCTGGCCACCCACGCCGTTTACGCGACCAGTATATTTTAGGCACTCTTATGCGACGGCGGGTTACTCTGCGACATCGCAGCAGACCTCGCAGCGAGACTTGGTCACGGACTTGGGCTTGTACTGCGAGACCGAGTATCAAGAGGCGCTTTTCCCGCTGGTATTCCGGAGATCTGGGCCGGGACCCCGGAGGAAGGCTGGATAATAGCGTTGAGGGGCCAGAACGCAGGCTTGACTCCCACAGTTACGAGCCGACTGAGGCGGGAACGCGCGACCTTCGCGGTACTCCTGCGACGCGCGTCTTAAAAGAGGGGGGGGGGGGGGGGGGAGGGAGGGCAAGCCTTTCTGTGGACTTTCTGTGCTAAACGCGGAGAAGAATGGATGTCGCAATGCGTACCGACGGTGCTTGACTCAAGGCGGGAGAGGGAGGCGAGTAGCCTGGATATGTTGGCCGTCGTGTATCTTCAAGAACAGTCCTGACGAACTCTTCGGACGCGCTCCAGGGGTAATACTAAGGGCGAAATGGGGGCTAGGGACATGGAAGTTTCGCCTGCCTTGCTAAAGGGACTGTGAAACGATTTTGACGACATTGTGGAAACGCACCGATATCACTCTTGTGATAATCGAGCGCCAAATTAGGGTGCCCTGCTTAAACCTTGTAATTTATTATTGGGTGTCAGACATTTGCACCGCTACACATCGCAGGGGCGACACTCGCCCCGCTTTTTTCAGGCACCTCTGCCCATTCTGTGTAGAATGGTGAGTGATGTCACCGGGCGAGGGACGCGATGTAGATGTTTTTCAAACAGTTGAAATTTGAGCTGGTTGGCAAAGCATTCTGATTGAAACAGCGCGTTAACTGGGACACACTGAAAAGAGCCCGGTGTACCAGAAGTGAAGTTGCACAGAGCTGGAATGTGGGCTTGTTGATAAACCGCTCACTGTGCTTGAAACAGCGCGTTAAGAAGAAGCTTTATCCTGGGGTCTCCAATCTGAATACATGGGAAAGGATAAATCGTTTTTCTAGGCAACCAGTGCACCGAATTATATTAGGGTTGTCTCGCTAAAAATAAAATTTAGAATTGAGCGAATGTTGGTTGTGAATTCTTTATTTAGGTTGTAAATATTTTAATAAAGCTTGGCAGAAATCGCAAAGGTTCAGAAAACGAAACTATCAGGTTTACAACTCTATAACTCGGCAACGGAAAACGATATCACAATTGTGTCAACTGCGCCTAATAACACATCTAAAGCGGACAAAATTGATATATTGTACATGGCTCTCAAATAAACCACTAGTGTGTGAGTAGAACTTTTGCAAAACCCTTGTAAACAATATAACTAATTCACGTAAGATATAAATTGGCATATCAACTTTGTCCGCTTTGGATGCCCTAACGGATGCAGTTCACAGAACTGCGATAGCTGTTCTTAGTGCAGAACTATGGATCTGTAAACTTCGTGCTTCTGTATTTTTTTTTTTTTTTTTTTTTTTGCGAACATACTCATTTTTGAAAATTCATCTAAAAAGATTCAGGCCCTAAATCGAAATTCCGCTTCCAACAGGATGTTAACTTTCTCTCTCAAATGCAACAAATTTCATCAAAATCGGTTCAGTGGTTATCTCGTAAAAGCGTTTCTGCGTTTTACATGTGCTTGAATAGGCGGCATCGGGGTCGGGCCCGATGCGTACTAGAAACTAAGTTGCACAGAATCGAAATTTGTGCTTGTCGGTAAAGCGTTCTGGTTGAAACAGTTATAAGTCAGAATCTAGATGTTTCAGCGACCAAATGACGCCCGGAAGTTCGGATCGTTTACTACAGCTGTTTGTATTACGTGCATCCGAGCAAATGAGTGGAAACTTGGAGGGAGATTTCTTTTATCCATGAGTGGAATTATAGGGAGTCTCCTCCGAAAAGGGCTTGGTGACATTGCAGGGAGGCAGGCGAGAGTTGATAAAGAATACGACAATTAAGGGCTTGCTCTATTTTTTACTTTTTTATTATTACTTTTTTGGTGTGTGAGAAAGCATTTCATCAGAGATACTCAATGCAAAAATGCGACAAAAATAGAAGTGTTAGGTTAAGTTGCGTTCCTTTTTACCTCGGTCGCCGAAAAGTGGCGTACGCGGAAATCTCACCGCTTTATCCCTGCGGAAGCAGTAGGCGGGACCCGGGATATGGTCATTCTCCTCGCCAGGGAAACGAGCAAGATACGCATATGTGCCACATGTCAGGACGCCCCTTGCCTGCCGCATTTGCGACTTGCTGTCTCCGAGAAATCGGGTGACGTCGTCGAGTGCGGCTCTGTGCGAGTCGCCGCTTCTGGACTTAATCTGAACGATTGTTTGTGCCACTTTGCTGCGAGAATAGAAAGTCGACGGGCCTCCGTCACCCGGATATACACACTCCTTTCGGGAGTTCCCGGCCAACAATAAAGCGGTCAAGCGTGGGGCGCATACGAAGCACGGCAGTAACGTCATCTTCTAACTCCGCGTCGGTAGTTAAGTGATCTTGGGTCACGGCGAGCTTCGTGTTTCGAGACGTCACACATTCGCGTGTTCACCCGCCAGAACGAGGAAACGACAAAGTAGTTTCCGGCGCGTAGGGTAATCAACCGGATGCTGACCTTGGCTGACCTCCCTGCCGTCATTTCCCGCCTAGTTTACGCCGTGGTCTGCGACGTTCGTCGGTCGGGAGGCAGAGAGAGCCTATCGGCGGAATTGGCGCCTGCGTGTCGCCATCACGTGCCTGTGCCGGCCGCTGTTCGAAGTAGACGAAGAAGCTGACCGTTCATTCCATCCTCGGGGATACACGCACGACCACGCGACCGCGCTCTGTGTGTGTGAGTGTATATGTGTGTTGAACGGAGATGGCGTCGAAGCCGCGCCGACCGGTCACCCCCTGGAGTCTTGTGTTCGCCCGCTAGCAGAGGGGCTCTGTGGCGAAGCGCGACTGCGCGTACATTCCGGTGATCGTAGTAGATGGGAGGTGCGATTTATTTATAGGGACTGGAAATTTATCGCTGACCCCGTGTGTGCTCTTGACCGCACATTATTTTTTTCTTTAACTTGTATCCCCCGCGAAACGCCAGCTGTTTCAGGTCATACTTTTCTCTGCCAGTCGCTGGCCAGCTTTCATTCATTCATTCATTCATTTTTTCCCCTTCATCCATCGAGTTTTCCACCCTGCTTTTTGTAGCTGTGTTCATTGATATCCCTGAGCTTTCTTGCATTTTAGTTCTTTTGTATGTTTAATATTTTTCTACTATTTCTACTATTTAGTATTTTTTCTACTTGAATTATCTGTAATATTGCTTTTATTCTTTGACCCAGAAGAAATAATTTAGCTTAACATTCCTGTGCTATCGCTAATCACTATGCACTGCAGGGCTTCTATCGGTGAGTCACCACTGAGAATTTTAGAGGCTTTAGGATGCTACACCGCAGCCGCCAAACAGCAGGCTGACCTTGTCCCATCTGTGCCTGTGATTGGAATGCCTTTTCTGTTACCTGTTCTCGTTTTTTTTTCCCCTTCTTTTTTTCTCTTTTTTTCTCCCCTTGCTATTTTGTTGTCTTTACAACCCCCTCAGTGCAGTGTAGCAAACCGGAAACTCCCCTCTGGTTAACCTCCCTGCCTTTCCCCCCCCTCTCTCTGTTGTCCCACCTGCAGTAAGATTTGGGGAACCTGTTGCCTTCATATTCTTCCACTGGGGACACTAGAGAGACTAGAGAGCTGGTGCTCACGTAAAGCACTCGGAAGAGCAAGCATAAACCAGCGCAGTGCTTTTCTTTCATGTCCTGACATTTGGGTTGTTAGTAGCTGAGGTCAACAAAGCCTCAAGTTTCGCTGACTGTCACTGTGAGTCATGTTGGAATTGGGCGCTTGAGCTGCCCGAGATCTCACTAATGTGCCATATTGTTGTGTCACCTTGCCATTTGTTTCTCACGTGGCTGAAATTTGTATACGTATAGTTGCTGTAAAATTATCTCTTAAGCTTTTGTGTTTTAGATTTTAAATGAAATTTTAATCTCTCTGTGCATCATTTTTGCTGTGTGCAGGTCTATCAAAGCTTTCCGCCAAGTGCTTTACATCGACCCTGGCTTCTCACGGTCCAATGAAATCCACCTGCGTCTTGGGTTGATGTTCAAAGTCATCGCTGACTATGAGTCTGCTCTCAAGGTATGTCCTTGTGCTGCCATTCTCTCTCTCGTGCATGACTGTTCCACAGCTATTACACGTCTGCCTACATGGTGTTGCTACATACACTATTACCTGAAATTGCTTTGAACAAAACTGTCTACACGTCATCTGCTTTTAGTTCTCGTCAGTTTTGCTTTTCGCTGTAGCTTAATCACATTTTTATGTAAAAAAGAGCTTCACAACTTTAACTTGTCTGTAGATTTCTGTCAAGCTTCATTCTGATGGTGTAGGTGGAATGTAAAAGCATTCAGGTACTGGGAGACATAGCTTTGGTATGTTGGAACAAATCATCCAAGCTTTGCAACCATGAGCATGACAAAGTGTCGCTCAGGATTCAATATGTGTGTGAAAATTTTCACGCAATTGCAGATGAGCAACTTCCTTGTGACCTTCTCTATTTGCATTGCAGCATTTTCAGTTAGCACAGAGTGACTCGAGGCAGAGCACATTTACAAAACCCGAAGGTAAGTGTGGTGGTCTTTGCAATCTATCTGTTTGATCCTGTACAGCTATCTTCGAGATTCATTGAAGTTGTGCATATTCTTATTCTATGGCTTTGTGACTTGTCATGCAAAAGCGTTGGGATACGCATGCATGACAAGGGACAGATAGCAAAAGTTAACTTTGTAGCCCGCTAATGTCATGCGAAGCATTTCAGCCTGTGCTGGTGCCCTTTTTGCCTTATGGAATGTGACTGCTTAAGTTTCAGTTAAGTATATCAAGCCACAAAGAATAAGCTGACTAAGCAAGGAAACATAGAGGAAACAACATTTTGGTTCTTCTATAGGACATCTTTAATCTTTCCTGCTCCAGTGCACACAAGTTGGCTGCAAACAAGTTCCTTGTTTTCATAGCTTGCAATTTCAGTCTATTGATGAGAGCCATTTGCAGTTCTAACTTGAAGAAAACGGGATATTTATTTTTTCATCGGCACCCCCTATGTGTTGCTAAGCAGTTGGAAAATTTACCAGCATACGTTTCCATTAAATGCTAGCTTTCAGATTAAAACGCACTTCTTTGTTGCCCCACATTTGTAATTCTATCTGTTTGTGTTTGTTACAGTGCGCTTTCACATTGCTCACGTTCTGGAAGTCCAGGTAAGCTTAGTGTCTGAATCACTTATGAAATAATATTGCTATATTGTCAAGAGTGTTAATTTTGAAGGAATTTATGTATATATAGATCTTACGTTTGTGTTTGATATCTTGTAATTCTTTTTTAGTTCAGAATAGGATCACTGTTTTGTTTAAAGTGTGCTACAGTAGCACATGCCTGTGTAATTGTCTGTAATTTCACACAAATACCTTGAATCTATTGTGCAGTTTGAGCAGGTGCTAGTGTTTATATCCGGTGCTAATTCTTTAAAAAAGGTGCACAGTACTCGAATGCTCGAATGCATGTGCTGTTCTACAAACATAGACTTGTGGAAGCTGTAATGTCATTATTAAGGCTTTTGGTCATTTGCTACCAAGAAACAATTAATTTGATAAAGCCACAGAAACATGCATACATTCTTAAACCCTCTTCATCTAAAAGTATACTGTAACCTTCCGACTAACCTGAGGTTTATGACTCGCAGACAGTCACTTTGTTAAACTTAGCGAACTTGATCACAAAAAAATCCAGTGTCTTGCAAAGAAGAAGGTGGAAGTTTATTGACTGGAAAAGGCCGAGAGGTCAGCGGGAAAGTGGAGTATCTAGCCTGCTACTCTGTGCAAGGGAAGGGGAAGGGAAGATGAAAGAGGGTCACAATGGGGTGTGATGATGGGAGAAACGAGCATAAGTGCTACCATCACAAGTGTCTTGCAGAATATGCAACTGTACTGATACACATTTTAAGTTTGCACCTGTGCCTCCTTTGTTTCACCCTGTATGCTGATTTTGCGCTGTTCTACCTTACGTGTAAGCTTTAGCTTGATAACTGCTATATCCATATTCGAAGATACATGGAACGCACAAATACTCTCCTCAAGCAGGTGCTGCAGAACTGTGTTAATTTATGAGCGAGCTATTTTAGTAGCTGCTACAAGAAAAATTTCTAATTAGCACTCTAAACTTTAAAAAAAATTGCTGAAGCAACTTGAAAGAAGAAAGGAACTGAAGCACCATATTTTCAGCTCTGTCATTCCATGCTACCAACAGAGGTTGCAATTCTGTAAACTGCAACTATACGGATGTCCCAAGTGGATATATTTAGAGTGGTCAGGAAATTTTTACTTTGCTTATGTCAGGTTTCTGGAGTCCCATTCACAATTTAGAAGTTTATTTCAAAGTGTTGTATGATGTATTAAATTATTTCATCTGCTCTGGACATTCTAACTGATGCAGTTTGCAGTGCTGTGTTGTTTACATTCATTGTGGGGTTAGAGGTCTACGCTTCATGTTTCTTTTTCTAAAGTTACATTTTTGGCAATTTGTGTATAAAATTAAAAACTGATATCAACACTTTTATTCCTAACAGTTGGTTGATTTAAAATTTTCTTTTAACATGCAACAAACTCCATCAGAATATCTTGAAACGATTTCACAGTTTCCATGTATATGAAAGAACTCTCAAGGTAAAGCTTTCTCTCGGTCCTCTGGATCAGTGGTGTTGATGAGGGCGAAATATGTCTTTCCCAGGGAAAATACAAGCAGGCGAAGGAAGCTTATGAGCAGCTCCTTGCTGTAAAGGACATCAGTCGCACGGTGCGGGCTGAAACTTTAAGGCAGCTGGGTATGTACCGTCAGTATCGTTGCATTTGCCGCAGCAGTACTGAACAACGATGGACTGTCAGTTTATTGCTTGGTTTGGAACACTTTGTAGCTTTAAGCAAGCTGTTAGGTCCTAAGTATTAGGCGACCGTTCTGCATTATGTTATGTGGGCTTATCTGTACTGTTATGGGGGCAAATAGTCCTCTGCAGAGGCGCTCCCCCCCCCCCTCCCCCCCCACCTAAGATGCAGTGTTCTTGATGAGTCTGTCTTTGTCACCGGTGTCTAATGGCAGTTGACTGTAAGGTAGGGTACTTTGTTACTCATCAACATCAGGTTACCCTGAGCGTGCAGTTTAACATATGCATTGGCTGCTGCCAAAGATTGTTATTTAATTACTATATGGAACCTTCATAAGCACCTGCTTGCGACCTGAAATTTTGAACTAAGTGCATCAGTCAATCAGTGCAATAAATCACTTGCACTTCAGTCAAAGTGATATGCGAACTGTTGATTTTAAAATATTTGAAGAAGGTGGAGACACTTTGTGTAATGCTGTTCTTGTGATTAAGGCAAAGCCTGTGTCAGTAAGCTGTACAAACCTGCAGGATTAGAGCCTTGCACCAGTTTGAGAATCAATTCTGACAATGCGTATGAAAGTTGGGGACACAAGGCTCTGAGGAGAAAAAGAAATAATGGATGGGGTGATTGCTATCTCTTAGAGGCTGGGCTGAGCAATTTAAAATTTAGCATCCCTGCACTTTAACTTTCTTAGTGCACCATTATGGAACTGTATCCTTGTGTGTGGAATTGCCAACAGAGTGCATATAAAAAAAATAAATTAAAAAAATGCTTGAGCTGCTACAGGCTGCACCAATATGAAAGGCAACACCCAACTGGCACTTAGACAATGATTATTGCTAAAGCTTACTTCTTAACTTGCTTGATGATATTTGCAAAGTACTGTCCTCACAAAAGACTGGTCCATTTGTACTTGCTTTATTTCAGAGCATAAACAAGAACAATTGATTGTCTTGAATTCAAATCACCTATTTCTTTTCATTTTAATCCTAGCATTATGGCATGGTCTGCTGTTAAAGGGAACAACACTGGTTTAGTGTTTCGGGAATATTTACAGCACAACTTTGACACACTAACTCTGGCAACTATTTTCTACTATTGTAGGTTGACCTAACTTCTACATCAGGTACATCTTCCCTACAAAGTTAGTTTGTTTGTGTTTACTAGAAATAATTTCAATACCCAAGGGCATTACAGAAAGGAGTGGCCAGATACATACAGTAGTGGGCAGAAAATACACGATTTAACAAGAAGCATCTTGCATTGCATGGCAGTTGTGAGGCTGGTGCTGTTGGCAATGGCAGTGATGTCGACAATACATTCTTGTTATCCCTTTAAGGATAGATCATACTGTGCATGCTATTGTAGGCTTAATGAACTGGGCGGCATTTCAGTGTGCTTTCCTTATGTAGTAGCAGGGGCAACTGTATTTGTGTAGGCATGAGTGCAGCGGTAATGCCGAGGTGCTTCTCTCCAACTGGGTTCGTGCAGGTTGGATGCACCACACTCTAGAGGTCCTGGGGGAAAAACCACAACGTCAAGCATATGCACTGCACTGCCTCCAGAAATCCATTGAGGCCGACCCGACAAGTGGCCAGTCATTGTACTTTCTAGGACGCTGCTTTGCTAGTATTGGCAAGGTGCACGATGCTTTCATCTCTTACCGCAACTCAGTGGACAAGGCAGAGGCCAACGCAGACACCTGGTGCTCCATAGGGTACGTTTCTTGGCTTGACTTCTTTTCTTTTGCGAATGACAGCGTGGGCTCTGTTTCTGCCTTTCTTTCTCTTTACTATCTATTTGATGGGGCAATTGGAATTCGCCCACTGCGGTGACTATGGCAATCCGCGCTGACAACGAGGCTGCAGGTTTGATTTCTGGCTGCAGTGGCTGCGCTTTGATTGGGGCTAAATGTAAGAACACTCCTGTACTTGGGTGCATTTTAGCCCTGCAAGTCCTGCTGTGCCTTAGTGTACTCACATGGCTGCCGATGTACACTACTGGCCATGCCCGAGATAATTCGAAAACATTAACATTCGTAGACTTGTACCGCCATCCACTGAGAAGTTGGTCAAACTGAAATTTTATGGTAGGCCTTGTTTTTATACGGCAGATGGCGCGAGAAAGCTTAGCAACTGTGGGTCTTGTGCGAATATTTCATTTTTCTGGACCGACACAAGAAGC
Source organism: Dermacentor andersoni (assembly GCF_023375885.2). Lineage (NCBI taxonomy): Eukaryota > Metazoa > Arthropoda > Arachnida > Ixodida > Ixodidae > Dermacentor > Dermacentor andersoni. The sequence goes on from NC_092815.1 coordinate 110,255,251, forward strand.
CCGCACATATATATATTTTTTAATGATGCAATAATTTGAGAACTTTTCATGAACTGTGATTTAGAGGACTTGATTGTAAGATGTCTTCAAGGGACAATTACAGAGCCCAACTTGCTCGGGGAACCTTTATTATCCTAAATAAAATCTTCACTTAGCATGCTTCACTCTAGTTTAAAATTTTCAGATTACATTTGTAAAATGTCCAGCAACATATCGCCGTAAAGCAGCATTAAAATTTGAATATAAAACCTGCTAATGTAGTACTTAGGCATAAATTGAACATACTGCACTTCTGAAAAACACTCGACACCCATAGGGTCAATGAACCCTAGATGGTCAAAAGTAATCCAAAGCCCTCCACTGTGGCGTCTCATCAGCACTGGTGTTGGTGCTTATGAGAGCTGCTAACAAAAACCAATTTTGAACATCTTAATGGTTTTTCGCAGCACACACATACTTAGGGAATGGGACAGGCAGAGTGAAAGAGCGCTCTTTTACTCTGCCTGTCTCTTTTTCCCAAGTATGTGTACACTGTGAATGCCATCAAGATGCACCATTACTAACTCGTCCTTGTTTGCTTTGGAACATCTATCCCAATCAATCAGTCACTCAGTCAACCAATCCATCAATCAAGCAAGCAGAGTTTCGTGCGGCCTTTGTGCTTACTTCCTGAACTTCCTGCCTTTCTTTCTGTCATTGAAACCTTGTAAAATCCTTCTGTGTTGCATTCTCAAGGATATTATTTATGAACTTCATGGTTGCGCTCAGCATGACTGTATGTGATCACATGTGGTGCCCATGCGACACCCTACTACACTCGCTGTAAAGAAGGGTGTCACAGCCCGTGTGTGACCCTTGTCGCGCATGCTTGTCCTGTGCAGAGTGCTCTACCAGCAGCAGAGCCAGCCGATGGACGCCCTGCAGGCATACATTTGCGCTGTGCAGTTGGACAAGGCACACAGCCCCGCCTGGACCAACCTGGGTGTGTTGTACGAGAACTGCAGCCAACCACAGGATGCTCTCAAGTGCTACCTCAACGCCATGCACGGAAGTTCATCGTCCTCCAGCAACCTGGCAGGCCGAGTCAAGTTCCTGCAGACGCAGCTGAGCGCTGCGCCTCCAGCAAGTGTGCAGAAGCCCCGGCAGCTGCCATGCATTGAGGATGCCTGGAACATTCCAATCTCTCAGGAGATGGCCTCCAGGTTGGTGGCACTGGGCTTGCCTCGGGTCAATTTCTCTTCAAGGCTAACTTCAATGAAATTTCACTTGGGCTGAAATGGTTATATATGAGTAGTATATATGTACTATTGAAACAACCTTGGGAAAGCTGCAGCTCTGGAATTTGTCCAGTTCTTCTGCTAGCAGCCTTCAAATAGCATCTAAGCAGACGTGTGCAGCTGGCGATTAGCAGATGTGTCGGAAATCTCAAACCATGGCTTCCAAGATTTTCTGCACTCCATGGGCAGCACCTAGTCCCTGAGGTTACGCTGAGGAGCCATGCTGATTCCGAGCAATCTACGTTCTGCATCATTTCCGGCGAGCAGTAATGGAGTCGTAATGTGTATTTCTAATTTTTTTTTCAGCATCAAAAATGTTTGTTGTTGCTAGCTTTCTTCATCACATCTACTCTTATCTAAAATATGAAATTTTACGTGGAGGCTGCTGTATAACTACACTCTGTGAAACTATGCCTATAGTAGTCCTCAATTTGAAGTTTGCCTTTAATTCTGGTGCCACAGAGGAGGATTAGCTTAAGCTTAATTTAAGCCATGCACTCAGCACCATGTGGTACCTATGCAAGTTCAATTTTGTGCAGGACTTACAGGTTGGCCAGACTGTTTGCAAGCAAGCGACTTTTCCTTGGCTTTGTTCTAAAGCTTCGCTGCAGTATGCACAAGATTCAATTCTGCATCATATTCGTTCAAGTCCCTTTCCTATTGTGTGTTGTGGAGTATTGCCCAAATAAAACTAATTTTGAGGGAATCTAGTGCTCAAGGCTGTATCATTTTTCCTTTGCAGGCAAAACAATCAGCAAAACCGAAGCCCAGCAGGCTCTGCCCCTCAGCAGCGCCCGGGCTACCCCCCAGACCAGGTGGATGGGAACAGCACCAAGAAGCTCAAGGTTGCCTCGGGTTCGCCTCGGGCTATGACTCCAGGGACTAGTGATGTGGGGCCCGACCACAGGGCAGCTGTCCCTGCTGGCCCCCCACCGCCCTTCTACCTGAGCCAGCAGCAGCTGCAGGTGAGCATGCCGACAGCATGGGAACTATGCTTGTAATAGAAGTGCCATTAGTGGAGTAGATCACTGACCAACGTCAAAAAACAAGACGACATTTCCTGATCTGTGAAGATCCTTGAGTCACAATCTAGTAGTCAAGTTTTGTTTTGTGAGATTGGTCAGTGATCTGCTCTATTAATGTTACTCTTACCTGACCAAACGGTGTCCCATTGAGCTCCTGATTATAGAAGGGAAATGACAATAGTGTTCTCTTTTCCACTTTCACAAGAAATACCAGGAAGTGTAGGTGCTATAACCACTTGAATATTGATAATCACGATGTTGATGCAAACCTGAAGAGTTATTAACTCTTGCGTGCCATTAATGAAGTAAATGCTAGTAAACAAGCTAAATAAGTGGTCCTCGGACCACTTATTAGCGCTCATGCACACTAAAAATCTGGCTAGTGGCATTCAGCCGTCATAGGTGACATTGTACAGCCTTTTGCACATAATCTGTGTGTTCCAGCTAACAGTAGCAAAAATGTTTGACGAGAAAAAAAAATATGGCGCGAGATACAATTATAAGACCTACAGTGTTCGGTTGTCAGCGTTCTGGCAGTTGAACTCCGTAGGTTTTAAAATCATATCTTGCACCATGTATCTTCTCAATAATTGTTTTCGTTGAACAGCTCGTCTAATGTTAGCTGGGACACCCTTTATCTACATATTGCTTTTGCCTGTGCTCAACAGCAAGTGCTGTAGTAATCGCACAGTGTATTTGCAAGGTGCTCTAAGCTCCTAGTCTGATCAGCACTACTAATGCTGTTGGAGGAACTAGTGCAAATGAGATTGGAGTCTGCTGCTAGTTGCGGCAATCACCACATTTGCCAGATTCATTTCACATTGAACATGTTTGCATCGTCCTGCCCGAAAGTTTCATAGATTTCTGAGATTATAGCAATCAATATTATAAATCATTATTTATCATTGTGATATCAATATTGCATTTTAACTTTTAGCCATACCAACGGCGCCGTTTGTGTAAATATTTGTATATGTGTGCAGTTGCTCATTTGAACGTCATGTGAGAAAATCCTGTGATCAGTTGCATTTTTATGCTGCTTCTTTGTCGTTGTACTTCTTGTGAAATGGGGTTAAGCCTTAGGAAGTGAGTATCAGCAGTGTGGCATATGCGTAATAGTTTCTATTGCTAGAGGACAGTGCTGTGGCTGCTGCACTTCCCACGCTGAAGCAAGGCTTAGTGTTACCTCTTTAATGTCAGGCTAACTGCATTTGAGTACATTTTCACATATATATTTACCATACTTATCCAATTTAAGACTGCCACCATCATAAGGCAAGTAAAACACAGGTAAAGGAACTTAAGTATCCACACTAACAAAAAGTGATGTAGTGCAGCTGACGAATTTTTCAGGCTCAGTGGGGATTGCCTAAATTACTGCACAGCCAAATTACACAACCAAAACACACTATGGCGACCATCATATGGGGGAAGGGAGCTTCAACATGTGTAGGCAGGGAGAGGGTGGGGTTCCTTAGGAAACAAAACTGGATTGGTGAGAACTTTTCCTTGAGGTGTGGCTTTATGGCAGTACACGCTGTGATGCCTTGAAGCCACACTGTAAGGTGAAATTCTCATATAACCTGCACTTCGCCTTTCCTGTTAAAATTTACTAGGTAATTCTCGATGCGGGTTATGCACACAAAAACACGGTGCTGCTTCGGTGGCCAAATTTATTGGTATAATTTGCGGTGCTGTTTAAAATCTGGATCACCAGAAATGTGGCGCTGCTGTGGCCACATTAACACAGTATCGTAATCAGCGTTGTATATAAAGAATGGGGGGGGGGTGACTTCAACGCTACGGATTCTGGGGAAAAGAACCTTACCTTATATTCAAATAAATACGATATGTAAAAACATGTCCTTATGTGTAAACATAGCCTTTTCTCACATTTCTCAGCTGCAAGTTACAGATCCTTGCATTCCGCAGTGTTTGTCTGAGGTACAAACGCTATTCATTCTGCGAGATGGTGACCATTGGTGGCTATGTGTGTTGTGCAGGTGCTAGCCTACCTGCAGCAGAACCAGGAGACGCTGAACCCCCAGCAACGCAATCTGCTGCAGCAGCTGCAGCAGCAGCACCGGCTCATGCAGCAGCACAGGCAGCAGCTGCTCCTCCAGGTAGGCACTGAAGGCTGTGACTTTGACGAGCTCCAAGCTGCTGTATTACATACGGAGCTATAGCCTTCAGCAGTGAACATTTAGCCGTTTTGGACTTCTCGCATGACGCTGAACAGGACTCGAGGCTTTAGAAGGTGCCAAAGGATTGTGCACTCGCATGTGTTCAGTGGGACATAATCTCCACAATGGAACCACATCGGGTTTAGAGCCACGGACAATCCAGGTGGTGCGAATAGTCAAGCAGTTAATAATGTAAGACGTTGAACACAAATGAAACACAGAAACAAGGTAGACAATAATGCAGCACTTCTTTGTTGTCCATTTTCTGTGTAGTGCCTTGTCTGCACTCAGCCATGTTTCATTATGGTCACCAACTAGCCCAATACCACATTATATTGGTCTAGTAGTCCTAAAGAAGAATAGGGCAAAGGCCATCAGAGGTTGGTTGTTAAAGGCAAGTGATACCTTCCCAGTATATCTGCTGAGATATGCTGCTGGGGACACCTATTGGTTAGCTGTATTGGTTTGTGTTATAAAGCATGTGGGTGCTGTAATGCTGCAGTGCATATACGATCTTGCTCACCAAACTAAAGCCTTTGTGAGGACACACATCATGCGCTGGTATCAGGATCAGTACCACATGTCACAGCCTTCGATTACACTGTCTCTGGAATCGGCCCAGTTTACTTGACCAGACAGCCGTCCATGTTAAGTGGGGGAGAGAGTCAAAGGAAGATTTACCTTAAGAATGGGCCAGAGGCAGTCGCAATGTATGTGGTGAATGTTGGTGACCATCTGTGTTATGCTGCCCTTTTCAGAGGCAGCAGGCACAGCAGCAAGCGCAGCAGCAGCAGCAACAGCAGCAAGTTGCGGGAGGTAACTTTGCTGCACCCCCTCGGCCCTATGGGCCCTCGTACGCCATGACTCCTGGCCAGAGGGCCAACGGCTATGCACCCCCACAGCAGGGCAGTCAGGGCGCCCCTTCAGCTGCCTATCGGCTCCCGCAACCGCAGGTAAAAACACCAGTGCTGACTGTGCACCAATTGGCTAGGCTGAAGGGAATATGTTCGGGAGAACGCTTGCCCAGCCTGCTCGCCATGTGCAACCCTGTACAAGCATAACGAGACACTGACAATAAAAAGCAGAGTATACAGCGATATCTCGCAACTGAATACTTATTTTGCTGTGCAAATTTTCAGTTGCAAGTTGGTGCTCTCACTCGCTGCATCCTTCTTCGTTCTCCGCTTTGCTAAAATGAGCAACCACAAGCAGTGATTTCAAACAGAACACTGAAGGTTAGCTACGGCAGCCTCACTTTTATTTGCGTTGCTCAGTTAGTTGCTTTGGTTTTCATAGGTTTAGGGCCTGGTAAAACAAGTCGATTTTCAAGCTGGCTTCCCCTGCAACTTAAAGTCAATTTGCTAGTCGCGGTGTGTCATGCTTACAGCTCATTGTATGTCGGTCGCAAATGTTTGCGTGTCTGTCAGTTAGAATTATGTGTGCCATGCAAGCATGTGATATGAATCGCTGCAATGTTGCTTGGTCACTTTGCTTGGCAGGGCCGACCTCCACCTCCTGTGGCACCTCTGAGTGACCAGGACCTGCAGCTGCTCTTGTCACAGAGTAAAGACACTGCATCGAGCCTGGCTGAAGACATCCTGGCCCATCTGGCTGGACCAGACCTTCTCGACACGCCCAGGCTTACAGAGGCTGGACTACCAAGTGCTCCATCTGATGACAGCACAGCATCGAAGAGCGCACCTGAGGAGTCGAAGGACACTCTTAAGGTACAAATATCTCTGAAGTGCAGAATGTACCGGGCACACAGGCCCTCTTTAAATCTGCATACGAACTGTAATATCAATTTACAAATTTTCCACGTCTTGCTGGCCTGTTAAATTACCAGGATTTGTTAATGCAGCATATTGTGCGGGAAGCTGAGGCACAAGAAGACAAAGCTATATACTTCATGATAACTTTTCTGTAACATTTTCTGCAATCATGTTCTCTCACTGCATTTCATCAGTGTATGGTGTGCCATGACTACTGCCATAAGAGCATTTTTTTTTTCTTTGTGATATGCAAGCATTTTTAACGATAGTGACAGTGTGTTTGCCTTATACTTACGTAAGCATATTGTATAGGTTGTAAATTTTAATGCTCATCAATGTTGCAGCTTGCTTTATGCCACCAGGGCCCCAGACTTCTTCATATCCATTCATAAAAATAGTTTTTCTTGTCTGTTCTAAAGAAATGTGTAAATAATGTGTAAATAAGAAAATCTTGAATATCAAAACTTCAATTCAATTAATGATAGTATAAAGCTATTAGCCCATTTGATAGAGATTTAGTTTTAAACTGAACTAGCCCAATTTTCTCTCTTGTGCTCCTGAGGATTCCCATATACTTGGTATGATAATAAAGTTGGGCTAGATGGTATCAATTCCAAGTATGCAAGATAGTATTCGGGAGTTTTTGTGCTTGTGATAGCGGTTACTCATGGGGTTAGTCCTGAGGTCCTGAATGCTTAGAAATATGTGCTGCTTTTCTGCAGAGTGGTCTGGCGGAACGACTGCTACCAGGACAAACCAAGCCGGCCCTATCTATCGCCATGTCGGCAGCGGAAGTGTTGGAAGGTTGTGCAGATATAGCACGCCAGGGAGGGGCCTTCCCACTGAGCCTGCTGTCGGATGACCCCACGCCTCCACGACCACCGGATCCCCCCTCGCCACCACCCACCAAGGAGCAACTGCTGCCTCAGACACCCAGTGTTTTCGTGAGTGACTTGGCACTTCTTCCACGTCGCTTGTGTTTTTCTTGCTTGACTGTGCACAAGCAATGCTTTGCACATTTGCGTGATATATTCGGGGAGAATTTGTCATTGTTGTGCCCTTGACTTTACAAGTTCTTTCGTATGCTTTTCACGAAATCTCATTCTGGATATAGGATTTAAAAGAAAACAGTGTGCATAAATACCAGGATGGGCAGATAAAACGAGTCAGCACAAGCATCCTTATCTTTATCCGTCCGTCCTGGTTTTTATGCATCCTATTTTATATCCAATGCTAAGCATTGCCAACGCTCCCAAGTTGCAGTTTTATTACAGCTCATTCTTGAATTTTTTCTTTCTCCGTATCAGCTGCATCGAGTGGCCAGTGTCATGTGGCATGCAAGCCAATGACATAGAGAGCAAAAATAATGTGTAAAGAAGAAAATCTTAAAATTTTAATGCACAAGAATACCAAAACATAAAACTTAAATTAATGATCGTATAAAGGTATTAGCGCATTTGATGGAGCTTTAGTTTTCACGTAGTGTTGCTCATTTTCATTGTTGTGTCCATTTGCAGTTGGAGAACAAGAAGCAGGCCTTCTCGCCGCAGCTGCAAGAGTTCTGCGTGGCACACCCCATTGCAGTGATCCGGAACATGGCCAACGTTCTTAAATTGGGTGAGCTTTACCTCAATTTAGATATCTCGCTCACTTTTTGAGCTGGGCACCTCAGGTGGACCCACACTTTTGCAGTAAAGTGCAGGATTTCAGTGCCTCCTCAATGACTGGAATCTTGTCGGTTTGGTTATGCATTTCATTCTTGGAAATGCTTGCAGTGCACAAACTGAAGTGAATTAAGATATGAAGGAAAAGCTGAAGCATCGTAGCTTGTAGCTATGTGGATGATTTTTTTGCCAGTCATTCCAAAGGGTGTCAAAAGTTTCACAATAGTTAATCAGGGTGTCCTTTGTAAACAAAGCTTTTAGTGATTAGACAAAATTTATTGTGTACTGTGCAGAAAGACAGCTTCATTGTCTGAATTGACTGTGGATAAAATTTGAGATTGAAACAGCTGACAGTAGTAGTAGTAGTAGTAGTAGTAGTAGTAGTAGTAGTAGTAGTAGTAGTAGTAGTAGTAGTAGTAGTAGTAGTATAGTTACGAAAGAAGGAGGTAGGAAATGAAGGGTCCTGGGTATTGTAACTGTACCACTACTCAATGGACACCTGAACTGTCCCATGGCTGTGGAAAAGATGCAGGTAAAGAGAAAGATATGGGGAAGGAAAGATAATAATATAGATTTAGAAAAAAGGTAAAAAGTGAAAATGGAATAGAGTAGAAAATAAATACATGACAAGAACTGCATGGTTATACATAAAGAAAAAGCATTTTCTATTTTCTAATGGTGTGCCACTTACAATACCTTCGCCAGAACCTCTACAGTAATTGGCATTGCTCAGTATTTTGTTGACATACTTGTGTGACATTCATCCTGTGACATTGACCTCTATGGTTCCAGTAGCTCTACAAATGGAGGTCCCAGTGGATATGGTTTTATGCTGCTGAGCTCGAGGTTGCGAGTATGATCCTGGCCATGGTGGCCGCATTTTGATGAGGACGTAATGCAAAAAATTTTCCCATAGTTCGATTTAGGTGCACGTTAAAGAACCCCAGATGTTCAAAATTAATGAGGAGTCCTCCGCTACGGCGCTCCTCATAGTCATATCATGGTTTTTCCATGCAAAACCCCAGAAATTTACTTAATTTTTTTTTTACATGTAGAATTTCCTTTAAAACTTTTTGGTGTAATGCTTTTTGGGAGCTTCACTGGTCATTGCCATCATTACGAAAGTTTTAGTGGCTGTTGTGGTGCTGTCAGTGTTGGGTATCTGCACTGCTCAGAGGGCTTGGTTCACTCGCCAAAGGAGTTGGAGCTTTTAGCTGTTGTGGAAAGCTTTCCTTTCCTTCTTTTTCAGTCTAGGATCACTCGTGGATGCCTTCCCTCTAGATATGTTCAGGGCAGACATGTATAGAAAAAGATGTCTGCAAAGATGAGGTCACAACGACTACAGTGTGTTAAATTTCAAGGAGCGATAATTATATTTGAGTGCTTTATCTGTCATGTGGACCCTGCACTCGATTAGAAATGTGATTTAGCATGCTGAAAGTGAGGTTTGGGATGTGGATTTAGTTTGGTCATTTGTAGTTGCGTCCTATTGTTCGTCAACCTTTCCTCGCATTTTTGGTTTGATTGGGATTAATGTGGGGCGCATACCTCTATGCTGATAGGATTTAGCCTTGCCAGGCTTCGTGCTCGTTCTCTAAAGGTGCACGTCAGTGATGCATCCTTAGAGTGAAGCCAGTGGTCCACCAAGAACCAGTGTGGCTCCACAGACCGTATTAGAGAGATACTGGCTCAACCTGTTGCAACAACGAAAAGAAGGCAAACCAACTTCGTGAATGAGAATAAGCGCCTCGTCCCGTCTTCTTTCTTCATTCTCATCTTCGTGCACTTTTACAGTTTCAAGTTGCAAGCAAACTAACTAGCCCAGTTGTCCATTCTGTTACGAGAAGAAAGAAGAGGGACAGGGCAGAAAAGACAAAGTATCATTCACTACTACTGTTAAGGATGGCAGAATTAACAAAACATTGTAGCCATTATGGGTTACAGTTCTGTATTAACAATTGTAGGTTACAGTGTAGGTTACAGTATGCAGAAATAAAAAATGCTGGCATTTTAGTTCACTAACATGTGATGACGCTGATAGTTGCACTGCAGGCCTGCTCTGCATTGATATTTTTTTCCATACACAAAATAAGTGACTCGCATATATATTTGGTTACTTATTGGCGTGCACCTGTCTGTGCTTTTCCAGATCTTGGCCTTTTCTCTACGAAAACACTTGTAGAAGCCAATCCGGACCATACGATAGAGGTTCGCACGCAGGTAAGCCTCTTGAGGTGTCTTCTGTTACTCAAAATTTTAATTTGTTGTGCCTTGCAACCTTCTCTTGTTCTGCTAGCACAAAGAATCGGAGTTTGTGTTGAATAGTAAGAATAGCTTTTGCCTTTTCGAATGTTTAAAATCTCTCGTAGCTTCAGTGTGTGGACACTTGACAGTACTGAACATAGACTTTGTTAAACGCTTGTTATTAAGAGCTTTCACTCGGCTCCATCCACCAAAAGTTTTTGGAAGCAAGGTGAACAAGGAGGCAGGAAAAATGGTGCTAACACTTACGAAACTTGTTCTTGAAGAGCCACTGATTGGAGTCGTGCTTTCCTCATGCTCGGCATCCGTAAGCAGGCATGAAGAGTTTGCCGAGTAATGCTTTATGAGGGAAGGATGCCACGAACCATCTGTGCTTGCACCAAAGCAACCTTCTTAATGTTGCGGTGTTGTCTGGCATGTTATTTATTGCAGCTGATGCAGTCGCCGGATGAGAACTGGGACGCCGAGCGCCGGAGCATGGTGTGGCGCTGTGAGAGTCATCGGTCACACACAAGCATAGCTCGCTATGCTCAGTACCAGGCATCCTCGTTCCAGGAATCCCTCAAGGTTGGCAGCCTCTAGCCTTGCTTAGAAGCCTGTTTTCTTCTTAGTGGCACGGTCAACTAGATCTAACGAGCTCTGTAGACTTGATGTTGTTCCCGAGTCAGCCTAAATTTTTCTGAGTCATACCTAGAGGAAACCTTTGCATATAATTAGTAAGATCACCGAGCTAAGCAGTGACTAGGCTTAATTGACTCGCGAACCTGCAACAGTCTTTCCCTCACTACACTTTTACAGCGGAGCTGTATATGTCTACCCTCCCATACATTTTTCAATGTCCGTGCCTCAAAACTCTTGTGCACTCTATGAGGAGGCAATGCAAACCAGTAAGGCACATGCTAACACCTGGCGTAGCAAGAGGAAAGCTAAGAAACCATCCAATGCATAGTTTCATCTTCAACAAAGTATTGTGCAATAAATAATTAAACATCATTATTTTTTATAGCTAGTGATACGAATACATCTTGCTCTGCAATGTGTGGTCATGATGAATGTCCTTGAAAGTTACTAGTGGATGCAATGCACAGATCCACAAGCAGACGACACTTGCTTTGTGCCAGAAGTGCTTAAGTGTAGTGAGAAATTGTCCTTGTGCATTCTGTTTCTGTTACTTTATTTTTATAGAAACAAATTAGGTAGGATTGCAACTACTACGAACAACATTTCTTCACCATAAAGTTGGAAACATTACCAATACGTACCCTGGGCAGCCAGGGTATTTGTCAAATGGTCAGGGACGGCTGAAAATTCAGCCGAGTTGTGTGCTGCGATCGGTAGCGATGTCCATTTTTAAAACCTTATAATAAATTACAGGCTTTACGCAGAGCACTTAGATGCGTCAGTTAAGGATCAAAGGACCTACCCTAACGACTCGGTACATTTGTACAAGATCATCAATCGTTTTAGGGTCCCTTTAATGAATCAAAACAATTTGAATATTTTTTGCAGTATGACAGACTTAGAATTAAGGATTACCCAATTAAGGGTTAGCCTTTACTGTAGCTCGGATCTGATACGGTTTGTGTAAGTAGAGCTGTGCACTTTTATTTATGTCCTTGAAAACTGCTGGCACTGAAGCAGACACCTACTGATGGCGTTATGCAGGAGGAGCAAGAGAAGGCACAGGGTGTGCAGCGAGAGTCGGACAGCGACTCCAACTCGTCGCTGACTCGGACATCAGCGGGTGGCAAGCGGTGGCGGCGCAGTGCCCACTTCAAGACCATCAAGTTCGGCACCAACGTGGATCTGTCCGACGAGCGCAAGTGGCGCCCCCAGCTGCAGGAGCTGACCAAGCTGCCAGCCTTCGCACGAGTTGTCTCTGCGGGCAACATGCTCAGCCACGTGGGCCACACCATTCTCGGCATGAACACCGTGCAGCTCTACATGAAGGCGAGTTGCCCCGGGTTGTGTGGCTACAAGCACAGGGTCAATACCAGCATGCAAATGGGCATGAAAGGCAATTGGATTGTACTAGTAGCTTCAGCAGTGTGACCAAATAATGGATATTCGTAGAGTTTGACGAGGTGTAGTTGTATGCCCCATCTGCATGTCAGCTAATGTGCATTTCTGAAGAAAAGCTTTCGTGCCAGGTTTGTTGCTTTGTACTTTAGCTTCTGTATGAGCAGTACTGATATAAAGTGATTTTTTCATTGCTTCTTCAGTGAAGCTTCTATTTTATTCCCAGCAAGCTCTATGCAAGAAGGCCATCTAACCAACTCATTCGGTCGTATCTCCAAGAGGCAGTGCATCTTTGTGTGCAGTACTTTTAAAAATAGTTTGCTTGCAATGGAGTTCCTGTTCTTTGACACCTGTGTTTATTAAAAACGTGTGAACTTCATCCTCAGGTGCCGGGCAGTCGTACACCTGGCCACCAGGAGAACAACAACTTCTGCTCCGTCAACATCAACATTGGACCAGGAGATTGCGAATGGTTCGCTACGCCAGAAGAATATTGGGGTGTCATTCATGGTCTCTGTGAACGGAACAACATCAACTACCTCCATGGTGCGTTTCGGTCATGTTGATGTGTCTGCGAATGTGCACACTGTTTTTGTTATTTGAATGGAGTTACACACCACTAGGATGAATAAAAAAAGAAGAATATCTAGTGTATGATTAACTTGTTTTCCCCGATGTGGCCACAATGTTAATATGGTATATTAAAATTGTATTGCAGCAGGATCTCAAATTTAAATAATTAGACATTACTGATAATGCTGTGCTTTACCTTCACTGTAAGTTTAGTGAAACTAGGACCTTAGTTCATATGGTCGTAAAGAATTGCTCCGCATGTAATGAATCACCTGTATAGAAGTACTAAGTTGGATTGGGAGTTCAGGCATAACTCCGCTTGGATGGTAATGCATCTGCCCCTAAAAAATGTTCTCTCTGACATCGCTGCCTATCACAGAAACTGCAGCACTTTGTGCTACTAAGGGTGAAGTGGAAAGGTGGTAATTGCTTGGCATTACAAAACGCTGTGTTTCTTTTGATGCTTGGTGTGGCAACTGCGCAGCATTCGGGAGACATTCTGTACCCCTGCGTAACACAGTGTCATTGTTCCAATGCAGGATCATGGTGGCCCCTGATGGAGGACCTCATGGCAGCACGCATCCCAGTCTATCGGTTTCTGCAGCGCCCGGGCGACTTGGTGTGGGTCAATGCTGGCACCGTGCACTGGGTGCAGGCAGTGGGCTGGTGCAACAATATTGCCTGGAATGTGGGCCCCCTAAACGGCACCCAGTTCAGGCTAGGCCTTGAGCGGTACGAGTGGAATAAGCTGGAGGCCTACAAGTCTATTGTGCCCATGATCCACCTCTCCTGGAACCTGGCACGAAATCTCAAGGTCTCCGAGCCGCAGCTCTTCGAGCTGATCAAGTGAGCTCGTCTTTCCATAGTCTTCAGCTTTGCTTCTAGTATGCCATATTCATTTACTTATTGTCACAACCTCATCCGCCCAAATTGTATTCCACTGGCCGTTTCGACTCGGCAGAGTGGGTGTGTGAAGGGGGTAGATTGTAGAACAGGTAAAGGCGGTGGTCCCACCACTGGTACTTGCAGATTCACAGTAGCTGCTAAAGTTATGCCCAAGGAGGTTAAAGGAAAGTTTTTCTTTAACCTCCTTGGTTATGCCATGCATTACTGATGACCATGACCATGCTATCCTTCGCTGGGCAACTTAAACGTGTCATCTATGTGGCTATCCTTGTATAACATGGAAGCCATGATGCTCTTGAATCAAGAGAAAGCTGCAGACACTCTTCCACAAGCAGACCAAGATGTGACCTTTTCTGAGGCAGCTGAACTTTCTTTCTGCTACCATGCCCCATATAGCTTTTGAGGTCAGTGATCTAATACTGTGCATACCTGCCAACCCTCCCGATTCGCCCGGGAGACTCCCGATTTTTGACTGAACTTTCCTATTGTACGATCACTGCCTGATATCTCCCAAAAAGTGGTCTCTGTTCGCGCAATAATGGTTTTTGCGAAACCGGCACCAGCCACATCCACAGCCACATCGTAATCGTCAGCATCACCAACAAGGCTGCACTAGCACCATCGGTATCATCGATTGCAGCCGACTACGGTGCCTAGAAAGCCAACCAAAGCCAGAGCCAATGTCGCTCTTGCATTTCATGCATGGCTGTGCATGCCTTCCTCCATTGTGCATCTTGTTGTTGCTGCGTGTGTGTCGCAGTGTGTGATTAGTGTTGGCTGGGCCGTCTGTGCGCGGTGCAGCGTGTAAATTTAGCACGTGCCTGATGCCATGGCGCTATGAAAGCCCAAGAAAAGATATCTGCAGAAGTTTTTGCGGTCATATACTTCCGAATTTCCGCGCTTTTTGGCGTCAAGAAAAGAACATTTTGCGTTTTGCACAACGTGTGGATGCTACGTCAGCATCCACACGCAGCAAGTGTCGCACGGTGGCAAAGGCGACTTGAAACTTCATGTTTCCATGGCGAAGCATCAAAGCTATGTTCGCACCGCTGAGCAGCAAGGCAACATGGTGAACTTCCTTCAGAACAACTGCGACGACAGTGTCATACGTGTGGAGTGCTTGTTTACATGATTCCTCGTCGAACACAGCCTGCCCCTTAGTGTCAGTGACCACGTTGGGCCTCTTCTATGGAAAATGTTTCTGAAATGCGACGAGGCGATTAGATGGTCTGACGAGTAGATGGTCTGCAGTGCCCATCCTTTTAGAGTCTTATCAAAGGCCAACGAAGCCAGTCGCAGGCGTAAAGCACCAACCGAGAAGAAGGATGCCCCAGCTACAAAAAAAGCCAAAGTGTTAACAGAGTCTGCAAGGATGGATGTGGATGTACGAAAGCAAGTGCAATTGTAGGAGAAATGGCATCAGAGGTGCAGAGCACGATGCTGGAGGCCATCAAGCACCGTGCTTTTGCTGTTGCGGTCGACGGCAGCAACGACACTACTGCACAGCTGTACCCGATTGTGGTGACGTACTACGTCCAGGAATGCTCACGCATTGAAAGTAGATTATTCAGCATTCAGGAACTCCACGGGGAGGCGACGGGAAGAAAAATCGGGAACCTCGTGTTGAAGGCAATGGAGACCTTTGACGTTGTTAGGATTGGGGGCTCAATCCCATCGCTCGTAACCCGTTGTCAAGATTGGAGTCCGGCATGAATTAGAAGGTAGCTGGCCTATGCCGTCGTCCATGCTGAGGACGTTGATGAAGGGAAGGACTGCTTCTCATCGAAAACGAGGAATATGGATTTATTTACAGTATATACGTGCAGTTCATCAGTCTAGCATGACTGCGAGAGAAAGTACATCAGTCTAACATGACTGCTTGAGAAAGAGTACCGAGCAGCCGCACAACAGCGGTTTATAAACACACGGTCCTCCCCCGATACCCAGGTGATCGAAACGGCCGTCCAGTCATCGTAATCAAGTCGCCTCTCTGCGGGACAGTTCACACACACACACTCGCACAAACACTTCCTTGCGCGAGGTTCACGGTCCCCAACCGAGGTCAGCCGGACTTCGTAGAACTCGGGGCTTGTGTCGGGAAAGGTGCCTTTTATTTCCCGAGCTGACCCCCGCAGCGCGTGGGCGCGTGGGAAGAGGCCTCAGTAGACGTTCCCGCGGGCACTCCCCCGCTCACGGCAGACCAGGTTGGCGGGCTCAGTAACACTAATTGGTCTGCCGAGCGCGTTTAGTCACAATGGCGACGAGGCTAGAGCGTAATGGTGGCGTTCCAAGAAAAGGTTGCCGCCGCTGTCGCAACTTTTCATCTCAGCGGTCCGTTCTCAACAACGTGCCCGTGTCAAACAGCATTGTGTTTTGCGCCGACATTGCAAACATTATGCTAGGAAAAAAAAAAAAACGGTGTCGCCGCAGTCTTAAAGGAGGCACAAAAAACTTGGTTGTGATTGGCTGCCCATGCCATCTAATTAACCTTGCTGCCGAAAAAGGAGCCGCGTGCTTGCCGGCTAAGTTTTATGAGGTTCTTGTGGATATCTTTTATTTGGAGAAAAGCTCTAAATGCAAGGACAAGCTGTCTGAATTTCAAGAGATGCACAATGTAGAAGTGCAAGAAATTTTGAAGCATGTGCAGACTCGTTGGTTGTTACTAGGCAAGTGCCTGACAAGAATTCTTAACCAGGGGCAACCTCTGGTTAGCTTTTCTTTAAACGAAATCAAATCAAAGAAGCAGTGCCCATCCTTTTTAGTCTTATCAGATTCCTCGTAGGCCCGAACCATCAGGAGGTGCAAAGGCCGACGAAGCCAGTCGCAGGCGTAAAGCACCAACCGAGAAGAAGGATGCCCCAGCTACAAAAAAAGCCAAAGTGTTAACAGAGTCTGCAAGACAAGAAGCTGTTCTGACTCGTGAAGAAAGGCTGTTTCATTTTTTTGACCTCTGACATTAACTTGACTTTCGGATTTTTTTTTTTTTTTAAAGTGTGATCCCGTTTTTTGAGAAAGCCAATTGCCAGCTACAATCACAGGCACCTCAAATACATATTCTGCAGTCAGTTCTGCTCCAACTCCTCACTGAGCTTTTGACTAGGTTTGTCTTGCCAACTGCTGTAAAGGGTGCTCCTTCTCCGCTTGAATTTCTATATCAAGATATCCGCAGTCAGAAGGCAGACAGTGATCTGGTCATTGAGTGTCGTACAGCAGCATTGGTAAAGAAACTTGGTTCACATGATCAGAAGCAATTTTTCACTTGTGTGCGCGATTACATGAGGCACAAATTGCCACTTGAAAACGCAACTCTGAAGAATGCGGAGGTGGCCAACCTAAAATTTGTTTCAGAGGCATCACTCTCGAGTCTGCGCTACTTTATTCAGAGTTTCCCTCAGCTGCTGCCTCGCGATTCCAATGAATCTGCTGAAGATGCTTTAGATGCTCTTGAAGCTGAGTTTGCAACACTACAAGCATATAGTTTTCCAGAGGACATTCTGAATGAAGAAAAGTGCAACGTGCAGTGGTCTACAATTCGAAAAATAAAAACACTGACGGAAAACAGATGTTTCACTGAGTTGCCAAGGTGATGCTGGATTTACTTGTGGTACCGCACAGCAACGCAGAATGTGAGAGGGTTTTTTAGCATGGTGCGAAAAACTAGGACCGAGTTCCGCTCATCAATGTGCAACACAACCCTCCAAAACCTGCTGCTAGTGAAGGGCCATCAGTCTGGACCGTGTTTCGAGCAGAGCTACTCCGACAAATTTTTGAAGCGAGCAAAGTCTGCTACGGCAAGGTCCCTGCAAAAGGACTCATCAAACACTGCTTGAAAGTTTGAATGATCCCCCCCCCGTTGCCGCAAATAAAGTCTCCCGATTTTTGATCTCGCCAGATTGGCAGGTATGACTGTGCCTCGGTCACCTGTAACAAACTTTAGATCAAATGACTTGTGCTCCTCACTCAAAATTTTAGAAACTGTACAGGGCGTCTTGTGTCAATCCCACAGGGTCTCTATTCACTACTTCATGCATTAGCTGAAACGAAAGCAGTCGCTCAGAATTCTCAAACTTAGGCATATGCTGGTATGCATTGGATTCATGTAAAAAATACTGTACTCATTTGCAACTGGCATGTCCTTTGCTGGGAAATTGGCAACTTAATATACCAAGTTAAAGGTAAAGAGCTTTTATACACTGCCAATGGTGGCAAGTACCCAATTAAATTAATAAAAAAAAAAGCTGTCATGTGTTAAAGTTCTAAAATCTCGCTTTAAGTTAAAATTTCGCTTTCCTTGACAATGGTGATTGTCTACGCGTCATTTTATTCTGCCAAACCATTTATCACCTGCTATGGGAGTGCAGTGCATTCGCTGACCAGTGTTCCAGGCACCAGGGCTTGGCAGCTGACTTTGAGGATTGGATCCAACCTCGAGTAGACATTCAGGGTGCTTCTCGAATTGCTGTATATGTGTTCGCCTGCGATACAGGTGTCATCCGCCTCCTATAGATGAGCTTCGGGTGGCATCCTCAAGATTGGCTGCCGACTCCTACAGTGTCCTTCCTCTCTCCTTTGTTCTTTTACCCACCCATCCTCACTTAGGCCATAAAGTCAGCTCTGTGTTTTTAAATGCTTCATTCATTCATTCATTCATTCATTCATTCATTCATTCTAACACCTGGATTCTTGCACATTGTGACCCTTGTGCAGGTACTGCCTCCTCCGGTCACTGAGGCATTGTCAGGTAGTGATCGAGTTTGTCAAGGGCCTCGGCAAGGAGATCCGCTGGCACGGACGAGCCAAGAATGAGATTGCCCACTACTGCACCAACTGTGAGGTGGGCGATTGTGCACTCCTTTCATTTCACATTTGTATTTGTGAGCTGGAAGGGCTGGCATTAGATATAGCACCATGTAATATTCGACATCGCGCTTGTGCATTTAAATGCATTCAGGTTGTTTGAATATATGTTTGAACATCAATTTAGCAATATTTTAGTTGTGGTTGAATACTCAGTCATGTAATCTACTTTTTTTTAATTGAGGTTTGCAGTAAAAATGATTTCATGTGTTCCCATGATAATCTTTTCATTGGGCTGTTACATCTAGATATTTGTGTTATCCTTGAGAGCGATTTGCCATTAAGGTTAGCTAAACAGCTTGTATAGCCCAGCTGCAGCATGCATTGTGCTTGTCTCAGGAGATGACGAGACCTAAGAATTGTTGATTGCATGTTTTTCTTGTAGTTGAAACACTCGCAGAAATGGTACAGTGGGGATTCAAGCACTTTTAAGTAAAACAAGTGACATGCTACAATGTCTATAGCACAAGGTTGCTCTCATGTCTGCAGCTTGTTCTGTCTGCTTATGGACTCGCTCTTCATTTCAGGTTGAGGTATTCAACATCCTTCTGGTGAGAGAGGTCGACAAGAAGCATGTGGTTCACTGCCTCAGCTGCAGCCGTCGCATCAACCCTCGCCTTGACGGATTCGTCGTGCTTGAAGAGTACTCCATAGAAGACCTCATGGATGTCTACGACAACTTCTCCCTGCAGCCTGTACGTTGTCTTAAGTGTAGCTCACAAATTTGTCTTGTGCCTCTTAATGACAAGGAAAAGGCACAAAAATAGTGCAATGGCATCAGTTGCTGCATTAATTTGAGCAAGTTATCCCTTTTTAACGATTGCAACAATGTTGCAGCAGCAAATGCGTTTCACTGGAGCAAGAATCTTGTACTGGCCACAGCTGACTGTAGTTGGCCATAGTCTCATTGGAGAGAAGGGGTAGTGTAGGCTATCTAAAGTTACTTTCATTTGTGCACCACTTTATAGTGGATAGACAGTGTAAATGGGATTCAATTGTAAAGCAGAATGAAGGCATTGTCATTCACCTCAATACTGTCTGCATGAACCAAAATGAAAGCAGAAAATATTAAACTGTAACAGATGTTGCACGAGACTACACAAAAGTGTGATACTGTGTAGGTGCAAGTCCAACCTATCTGGCGACCCAACCTGACTTCACATGACTGACTGATCGATTAATTTTGTTTTTACTTCCATCCAATACAGTGGGCACAAGTTGCACACTTTTGTCCGTCTTCCTCATCTACTTTTGAATGCAATTTCTTCCTTGATTTCTGCCAGTTTATTTTAGCCAGTTCTAATTTAAATGCACCTTTCATATGAAGCTCTGCTTCCCGTGCCCATTGTTGTTTCTGGCAGAATTTGCAACAGTGAATTTTTTGTAGCTTGAATGAGTAAAAAGTAAAAAAGTTATCCTCAACACTACACATCATTTTGCACCAGTGAAAAGCCAATACTAGGTATGTATAGTTTTACAAAACTCCTTGGAAAACTCCAGCTAGTCTGCAGTGCTGCTCTAGGTAGACAATGATAGCTCGTCATTTGCAATAGAAGATTGCCTTGCCTATGTTGCTGATGCAAACACAAATTATCTTTTGTGGCTAGTGGGCTTTGGTTATTTTGTCGGAGCTAAACAAGTGAGTTGACTCACATTTCGTGACTCGCTTATCGCACAGGCACAAACTCCTTCGAGCTCATCATGACAGTCAGCAGGGAGCCCATGTACCATACCTTGACTGCTGGAACAGTCACCCAGTCAGCCACTGCACTGGCCCGAGCAGCTGGCCTGAAGAGCGTACGCCCCCTCGTCAAGGTCCTGCCCGCACCTCTGAAGAAGCAGCAGCAGCAGCAGCAGCAGTCGTTCATGCACATGTACATAGCAGACCTGGCATCAAGGGGACAAGTGCTGCTGTTTGTTGCTCATTGCACACTGCTGTGGACATTGCGTTCTCTTCATACTTAGTGTGCCCCTAGAAGTAAGGGTGGGTGTGGGGGGGGGGGGGGGGGGGGGGGAGACTTCTGTTGTACACTTTTACAGAAGTGTGTACAAACCTTTGTTTTGTTTTTGTTAGGAGCACTCATTAAAGAGAGATAAAAGCTTGCTTACAAAACCGGCAAAGAAGGAAGAAAAAAAAACCCGCTTTGGCTTCGAGCAAGGCACGGCAAGAGTGTTAAGCGTAGTCTCGTCAAATGTGGCAAGTTAGTTCTGCTGGTTTCGAAGGAGTGCACAAGTTGGCATGTGGCACTAGCACAGTCGGCGCATGTACCAAGGCTGGCTTTGCTAATGTAGTAGATGGCAAGAGCGCGTATGTGTCTTGCGGTACCCATTGCTTACAGATGTGTTCCGGAGCCTCCTTTCACCGGGGGCTGCTCGCACGGTTCCATGGCATGTGCCGCATCTAAGTCTCCAGGAAGAGCATAACTGTAGCAAGGTTCAGAGTGTAGTGAGCTTGTTGGTCGCCTGTTTTGTGTGGTCCTGGTCACTCTTAAGTACCGTATGTGCTCGAGTAAGGGCTGCGCATATCTTTTCGCACTAAGGGGAAAAAACACGTGCAAGAGCTTTACTAGTACCACACGCTGGCCATCTTCTAGTGTGTGTAAGGAAATGAAGTGCAGCTGCCATATTGTGAAGCATGTTTGCTGGAATGTGTGTTACGTATGTACAAGCCATGCTAAGTGCGGCCACTACAGTGGCCTACGACCTTTCATTGGTATTATCAAAGGCCACACATGAATGGCTCTTAAAGATGCTGTGTGCACTTAAAAAGAAATACCCGACAGGTGTAAAATTTTTCAAGAAGCCATGCTGGCACGTCCAGGTGTGTGTGATGCCCACACACACAGCTAAGAGAGAGCCCTTAAACGAGCACATGTGGGAAATAGCTGCAGCAGCATCGTACATGCTCCCAGTGCAAAATGTCATCCCTTCACCACATCTGTGAACACTGCCATTTTTTTTCTTCATTGCCTGCCTGTTCAGTTCAGTTCATTGGAACACTGCCACTTTCCATCAAGGGCACAACAAATATTTTGGATAGTGTTTATAGTGTGATAGCTAGCCAAGCTTGATAACAATCCTTTTCTTACCATTGGGCGTTGCTGCTGGAACATAGTGTCATAGTGTAAAAGGAAACAAAAATGATGTGAAATAATTGCAGGACTGGAAAGGGCATTATTTTCTTTTCCTGCCATTACTTCTTATTATATTGCGCCTTTGTACACCGTAACTAGCATGAATTGAAAGGTTCACCATGTTGATGGTTACGTTCCAAGAGCAGCTAACGTAAAGCAACTGACTGCCTCTACTCTGGATGTCACAAATCGGCAGGAGCCAATTATGTTCCAATCAATGTCGCATTATATATTAAGGTTGAGCGCAGGCAACATTGCGTTGCAGATAGACAAGCACAGGTGTTGCATGCGCTGATGTGGTTTCAGAACTGGAGCAAGCTGTGAAAGCAAAAAGAAATGATTACAGGATTTGTGCAGGTTGATTAGATTGTTGTCGTGAAATGACCGAATTTATTTGCTCATTGAAAATTGTGTATTGCGGCAAAGCCCAACCCTCCTGAAGGCATTATGATGTCCCATGATCTCACTTCATGCATCAACATGTATTTATACACACAGACTTTGTACTAGAATGCAGCCCTTGTTTTCGATAATTGCCTGGCCCTGCCTCTGTTTTTGTGTAATTTATCTCGTGTCTTTGCATTTACAGACAAAGTTTATGTTTATTAAAAAATGAACTCTCTGATGTGTGAGCGTGTTTCTTTCAGCATATGGTATGCACCACTGCTGCTGCCTCCTTCGTATAAATTTGCAAGAAACAGGTTGCATTGCTGCAGGACCTCATCGAAATTAGTGCTTACGAGCAGTTGCAGATCTACTGGAGGAGCAAAACAAATGCGCGATCGAGAGTCCTAGCAGTGCCTTATCACTCAAGATCCCAAACAGCAAATGCAGAAAAAAAAAAAAAGTGATTGACTGTGGAAACAAAATATGGGATTTAAACACACAAGCATGAGAGATGCCATAGATGGAGGCCTCCAGACTAGTTTTGACCATATGGGCTTCTTTGAAATGTGCCTAAATCTAAGTATGCGAGCAGTTTCTTTTTCTTGCATTGTGCCCCCGTTGCAAACAACGCTGGCAGGTCGTAATAGGTTAGTTTCAGTGCTTTGTACTGTCTTCCTCGGCCTGCCTTTACTGTATAGCTGCTAAATCCAAAGCCACCAAACCTCTATAAGTGGTACGATTCTTAAAACATGGCACTAAAGAATGAGAAAATATTGTGCTTGGGGGAAGCCCCAGGAGATGCCACTTCAAGCAAACACTGCAAATGTTTTGCTCAAGGTGAAAACTTGGAACTGTCTCATTGAAGGGGGAGCTACCAACATTTCGTGTTCTAAGTTGTTCTTGCGCCCGAGAACAGTCTGGTGTAGGCTAGGATATACTCGCCAAAGCCAGATTTTCGTTGGTCTAGCACTGCACCCAGACAGACGCTGCTGGCGTCGGTCTCAATGTCCATAGGAGCATTTGGATCGAAGTGACGTAAAATTGGTGGCAAGATAAGTAGACATAAGCACAATGTTGCTTAGGTTACACTTCTACATGCTACATGGTGTCTGCCCTTGCTTATACTGTAGCAATACCACTGTTCCCAATCTTCGATGCCCAACAGGGGAAAGGCCACATCCATAGCTCTCCAGTACCGTGGTGACAACATCCATCTTTCCAGTGTCAAAAGTAGACCGTGATGGATGAATGGAAATACTCTGCCACAACTCAACTTCAAATTTTAAATGCATAAGCAATGCTATGCCTACCAAACAAGGGAACCTGTCTGTGCGTCACGCAAGACTAAGCGCAGCAGCCGCAGCGAGCAAATTCACCTTTGTGTTGCCTCTCACTTCACTGTGAACTAAGTGGCGAGAACATGGTACACACGAAGCTATCAGCACTGTGCCCACTCTGTCCCTATCACAGATTGCTTTCAAAATATGCTGCATGAATGTGCCACATGCAGCCGCGACTCGAGTACAGTTGATAATGGTTCATCATGGATGGATAAGACGCTAAAGAGTGTTAACAGCTTATAATGATAGGAACGTCATCAGCGCACCTGGCACGGTCACCTGCAGTAATTTGCTTGCATCATCAACTTACCTTGCGCCACCATCTGCAGCAGTTCATGTCGCTGCAGCACTGTCGTTTATACTGGGGAGGTATTCTGTAAGAGTCCACCTAATAGATATGTCTATTTCGTCTGCTGTCGAAGTTCTGATTGGCTGGGCTGGGTGCCCGTAGCCGTGAGGTGCCACAGCCAATCAGCAGCAGCTGAAATAGACATGTTCACTAGGTGGACTCTTACAGAATATCTCCCCTGGTAGGATCAAGTTTCATAACATTGATAATGACACCAGGCTGCTTTTCAGAAAACCACGAAAATTTTCTGAATTGTTTTAATGAACAATTTATTGTGAACAGATTTTATTATTGCAATATCAGTGGTTAATTGGCTATTTTCTGTTGTCTTTTATTGTTAAGTTTTTCATGTTGAGTCACAAGGCCACAGAAATGGTCTACAATCTTTTCCAGAAAGTTCCAAATGTGAAGTGGGCAGTTAATAACAGTAAATGAAGATTCCTTGCCATACAAAATTTCCATACATCTTCATGTGCTTTAAACGTGTTGAAGCACCTGCTCCTATGGCTTAGCAGCTATAGTATTGCGCTGCTAAGCACGAGGTCGTAGGATCAAATTCTGGTCGTGGCAGCCACATTTTGATGGGGGCGAAATGTAAAAGCGCCAATGTCTAGTGCATTGGGGGCACCCTGGTGGTCGAAATTAAACCAGAGTCCCCCACTATGGCATGCCTCATGATCAAATCAAGATTTTGGCAGGTAAAATCCCAGAAATCAATATGTTAAAGCATATATAGGGCAAAAAAAAAAAAAAAATATCCATTATGAAATAAACAAAAAGAACCCAAGGAGGTTACAGTCACATTTACAAAGATCTAAAAAATCTACCACATGTCTCGCATGTAAAACGATGACTGTAAGCATAAACGGTAGAAAACAAATAGATATTTTAAGTTGATAGAGTTGGTCTCCATACGCCAAATCTTGGAGCCTACATCGAAATGAGTTAATACATGGATTTGCTTGAACTTTCTCCCTATGGCATCAATCGACTTGGTAACGTTGGTAAGTTGTTAATTCGCAACAAAATATTGCATTATAAATGCAACAATTCACGATTATTATGTGTGTCCTACTGCCTTCTGCGCTTAGAGATGCACAAATGCTTCAAACTCAAAAGCCAATAAAGGCAGATATAGCCTAGCAAATAAAGTCACATGAACACCTGAAACCAAAAGAACAAATATCAGACAAATCTATGTACTATCCATTTACGTTCCTTCTTGTATAATTTTAGTAGGAAGCTCTTATGTGACACACGGCAATGTTTGCTGATGTGTAGCAAAAACGCTAGGTACGATGACGTTTATAAAAAAAAAGTGCTGCACATGTCTGTTCTGGCTCTGCTTGCATGCTACAGCCACAGAAATTGCAGGAATGGACTGAGAATTGCAAGGTCCTTACGGCTCCATTTTCTGCATAGAAAAACTGGTTCGTAGAAGCAAGTACTAGAATTGTGTTAACTTATTTAGGCCGGCTTGACCT
Source organism: Dermacentor andersoni (assembly GCF_023375885.2). Lineage (NCBI taxonomy): Eukaryota > Metazoa > Arthropoda > Arachnida > Ixodida > Ixodidae > Dermacentor > Dermacentor andersoni. The sequence continues at coordinate 110,280,483 of NC_092815.1, forward strand.
TTCCCCAATTTTCCTTTTTAGAGTTTAAAGGGTTTGGATGTTCATTAAATGTAAAAAATAATAATTACAAGTTGGAAATGTCATGTTAGTAGTCCTTGAACTATCAGTCTACAGGTGCTGCAGAAAGAGAATTGAGGGGTGTGCTGACATTTAACTGTGAAGTCTAGAGCTGCACTGACTTGTGCTAGCACTCTCATGGTACACATACCACTCAGTTTCAGTGATTTGGCGAGAACTAGTGCAGTCAGCATGACATGACCATTTGGAAGTGTGTTCATGCACCTCAGAGGGAGGGAAGAGAAAAGTAGAAGGCAGGGAGGTTAACCAGAATAACGTCCGGTTGGCTACCCTACACCGGGGAATGGGAAAGGGGAAAACAAAGATCACAGGGAGAGAGAGGAGGGAAGGAAAGAAGGAAATTGCGGCGAGTTCGCTGACGCGTGTGGTCTTACAGAATTTGCATTAAATGTCACAGATGGTCGCACCTCGGGAATCTTTATTCTCCAATGCTCCACGTGATGTGACAATGAGAACACCACGAGACCATTAAGCTTAGACAGGCTGTCGTAGCTGAATACACACCATGACACATCTGGGACTTCAGCCAAGCTGGAAAGCGGGAAATGCTGACTTTTCTGGCTCCAGCATGTCAGCCATGAAATAGATGGTGCCTGCCATGCCTGTTGTTTGAGAAAAACACACAATAAAATAAACATGTAGCTTGTAACTTGGTCCGCAACACAGACAATACCTCACCTTCAAAGAGGGAGAATGGTCTGTCTGCAATGCGGCACTGGTGCAGCCCATAGTCGAAGCACCATTCGCAGAACTGCATTGAACAGGCATTTCTGATAAGTGAAATGCTGTGCAAATAAGATAGACAGGCAAAAGCAGCTCTTCTGGCTAAATCGGTGTGCAAAAATTTTGCACAGATGTGGCACTTTGTGGTGTATTTTGTTTAGAGGTGTCCTGAACCACTTTTTAATAGGTCCAGAAACGCAGTTGTTACTAAAATAGACTATTTCAGAAATACTTTGCAGCAAAAGGTACATCAATGCGTTCAGCAGAAGCGGAGTTATTGGTAATCAAAGGTCACCCTTGATGCCCTTCACGGTTCGCCTCGTCCTTCTTCAATGCCTTGTTCTGCGAAGGCTACGGTGGAATGGGGTGGTGCCCGCAATGCTCCGCCTGCTGAATGTTATCGTGGCGCGCACTTCAACTTTGATTTTGAATATTCACATAGACACCACCACTACGATGCATGAAACTCGGAGGCTGTCCCTCAGCTTACAGTTGAGCTTACATTTGAGTTCACAGTGTCTCATCCCATTGCTGTGCTAGTGTGTACGAGATTGCTACGTGCAGCTATTCTCGCACCGAGTGACACGAGTAGCACGTTTCCTTTCGCGCTTATCTCTATGGCAATCACACAATTTCTGAGGGCACCACAAACTTCACCTTCATGTTCACTCATGTGAGTATGTCGGCAGCGTGCACATCGGCTCAACAGTGGACGCCACACTCTGTGCTCGCGTTGAAAGGATTCCCAACTTAACAAGCTTCGACCATGATGGCGACGCACCTCAAGGCTGTGCAACTCGGGAAGCAGATAACCTGTTCGTCAGATGATGGCGCTTGAGCCTTGAGTCAAGTCACCCACAGATACCAATCAGAGCATGTGATTGTCCTCAGTGAGCCACAGCGAGTGGGCTTATTGTGGCACCCTGTGGCGGCTACGGTATCTACGCTACGCAGCAGATGTGGCTATATACAACTATAGTGGCTAACTATGTGCACAACAGGGCTAGAGTGCACACTTGCGCTCGTATGCTCCAGTCTGGTGCAGACCAGCTTCTTCCTGCACAAGCTTGACCGACGGACAGTAGCCACATACAAATCGCGCATTTTGCGCAAGAGCTCAATACGAAGCGAAGTCTGCCAAGGTGTCTAGCCAGAAGTGACCAGGAGTGAGCGTGCATTGGCAAGCATGTGTAGTCTGACAGTTTCACATAGTTCGGGACTAGTTGAGTGTTCAGAGCTAATCGAAATTATCAAGACCCAATGACTACGACACTCATAAGCGGTGTGGCCAGTTTCATTCCTACGGCAGGGGGGTACGGCCGAGTGTTAGACAGTATTCGGCAATAATATGGTAGTCGTACTTCCAGAAGTATGTCATTCTTATCGAAATTCGAATTGAAGATTTTTACTTACCTCAACCTGTTTATTAAAATGCGTCAATAAGTATATGCAGTAACGGTATAAAGAATCGTAATGATCCAAGCACCCTTCTCGATTGATGTCAGCTATTGACCAATAGCAGTCACATATGGGAATCTGCTATATGACGAAATATGACAGCACAAAGAAGAGTGAGAAGGAGGCTTCTGTTGAAAAGAGTGTTTGAGAAAAGGATTACTTTGTGCACCGCTCGCAAGCTTCACATGCCTTACACAGCTATAAAATTTGGCTGAGATGTTCACAGCAGCGTATGTTATCCCCAGAAGGTGTTTCTTCACCAAGCTCAAGGGGTAGTTCAGGAGCCCTTAATTATTATGTTTAGGTGCCGTTACATTGCACAAACAGGCCTGGAGTGCGGCCTGATCCCGGTGACCAGAACCGGTAACGCACTCTCTCACCAGAGCAGGATTGGCCACCCTGGTGCAGTACTTGGTCACAACCTCCTATATGAACACAACAATCAAACCCCGGCCCTCAGTCCCCAGCAGCTGCGAAGCAACTGACCACGGCGGCGGTCAGACCTGCGACGCTGCAGAGGGTGCTAAGAATCCCTGGCTCCGGACAGGCCGCCATTGGAATATGAACCTGGCAACGTTTAACGCTAGAACGTTATCTAGTGAGGCGAGTCTAGCAGTGCTATTGGAGGAATTAGAGGGCAGTAAATGGGATATAATAGGGCTCAGTGAAGTTAGGAGGCCAAAAGAAGCATATACAGTGCTAAAAAGCGGGCACGTCCTGTGCTACCGGGGCTTAGCAGAGAGACGAGAACTAGGAGTCGGATTCCTGATTAATAAGAACATAGCTGGTAACATACAGGAATTCTATAGCATTAATGAGAGGGTGGAATGTCTTGTTGTGAAACTTAATAAGAGGTACAAAATGAAGGTTGTACAGGTCTGCGCCCCTACATCTAGTCATGATGACCAGGAAGTCGAAAGCTTCTATGAAGACGTGGAATCGGCGATGGGTAAAGTCAAAACAAAATACAGTATACTGATGGGCGATTTCAATGCCAGGGTAGGCAAGAAGCAAGCCGGAGACAAGTCAGTGGGGGAATATGGCATAGGCTCTAGTAATAGCAGAGGAGAGTTATTAGTAGAGTTTGCAGAACAGAACAATATGCGGATAATGAATACCTTCTTCCGCAAGCGGGTTGGCCGAAAGTGGACGTGGAGGAGCCCGAATGGTGAGACTAGAAATGAAATCGACTTCATACTCTGCACGAACCCTGGCATCATACAAGATGTAGACGTGCTCGGCAAGGTGCGCTGCAGTGACCATAGGATGGTAAGAACTCGAATTAGCCTTGACTTGAGGAGGGAACGGAAGAAACTGGTACATAAGAAGCCAATCAATGAGTTAGCGGTAAGAGGGAAACTAGAGGAATTCCGGATCAAGCTACAGAACAGGTATTCGGCTTTAACCCAGGAAGAGGACCATAGTGTTGAAGCAATGAACGACAATCTTATGGGCATCATTAAGGAGTGCGCAATAGAAGTCGGTGGTAACGCCGTTAAACAGGAAACCAGTAAGCTATCGCAGGAGACGAAAGATCTGATCAAAAAACGCCAATGTATGAAAGCCTCTAACCCTACAGCTAGAATAGAACTGGCAGAACTTTCTAAGTTAATCAACAAGCGTAAGACAGCGGACATAAGGAACTATAATATGGATAGAATTGAACAGGCTCTCAGGAATGGAGGAAGCCTAAAAGCAGTGAAGAAGAAACTAGGAATAGGCAAGAATCAGATGTGTGCGTTAAGAGACAAAGCCGGCAATATCGTTACTAATATGGATGAGATAGTTCAAGTGGCTGAAGAGTTGTATAGAGATTTATACAGTACCAGTAACACCCACGACGATAAGGTGAGAGAGAATAGGCTAGAGGAACTTGAAATCCCACAAGTAACACCGGAAGAGGTAAAGAACGCCTTGGGAGCTATGCAAAGGGGGAAGGCAGCTGGGGAGGATCAGGTAACAGCAGATTTGTTGAAGGATGGTGGGAACACTGTCCTACAAAGATTGGCCGCCCTATATACACAATGCCTCATGACCTCTAACGTACCGGAATCTTGGAAGAACGCTAACATAATCCTAATCCATAAGAAAGGGGACGCCAAAGACTTGAAAAATTATAGACCGATCAGCTTACTGTCCGTTGCCTACAAAGTATTTACTAAGGTAATCGCAAATAGAATCAGGAATACCTTTGATTTCTGTCAACCAAAGGACCAGGCAGGATTCCGTAAAGGCTACTCAACAATAGCCCATATTCATACTATCCATCATGTGATAGAGAAATGTGCGGAATATAACCAACCCTTATATATAGCCTTCATTGATTACGAAAAAGCATTTGATTCAGTCGAAACCTCAGCAGTCATGAAGGCACTACGGAATCAGGGTGTAGATGAGCCATATGTAAAGATACTGGAAGATATCTATAGCGGTTCCACAGCCACCGTAATCCTCCACAAAGAAAGCAACAAAATCCCAATAAAGAAAGGCGTCAGACAGGGAGATACGATATCTCCAATGCTATTCACAGCATGTTTACAGGAGGTATTCAGAGACCTGGAGTGGGAAGAATTGGGGATAAAAGTTGATGGAGAATACCTTAGCAACTTGCGATTCGCTGATGATATTGCCTTGCTTAGTAACTCAGGCGACCAATTGCAATGCATGCTGACTGACCTGGAGAGGCAAAGCAGAAGGGTGGGTCTGAAAATTAATCTACAGAAAACTAAAGTAATGTTTAACAGTCTTGGAAGAGAACAGCAGTTTACGATAGGTAGCGAGGCACTGGAAGTGGTAAGGGAATACATCTACTTAGGGCAGGTAGTGACCACGGATCCGGATCATGAGACTGAAATAACCAGAAGAATAAGAATGGGCTGGGGTGCGTTTGGCAGGCATTCTCAAATCATGAACAGCAGGTTGCCACTATCCCTCAAGAGGAAAGTGTATAACAGCTGTGTCTTACCAGTACTCACCTATGGGGCAGAAACCTGGAGGCTTACGAAAAGGGTTCTGCTGAAATTGAGGACGACGCAACGAGCTATGGAAAGAAGAATGATAGGTGTAACGTTAAGGGATAAGAAAAGAGCAGATTGGGTGAGGGAACAAACGCGGGTAAATGACATCTTAGTTGAAATCAAGAAAAAGAAATGGGCATGGGCCGGACATGTAATGAGGAGGGAAGATAACCGATGGTCATTAAGGGTTACGGACTGGATTCCAATGGAAGGGAAGCGTAGTAGGGGGCAGCAGAAAGTTAGGTGGGCGGATGACATTAAGACGTTTGCAGGGACAACATGGCCACAATTAGTACATGACCGGGGTTGTTGGAGAAGTATGGGAGAGGCCTTTGCCCTGCAGTGGGCGTAACTAGGCTGATGATGATGATGACATACAGCATATTTACCGGTAGGTGAATGCTGCCGTCATTCGTGATATTGATGGCAACAGCATTCCACTGAGCCAGTGTAAGCACAGAAGTGCTGTCAAGTAAGGCATTCCTGCAAGAAGGCACCAGTGTCTTTGTGGCACAGCTGTTGAGAACTTGAGACCCATTCTTCTTGAGTGACTTGTCAGCACCATCACTGTAAAGTTCATCTTTCAAAGTCTGTGTATCGTTCAGGTGCGAATTAATTGGCAGTGTCCATCATGAGAACAAGACGACGGGAGGTTTCCCAATACTTCTGCGAAGGAGCTGTGTGTTATAATTTGACATGTACTACTTACTCGCTAGTTCTGCAGCTATGGGTATACCTTAACCTGTAGATATGTTTGCTCAGATCCTCAACCAGCAAAAAATGCACAGCTTTCTCAGCAACAGAATGGCCGCACTGTTTGTCACTGTTCTGGCAAGACTGAACACGAGTTTATGGTGATAACTGTTAATCTGGAGTGATCACTAGGTACCACAGTTGATATGCATTCAGAAAAAAATTACAGATGTGTAGTGCTCACACGAAAAAGACATTTAAATAATACAGATGGTATGGGGAGTGTGTGCCCAGCAAACCAACCAAGCCTACTGCATCCAAGAGTCGGTTAATTTCCAATGCCAAGTGTTGCGTGTCATGCCATCAAACCAGTCAAAGAGTACTTGGGCATTCGGGGAGTTGCTTTCCTACTGGCAAGCTTGTGACATTGACCTCGTCCCTCTCATTGCTGGAACAATGTGGCTGGTGTATTCACTCACTCCCCGATTGTCTGAGGGGCAGGGCGAGTGCTTTTTGTGGAGCGTCTTCTCAGAGGTAGAGTTCTGCTATGTTTACGGACCACCTTATTGGTTATGACATCATCTAATTCCTTAGCATGGCATCTGGAGAATACAGATGCTATTTTAAGACATCTTACGTGTTAGGAGGGGTGCTCTCAGAATAATATAGCTTTGTGTGCTCATAATGATGTAGCTGTGTGTTACAATTTGACATGTACTGCTTTCTCGCTAGTTCTACAGCTATGGGTATACCTTAACCTGCAGATATGTTTGCTCAAATTCTCAACCAGCAAAATATGCACAGCTTTCTCAGCAACAGAATGGTCGCACTGTTTGTCATTGTTCCGGCAAGACCGAACACGAGTTCATGACGAGGCACAAATAAAACATTCCGGCACATTTTGGGTATGTATATGTCAAAACTAGTGCTAGACTCAGAATTTCTGCTGAATCGGCATGACATAGTTTCAATGTCACAACTGTCACACAAGCCTAACAGTGAATACAATTAGTAAGCTAATCAGTTAGACCTTGCTTTATTTAGGTAATTGAATATGTTGCTCATGTAATGTCTACCTGTTTAAGTAGCCCACCTGTAGATGGCATTGCACTATGTACCACAAGGTATAACATGTTTTCTTAAATCTGCCATTACATGTGGCATTATGTATGCGTAAGGCAGAATAGGAGTACAAGAGCTCTGCTCTGGTCACAACATTAGTAGGCGCACCACGGAGGCCACCTGCCATGTGGTCTCTCACCTTGGCTGCCCGGTGCAGGTACTTGCAGTCTCGAGTGACCTGGTACATGCGCAGGAAGGCGTACCCATTGCCTGCTGTGCCATGGCAAATGCCATAGCCCTTCTTGAGGATTCCACGGTGCCAGATGACATCAGCACATTTCTTAGCCAGTTCCAGGTAGCGGTTCTCCCTGAACACCTGCACAAACAAACAACGCCCAAAGAAGTCACTGACAGTAACATGCAAGAAAAACATAACTGTTAAAGCAGTGCTAACAGGAAAAAGACATTTAAACAATACAGATGATATGGCATTTCCAAACAGAAAGCAACATGCAGGACATAGGTAGTATAAGATATTGTGCCATGCATGATGGCACAACTAAAGAAGCACAAGAAAAAAAAAGTGGCTTCTGGAAAATGACAGCATGAAGAATGAACGAAATTGAGATCGGTAGGATTCTCATTAGATAAAGGCAGTATGAAAATAAATTAGTATGCAGAGAACTTTCCACTAAGAAACAGAGCTGCACCCTGTGAAATAGCTATGACAATTTCTAAAGAAGCGTGTTGATGCTGATACTGTATTTTCCACATATAACACACCCATGCACATTACTAGCACTGACAATGCAGGCTAGTATCATAAAAAAATAAAGAACAATAGCCTTTAAAATCCGCAAATAACTAAATACAACAAAGTTTAAGCTCAGTTTCTCTGCTGCTCACTGTTTATTCAAAGGAGCGCAAACTGAAATTTTGCATTCAGGTGCGGGCTTATTGGCATGCATAGCACATTACCACAAAGGTACACTTGAAGACAAAATTTGCAGCAACCAGTACACATACGTACTTCATACTTTGACTTGAAGTTCTTGCAGGGTATATACACAATGAAATATGGTATACGGCCATGACCATTTCAATGAAGTAGCAACCCTCTAGAAACTTGTAAAAGAACTAGCATGCATATTTTTGTGCCAGATCTACCTTTTTGATGCTGCTAATAAACTACTTTTTTTCTTTTAGCGGAGCTTTTCCAATAACACACTAAACACTTCAGCAGGTAGTGGAAAGTTGGCGAGCTTGGGAAACAGTGCAGAGGCAAGACTCTTGACCAATCTCTTTCAACAAATCATTAACATTAAAGATCTGTATATGTATTTAGACAAATTTTATATCTTCATGCATGCAGCTTAACATAGCTGTACATTGCTGTTTGTACCATGCATTGCATTCCTTCTTTGAATTTGCCCTTCCTGCTTGGACCAAAAAGGTCTGCAATATCATGTAAATAAATAAAATGAATAAATAATGATGTATCATCGAGCCTCAGCACGCCAATTGTAATGTTATGGCATCACGACGATACTGCGCTTAATTCTGACAATACTTTTGACAGCTACATGGTGGGAACATAATGCTGCCTGAAAGAGCACCTGCTCACAGACTTCTTTCGGTACATTCATTTTAGAGACAGGTGAAACAGACTGATCGTGATATTCCCCCCAAAAATGATAAACTGAGAATCCAACTCCGAATGTGCACATGAACATCAAGAAGACTGGCCCCCATATTCTTCAACACTCCTTTATTTGAGGTACAACCTCAACATCTAGGAGTTGTAGGAGATGTTGAGGTTTGAGGTACAACCTCAACATCTAGGAGTGGATAGCAGCACCTAGATTCAACATTAAGGAAGCTTTACATTAGTAGTAACTTCGATTTCCTTATTCGAATATTATGTAAAATGCCGACATGTCTCCATTGCACAGCCACTGCACTAATTTATTGCATTTGAAAGGCAAAACTAACTTCACTAACTGTGAAGAGTAGAACCTTCGTCAGCGCCTTAGAAAAATTACTTAGAAATGTTTCATTTCCTAAAATTGAAGCATGAAGTTAATGCATTAGTAATAGATATCACAATTTTGTAAGCTGCATCCATAACAGCATCAGACACAGACAAATGCGATGCATCAGCTCACAGCTACATGAAATTGTTGCATAGTCGACAGGCAATTTTACAAAAGTTCTATTCATAAACAGCTGTTCTAATTATATCAGTTTTGTCTGCTACAGATTTACAGAGTTGTTGATCTTGTTTCTTTCTCTTTTTCTTTTTTGTTAAGTTACGAGAGTTCTAAACTTGGCTCTCAAGATTGTCAAAATTCTGCTATATTCAGCATTTTTTAATGCAACAAATCTCAAATTCTATGCAGTGGATGCTGACTAAAACAATTTTTCCTTTCCCATGTATTTAAATGTAAGCTGCCAAGGTAAAGCTTGCTCAAGAACTGCACGACAATAATAATGCTTCTCTGCAATTTCTGAATTATAACGTTAGAACAGACAGGTGGTTCTAAAGCAATTCCTTATCAGAAATGTCACCGCAGACTGTCACTGAAGCTCACTGGCTGTGTCAGGTGAAGTGTTGTGCTGCTCTGCACTCCCTAAAGTTGAAGCTGTGCCACCTGGGTAGGTGGCATTAAACAGAATGCAGCAGAGAGACCACACGCACCAAGTGTGCCAGCAGTAACATGTGGATAGTGCCTGGAGCCCCATGGCACCAGTGAACCAGTTTGTCGGTGCTGCTTCCAATCGAAGACGGGTAGTTGCCAGACGGGTACTGAAGTGCAGCCAGCCAGTCGATGCTGGGTTGCACGAGCCTTGTCAGCTCAGCTTCAGGAAGCACGAACTTTGCCTGCAAGCCAGAAAATTCCCTGTCAACTATCACCACAGCACCGCTTGCCTCTAGCAATGGTTAACTCCTTTGGTTCACTTGAAGTAACCACTCTATGGGTGAGAACATATGTTTGTCTGATTTATAGTGTTTGAAATTGCACATTTCATCAGCATATTTGATAAAATCGACCTGAATGCCTGCTGACCTGCGGGGCTGAAATTTTGGAGGAAGCTAAGGGTCATGCAATGAGTGACAGAACAAAAATATAGGTGTAACACTAAGAAACAGGAAAATGACAGCATAGATTAAAGATGCAATGTGAGTAGCTCACATTCTAATCGAGACTGATTAATAGAATTCAGTTAAGCAGGTCACATATTGTGTGGAATGATGGTTTATCAGAGTAAACGAGTAGCAACCAAGGGAAGCGAAAAAGGTCGGGACAGGATCAGATGGAATTACAAAACTAGGAAGTTTGCCAGCAGAAAATGGAGTGTGCTGATGCAAGAGAGTGCTAACTAGATATCAATGGAAGAGGCCTTCATCATTCAGTGGACTTAAAGAGCCTGAAAATGAGAGTGAATTTGCCCAGACCGGTAAAATGTCAGATGTTTTAGCTAATGACCAAATGACCAAGCCTGCTCTCCAGTGGAGCAAGAAAAAAAGATCCGCCCAAAATTGACCACTAGGTTTCACAACACCATCAGAACTATAGACAGCCCAAGACTAGTACAATCAGTCCAAATTGTAGGTTTGTCATTCTTGAGGATATTTGTCAGTGCAGAGTGACTTTTTGACCATAGTAAAAAAAATGTTGCCGATCTGTTAATGAGGCTCCTGTGAACATGTAAGCCAAATATTATTGCACTGCATGCAGCAGGAAATTTACACCTCATGTCAAAAGCCGTGAACAGATGCTTGCTCTTGCATCCACAATCTCGTCCTTAAAAGCTGCTCGAAAGCAGTTGGCCAACCAACGCTATTGGCCGATTTTGTGATCGCGAGAACATTCTCAGTAATATTTAATTGCCCACTTTGAGTTAAATAAATGAAAAATATACATGTCTGCAATCTCAAAATGACAAAAAAATCATTTTATCTTTGCACTGAGTGTAAATGCGTCTCCTGCGTGTGGCTTCCAAGATGGCAGCAGCGTGCTGCGTAGCGTAGTCTACTGTGGCCGCCACAGGGTGCCGTGACGAACCCTTTCGTCGCCACCAAACTCAACTTTTGGCCGGGGCTTTGCCCTCTTCGCTTCTATGCTGTGCAACTTCCAGTGCGCTAACGAAAAGAGAAAGAAAACCAAGTATTGGTGCGATAATTCTAAAAAAAAGAGCTTTGCCATGAGATTCATGGGACGACGCATTTCAATAGTAAGGCCATTCCATGATTAGTTAGAAAAGTGTTTCAGGGCCCCTTTAAGATAGCATAACGGATGCTCAATGTTTTTTTAGTGAGCTACCACATTCCACATTACACTGCGTAAAGACAAGCCACTCTTCGCTGGCCAGCTATTCAGCAGATAACTTGTGGGTTTCGTGAAGGTTCTTGAGGAAATCCAAATCCCCTGGATGCTTTGCAAAGTTCACCCTGCACCATTGTGAACGAAACTGATAATACCAGAAGTGCCTATCATCCAGAAGGCCAGTTAGGTGAACAGACTTGTGGATATGGTGTGCCGTAGAAATCTTAGGGGAATTCAATGCTGCAATCATTCAAATGCACATAAGATTATATTCTGTGGTACAGTATGCAAGTGAAATAATGATGAATCCGAAGCCTGTACTTACTGTGATTTCTATGGCGCCATAGAAATCACAGTAAGTACAGGCTTCGGATTCATCATTATTTCACTTGCATACTGTACCACAGATTATAATCTTATTGAGTTTTTGGCCCTTCTGTGCAGGTAACTTTTCACCTTCCTGCAGCTTAGTAATTTCGCACTATTGCCACCAACCTGCACAACACTGTGCAGGTTGGATGCTTTAATTTTGTTAGCTTTTCAGACAATAACCTTATAATAGTGTTGTGGCAATTTTATTGGTAGTGGCCATGGTAGGGTAAGCAAGAATGATAGTGCAAGCAAATGCAAAACAATTTCAATCAAAAACAAACAAAATTGCGACTTTGTTGTACTTTGCACGGTGTGTGACATTTGTAGCTACACAATTTGTAGAGGGAGCATAATAGAGCATTTGTTGTCGTAGTATTTACGCAGCCAAGAGTAAGTATTCCTGTTGTATTAGTTACACTGTGCACTAAGCCATAAAACCAACCTGAGCCAGTACTTGTTATTGCCATCAATTCCATGTTAATCTAAGTGCCACTGCAGAGACCTAGCTGGGCACCAGTGCTACATTTAGTATTTTCGAAGATCTCTGCTACTGAAAGCTCCGTCCACACTGCTTTTCAACAACAACAACTGCTTGCTCATTACCTTTTTGATGGCATTCACCCAATTAAAATTCTAATAGATAGAGCAAATTTACACAATGCATTTTTCAAAGTTTCTACAATAACTTTTTTACAATTGCCATGACAGACAGCAAAGGAATTATGTGAAATGACTTGACAATAACCTGGAACAATGAACATAAACCAGGAGCAGTCAGAATGTAATGTCACATGTGCCTGGTAGATGGTAAAACCATAAAAAAAGGTGGCACACACATTTTTCTTACTCCTTCTCACCTGGCAGCCATGACAAGGGATAATGCTATATGTATATGCTTATTTCTGGCACCTCCATTTGACAAGTGCAGAGTAAAATGATAAGCCACTAAAACACCAATGCTTGCTTTTGCAGTTTTGATATTCTGCTCAGAGCTTTATGCTTTGGCAGAATGGTACCATTAAGTCCTTCATAAATGGACAAAAAAAGATGTGCAAGACTCAAATATAACACTTAAAAAAAATGCTGGCTCTCCCGTAATCAAGAGTAGATGTAAGCATGAAAAATATATTATGGGGTTTTATGTGCCAAAACCACTTTCTGGTTATGAGGCACGCCGTAGTGGAGGACTCCGGAAATTTTGACCACCTGGGGTTCTCTTAACGTGCACCTAAATCTAAGTACATGGGTGTTTTCGCACTTCGCCCCCATCGAAATGCGGCCGCCATGGCCGGGATTCGATCCCGCGACCTCATGCTCAGCAGCCCAACACCATAGCCACTGTGCAACCACAGCGAGTATGTAAGCATGAAATGGCTACCAGCAGAGCAGACTAGTTGGAGTAATTACGACAATTACTCACAACCATTTCACAACCATCTTACAACCATCCTAAACATTTCATATGCATTCGCGGTACGCTGGACGCGGCCAGCCTGGTCACCCAGCGCAGTGCCATCTTTCGAAGGAGGCAGTGCAAAACCCACGTCACAGAACTCACGGACCGCTGGCATGGAGAAGAGCACAGGCAACTCTGTATCAGCGCCAAAATATAACAATCAGTGTATGGTGCAATGCATGTGCCTTTTAAACTTTGCTATTGGAGATGTTGGAAATTAAAATAAAGCTTCAGCATACTAGAAGCTAAAGCTTGAGTGATATTGTGAACAAACATTAGGAAAAAACAAGGAGCAATATTTTTTGCAACTTGTTTGGGCAGTAACTAGCGTATGTAATGCAGTCCTGTACAAAGGGTTGGAGGCCAGAGACCGCATATTCTAAAGTTTTGACTGGTTGCCCGGATGATCTCGTTTTGTTCTCGCAACGATGCCCGGATGTTCTCATTTTGAGTGCCCGGATAACGGTTCTGGCTCTTGGCTCAAGGTCACTTGAAGGTTGCCTACAGTGGGAGCTAAAAGCATTTCATGCCTAAAATACTTAAACCACTTTCATAAACACAAAAGCTCACCAACAAACCAGGCCAAGATACCGGCACAAGCGGGACCACACAAAGCGTCAATTTTTCCGATTAATAAACCTTGTTTTCCTGTTACCTGCAACACCAGTCATTAGGATGCACACTTTTATCATGCATTTGAAATGCAGAACACATGAAGCTGAGCAAAACCTTATTATTGAAACATTTTCAAAAGTTGTTACAGCAGAGAGGCTGGAAGGCCTACCTGCAGCAGCATGTAGAAGATGCCTGCGAGACCATGAGCAGCACCAAGGTAGAAGGAGCCATGCCACTGGTACATGAGTGGGCTGCGGCTCTTCTCCTCAGCTGACAGCTGTTGTCCTGACGACATAACAGCTTGCACCACCTGTTTGCACCACAAAAAATCACAACATGTTCCTAGCTCTATATGCAATGGACACATGCGAACCCTGAAAAACTTAAAGAAACATAACAAAGTGTGCCGAATTTAGAATATCCTTTGTTTTACAGGCTACCTTGTTATACAAGAATATATGGTACAATGTTGTTCTGGAAAGCTGAACAGGCTGGATAAGGGGGTAGGGACATACACTGAAGCCTTTGAAGTGTCTCTTTTTTTTAAAGACAGAACAAGGCATCCATTATGCTAATCCAAGCCAAACAAGTAACCAGCAGTACAGTGTGTGCATGCACACACTGTACTGTAGATGAAAAAGCATAATTAACTTCAATCTAAAAGAAAAAGCAGTTGTATTGAAATGTTTGATTTTATGCATATCATTAAAAGTAACAGGAGGCTGGTTTATGAGCGGCGATCAAAGAACATTCAGTTAAACCTTAGAGTAAGAAAAAGTGGCCATAAGCTAAAATGCCTAGCACTAAGTAATGATATATACTTTGCTGTGATGCTGCAATCCAAACAAGTTATTCAAACCTACACTACACAAGATACATCGCAGCTCCTGTTTATGATCACTGTTGACAGGGTGCCCAGGATTATGCGATGAACAGGAAAACATAACGTAAAGAAATGTGTAGCCTTTAGATGGTTTTAAAGCAGTGCCTCACATTTCTGATAAGGCCATCATCAACAGCAGTCGGTGACACGTGCTTGCGGATGTACAGCAGTGCATAGAGGTAGCCAACTCGTCCATACAGCAACTCATCAGGTATGTCACCGGTGGAGGGAATCACATATTTGCCTAGGCTCACGAGCCTGCGTTCAAGTAACAATGGAAGTTATAAACAAAAAGGGCTTAATAGCAAAACAGGCGTAGCCACGAGATTACCTTTCACCAGCAGTGATGGGCAGGTTATGATGTACTGCAACAATGGTGTTACACAACCAACTCAAAGCACCAGAGCATGGCCTGTGACCCTTTGAGCTAAACTACATGAGACTGTGCACAAGCAAGAGTTAATCTACAAGTCCATCATGCAGTAAATTCACGCTGTAAATGCTGTATCATTCACGCTGTATCATGCTGTAAGTTTACTGTTTAGTAAATGTCAAAGATACTACCAGCATCTGAAGTGGGCCTGGAATGCTGGAAGCTAATATTGTGGAACCTCAAGTTAATGTACTAGTACCTGTACATGCAGCTAAAGTTACTAAACACTTCAATAAATAAAAAAAAATTCATTAAATCAGTGTTCCTGAGCTTTTGTGATGCAAGTGATATCACATGCTCCTTTAACACTTTTCTCCCTACCACATTGTGAATAAGCACTCCTTCATAAAGTTTCAATAAAAAATGTGTCAACAGTTACACATAACAGAAACATTCGCACTAAGTCAGTGCACCCACAAGAGCATGAGAAGTGCAAGCAGAGCAGCATCACTACCACACCAATGTGGTGCCTCCAGCGTTTATGGCTCAGTAAGATCTTGTTAATCACAAAGGCAGCCATGAAATTGCTATAGTAAACGACCATATAGAGTAAAAATCCAAAGACTGAAAACATTGACTATAGTAAATCACAGCCTACTTGGCAGCAATAGAGAAATACAAAAGTTCACACCCTGATGTAATTGCAAGGCTCATCTATGCTCTAAGCCACTACTCGGCCACTTATGCCCCCCCCCCCCCCCCCCCCCCCCCGAGCTCATGTGTACATCCTGCATAGCTCTTATTAGCAGTAAGATATAATCTCACTTTTATAAATATGGTGTAACCAGTGGCAGCGCATGTACCGCATGTACATCTGCTTGGGCAACACGTTTTCGTTGGTTTCACCATGACTATACTGTGTACTATTGGCTTCAAATGAAATGCGAATAGCAGAGTGCATGGCCAAAGGTACAGTTTGCGCCATCTAACAATCATTAGAGACAGATTCATTCATCCGGTTTACTTGCAGGCGGCGAAGATGCTGTGATATTCTCACTTCTGCTTGCTTCTATTTTTTTTTTTCGTGCATTCAACTAAAAGAGAACCAATACAGAAATGAAAATATTGCAGTATAGGGGGCCATCATCACGCAGTGTGGTCAAACCGGATGAGTGATTCTATCTCTAATGATGACTGTTAGACGGCGCAAACCGTACCTTCAGTTATGCTTCGGCCATACACTCTACTGTTCACGTTTCGTTTGATGCTGACTGTATGAATTCACCCAGTGACTCTTATGAAGTCTCATCCTTGGTGAGTTGTCTAACCTCAGCTGACAGCCGCATTTCCTGAACACACCGCAGGGCAACTTGCCTGAAGTTGTGTAGCATGTTCAAACCTCGCAGCTTGAAGTCACCTTGAGACCCCTGCTCTAAGTGTTCATTTCCAACATACCATAGCACAACACAGCAATTTTTGGCGTGCCTGCTGTTCAGCCACAGCCATTAGCTGCTGTTTCCACAAAAAGCTATAGGAAGAAACTCAGTGGTGGAACAGCCATTTAACCTTTTGGTGCAGGTCCTCCAGCAGGCAAAAAGCCGATTTGGCGCAGAGTTCAACGCACGTATACTTACCATATACCATGCAAATTTTAACATATATTCTAAACGTTGAAGAGACGGGTTTGCGCGAGGCTCACTTGGCAAGTGCGGTCAGGAAAGGACGCAATGCTCCTCGACATTGTGGCGCACAAAGGGCACTACGGCCAGGTTCGTCGATACGGCGCAGAGAAGGCACCACGGACAGATCATCAACAAACATGTGTTTGTTAATTCAGGATGCAACACAGTGCGACAGACAAAGCTTGTGGGCAAAGGCTCACCGCAAGACCAATCGAGTACACGTGCCTGAACTGAACATGATGTCATGCAGTATACTCATGTTATGCAATGCACAATAGGGAGTTTTCGAATAGGGGCAACAAAATAAAAAAGCACCAGTGTGTGTGTGTGTGTGAAAACATTTATTGGAATGAGGTCCGGAGGCTCGACTTCATAAGTCAAGGCGGGCCGCTCCCACGTTGGCACTGTCAGGCCAAGCCGTTCAGCGACATCATGGGCCCTCTGGACAGCCCTTAGTTGGTCCTGAAACAATGGGCTTTGAATCCTTTTCTCCCACTGTGTCCATTCTTCAACGAGGTTGGGGAGAATCGCGGGGCACCCCGCCAGCATATGTCTGATTCCAATGATGCCATTACAATCGTTGCGGTCCATCTTAATCTCCCTCTCTGGATATATTTTATTAATGGTGTACGGTGTGGGATATGTACCTGTTTGCAATAAGCGCAGTGAGACTGCCTGACCCCTGTTCAGTTTTGAATGTGGTAATGGGAATTGCCTGCGTCCTAAATAGTAGTGTTTGGTAATGTCATTGTATGTTATTAAATGATCTCTAGATTCCCTGGCTTGATGGTGAACGGCTCGGTTGTGACTGTCACGGTTAGCAAGTCCTCATGCCAAGTCATGAGCAACCTCATTGAGGTTTATCCGAGTCTCGTCCACTTTTCCCATATACCATTTCCCATATACCATTTCCCATTTACCAGTGCCACTGTGCATAAGCAAGACGCCAATACGGTTTTGTGTTGGTGTCGGCGATGCTATTTCACCGAAACAGCGCAGCAACCATGGAGGGAGGAAAATATAGGAGGGAGCATTACGTCAAGCAGCCAGCCTTGGCAAGCGAACGTTTCGTGAAGCCACCGTGGTGGCCCAACATGCAACCTCTTGCGTCGAGATCACGGAGTAAGAATCGAGATTTCCCGAGATGTTTGGTTCCCAGTAGCTATGCCAGTAGTTTTTATTCGGTGTGCGCTTGTTCAGTTGCCCTACCGTGGCTCTGCCTGCACAACGGGAACACTAAAACCAACCGCGCACTTTGACGTGCAATCACATGTTGGGCCACCAGGCTTGGATTCAATAATGTTGCGGTATCTCATTTTGTTTGTGGTATCTTGTTGCGGTATCTCATCTTGTTTTATTCCTCCATGGCAGCAACCCAAACTCAACGCAAAAGTTTCGCGTCAATGAACATGGCGGCATCTATTGAAGTGGCGGCTCTTGCCGTGTACGACATTTGAGCTTGTTTGCTAATATCATTCTTAGCTATGCACCACGTGGCATTCTGATCGCAGCGGCTCTTTTACAAAGCCCCGCTATCGGCCATAAACATAGAACAAGCTTACCTTTAATTCTAGAATGTGGTGTCCTTCTTCGGCAAACTCCACGGTACCACACAGGTTCGATGAACACCGAGAGAAAGCGCCAGCAAGATGGTACAGTGGCACTACATTATACTACGTCCACATGAGAAACATGTGCGAATGACGAACCGGACGACTCTGACAGGGCCACAGAGTCTCACTATATAGTAAAAAGCTCTATGGACGGGCCTCTGCTTTCTTTTATGATGATGATGATAGCATACTGTTGGTTTTTATTTCAGATTTGCTAGCTGCAAAGCATCAATGGAAGGAGGGCTTTGCTCTTATGCATGCTTTGGCGCATAGTTTCCGATAAAATGCCATTTTGGCACAGGATGGCGCCAAGGTCCGCTCTTGGCGCAGTTTGGCACAATTGGCGTAATAGCCGCAGCTGTTCCACCACTGGAAACTCTCCATTGCTCTTGATTTTCCCTTGACTATAACTGTTTTAGTTTTTTGTGTAAAATAGGCAAGTGCGCACCATAACGTCCCAGGATAGCCAACCAAAATGAAAAGCAAATTGAGTTCAAGTAAGGGCTGGTCTCACTATAGATCAGTGCCAAAAATCTCTACTGACAGATGTCACATTTGCGGCTTCTTTTGAGGGCCGCAAAATTCAAAACTGGCAGCAGTGGGAGATCCTGCTGCTCAGCTCAGACCAGCGAGACCAGGTCTGCGCTGTCCAGCTAGCCGAAGCAACCGCTGAGACTCAGGTTATCTCGGCCGTCTGCTGGGTGGAAGGAGGCTGAATCCAACTCCATGATTGCTGGCAATAATAAAAGTTGACTCTCCCTCTCATCAGTTTCCGAGTTGTTAAATTCAGACAACAAAACTCAGGTTCCTTCAATGACTGAGTAGGCTAGCAGTGGTTAGGCAACGCATTCGGAGATCTGCCATGAGAATGCTATGCCAGGCTTAAGTGGAGGTAGCCATAATGTTCATGGTGCTTGCATATTCTGTGCATTGTAAAAACCTGTTTTGCAATTCAAGACGTCTGCATCCAGATCCAGCCTTCGTTAAAACTATATCAACTACCAATTTTTTGTTTCCATTTCTTACTGAGGTCATTTGGCCAACTATTGCAGTCACAGGCGTCTGAATTTAGAGTTATGGACTACCCTTAGTGTTACGGAAAAAAATAAGAATAAAAAACAAAGGTACATTCTCTTTCCAGGGTGAGCCATCTTTCTTGATCAAAAGCACAGATTTACCATGGTACTGTTATACGGAGCTAGGCGTGATTATCTGGCTGTGAAAAGAAGCCACAATTTATCACAAACTTCATTGCCGAAAAGTACATATGAGTACCTTCTGATCAGGTTGTGAGAGTCTTGGGACCTTCCAAGGCGATTGTAGAGGTCAGCTCCAATGGCCAGAGGCCCCGGATCACCACAGAGGAAAGAGAAGCGGCGTTCCTTAAGGTTCGAAAGCTGCCTTTCTACCAGTGGCAGTGCCCGGTTCAAATATGATGTGTCTTGCAGAACATCAGATAGGCGCATGTACATCAGAGCCACACCTGCATATGTGCAGCACAGACCTTTTCAGTTTTCATTCTTTGTCAACATAACACTAAACTCTGCATGCAGTAGTGACGACAGGTTGGTACGCAGGTTACACTGCTGTACAGGTATGGAGAGGTGCATGATGCGTCCTGTTCTTTCTAGGTTCAAGTGCCAAATAACCCAGAAGAGCTCAGGAGAAGTGAGAGTGTGCACTAGCAGGCGGCACGGATGTCGCACTAACGTAAACCATGCCCTCAAATCAGCGCCTCTGTGTCTCCATGCAGCATACTGCTGGGGGGCCCTTCACCATGCAAGTGTAGCACACGTAGTACAGCGGAGCATCACAACAGTTGCTGCGAGTGCCGAAAACTACCACTACTCCTAGGTATACTTTGTGGCGCAAAATACATTTCTTGAAAAGGGACAGAAGAAAGGAAGACAGTCTGTCTTCCTTTGTTCTGTCCCTTTTTAAGAAATGTATTTTGCGCCACAATGTATACCAAGGAAATCCAAGCACCAACTTGCCCAAGAAGAAGTCCTTTTGGACTACCACTACTCCCCCTCGTTTACCCCCTCCCTCCCCCCTCCCTCTCCCTCTCTCTCTCTCTCTCTCTCTCTCTCTCTCTCTCTCTCTCTATATATATATATATATATATATATATATATATATATATATATATATATATATATATATATATATATATATATATATATGTGGAGGTTGTACACTGCGCAAAGACAGTCTCCTAGCACTCCCCGGACAAGAATGCCTTAACATCGAGGATGCACGCTTTTGCACTTCCAAAACAACAGTTTGCTTAACTTCTGACAAAAGTTCTTTATTGCTAAGGCGTGCGGCCACTTTGCCTCATATTCTGTCATCATTCTTATGCTATATTCAATAATGATGATGATGATATTAAAAAAAAACGGGGATCGATACCCCGCACCTCCACCAAATGTTACACGCGAGCTGTTTATTGCAGAACCAGATGAATCTGGTTGATAGGCGCGTTTTGATCAGTCCCGAGACAGCTTGGCTCACGTCATTCTCTTCTTTCTTCCACACCGTTGTCTGCGCGGCAGCCGTGGATCATAACAGAGCTCGTGACAATATTAAAAAAATTTCTTTTGCTTACGACTTGATGCATTTATATAATGTATGTCAATGACCTAGCTGGTACACGACTAGGAAAAATGAACAGCACTGAAAATGGGACCAAGGAAAAACAAGACAGCGCACTATTAGTGGCGAGAATTTGGAGAGGCGCCCTCTCGCGAGTGACGTCACAGCCAGGACGCCGCTCGCTCCAGCTCGCTCGGCTGCCGCGCGCGCTCGTTCCCTTCGTGTATTCTTGGGGTATGGGTGGCTGAAGCCGCACTTATTGAAGGATATGTCGGCTTCTTTCTGCTGCCACGCCTAAACCACAGTTCCTTCTTCAAAAGCGCATGAGTCGAGAAAATTTGTGGCTTGGATATCGCAAGCTATGTAGCACTGAAGTGGTCTACTGGTTTTGCAATGCATATATGCGCCGTGGCTGTCCATAGTAAAAAGAATGTCTGCAAATTCAACATGCGAAGTTGCGTACGATGCTTTGCTAAACACTTAACATTGCTTTAGTACTTAGCTATGAGAGACATTGCATTTTACATGGAGGAAACATCTTGGTATTTGGTGTCAACATGTTATCCGTGTTAGAAAGACACTGCCCAGCGAAGCTGTCGTCATGATTCTTATTACTCTAGTGAGTTGTTCTAGTCAAGTATGTCCGCTTTATTAATGCATAAAAGAAAGAGCTAGATGCGCATTTCATATGAAAAAGTTTGCTGCTACTTTCACCGCTCTCCGAAACAGGCCCCCATAAAACGCATTGCTCATGGCCGATAACGCAACGGCACGTCATGTACAGTATTCACATAGTTATTACACGAGTACCATAGTAGCAGTCGCCTGAAAGAAATGTTTTGTAGTTAAGGTCAAGAGTAGTAGCCTTCAGTAACCTTTATCGACAATACTCTACATTAATTGGAGTGACCGACAGTGCAGCATGCGAGGTCTGCAGCACCGAAGAAAATATCGACCACCTGCTGTGCCACTGTATACGATGTGCCCCAGAATTACAGGAACTTGCTAACGCTCTCCAAAAACTGGACAATCGGCCATTTTCTGTGCAGGTGCTGCCGAAACACCGCCCCCATCGCTCGTCAGCCCATAAAGCGGTGAAGGCACTTCTGTGCTTCTTGAGGACGACGGGCTTGTGTGAACGTCTGTGGCTATTAGTGCACTTACTATTAGACCACACACGCCAGCGAACTCACCGCTAATTTCCTTCTTTCCTTCCCTCCTCTCTCTGCGTCATCTTTGTTTTCCTCTTTCCTATTCCACCGGTGTAGGGTAGCCAACCGGACGTTATTCTGGTTAACCTCCCTGCCTTCTGCTTTTCTCTTTCTTCCTCCCTTCCCTCACCTCAAGCAACGGTAGCAACCGACTGTCGTTGTGACGAGGCACGCATTGTTCACGACGCCCATCAGTTCACTACAACTTCGAATAGAAACCACAAAGCAGTTTTTTTGACAGCGCCAATTGCAATGCCTAAAGTATACTCAAGGTACTACAGCGCAGCTTAGGCTGCCTAGAAAAAGAAAATTCAAGCACCTTCTGCCTCAGCATGTCTCGATCCAGCGTTGTTTAATTACACACAGGGAGAACTATTCACTTTGTCAGTACATAAAAGAGAACCTCGAGCTTCATAAGGAAGACACCACAAGCCTTAAATATTTCACTTGATTTTTGACCCTTCGCCGGGGAATTATAACTGCAATATGTCTCATACTACTAATGAATGACGCTTTGGCTTCTGTCTAGGCTGCAGCCATACGGTCCAAAGGGCATATTTCACAAAAAAAATGTGGACCGAGCAGCCTGTGTCAGTTCGCCAAACAGATTCGTCATGTATATTCCTCAAGCAACAAATGCCAGTAAATTGCTCAAGTGACTTGAACGTGTAGCACGGAAAAGGGAATATATATTGGTACATTTCTCTTCGTGTTCTACAAACAGCTGTAAGCCTCAATAAGCTTTACTTCAAATTACTGCAACTTTAAATAAACACATGAAGAACCGCCTAATTTTGAGAAGCACTTAGAGAAGCAAGTAGTGCAGGTAGAATCTAAACTGCAGTGTTAAGTCCTCGTGTTACTGCCGAGCGTTTCTGTGAAGAAATACAAAAATTCAATATTATACCATGAACTACTCGTTGTGAGCAAACCTGTTTTAGCAGGTTAAAATCAAGGTAACTGTTGTAGAATTCATGGCCAGCATTTGTGACATTTTGCACAGCGGCAGGTATGGTATCATAACTGGATCCTTATATGCTATGTTCTTGCAGTTGTCAATCCATGCATGAAAAGCCCGCAATGAGCTGGTCTGCGGTCCTTCGGTTCACACTGTAGCGTTGCCATTGAGAACTTTATTGCCCTCTAAGAAATGAGCTATTTGCATACATTTTCGCGAACAAAGACGTCGTGAAAATAAATTTGAGACGACCGCTATAAGTACACAAGCAGAGGGAACGAGGGTGAACAAACGAATACACTGCACAAGGCTCTCAGACACCGCCCGAACTGCAGCAGACGACAGGCGAGAGTCCGTGCCCTGACGTCACGCAGCGCCCCTCTAGTTCGTTCTCGGGGCTAATAGTGTGTCTTCCTGTTTGCAGGCCAGACTTGTTGCAGCCCAGGAAACAGTGGAAATAACCGTTGTTTTCCAGCCAGACCTTCTAGTGAGTGGTATGGCACGGCTACGTATGGAAGAGAGCGGGCACTATTTTGCAAGTCGCCTATCATTCAAGAGTGATTTCAGCGTTGTAGGCATGCTATATTATTCTAGATTTAAAAATACACGAACAACGCTTTGCAATATAAAACTTTGATAGTATCATATGACACAAATTTCATTCACTTTTGGTGACTTGCTGTCTGACTTGTTCGAAGAGATCTTTGGAAGTAACTTACAATAATGGTATTGCAGTTATCACATGACGCATATTCTTATTTCATCACACTGGGGAATTGATGAGGCAGACAGTCTGAAGCAGGGCTGCTTCCTGTTTATTTATTTTTTTATTTTTTCAGTATACCCTAAAAGCCCTTCGCTGGAGGGTCTTACATAGGGGGTTATCCAACATCGTCCAGGGTAACATGTAACAGGTCACAACAATTATACAAGGCAAAAAAGAAAAGCGAAAAACATTCATACTCTAAAAAAAAAAGTAAGGCCAACTTGTGTTAAAGTTTCATGTTATGCAATGCAGAACAAATGCAATGGTTATATGATGCAAAACACTGAAATTTAGTGCCACGTAACAGTTCTTTCTAACAGTAAGTAAATATAAAAAATTGTCAAATAAGAAAGAAAAGAAAACAGGAACAGCGATAAAAAGGGGACGAGCATGGTTCATGAGCATTCAGGGCATTTAGAAGTCTTTGTGAAAATTACGGCATCCGTAGTTCTCAGTAAAATAAGGGCTAGTAGCTGCGAGAGATTTGAAAGTGTCGTGTCTTCTGACACCTGTCCATTCTGAAGACCTTTAGCTAGGATAGGCTCTCTGCAGCAAGCAGCATGTGTTACGATGGGGTAGGTGAGCCTCAGCTACACTCTTAAACAAATGTACACCCTTCGGGAAGTATATTTGCCATACAACAATAATTGTCATCTGTCTTGCTTGCGTTTCCTTTCTTGAAAACGCTGTGCTCGCTACTTTCCTGTCGAGAATGCTCTGTCATGCTGACAACGTGCATGCAGTTCATAACTTGGAAGTGCCAGGTTCGCAGCATTAAAGAAAGGAAATGCAGACAAGACAGCTGACGATTATTGTTGTGTGGCAAGGCACAACCCAAAGGGCATAATTTTGTTTAAAAGTGTAGGCAACTGGCCGCGGCTGTCTGGTGTTGAGCGATCGGGCAGTGACGAGACGTTCTTCCTGATGCCTTCTATGCACTTACCCCCCTCTCTCCCTCCTCGTATCCATCATCCCACTCCCTATCTTAAAATGATCATCCGTTAGACACTGTCACACTCTTTAACATTTGCCGGGTTGTTGAATGGCATGGCGGCCCCTAACATTACTATATTTCTGTTGCTGCATGGACTTTGAGGCCATTCATCTACTTGCCCTCCCACCTGTTTGTTGTGACAGCTTCTTAGTTTCCCTGGCCCAGCACCCCTGTCCTGGATATATGTCGCTGTGCACAAATAGGTGTTCTGTAGGTTTTTCTTTCTTGCCCTGTTTTCATTATTAACAGTCTGTACTGTGGGGATGCGCGACCCTCGCGCCTCCCCTGATGTTTTCCCGCATAGCGCATCCCCTGATATGCTGTTTTTCCCGCACGGCTCGCGTGGCCTGGCGCCCGCGGCGCTCGGAGTGGTACAAGCGCGGTGTGAGAGATGGCGCCACCGTCGCGGCGGGGGTTACTCGGGCGCCGAGGGACAGGCGCTTGGTCTTTCCCGGCGGGTCGGCGCGCGGCGGAGGACGTCTCCCGCGAGCGCGCGGCGACCGATGCATCTGCGAGACCGCCTCGCGTGGCCGCCTTGGAACGCGCCACGATTCGCGTGACTATACACGCGAACGACCAGGCGTTGGGATCCAGCATGGAGCGAACATATTCGCTCGCGAGGACGCGGTGAGTCGGACTTCTAGATTTGTCGCGCGCCTATCGGCATGTTTTGGGGATATGAACTCGGCTAGCAGGCATTGATCCATGAAAGGTGCAATAAATGCCCTTGTGACTGTTTGCACTACTGTGTGTTGTCGTTCCTTTGTCCCAAGAGTACGGAGGAGACAACCCGTATCTCCCACAGTACAAACTAGCCTAACAGCAGGCTCTTCTCAAGTTTATTAACCTAATGAAAGTCGGAGACAAGGGAAAGAAAAAGAAGACAAGGCTTATTATGTGTTTCCTAGACTAGCAAGTTGCAATATTTTCGGAATGCTTTTCTTCCGCGCAAGTTGGCAACGATTCGATTCGGTACCTGAAGTGAGATGAAACAACAGTGCCCCCAAGTTTTATGCACATGCTTGTTCCATCTTTATCTGTGTGTCGAATTTTCAGCGCAGATCCCCCTCAGCAGTTATGGCTAACATGATCCAGAATGAGATAGAGGCACGCCATGAGTGGGGCGGCAATGTTCTGTGCATGGGAGAGGTGATCGCCCCAATGGCACTGCCCCCCCCTCCCTCACACCACCACAGCTCTCGCCTTGCTTTCACATTCAAGCTTTCCCTTTCATCTATGTCCCTCTTTTGGAGCCCACCTCCTGAAACTTTATCTTCCATGGGAAATGGGGAAGGGGGGAGGGGGTCTCGTCAGAAAATTTCGGACACTTTTACCCCTGCTCCCTGGCTACACCAATGACTACCAGCAAGGACAAAGAGGTCAGCTGTGCCTTAAAACGTTACGAGTATTTGGAGCTAGGGCGAGCTGCTGCCTTTCGAACTGTGCAAGATATTTGTACGGACCTCATGAAAGGACTATAATGCCTTTCTAATGCGTACTGGCTTCTACTGTCTGTTTTCTTTTATTTGAATTTTGTTTTATTTGCAACGGGGGTGTTCGCCTAGCAGAAGAGTCACTAGTTATAGGTTGTAGCGCTAGGCTTAAAACAGGTCGGCGCTATATCGTAACAGGGAAGCAAGCACTCCTCGTCTTCTTCTTTTTCACCAGCACACCAGCACCATGCCCACTGCCCAGTGCCCAATGCCTTCAGTACAATCACTCCCCACAGAAAGAGTAGCCATCCTGGCGACCTAAGGACAGGGGAACACAGGGGGGTCATGGCACTGCTTGAGCCGGGAGACGTGGACAATTTCCTGGCCCCGACGACTCTGGTCGGAAGGCGTTTCAATTGGCTCGATGAGGTAGTTGACCGCGGATGTTTGTTTCAGCACCCGATAAGGACTGTGGTACTTGGAGAGCAGCTAGGAGGAAAGGCCTGGAGGAGTAGAGGGCACCCACAACCAGACCAGCGAGCCAGGCGCAATGCACGTAGCCGTAGTGGATGAATCGTGGCGAAGCTTTTGGCGCCACTGGTCCTGGGATGTGAACGAACGAGTGAGCTGGCGACATTCTTCGGCGTAAGCAGCCGCTCTAGAAACAGTCGTCCCCTCCGATGCATCTGGCCGGTAAGGTAGAATCGTGTCCATAGTGCATGAAGGTTCGTGTCCGTAAAGGAGAAAGAAAGGGGAGAATCCAGTGGTGCTTTGCGTGGCGGTATTGTAAGCGTAGGTGACGAAAGGTAGAATGCGATCCCAATTCGAGTGGTCAGATGAAGCATACATGGCCATCATGTCACCAAGGGTGCGGTTGAAACGTTCTGTCATCCCATTAGTTTGAGGATGATATGCCGTGGTAGTGCGGTGAATGATGCGACACTCCTTTAGCAATGCTGCAATGACGTCTGAGAGGAAAACGCGACCGCGGTCGCTCAGTAATTCGCGAGGTGCTCCATGGCGTAAAATCAGGTTTTGAAGGATAAAACTGGCGACGTCTTTTGCTGTGGCAGATGCTAGGGCTGAACTTTCAGCGTACCGCGTGAGGTGGTCGATAGCAACAATAACCCAGCGGTTGCCGCTTGGAGTGTTGGGAAGCGGACCGTATAAGTCAATGCCGACGCGGTCGAACGCGCGCGCGGGGCATGGTAAAGGTTGCAAGGGGCCGGTGGCATGTTGAGGTGGCGTCTCGCGTCGTTGGCATATGTGGCATGACCGGACATACTGGCGAACGAAACGATACATACCGGGCCAGTAGTACCGAAGCTGGAGGCGAGAGTATGTCTTTAATACACCAGCGTGGCCGCATTGTGGGTCGTCGTGGAACGTGGCGCAGATGTCGGAGCGGAGGTGTCGGGGTATAACAAGCAACCACTTACGGCCGCTGGAATTGTAGTTGCGGCGGTACAGCAGGTTATCCCGAATGATGAAGTGCGTGGCTTGGCGACGAAGCGCCCGAGAGGTCGGTGCTGGCGACTGGCTGGACAGGAAGTCAATAAGCGAAGAGATCCACGGGTCTTTGCGCTGCTCTGACGGCATGTCGGAAATGTTGAGGGCGAAGGCACCGCAGGTAGAAATAGACGAGTGGACAGGACCAGAGGGCAGGGGTGACCGCGATAGAGCGTCTGCGTCTGAATGCTTTCGGCCTGAGCGATAAACAACGCGGATGTCGTACTCTTGTAGGCGCAATGCCCAACGGGCAAGCCGACCAGTTGGATCTTTTAGTGAAGATAACCAGCATAGGGCATGATGGTCGGTGACGATGTCAAATGGACGCCCGTACACATAAGGACGAAATTTACCGATAGCCCAAATGACGGCCAGACATTCCTTCTCAGTAACCGAGTAGTTCGCCTCGGCTTTGGTAAGGGTGCAGCTGGCATACGCAACGACGTACTCTTCGAAGCCATCCTTGCGTTGTGCAAGAACAGCGCCGAGCCCGACACCACTAGCGTCCGTATGGATCTCAGTTGGAGCAGAGGGATCGAAGTGTCGCAGTACTGGATGCGAGGTGAGAACGCGTCGCAGTTCTTGGAATGCGTCGTCGCACGCCGGGGACCAGGCTGATAGGTCAGAACTGCCGGTGAGAAGCTGCGTCAAGGGGGCAATGATAGAGGCAAAGTTACGGACGAAGCGTCGGAAATATGAGCACAGGCCGATGAAGCTGCGAAGCTCTTTCATGGTGGTTGGTTTAAAGAACTCGGATACGGCGCTAAGTTTTGTGGGGTCCGGAAGGATACCGTCTTTTGAAACTACATGGCCGAGAATAGTAAGCCTACGAGTGCCGAAGTGGCATTTCTTCAAATTTAGTTGCAGTCCTGCAGTGGAGAGGCACGCAAGTACTTGCTCGAGGCGGTTGAGGTGCGACGCAAAGTCGGTGGAAAAAACCACAATAACAGAGGCACGTTTTCCACTTCAGCCCTCGAAGAATGGTGTCCATCATTCGCTCGAAAGTGGCAGGCGCGTTGCAGAGGCCGAACGGCATGACGGTAAATTCATATAGCCCATCAGGCGTTACGAAGGCTGTTTTTTGACGATCGGCCTCTGCCATTGGCACTTGCCAGTAGCCGGAGCGCAAATCCAGCGGGGAAATGAATTCCGCTCCCTGCAGACAGTCCAAGGCATCGTCGATGCGCGGCAGAGGATAGACATCTTTGCGCGTTATTCGGTTAAGGCGGCGATAGTCGACGCAGAACCGAATGGAGCCATCTTTTTTTTTAACGAGGACAACCGGAGATGCCCAGGGACTGTTAGAGGGCTGGATGATGCCACGCTCCAGCATGTCGTCAACGTGCTGGTCGATGATACGGCGTTCAGCAGCCGACACACGATACGGACGCTGGCGCAATGGTGTTTGTTGACCGGTGTCGATACGGTGAACGACTGCGGACGCTCGGCCCAAGGATGGTTGGTCATTGTCAAATGAGGAACGAAAGCGTTGGAGGAGCTTGATAATTTCTGTGTGCTGCGCAGGTGTGAGTTCTGCGTCGACGGCATGAGCGAAGACGTCTACAGGGGCATCAGTCGCGGCGGGAGGAGTGACGGAACAAATCGGAAGTGATGCCGTATCACCAAATGTGGTGGCCGGGAGAACGCTATCGAAAGCTGCAGCGGTACCCAGGCACTCGCAGCGGAGTAGGGATGATGGGCAGGCGGACGAATTGCACACGTAAAGGGCAGCAGAACCGTCGCAAAAAGTGACGACAGCAAACGGAAGCAGAAAGTTCCGGCGGCGCGCACAAGTGGCCGACGCTGTAAACAGAACAGATGAGTTCGCAGCAGAGTTACATGACACAGGAACCAGAGCGGCGGAGAAAGGTGCGATATCGATGTCAGAGGCAGCAACAACTTTAGGAGAAGAATGGTCGTCAGGGTCGAAGCACGGCACTGATAATGTAAGTTCGGCACGAGCGCAGTCGATAAGAGCTTGATTGAGAGACAGGAAATTCAATCCAAGAATAACGTCGTGTGACGAACGAGATAGGACGACAAATTCTATAACATACATAACGTTTTGAATGACAACCCGGGCTGTGCACGACGCTGAAGGCTGAATGCGATGTGAGGTTGCCGTACGCAGAGAAAGAGAGGTAAGGGGAATGGTCACTTTGTTCAAATTGCGGCAAAGCTTCTCACTAATAATAGAAATGGCGGCTCTGGTGTCGATAAGTGCGTGTACGGTGACGCCGTCTACGGACAGTTCAATTTCGTTCGCCGGCGCAGAATGAGGCTTTGAAATGTTCGACGTAAACGCAGTTCTTGCCTCTGGAACTGCGACTGTTAGTTTTCCTCTCGGGCTGGGCTGGATCGGTGAACCATCGGGGAAATGGATCGGCGACGTGGGGAAGGTGACCGACGGGCATCGAAAGGGAGGCGACTGTAAGATGAGTCTGGAGGAAGGCTAGATGGGTCCTGACGCGGAAGTCGAGCAGGCCTGTAGCTTGAGGCGCCCCCACTGTCAGGTAAACGGGGGCTGCGACGGCGGCAGAATCGTGCTACGTGGCCCGGAAAATGGCAGAAATAGCATATTGGCCGGTTGTCAGATGTACGCCACGGGTTGACGACACGGGCTCCAGCGGCCGAGTAAGGGACGACCATCGGGCGTGAAGGTGGCGGCGGCACATGGAAGGTGCCAGTGGCCCGGTAGGCATCAGGAGCCGGAGGAGCGTAACGCCGGGCGACAATGTCAGCGTACGTTAGCGGCCCAGCTGCAGGCTGCGGAGGAGGGGCAGATGGCAGCGCCGCGGCAACTTGGGTCTGAATGACCTGGCGAAGCGAAGGAGCCAAGGTTGTCGACGGCTCGGGTGTGCTGTTCGCCAGAGAGAGTTGGCGTGCGACTTCCTGATGGATGAACTGCTTTACCTCCGGCATTAAAGCAGAAATGTCGGCAGCGTCGCGGCCGAAATCCAACGGAGATAGATCCGTGGTGTCCTGCTGAGCAGCGCGTGTTGATGCACGCTGCTTGCGCAGCTCGTCGTATTGCTGACATAGCTGTATGACTTCGGCAATCGTCCGCGGACTCTTCGCGACGAGCATCTGGAAGGCATGGTCATCGATGCCTTTCATGACGTGCTTGATCTTGTCAGCTTCGTCCATAGATGAGTTCATGCGCTTGCATAGCGAGAGGACGTCTTCAATATAACTGGTGAAGGTCTCGTCCTGGCGTTGAGCTCGACCACGCAAGCGCTGCTCAGCGCGAAGCCGGCGAACGGCCGAAGACCTCTGCCAAAGTTGCCGTGAAAGCCAAACAGGTAGTAAAATCGGCTTCATGATTGCGGAACCATAGGTTTGCCACGTCAGTCAAGTAAAAGATGACATTTGTGAGCTTGGCGCGGTCGTCCCACTTATTATAGGCGCTTACACGGTCATATTCGGCGAGCCAGTCTTCCACGTCGTGGTCGTCTGTGCCGCTAAATATAGCCGGATCGCGCTGCCGGATCACGCCAGAACAGACGATGGTGGGGGGCACGGGAGCAGCAGCCTGGGACGGTCCTGGTTCATCCATTGCAACAGCTGGTGGTAGTGTTCGGCTGTGGAGTTCCAGGATGTCGAACAGAAACCCAGCAGCTCCACCAAATGCAACGGGGGTGTTCACCTAGCAGAAGAGTCACTAGTTAGAGGTTGTAGCGCTAGGCTTAAAACAGGTCGGCGCTATATCGTAACAGGGAAGCAAGCACTCCTCGTCGTCTTCTTCTTTTTCACCAGCACCATGCCCACTGCCTTCAGTACATAGTCATCATATATGTGACATGAAAATAAAACAGTCATCACCATCATCAGCCTATTTTATGCCTACTGCAGGAGGAAGGCCTCTGTGATTTTCAATTACCCCTGTCCGAATCCAACTAGCGCCCACGAGTTTCCTAATTTCATCGCCACCTAGTCTTCTGCCACCCTCAACTGTGCTTCCCTCCTCTTGGCACCCATTCTGTAACCTTAATGGTCCACCGGTTATTTAACCTACACATTACATGACCTGCCCAGCTCCATTTTTTTTCTCTTAATGTCAATTAGAATATCGGCTATACCCATTTGCTCTCTGATCCAAACCGCTCTATTTCTGTCGCTGAACATTATGCCTAGCATTCTTCGTTCCATTGCTCTTTGCGCGGTCCTTAACTTGTTCTCAAGCTTCTTTGTCAGTCTCCAAGTTTCTGCCCCATATGTCAGCACCGGTAAAATGCGCTGATTGTACACCCTCCTTTTCAGTGATAATGGTGATAAGTCAGGAGCTGACAATGTCTGCCATATGTGCTCCAAACCATTTTTATTCTTCTGTAAATTTCCTTCTTATGATCAGGGTTCCCTGTGAGTAATTGAACTAGGTAAACTTACCTTTTCACAGACTCTAGAGGCTCACTGGCAATCCTGAACTCTTGTTCCCTTGCCCGGCCATTCATCATTATCTTTTTCTTCTGCATATTAATCTCTGTTATAGCTCTCTGTTAAGGTCCTCAATCATTTGCTTTAACTCGTCTGTATGTCATCTGCAAACCGTAGGTTGCTGCGATATTCACCATTGACCCTTACTCCAAAGCCCTCCCAGTTTAATAGCTTGAATACTTCTTCCAACCAAGCAGTGAATAACATTAGAGAGATTGTGTCTCCTTGTCTGACCCCTTTCTTTATATGTATCTTCCTACTTTTCTTGTGGAGAATTAAAGTAGCTGTAGAATCTCTGTAGATATTTTTGAAGATATTTATGTAAGCGGCCTACACTCCTTGATTATGTAAAGCCTGTATGACTGCTGGTATCTCTACTGAATCAAATGCCTTTTCGCAATCTATGAAAGCCATACAGAGAGGCTGATTGTACTCTGCGGATTTCGTCATTACCGGATTAATGACATGGATGTGATCCATTGTAGAGTATCCCTTCTTAACGCCAGCCTGTTCCCTTGGTTGACTAAAGTCCAATGTTGCCCTTATTCAATTAGAAATTATCTTAATGAATATTGAAATGAAGTGAATAGTGAATATTTTATATAAAACTGGGAGTAAGCTAATGGGCCTATAATTTTTCAATTTTAACACAGTAATGGTCAGCAATTATTCATTTTAGTCATGCTAGGTAAGACAGAAAATACAATGCATACTCAAAGGTTGTCCCCTCACTTTCTTAAGCCAACATTCCCACGAGCTCACAAAACGTCAAATAGGGGGTGACATGTCTTCCGGTACTTCGCAAATGAATATGCGCCGCTAAACATCACTCGATCAGCAGAACGACCACGAACAGAAAAGAGGCAGACTCGGTGCAATAAGAACCACGTGCGCGTACCTGTAGTGCCTGTGTAGACAGAAGAATCTGACCAATCGGTGCGTTTCGCGAGGTTGCGCTCCAGTTCTCGAAGGAGATCGGAAAGATGCCTCCGAATGTCCTTCTGAAATTCTTGCGTCCACTGCAATTAGTAGTCAGTAAATAATACGGTCGACCTATAGTTACAAGAGGACATGAGTGCGATCCAAAGTAACAAAATTATTCGCTGAAGTGACTGACGCTAGCGTTTTGGGCATCCTCCAGGGCGCCCGCACATCAAAGAAAAAGCGAAACTGTATGCTCACCCTGCCATCAGGAAGCACCACATCTGACTTGCCGGCGTGATAGTCACTGAATTCGTTTTCAAATGCCCGATCACTCATGCCTGCGAAGCCAAAGATGCGCCGGAAAATATTTACGCAAATGCTGCAGTCAAACACCATACTTTTTCCCGCGTTCTAATCGCGCGAAGAGCCAGCTACGAAAACGGCCTACTTGGAGGAGGCAACAACAACAACAGCGCGAGATGCTACAGCTACGTGTCCCGACGAGCAGCGAATGATAAAGTTATTTTTAGCATTATTATTTTACATATCGCGCAGTGCCGCAAATAACTGCCTAGATGGGCCGCAGAGCCAGGGACGTTGAACGCGCCCTACCAAAAGCACATGACATAAGCACATGACATTTCGTCGCTGGATCAAGCTGCGGAATGTTTATGTGTATAAAAGCAATTTTATCAATCATATATGACACTGCGCGAATATCTGCATGGCTGAGGCTTACCGCCGATATCTGTTGTAGCCGTCCAAACAAAGCAACTGACGGAACGTTTAGAGCGCGAACACCATCACACCGCCATCCCACAAACACAGACTTTCAACGGTGTTTAGTTCTTGTTCCTCGCCACTCTGGGGGATGGATGGCACCCGACGTCAAAACAAGCTTCATTTTCATTGTCGCTATTTTGATGGAACAGCTTTCCCTGGCTTTTCAAAGTGCTAACGCTAATTTTTTGCAGTATTGAAACAGCACCACATCATCAATAAGCGCATGCATCTTATTAAGCATGCATAGCATTCCTTCATGGATGCATACGGCTGAATTATTTGACGGCGCAAGCGCGTGCTCTTGTTTTTGTTTCTCCTATCCACTGCGCGCGTTATTTAAATGCGGACCAACCTCTTCTTTCTACCCCCCCCGCTTAGAGGCTATTTACAAAAAATAAATAAATAATACTGTGGTGAAGAGGTTGGTTCCAGGAAAAATCACATCATGGACCAGCTACACGCAAGACTATTGCCTGCAAGTTCGCAACCACCAAAGCCAGCTCCGGAAAGCAACCTTCCGTAGAGAAGAGCTGCTATCACACAAACAGCCGAAGGCATCTAAGAAGTTAGCTTTAACCTGCCAGTGATGTAATCACATGCTAAATGTTCAAAATAATAAAATATATTTCAGCTAACAAATTTTATATTCAGCTAGCCGTTTAAAAGTGGTCTTGCTGCCACTACACACACACACACACCACACATAAAGCCCCTCAATCTTTAACCACACACACACACACACTCAAAGGGGCAGAAAAACAGAGGAAAAAATAAATGCTCTTAAGAGGAAGCTTTAGCTCGGGCCCAACTCCGACGCGGCCTATTCAAATACATGTGAAAACGCAAAAACGTTTTTCTGAGATAACTCCTGGACCGATTTTAATGAAATTTGTTGCATTTGAGAGGGAAAGCTAAATTCTAGTGACTGTTGGAAGCGGAATTTTGATTTAGGGCTTGAATTTTGTTAAAAGGATTTTCAAAAATTCAGACGTTTGAAAAAAATAGAAGCACGAAGTTTACAAGCTAATAGCTCTGCATCAAGAACAGATATCGCGATTCTGTAAATGGCATCCATTAGACCATTCAAAGCGGACAAATTTGATATGTCATTTTACATGTTGCGTGAATTTGTTACGTTTAGTTACGAGGGTTTTGCAAAAGTTGTAATAACACATTGACATATTTTTTGAGGTTCATGTGTAACATACCAATTTTGTCCGCTTTAGATGTGCTATCAGATACAATTCACAGAATTGCGATATCATTTTTTCTTGCTGGGTTACGGAGTTGTAAACTTGATAGTTTCGTTTTCTGAAAATTTGCGATTTTCACCAATTTCTTATTAAAAAATTACAACCTAAATCGAAAATTCGGAACCAACAGTCACTAGATTTCAAGTTTTTCTTTTAAATGCAGCAAACCCCGTCAAATTTGGTGCAGTGGTTGCCGAGAAAAACGAATTCTCCTTTTACATAGGAGCACCCGAGCTGAAGCTTCCCCTTAAGAGGAAGCTTTAGCTCTGGTGCTCCTATCTAAATACATGTAAAAGGAGAATTCGTTTTTCTTGGCAACCACAACACCAAATTTGACGGGGTTTGTTGCATTTAAAAGAAAAGCTTAAAATCTAGTGACTGTTGGTTTCGGATTTTTGATTTAGGTCGTCAATGTTTTATTAAAAATTGGCAAAAATCGCAAATTTTCAGAAAACGAAACTATCAAGTTTAGAACTCCGTAACTCAGCAAGAAAAGGTGATATCGCAATTCTCTGAATTGTACCTAATAGCACATCTAAAGCGGACAAATTTGACATTTTATACATGAATCTCAAAAAATTTGTTAATATGTAATTACAACTTTTGCAGAACCCTCGTAAACAACGTAACAAACTCACCTAAGATGTAAAATGACATACGAAATTTGTCCGCTTTGAATGATCTAATGGATGCCGTTTACAGAATCGCGATATCTGTTTTTGATGCAGAGCTATTAGTTTGTAAACATCGTGCTTCTATTTTTTTTTCGAACTTCTGAATTTTTGAAAATCTTTTTAACAAAATTCAAGTCCTAAATCGAAATTCCGCTTCCAACAGTCACTAGAATTTAACTTTCTGTCTCAAAAGCAACAAATTTCATTAAAATCGGTCCACGGGTTATCTCAGAAAAACGTTTTTGCGTTTTTACATGTATTTGAATAGGCCGCGTCGGAGTTGGGCCCGAGCTAAAGCTTCCTCTTAAGATAGAGAGCAAAGAGAGGAAATAAGGCAGTGAGGTCAACCAGACGAACGCCCGGCTTGCTACCCTACACTGGGGCCAGGCACGTACCCAGGATTTTTTTTCGGGGGGGGCCCACCACCTCCATCATCATCATCATCATCAGCCTGTTTTATGTGCACTGCAGGACGATTCTTCTGTGAATTTCCTTCTCATGATCAGGGTTCCCTGTGATTGATTGACCTAGGTAAACGCACTCCTTCACAGTCTCTAGTGGCCGACTGGCGATCCTGATCTCTTGTTCTTTTGCCCGGCTATTTATCATTATCTTCATCTTCTGCATATTAATATTCAACCCCACTCTTACACTCTCTCTGTTAAGGTCTCCAATCATTTGTTGTAACTCGTCTGCATTGTTGTTGAATAGAACAATGTCATCGGCAAACCGAAGGTTGCTGAGATATTTGCCGTCGATCTTTATTCCTAAGCCTTCCCAGTTTAATAGCTTGAATTCTTCTAAGCACGCAGTGAATAGCTTTGGAGACAGGCACGTACCCAGGATTTTTTTTCGGGGGGGGCCCACCACCTCCATCATCATCATCATCATCATCATCATCATCAGCCTGTTTTATGTGCACTGCAGGACGATTCTTCTGTGAATTTCCTTCTCATGATCAGGGTTCCCTGTGATTGATTGACCTAGGTAAACGTACTCCTTCACAGTCTCTAGTGGCCGACTGGCGATCCTGATCTCTTGTTCTTTTGCCCGGCTATTTATCATTATCTTCATCTTCTGCATATTAATATTCAACCCCACTCTTACACTCTCTCTGTTAAGGTCTCCAATCATTTGTTGTAACTCGTCTGCATTGTTGTTGAATAGAACAATGTCACCGGCAAACCGAAGGTTGCTGAGATATTTGCCGTCGATCTTTATTCCTAAGCCTTCCCAGTTTAATAGCTTGAATTCTTCTAAGCACGCAGTGAATAGCTTTGGAGAAATTGTGTCTCCCTGTCTGACCCCTTTCTCTATAGGTATCTCCCCTGCTTTTCTTGTATAGAATTAAGGTAGCTGTAGAACCTCTGTAGATATTCTTCCGCGAAGGACGAGTCAGTAAGACGAGAAACTATTTACAGATTATATTTACAACAACGGTTGCAGCGCTGACCGGTTAGATTCACAGCGCGAGCCCAGTTCGTTCTTCCTCCTCTTTTCTGGAGTGATGGCGCCCACGCGCATCGTTCAAACAAACAAATACCTCACGCATGTAGCAATACTTTCCAAGTTTTTTACGTAAGCGTTCTGTACTCCTTGATTACGTAGTGCCTCTATCACTGCTGGTATCTCTACTAAATCAAATGCATTTTCGTAATCTATATAAGCCACATAGAGAGGCATATTGTACTCTGCAGATTTCGCGATAACCTGATTGATGACATGGATGTGATCCACTGTAAAGTATCTCTTCCTGAAGCCACCCTGTTCCCTTGGTTGATAAAATCTAGTGTTGCCCTTATTTTATTGGATATTATTTTGGTAAATATTTTATATAATACTGGGAGCAAGCTAATGGTCCTATAAATTTTCAATTCTTTAACGTCTCCTTTTTGTGGATTAGTATGTCTGCATTCTTCCACTTTTCTTGGACCCTTGCAGTCGATAGACACTTCGTATAAAGAGCCGCTAGTTCTCAAAGCATTATGTCTCCTCCATCTTTGATTAAATCGACTGTTATTCCACCTTTTCCTCCTGCTCTTCATCGTTTCATGTCTTGCAGGGCCCTTCTGACCTCATGGCTAGTTATAGGAGAGTTTCTCTATCCTGGTCATTACTGTTTCTAAGTGAGGTATCGTGACTCCTCTGGGTACTGTATACAGGTCAGCTTAGAATATTTCCGCTGCTTTTACTATATCTTCGAGATTGCTGATGATATTATCCTTCTTATCTTTTAGTGCATACATCATGGTTTGTCCTATGCCAGGTTTCTTTTTTACTGATTTCAGGCTGCGTTCATTTTTTACGGCTTCTTCAGTCTTCCTCATGTTATAGTTTCGAATATCAGTTATTTTCGCCTTGTTGATCAGTTTTGACAGTTCCGCGAATTGCGTAACGCTATGCGGCCACCAGTCCCATACAACCGCGTAGAGCGGAGGACTCTGCGATTCTAGACGTACTGCGCTCACCGCGATAGGTTAGAAAAACACCCACATAAGCACAGCAGAGAAGTGCCTACGTGAGGCGGTTCGACCAATAACTGTGGAAGCGTCATTCAAAACAAGTAATTGTTTTCCACTTGTGGCGGCCTTTTCTCTACGTCCTTTTTAAATAAAAAGATGTTGATGCATAAATATTCTCATAAACAACGGTGAACTTTTTTTATTATTCGCTTTTGCTTGCAGTTTGGTTGTTGCCTTGGCTCTCTCCCTTAGTAGATCGCTTAATTTCTCAACTCCTTGCGATTTTTTGTTTACAGTTGCCAATTTTGCACGAAAAGTGCTATACAATTAGGGAAAAAGAGACGAGGCAACGGGCGACAGTCATCTTGCTTATGGGTTTAAGGGTTATTGCAGGGTCTCATGATCTTGCACATTATTTTATTTCCCACCTTATCTAACCCATATCACGTGTATATGGTTCCGGGCATCTGCCAGCGTCGCGGCGAGCCGTAACTCGAGGAAATAATGAAGCAAATGGAAAAGTTAAACGCAATTGGCATTTTCTCCGGCCGCAACTCGTTCCATGAGAGTACAGACCAGCTGAGTAACAGCCGTATCCCTCTCCTGGTCCCAGGATCTGCCTAAACAGAGAAGTTTGAACTAACAAAAGCAACAGCTATGCGCGTGACGGTTGAATAGATGGTGACAACTGAACGCATCTCGAGTTAATCGCACGGGTGCGGAATCTATGAGAAAACTGTCCTTCACATTACAAGAGATGCCGATAACTACCGCCATCTAAAAGGAGTGAAAAAGGCAGCATAATGCTGACCGATGAACAGCTGCCAAGTATCAACATTGATCTGGCGGCACTTTAGGAATGTGTGAGGAGTGGTGGCATGGGTGGGGAGGGGGGGGTATGCCACTTGATTTCGGGGGGGGCCCGGGCCCCCCCGGGGCCCCCCCCTGGGTACGTGCCTGACTGGGGCTAAGGGAAAGGGGAATAGAAAGAGGAAAAGAGAGAGACAGAGTGAGCACTGAGTGTGCATGGAATGATGCACAGGAACACTGATCGATGTACCTGAATGTCCAAGCAGCTGCATATAGCCAGAGAAGCAGGGGCGTAACCGGGGGGTGCACAACGCAGGCACGGTGTGCTCGCATTTTTCCTTTTTCTTCACCATTTCTACATTTCAATTAAAAGGAGTAATTTACGATGTGCTTTCCTTAGCTTTATTTTCTGTTGGCTTCATATGGTTGTGACTAACACAAATTGGGCCCCTCATTTCTGTTCTTGTTCAGTGTCATTTTTCTATATTTTACAAATATTTGACTGGGACAACCTCATATTGATAGAACAAATTTTTACAGCAGTACACTTCATGCTGATTTAAGACTGAAAGGATTAATAAAAATATCACCGCCCAAGCACTCCGCACAGATGGTTAACCAGCGATGAAATGTGCGGCCCTGGTGTTTATCATTGGGCTAATCCCGATGGTTCATTAAGTGACAGCTTGGTAAGCAAGCCAGATCCTCGGTACACAGTTACTGTTTCTGCTCGGCTGCACGAGCCTGCTCTTGTGCCCGGGCTGCAGCATCAGCACGTCGTAGACAAGCTCGTTCCCGGTACTGCCAGTGGCGTTGCTGATTGAAAGCTTCCTACTCTTCACGAGTATGTATGAAGCGTGGCCTACCCATTTCGGAGCCAGAGAGAAACTGCTGCGCGTGCTCGGTTGCAACGGAGAGCAACGACGTCACTACTGGAGCAGCCAATCGCATGCCTCTTTTTTTTGCGCATGTGCATAGGGTTGTGCCGGAATCTTTGGTGTACAGGCAACAGACGGACAGACTAATTGGCTAGCCACATGCTGCATCTATGTAAAAGTGTTGTATTACAGCTATTACCAATGCCCTTTTGCAAGTGAACCAGTGGTGAGTCACCAAGTTATGAATGTTTGTGATCGAAACACTCGCTAATATAGTGTAAGAAATGCTCAGGCAGAACTGACAACCAAGCACGCCTGGCCAACCCCCCTCATTGCTTTTGTGATGCCAATCTAAGCACAAATACATTGGTTGGCATTCAGGTAGTAGATTTCAACACTGCTGTCAATATACCATGGTTAGATTGCCTAGCTTTTACACTTTTGCCCAGTACGAAGCCCAACATTGGGACTGGTCATGTTGCCATGTTTGAGTGCGATTCTTGCCTCGCAATAGGCGTTCCAAAGCATCATCACAGCATAAGGGATCGACGTTAGGCTAGTTGGTGTTCCATTTTGGAAGGGGAAACGGCGTGCAAGACAAGGACTAAGAAATAATGATGTGTTGTTCTTTCTTAGTCCTTATCTTACGTGCTGTTTCTCCTAACGAAATACATAATCACAAGCTGAATTGTGCTTTTTCATTTGTGCCTCCTCCACTTCCTAGGCTATGTTCTTGCGCTGCTGCCAACCGTGGAAAGCTACAATGCAAGGTGTCTATTAAATGCAGCACCATTATGGAAAAC
The DNA here is from genome assembly GCF_023375885.2 of Dermacentor andersoni. Classification (NCBI taxonomy): domain Eukaryota; kingdom Metazoa; phylum Arthropoda; class Arachnida; order Ixodida; family Ixodidae; genus Dermacentor; species Dermacentor andersoni. Next base: position 110,321,323 of record NC_092815.1, read on the forward strand.
TCATCCAAGCTGGCCCTAATGTGTCAACAGCAATAAATTACGGCCAACCAGATATTGTGGTGAACATGATGACAAAGAGCAGCTTCCAAGTGAGTTGCTAGCCTGAAATGAGAGCTTTAGGAAATTTATTATTCTGTATGAGCAAGGTTAGTGTGTGCCATCTCAAAAAAAAAAGATAGAAAAAGATGCGTAGGTCCAACAAACATGTTGGAATGTACATGAAGCAAAGCTTTAGTGAAGTGGTTCATTAAACGCTCTACAACTAACCGCGATGAGTACGATTCCGTTTAATTCTGTACAAAACCTAATCTCATGCAATGCTTATTTTATCCACCAGAAAGGTCACAGATTTAATGTCGTGCATTTTTATGTTTATGCAGTGCACTGCTCACAAGCTATGCTGAAATGCAAAAAGCAAATCGGCAGATGCACAGTGTAAGACATCTACGCAGTGATGCCACAAGGACGAAGGTGATGTACTATGCTTGTAAAAGGGAAGAATTGTGACGACAGGTTTATGCACAGAGAAGCACAATGCATATCTGAATGTATTTAAGGATTTCATACCCTTGTGCGACAGTAGCACATGCCCATTCCTGAGGGATTGTCAAAGAATGGGCACATACACGATGGCCCAATGAAGCAAAATATAATTGCCAATTAAGCCACTGAATATCATAAGCTATTCGATCAAGAAGCCTGTATGCTTTAGAGATACCTATCAGTCAACGTTATAAGTACAAGATTTATATAGTAAATTATTGTTTGATTACACAGCACAAAAGTGCACTCACTGGTACAACGTTGTTGGTCTGCATACATGGATAATACAAGCCCACTTGCTTGAGCCTGCATTACGTGCACATATAGTGTTTGTACATATCCACCAATATATCCGGCGAAATACCAACAACGCAGCAGCCCCATCAAACCGCAGAGGGTTAAACAAAAAAAAAAGCTTGACATTAAAAATTACGAGGACAACAAAGACCAGACTGGAAAACAGCAAGCGGCCTAACTTTGCCCACCGACAAGTAGTATGGCCAGAACATTAACCCCCAAGTCAACCTCACAGTCTTCTTTCTGTTTGGCTATAAACATTCCTCTCTCAACCAGTTATTGGTGCAAACTACGAAGTATTTACTTGCCAACTGGTTCTGCTTGCAACAGTGGTGCCCGTTTTGTCATTTAGATCACATGTTCTCACATTCAAGCCACTGCTGGCCCCTGATGCATAAGAAAGATTATGGAAACTGAGGGACTCAATATTTAGACAAGTAACAGTCCTGTACACCAACAGAGGCACAGCAAGTCAACATGTCCGAATTACCACCTAAAGCAAACAGACAAAGTGAATAGAGGCCCCTTTTATGGCATCCACAGACCCCTTAGCTTGCTCAAAGGTCATTCAGGTACCTCACGAAATGTTTTTTTAAACATACACACACACAGACACAATCAAAGATATGCGTACAAAAACATATGTAAACCTATGGACTGACAACTTTACGAAACAGTAAAATGCCACTGTACTCGCATCCCTTACTTTCTCTCATGCTTCGTCCCTATTGAGAACACTTTGCAAGTACTTGAGCTTGTTCAGGTTTCCAATCAGCTGGCAGCTTTTCCATATTGGGTATGCAGGTGTACGTGCCATCCTGAATGCATCATAAGGCCCACCTATACTTCAAGTTAATGAAGCTATGCTGGCATTTGAGTAATGTCCATTCATCCCTTCACAGCATTTCCCATGTTCTTAACGATGAATCATACCAGAACAGGCAGCGTGCATTCAGCTTGAACTTAACAGTTGGACGGGCCAGGTCAACCCTGACATTTCGTGTTTTGCTTAAGGCTGCTTCCAGAATTTGTTATGCAGAGCGGGAATGACTCAAACTGATAAACCCACCTAAAACCTCTTGTTGCATCTACTATCTATGTTATGCTGCTGTTCCAATTTGTTATATTAAAAAAAAAGAAATGGGGAAACCAACAAGGAGTTACATGCTTTAAAATTGTCGCTTTTCGCACATCTGCAGCACCAGAAACGTGCGTAGCATTAAAACGGGATGAGCAGTTTCTTTAGCATACGTTACAGACCTTTAGCATATGTTACAGACCATTTCAGCAAAAGTTCAATGCTGTCACATTGAGGCGTTAACACAACGCTTTCCAAAAGCATTAGGTGCTCTACTTCGGTGCAGTCACTGAAACAAGGCATCAAATGAAGCTATCACTTCACTTTAAAAGAAGCTATTGCCATTACATTTTAGTATGCAACATTACTGAACATTGTCATTACTGAAAAAGTCCAGAAGCGAACTGACGCCAAAGTCTGATGTGTCCATTTTATTCGTCAAATACTGAATGCTGCCAATTGCTGCACTACATGAGCCCACACATGCGCCATACAAGAACACTGATTTAAACTTCATCTCCAAGGAGACATGAAAGCACTGGTTCTTTTGTTTTTTGGCACAGAACAAAAATTTCACAGCAAAGTTATCAAGCACTCCCATGCAATCCAATCCGGATAGGTGTGAACAAAATTTTAGTCATAAGAAAGATGTATACAAACGCACATAGTTTTATGTGTAGTGTCCTTGACAAGGCCATAATCCGAGAGATAAAAAGAAGCCCCGAAATCGGGTGAAACCAATCACAACGCCTGCGGCTACTGCACTGAACACAACAGTGGTGGCACTCCCCTAAACATAAGATGTGCCATTCAATGTATACATGCCTCTGAAGTGTCCATGCACAACGACGCGAGCTAATTAAAAACAGTGCAAAACACAGAAACAAGTACGGCAACAGTGAAGCGCACTCAAATCATTCGGAAAAATTCTCGGCTCAAGTGTTTTGCGAGTCACTGCCGAACTGGCTAAAAAAAAAAGAACACTGCGGCAGTTAGCCAAGTGAGAGGATCTGCTCCCCTCCCTGTCCAGCAGCGTGAAAGAAATCTACAGATGCCCAAGGCACGAAAGGCACACACAGCTCTTTGCCAGCACGACTGCATGGCTCATCGCATGGTGGCCCCACCCTCTTACCCCATTTTGCTTGCCCAAAGATTCTGGCCACGAATCTAGCACAGGATGAGTGCAGAAATGTACTGCCACGAAAAATATTGCTAACACATAAACAGTGTGGCCAAACAAAGAAACAAATTATCAACAGGAACTGTGCTGTCACTCATCAGCAGGTATTAGTGACTGTACCAAACGACCACTGCCGTTCTTTCTGCTTGGCCTCAAAAAAGTGAGGTCACAAGGCTGGAAAACTGGAGACGGCAGTGCCGTCGTGGCAGAAGTGCTGACGACACAACCCGAGGCTTTACAACAGGCATGTCATGTGCAGTCAACAATAAAGCAACAGCTGGAACACTAACTTAAAAAAAAAAAAATGAAAAAGAGAAAGAACAACAACGAGAATAGCAGAACGCTGGTGGGCGAGTAGACATGGCTAAAGTATGGTGCACTTCTTCTTGATGGGGCGCGGCTTCTTACGTGGCCCGTTGCTGACAGCCTTCTCGGTCTTCTTTCTGTTACGAATTTCCCGCATCAGGTCAAAGAAAACCTGCACAGAGGTAGCAAAGCCCAGGTCTTGAGAATGCAGCACTAGAGATGTAAAATTTCATGAAATTTTGAGGGGCGTGAAAAAAAACTAGTTTCTTTCGTTTTCTTTCCAAAAATATATGAAAATGTAAAAAAAAAAAGGATGATTGTGCACAGAGCTATGAAAAACCTGACACATTTATTTCTCTAACAATAAAAAGAATATTGTTACATTAGTGCATCACAAAAGTTCCAGCAGAGCTTCCAGGTTCAAAATCCACACATGATTTCACGTCAAGGCATTGATTTCACATTAAAGTGTAAAGACCGACATTTGTATCAATCTGTGTTGGATTCATTTCCGCTTAACACGTCAACGCTTCGCTATGCAGTGGACGAAGCCTTCCGGACATTGAGGTTCGAGTGCACGTACACAAATTTTTACACGCGATCCACTGCGAGCCTGTTGCATAGCTTGGTGGGTACAGTTCCAAACTCGGACCAGTTTCTTTCACATGCCAAAGAAGAAGGGGGAATCAGCAGTATGCGACAGGCAAGGTTGGTTGAAGCAAAGTTCTTGCCGCCACGTGGATGAATCCAGGTGCTTCACAGAACTCCCAAACTCCTTCTTTTGACCAAACTTTTAGATATGTCGTATGGAGTTGGATTGCAACAGAAGAATTCTGCGGGGAACCCCTGTGTTTCTCTCTCTCTCTCTCTTTTTCCAATTTTATCCTGGTCGGAAAAAAAACTAAAAAAAAAAACCCAAGGCTTTTGTATTTCCCTAATGTGTTTTTCGACCGCTTATATCTCTATGCAGCATACATCATTTGACAGCCTATTAAACATAACACAACAGCCTATTAAATGATAAGTTCCATTCCAGGTAGAAATTCCACTGACAAGAAAGCTGCGATTGTGACTACTGCTTCTTAGATGTTCTGAAGTGAGTGAAGAGACAAAGAGCAGGGAACACCATTACTACAAACATACTCAAAACGCAGGGACCATGTGTACCGATCTGCAGAAGTTATCAGAATGCGCTAAGTGCAAAAGAGCTGAAATGTTTCCCATCTTAGGCACACAGCATGTATCTGAGACATGACCTTGAGTGTTAGAACTACACAGAGCACCCCTCAAGTCAAGACCTCAGGGTTAGAAGACAGTTGAGCTTTTCTGTTTGCCTTTCTGCATCAAAAACTTTCTACTCATAACTGTGAAGCCCTGTCTCCTGCATAAAGTTAAAAAAAGAGTGGAAATATCATCCTTGAGTCCAGCTGCGCAAGCTGAGTTGAGCTTTCTCTTTATGCAAGCTATGCAGGCTTTCATGGCCAGCTATACAATCTGCAAGTCTGCTACTGCGTGTGTGAGCTCTCTCTTCTTCTACCTTTGTCTTTTCCTTCTTTCTTTCAGTCACCACAGATATCCGAAAAAATTCTTGCTGAGCTAGCTGGTGAAACATTGCTAGGCGTATTGCAGGCGTGAACAGACCCTCACCTTGTCTGCCCTGTCTGTACGTGTGTCCATCTGTGTCTATCACCCATTTAGTGGTACTTCTTGCTGGCAGTGACCTATCTGCTGTCAATGGGCAGGAAGTCATGATTTACTAGGATGAGAGTGTGGGCAGGGGTGTGGGGTGCATGAAAAAAAAAAATCTGTTCCCTGCAACGAGGCATTGATATAGTTTTGCTGAGTAATTAAGTTTTGGCATATTAGATTGCTGTCATACTAGCCATGGGATGGACGCCTTGTGTCTGAAAAAGGCGAGAGTGTGGGTACGTGTTAGAAAGAAAACCAGCCTAAACAGGGCTCACCTTGTCGACATTGGTGCGGTTCTTTGCGGAGGTCTCAACGTAGGGCACGCCCCACTGGCGTGCACGCTCCTGAGCTTCCTCGATAGACACCTTGCGGCTGTCCTCCATGTCAGCTTTGTTCCCCACAAGGATGAATGGTATGTTCTCGTCCCCTTTCACCCGCAGAATCTGCTCCCTGCATATGGCATATTCGCATCTTTTAGTGCTCACCGCAGAGTGGTGCATAGGGCCTAACATTGCAAAGCAACACAGACGCCATGGGAGACTCTGTAGAAAGGGGGCTTCAGAATCATTTTGACTAGGTGTAGTGGAATAGCAAAATTTCCTAGTTGAGTATAAATATTTGGGAAAAAAGAAAAGATGACTTTCAGATACAGAATCAAATAATGAATACTTTTCAATTTCTGAACGTGAGAAAGGCTTCTGTACATTTTTCGATACATTCGACATTCACAACTGGACGTCTGGTTACTGAGCAACATATAAAGAGAAACAGCTGAAAAATCACCATGTCTGTAGCCCTGTCACAATGATGATATGTGGTGCTCAATGGCGCAAGGGCCAAATATGACCAAAGAGCACCAAAGCCTTGTCATGATGACAGCAAGGAAACCCATGAAGAGCACGTCACTAAATATGCAGAGTGCTGTTTGTTGAAGATGCAAAGTGTGATACTATAGCACCGCACACATTATTTTCAAGGGGTACAAACATGGTGAGATCGTCCAAATAAATTGCTTCACCTGAATCGGGAAAACAAATTCATAAGCTCTCAAAGGTAAGGCACACTTTATAAGCTTAAGTTAGCTGCTCTATGTATTTGCTCAGCCACAGCAGCAGAATAATTCGAAACAGTCAGCCCTTGCACCTGACTTTCTGTTTGTAGACTCCAGTGTGTGTCGTTATTTGAAGGGAAATGAATATTCGAAAACTTCAAATAGTGAATTTGGGAATCAAACACAAATTGAACAGCAAGGGCTGTTCTATTTCTACAAAAAATGACACATATTCGCAGACCTCTAATCCAGATTATCTGCGATTCTGAACATATACGTAATACTTGGCGCACAGGTGCCTTTGCATTCGGCTCCCACTGCAATCTGGCTGCCACGGTGCAGATCTGTTCTCAGAAGCAGAATGCAATAGCTGTTGGGTCACCGCAACAGGTCCTCCAAAGAAAGAGCCGCCTTCCATCTGTAGTGCCGTCTGCCTACTTATGTTGACAGACTGACCTCAATGTGAGTTTCACTATGGCTCCACCAAAAAGGTTATCAGAAGTTCTTGTTCTTAGCGGAATAAGTTGGAACTGCTGTTTAAAAGAGGTTTGTTGAACGACAGACTTGATGGCACCTTCTTTCACAGGTTTGTTTACCCAGAGCAATGAAACCGATGCTCAAAAGTGTGCCATAGCATGCGCGCCAAAACAGCAAGATAATCCAGCATTGCAATGTACATTTTACTCTGAGCTAATCATGGCACAAAAAAAAAACTTGAGTGCTTAAAGTATCATCGTGAGGTGAGTCTATTCTTAACAGAGCCACACCCTGGCTAGATTTCTTTTTTAAAGGGGCAGCATTAGCCTTGAACCTTCCCTGCTCAAGTACTACACGTGAAATATAGAAGTGCTCTCACTAGGCCGGTACTGAACCAATCTAAATGAAATTGTGTGCACTTCAGTAGTTCACATACACATCATTCTTTACATTGTTTTTTACAGGAATCGCTAGAATTCTGAAAGAATTCAAGCAACACACGCATGAGTCTTCATGACAAAATACAATGCCTCTCAAGAATGCTCTGGAATATAAGCTGTGAACAGGAGTTTTGTACAAGTTGTGGGGATTTGGGGAATTCGACGCGCCATTGCGCGTGCGCATTTCACCCATGTCTGCAATCCTTTTTGCCACGTCGTCCTCGCTCCGAACCAGTTTCGGCGGTGGCGCTCCACTCGCGGTGGTTCGCGGTGAGGGCGGAGCTAGTGACGTCACGGAGCGGCCCCTGGTGGCTACTGCCGTGACGGTAGCGACTCCCTTGCTCCTTGGCACAGCGCCCGGTACGTACATGCTTCCTCTCGTCCGCTGACACCTTTGTGACTAGGACTGAGCTCACGCACAGTGCCTTTGCCCGTGCGGGGAGCGCGTACCTCGTGTTGTTCCTATCCCGACGCTAAGCCGAAGAACGGGTGCCTAGTGCTCGCGCGAGGTCGTACCACGCCGAGCCGCACTCATCGGAGGCCCAAGCCGAAGGAGATTGCCCGAGCTCTCGCGAGTTGGCCCATCGGTTATCGCGAGAGCAAGTAGCATAGCCGCCGGGACTTTTCCTAGCGGCGCGTCCCAGCTTGAGCCTGTGCTCTCGCAGCGACGTGCTACAGGCGCCCCTAACTGTATTTTTCGCCCTTGGTGCGGGACCCCTTTGGTTCCCCGCCGTCCCGGGACAGGGCGTTCTTGCAGTGTTGGGTGCCGTTGGAGACAATAAACGGTTTCCGTCAATTTAGGGCAATACTGTGTTCTTGCGTGCGTCGCTCGGTAGCCCCTCGTGGCCTGAGCTCGCGCGCAGCGGTGCTAGAGGCTGACGGCTGACGCAGCCCTGTGGCTCGCTAAGCTCGAACCCGCGGTGGTCGGTACTCCTGTGAGACCTTAAGACCCCACAAAGTAAACGAAATAATTTCTCATAAATCGTAAATTAACTAGTACAGCATATTTGCCTTCTGTCAATGCTAATATAGATGTAGTTTACTGAATTGTGATAATCTGGCTTTGGTGTAAAGGTACAAATTCGTAAACACTTATTTTCCCTCTAATTAAGCAATCATTGGCAATATTTCACAAAAGTACAAGAGCAAAAACAAAAATTGCGTATGATTCTAGGTGCCTTGTATCCCCAACCATTCCTGTCGCTCTACGCATTGTCAACATTGCTTAAAAAGACAATTTCAGTGTTTAACCATTCAAGAAAAGGAATTGCAATACTACTGTACTTGCACAAATATAATGCAAGCTTTTTCCGAACTTTTCCGGCTCAGAACATGCCTTGCATATTTGGGTTTGTGACACACACACACACACACACACACACACACACACACACACACACACACACACACACACACACATATATATATATTTTTTTTTTGAAAGACTGAAAGTCCCCCCTCATGTAATGTTTGTGGTCACATTATTTACGTGCGAGTACGGTACTCATTATATGCACACAAATGCTTAAACAAACCACCTTGTGAAACAGTTCAGTACATAGAAGTGATGCAAAACTACTAGTACGTCGACTATCGATAGTACAGATAGTTTTTTAAACAAGTGATTGCATTAAAAATATTGATAGCATTACTATAGATAAGACTATTGATAGTACGACAGTTCCCTATGAAACTATCAATAGCGTAAAAAAATTAATATCAATAGTATTACTATCGTGCGCTGCAACAACACAGAGAGGCATGATCGTTACTGCCGTATGCATAGCTTGTGGCTCGAGACATGCAGGGAAATGTCACCAGGATTATGTTGCAGTGTTTACATCAAGTGATTTTACATTTTTACTAGTGCAGATGCACTAGAGAAAATACACTATCAATATCAATAGAGTGCTATCAATATAGCACACTATCGAAGGTGCTATCGATAGTTTCAAACCAGTAGCACATGGCTACTAAAGTACCAGTAATTTGTAGCGATGTATGTCAAGAGGCCAAGTACCTGAACTCTGTTGTGGCAGCAAAGTTCTCTGGCTCCTCAATGCTGAAGACGCAGAGGAAGCCTTCGCCTGAGCGGAAGTAATTGTCCCGGATGGCAGCATAGTCCTCCTGACCGGCAGTGTCTAGAATGTCGATTTGAACCTCCTCCCCATCAAGGATCACTTTCTTGCGGTACGAGTCTGCCTTGGTTGGCTCATAGTCCTCCACAAACTGCAACACACATTTGATTAGACATGTTGCCAGTACTTTCATTATATGCTACATACTGGCCTAAATGCTAAACGAATTTCACTGAAAGCTTTCATTTGCAACTGGCAGTTTTATGGTGTTGTCCAAGAAGCATTATCACACAAGGTACCAATATCACAGGTTTAGAAACCGACAATCTGTGAGTATTTGAAGCTAAACTTATCATGTTCTACTTTGCCATCATTACACTTGGCATTTAAAATTTTTCCGGTGCACACATGACCTTTGCAGCCTTACAGTAATGGGCAAGCCCACATCAGCTTCTCGGGTATGACAGTACTCTTTCTCTATTTTGTTTTGCAGAAATCTAACCTCTTTGCCAGCTCCCAGAGAATTTCCCACGAGCAGCAGACAGACACTACAGACATCATGGCATAATTTACGACATCAACAGGTGATGACTACATGGGCGAGCACGGCAAAAAAAAGAAGTGAGGGATTTTTTATTCAAATTGTAAGCTTCCCGGAATGCACAAAGTGGTTACATCTGGCTGCAATGGTAAATGTTTGCTTAAAATGTCTGAAGCTGCTTAAGCCATCTGCCTCAATGGCTATGGAGAACCAAGGCAGAAAGTGTGCAGAGTAGCAGGAGCTGAAGAGTCACATGAATGGCTTGTGCAATGACCAACAAAGACAACTGCACTTGGTGGTTCACAGAAGGCAATGCACCACAAAGGCTCCTACCTCGTCATACATAAATTGAAGTGTAAGTGCAGACTTGCCAACGCCTCCGCTGCCCACCATAATGACCTTGTGCAGCGCAGGCTGGGCATTCTTTGTTTTGGACATGGCCCCGTCTTGTCAGAAGCTGATGCTGCATGTGCAAGCAGAGGGGGGGCAAGTAAACAAGAGGCAGCATACAGGGCCAATATAAAGCACACGTGCTCTGTCATTGAAAGGTCAGACTGCAAGCAAATGAAATATTATTTACACAAAAATCTCAATGGCCCTGATGCTGACAGCCATACACAACATCCCATTCAGTAGTGGGTAGAAAGGTGCTCACTCCCTCCCACCAATAAATAAAGACATACTATTACTAGACAAAATGACATTGGCTGGAACTGTACGAGACACCCAATAAGCTTTAGGAGACAATGCAAAGATTATGAAGTGCCTCAAGAAAGTACAGACACTTTGCTTGGAAAGATTTGAACAGGCATATGTGACTGTTTCCTCAGTGGCAGATTGACTGACCAGATTTAACATCTCCGAGCTACAATTTGGGTACAATGGGCAACTTAGTATAGGGGATAATTCAAACCATCTAGAGTTTGGTAATGTGCCAAACAAAAACCAGTACAGAAACATTCCTGCACTCTGCCCACATTAAAATGTGACAGCCATAACCAGAATTGGCCTGGTGACTGCACACAGGAACAGAATGTCCCTGCTACTGGGACACCCCAGCAGGGGCATATTTGTGTAAACAGTGCTTACACAAACCTGAAGCCACATATGTATACAGGTAATTTTGAAATTTGTTCATGTCCTCTAATAATATAACGCAAACTTGGCTGTGCTATCAGACACAGAAAGCCCAGAATTATCTGCTTCCCTCTGAAATATTTTCTTCTAATGTTACAGTGACGCTGTTAAGCGGTGTTTCACAGTTTTAATAATCAATAATTACAAAATAAAAGTTACCTTGCGAACTCAAATAGACAACTTCTTCATGCAGTTTCTTAGCCAGTAATGCAGTTTCTTAGCCAGGTTCTTTTTCTTTTGTTTCCCTCAAGTCACATTTTACTGTCTCCATGCTGGAGGTCAGCTACAAATTTGTAGGGCTGCGGCGGTGAAAGTTGACAGCACCGTTCTGCAATGTAGCTTGTACAGGAGTCTCGAAGCTGCCATACAACCAGGGCTTCATAGGTGAATCATCACTAATGACAGCCAGTAAAAAGGCCTCTAGCACTTTCAAAGGCTATGAGAACGCTCTTATACAGCTCCACTGTCTGATGTATCAGCTGCTCAGATTGTCATATACCTGCACAGTAATTTTTTTTTCAGCCTGTGCAACCTGCATTCAAGCAGCATTACCTGGTACCGATGTTGGCTGCCATGCTGACTTGCACGTCCTGTTGTTATACGTAGCGCTTTGTTACATGTGCTCACAGCATTAGCCAGACTCAACATTCACTTCCTGTTTGATTTCCTCATGCTACCAGCGACTGTACTAAAAAGATCTGGAATTCCAGTTGCCTCCCACTGTTGCTGGAAATACTTATTCACCCTGCAACGAACATGAGCACCATTACTAAGGCCTCTGTGATGTTTGTTATGAGCACTTTGATATAGAAGATTGGATGAATGTATTCTTGCTCCGATCCTCAGGCCTGAAGCCCTGCAACCCTTTCTGCTCTGGTGTCATGCTACTGAAAAGTGAAGTTCAAAGGCTAGTATACTTACATGCAATATAGAGTCAGAGAAAAGAGTTAATTTTTAAAGTGGTCATGTGCAGAAAATCTATTTTTAAAACACAGTTAGTATTTCTCTACAGTTTCATTATCACAATATTTTATTTGTTATTTTTATTTAGAACGACCTCACCACAGGCCTATGAAGGGGCATACGGTGAGGGGGGCATATGCTAAAATTTTAATATGCATAGTTAATCAAAAGATAAAGACAAAGCTTGACACACATCATCATGAACTAAACCAAACTGTGGGCTATCACCTTATCAATGAGGCAATGGCAACTTGAACTGCTGTCATTCAAGTTTCCTTAATTAATTCTTATATATTTCAAGAAGGCAGATGAACGGAACTAGTGACATAGCTCTGCTTACTTCAATAAGCAGATATCTGCTTTTGCAAATATACTGGCCAGCAGCCGATAACTACTGTTCAAGCAATGCCTCGCGGTGATTACAGACATTGCCAGTATTGAACACAGAACACTATCAATGAGAGAGATGTTTCTGGGGCAATTTAACTGGATGGGTTTTAATGGCACAAGGTGTTTCTGGAGTAAAGTTAACGTCTAAATATAGTATGGAAGCCTTCCATTCTACAACACATGTTGTTAAGCAATACAAGCTGGCAGATAAGCACTACAAGAGTGTAATGTACAGTGGCTTCACACACAGTCATTGTTTGTTTGATAATGATCAATACTGGTTGGGGCTGCAAGTGCTCCAATCATGGCATTTGGCCCACACAATTCAGGTTTATCTACTGTGCACTCACTTATGCAAACAACAAAAGTGCAGGCAGATGAAAGAGAACAAAAAGCAAGAAACATGGCAACAACTATATCTGTGTCACTGATGAATTGGCTAATCCTGCAAGAAGTAAACAGCAGTAATCAACTGATTAACTGGCCAAGTTCATAGTCATACTGTGACAGTACTCTAGCCACTGCTTTAATGGCTACAAAATATGGTTCATTACCCACACGGAGATTCGCCTCGCGCAAGGAGATGAAGACTATGCACAAGGGCACATGAAACAATCAACCAAAAAACGAGAACATTGGGTGACAATGACAACAGAATTTCGATTGGGCATGCTTATCAAAGAAAAAAGAAAAATACCCTATGGTCAACACCCTTGGCAGGGTAACCTTCTGGATGCTTCAATAAATTTATGGAGAGCTGCTATAATGGGCTTGTGGCATTCACCCAATGCACACCAGCTGATGTGCACAAAGTGAGAATGGGTTTGATTTCGATAAAGTTAAACCTAGATCACTGGTTGGGAATACAAGGAACTGCTTTATTCTTGTGCATTAGAGAAGTAGTTGCCTAATAAAAACCATTCAAATTGTGTGGGCAGTCACATTATGGTAGCGGGCTTATTTGCTCCATAAATGTTGCTACCCTATAGTGTCACCTATTGTGGAACGAGAACATTAGTTTGGTCAACGTTCATTGCAGATGCTGAACAGCTATTGAAAAGTGTTCACATGCACACAAGTAAATTTCGCTGCTTTTGAAACAGAGTGGGAGGGTGAACTTTGGCTATCAAATATTTAATAAGAAACTCGTACAAGAGGTCTTTCGAGGCTAAAGAAATGACCCAGGGCTGCTGCATAAAAGCCAACAAAGAAATCGGGATTTGAGATCTGGAAAGCTATGCTGCACACAGCGACGAGATAGCCAACAATCACCACATCGAATGCATTGTCCAGACGACAGCGCCGTATAAAAAAATGCTGCACATCGCGACTCGACCGGGCTGGCTGCAAATAAAGCGGTGTTGTTGCTTATGTGCAAGACGTGGATCAGCACAGGGTGCATCCTGCAAAGATGAAGTGGCGTTATCGTGGGGGCTGACACACCCCATTGGAACGAAGACAAAAAAAAAAGAATGCAGCTTTGATAAACAGCGCACAGCAGACAGCTCGGATGACACAGCACGCACCTCGGCACGAATGACAGATCGGCGCTCTCTCGCGGCCAATGACTAAAGCCACGGACTGGGGCGTACTGCTCACGCCTGTCGTGAGAGCCGCGCGCAGTTACTGAAGCGCAGAAATGGGCACACACGCAAGTTACTCGGGTGGCGAAGGAATACGCGCGCTACGCTGACCTGGCAAAGGCACCTACGGCAAAGGCGGTCGAGGCACGGAGAAACGAGGCTGTGCGACCGCCGACTTTGATAAGCGGACGCAGCAGAATCCGCAAACCAAGTGACAACTGAGCGCCGCTCCGGCAGCCGCGAGTGATCGGACAGGCAAGTCCAGGGTAGCCGGTCGCGCGGTAACTTGGATCATCCAAATGGGCACTTTACGCAATCGCTGCACCGGAAACGGACTTGCCGTGCCGCTGTGTACAGAAAATGTGCTAACAACGCCGTTAGAAACTGGCAATCACGAGCTAGTGACGCGCACCAACCAGCAGCAGTGCTGGACGGGCGATGCGCGCTTTAAATCGTGCTGAAGCTCAGGCACAGGCGACTGCTAACGCCAGGGCGTCACAGCAGCAGCAACTACGCCCAGCAACCGCCCTGGGCGACCGCTAGTTTCGTTGCAATAGATGCACCACGGTCGCCGGCCACATTTCGATCAGCCGTGACTCGTGGTTTCGAAGAACGAGGGGAAACCAGAATAAAAACTTTTTTTTCCCTTATGCAATCCTCGCGCAGGACAGATCCGATCCGCCTCCAAGAGAAAAAGAATTCCAGCCTAAAATGTCTCAGTCACACATACCTTCGTACTCCTCAGCGGTGCTTGAAATCACAGATGCGTTGACGACGGCAGTAAGCGCATAGTCGGTCAACGGCTTCTTCGGAGGAGTATCAAACTACCGGCAGATTGAGCGTGTCAAACGACATACCTGTAGCACTTCACGCCATAAGCCATGGACGCTGTAGAAACTATGAATCATGGGAGATTGCTTGCGTTACGGTGGTCGACGGCAGGTAGCGCGACGATCGTCAGAGAAAGTATGCGGCGCTGTGGTCGAGGTCGATGTTGAAGGGGAAGCAGATCAAGACTGCTCCATAGCAGATCAGACCAATCAGACCATCAGACCACGGTGATTACGGAACCACCACACCACTCTTAGTAGCGAATATGTTTGATCAAACTATGCTATGGTAGTGGTTAGTTCCCCATTTAATATGTAAAAAAGAGATCCCAGAAAAAGAAAACGGGACAGGCAAGACTGACAGACACAGCGCTGACTTGCAAACAGACTTCATGTCTATGTATGAGGTCAATCTCTGAAAATATTGGTTTAAGCATCGCTGAAGAGCATATAAAGGTGGCTGGGATCAAGATCGCTCTTTGCCTTATTGGGAATATATTTGTATATTAAATATGTTGCATACCCAAGTACACCAGACTAAGCAGATATATCGAACACAGCAACGTCAACGTGATTGGCTTCCGTGCTGGCCTCTCGTCGCAGGACGCCATATGAGGCTGATCAAACATCATATCATCGATGGCAGTACCAGGGACACCAGGGCCCTGCTCGGACTCGACCTCGATAAGGCGTTTGACGACGTTCTGCACGAATAAATCCTGGGCTCCGTCGCGGACTTCGAGCTGGGCCCCAGACTGTATAACTACGTCTGATCATTCCTGACAGGGAGGAAAGTGAAGCTGTGGATCGGCGATTTTGTCTCCGGCGAGGTGCTCCTGGGCCCGCGGGGCACGCCGCAAGGCTCGGTCGTTTCGCCCGCTCTCTTCAACTGCATGGTCGGCCTCCCCAGGAAGCTGGCCCAAGTTGAAGGTATCAAACACACCACCTACGCCGACGACATCACGATCTGGTGCACCGGCGGTAGCAAAGGGCAAGTGGAAAGCGCCGTGCAAGCTAGAGGCCGTACGTATAGACGTTAAGGAGCAACTAGTACCTAATACGCACCGGACTCAGGTGCTCCCCGACCAAATCCGAGCTTCTGCTTTAAAGAAAGAGGGTGCAGACCCAATTGAGGGCTGGAAACCTGTCTCCGAAAGTGACATTCACCTGTTCACTCGGAGTGGCGACCCGATATCGAGGGTCGACACCATCAGAGTTCTAGGGTATGTCATCGAATTGGGTGGTGGCAACGGCACTGCGTTGCGCGAAATCCTTGCAAAGACCGACAACGCTTTTCGCCTCGTGCGAAGGCTCACGAACAGACATCGCGGCCTCAAGGAGGACAATTTGCTTCGGCTCATCAACGCCTTTGTGCTGTGTCACTTCACCTACACGGTGGCCATGCACAAGTGGCTCAGAGCCGAACGGGACAAGCTCAATGTACTCATTAGAAAATTCGTCAAGAGAGCCCTCGTGTTGCCCTTCAGAACGCATACCAAGGACCTCCTCCGGCTCGGCGTACACAACACCACGGAGGAGATAGCCGAGGCTCAGGAACGGACTCAACTAACTCAGCTGTTCACCACACCGGCCGGCAGGCGGATCCTCGAGGAGATCGGACTCGACCCCACCAAGAACTTGGCTAACAACACCCAAATCCCCAGAGAAATAGCAGAGAGGCTCGTCGTCGCCCCGTTGCCCCGCAACGTTCATCCCGTGCACAACGCAGGTCGTCGCAAGGCAAGAGCGTCGACGATACTAAAGCCAATATACAAGGAGAAGATTGAAGCAAGCTTCGTGGACGCCGCCGCATAGCGAAAGGGCAAGGCTTTTGCGGTTTCCGTCGTGGACACGCTGGGCAAAGTCGTCAACTGTGTCTCGGTCCGGACGACGGACCCCGAGGTGGCCGAGCAAGTGGACATTGCACTCGCCATGCAAGACGGTCGGAGAGACAGGGTGTATAGCGATTCGACAGCGGCCGTCAGGGCATTCCAGAAAGGCCGGGTAGCCCGGCAGGTAGCTCAAATTCTGGAAGGCGCCAAACACGGCGACAACTCCACACACTCCATCCTTTGTTTCCCTGCCCACGTCGGGGCGATCGAGGAGGTTCCTTTGAGCCTCAACGAGTCTGCCCACGAGGCTGCGCGTGGCTTTACCGCGATGCCCTCGGATAGGGCGACTCTCTCCCCGGACACAGAGCCACTCCCATAACGCACAATGAAATTACTAAATTCTTTTACTTAGAGAGAAGTGTTTTCCCACCGCCTCATTCCAAGCTATGCAGGCCGCAGGCGGTCAGGCTCAGACTCCTGCAAAGTATACTCCTACCCGAATCCGGCGTCCCTTAACAGCATATATCCTGACATTTACCCGTATTGTTCTTGCGTGGCCTGTGGTGAGGCTGCTACTTTGTCTCACATGCTCTGGGAGTGCGGGTCGTTGTGCTCGAAGTTCACCAAGGAAGAGTGGGACGCGCTCCGGCGAAGTCCCGTCTTTGAGGACCAAATCCTGGCCGTCCAGCGCGCCCGCGATCGGGCCGGCAAGCTATACCTGTCAGTCCCGTTGTGGGATTAGCCGGGTGCGCGTTTTAGCGCGTTTTGCTGGACTCTATAATGTTGGCGTGCCTATATATATCAGCAGCAGTAGCCTGGCTACGCCTACTGCAGGGCAAAGGCCTCTCCCATACTTCTCCAACTACCCCGGTCATGTGCTAATTGTGGCCATGTTGTCCCTGCAAACTGAATCTCATCCGCCCACCTAACTTTCTGCCGCCTCCTGCTACGCTTCCCTTTTCTTGGAATCCAATCCGTAACCATTAATGACCTGCTGTAATGCAGTGATTTGGGCTTGTTGGTATGACATCGTGAGGCTTATAGCGCGTGAAAACACGAGGACGAAAGGAAGACGTGACACGTGTGTGTCACGTCTTCCTGTCGTCCTCGTCTTTTCACGCGCTGTAAGCATCACCTTAATGACCATCGGTTATCTTCCCTCCTCATTACATACCCTGCCCATGCCCATTTCTTGATTTCAACTAAGACGTCATTAACTCGCGTTTGTTCCCTCACCCAATCTGCTCTCTTCTTATCCCTTAATGTTACACCCATAATTCTTTCCATAGCTCATTGTGTCGTCCTCAATTTAAGTGGAACCTTTTTCGTAAGCCTCCAGGTTTCTGCCCCGTAGGTGAGTACTGGCAAGACACAGCTGTTATACACTTTTCTCTTGAGGGATAATGGCAACCTGCTGTTCATGATCTGAGAATGCCTGCCAAACGCACGCGAGCCCATTCTTATTCTTGTGATTATTTCAGTCTCATGATCCGGATCCGCGGTCACTGTCTGACCTAAGTAGTATTCCCTTACCACTTCCAGTGCCTCGCTACCTATCGTTAACTGCTGTTTTCTTCCGAGACTGTTAAACATTACTTTAGTTTTCTGCAGATTAAGTTTTAGACCCACCCTTCTGCTTTGCCTGTCCAGGTCCGTGAGCATGCATTGCAATTGGTCCCCTGAGTTACTATAAGCAAGGCAATATCATAAGCGAATCGCAAGTTACCAAGGTATTCTCCATTAACTTTTATACCAATTTTTTCCAATCCCGGTCTCTGAATATCTCCTGTAAGCACGCTGTGAATAGCATTGGAGAGATATCTCCCTGCCTGACGCCCTTCTTTATTGGGATTTTGTTGCATTCTTTATGGAGGACTATGGTGGCTGTGGAGCCGCTATGGATATCTTTCAGTATTTTTACATACGGCTCGTCTACACCCTGATTACGCAATGCCTGCATGACTGCTGAGGTTTCGACTGCATCACACGCTTTCTCGTAATCAAGGAAAACTATATATAAGGGTTGGTTATATTCCGCACATTTCTCTATCACCTGATTAATAGTGTGAATATGGTCTATTGTTGAGTAGCCTTTACGGAATCCTGCCTGGTCCTTAGGTTGACAGAAGTCTAAGGTGTTCCTGATTCTATTTGCGATTACCTTAGCAAATACTTTGTAGGCAACGGACAGTAAGCTGATCGGTTTATAATTTCTCAAGTCTTTGGCGTCCCCTTTCTTATGGATTAAGATTATGTTGGCGTTCTTCCAACATTCCGGAACGCTCGAAGTCATGAGGCATTGCGTATACAGGGTGGCCAGTTTTTCTAGAACAATCTGCCCACCAACCTTCAACAAATCTGCTGTTACCTGATCCTCCCCAGCTGCCTTCCCTCTGTGCATAGCTCCCAAGGCTTTCTTTACTTCTTCCGGCGTTACTTGTGGGACGTCAAAATCCTTTAGACTATTCCTCTTCCATTATCGTCGTGGGTGCCAATGGTACTGTATAGAACTCTATAGAACTCCTCAGCCACTTGAACTATCTTATCCATATTAGCAATAATATTGCCGGCTTTGTCTTTTAACGCATACATCTAATTCTTGCCTATTCCCAGTTTCTTCTTCACTGCTTTTAGGCTTCCTCCGTTCCCGAGAGCATGCTCAATTCTGTCCATATTATACTTCTATATATAAGCTATCTTAAGCTTGTTGATTAACTTGGAAAGTTCTGCCAGTTCTGTTCTAGCTGTAGGGTTAGAGGCTTTCATGCATTGGCGTTTCTTAATCAGATCTTTCGTCTCCTGCGATAGCTTACCGGTACCCTGTCTAACGAAGTTACCACCGACTTCTATTGCACACTCCTTAATGATGCCCATATGATTGTTGTTCATAGCTTCAACACTAAGATATATATATAAGCGGATACTCAGAAGTAACAGTAACCGGAATTATTTTTAAAAAGCTATGCATTTATTTCTTTTTTACAGCACAGCATTATCATCTTGAAGGTACTCTCCATTACGCTTAATACCTTAGTCCAATCCGCGATTCCATTCTTCGAAACACTTTTCAACCTCTCGGTTCTGACGGCCTATTATCTCCTATCTCCTTTATTCCCTCACCACTTCTACGTCGTGAAATCCCTGTCCTTTAATATCATTCTTCATCCGAGGAAACAAAAAGAAGTTGCTTGGGGCGAGGTCAGGCCGATTTCTCTAACGTCCTGCGTCGGCAAGGTCATGGAGCGCGCCGTCCTCAACAGGCTCAACGGCTACCTCGAAGACAACGAAGTTTACACGTACAACATGATTGGCACTTTCCCCTCATTGTTTTTATTGCAACGAACCTGAAACTATGCAACATTTTTTTGTAGAGTGTCGTAGGGTTCGACGTGCACAGAAAACGACTTCCAGAAGGTCCCCTTCGCCAACTTGGTTTGGACATTACGCTCCCTGATACTGTCTCTTGGGGCGTCGGCACTAGGACACTGCAATGGGAAAGTATTTTATGCCATATTTAATTTTGTAAGTGAAACAAAGAAACTGCCATGTTAATTTAATTGTTTTACTTTCCTCAATATGAACACAAAGAATATTAACTTCAAATAAAAAAATACAGCCTGAAGATTGATAATAACGATTAGTATACATTCAATATCATTTATAAATTACAAAATTCTATTTAAGTATTCTTCCCTTCTAACCTACTGCCGCCCGATTCATGGCCGATCCTCCACAGTGGGTTGAGCCATATCCATAGGCACCAAACCAAACTGCGCTGGACTCTCGACGCAGGATGCCATGAAACTAATCGAGCGTCATATCGTGGACGGCCGTTCCAGAGACGTCAAGGCTCTGCTCGGTCTGGACCTCGACAAGGCTTTCGACAACGTGCTCCACACCTTCATCGTCAAGAGCATTTCCGACCTGGGTCTCGGTTCCAGATTCCATAGCTATACGTCAGCTCTTTTCCAACGGACAGGAAGGCCAAGCTTCGCATTGGAGAGTTCCACTCCGAAGATGTGCGCCTCATAGGACGCGGCGCTCCTCAGCGCATTGTCATTTCCCCAACACTGTTTAACATCTGTATGACTGGTGTTTCCGAGAGGTCGGCAGGCGTCGAGGACGTCAAGCACAGCCTCTACGCCGACGACATCACCATCAGGTGCTCCGGTGGCTGCGAGAGCAGAGTCGAAGCCATGCAGGAGGCGATCGACGTGATCGAGGAGTATCTCCGCCCCACCGGACTTCGATGCTGCCCCGCTGAGTCGGAGCTTCTGCTTTACAGAAAAGGGAAAGGAGGCATACCCAAAGATTGGAAGCCAAAAGCAGCATCAGTCTTCGACCTTGTGACGGTGGGGTGATACCTAGGGTCGACATCATTTGGGTCCTAAATTTGCAGTTGTCGCGGTCGATTCCAGCGGCAAGATTTCCCATAGCGCCTCGATTCGCACGTCAGACCCCGAAGTCGCCGAGCAAGCCGCCCTCTCCCTGCTATAGACGGTCGGGGGTCCGAGATCTACAGCGATTCCAAAACGGCAGTTAGGGCTTTTCAGAAGGGTTGCATCGCCGAGCAAGCTGCTCGCCTTCTTAGCGTATCTAGTCCATCTGCTCTCACGCATCATTCGATTCACTGGTTTCCCGCTCAGGTGTCGGCCGAGGGGGCTCCCCCGAACCTCAATGAGTCTGCTCACGAGGCTGCGCGCGAGCTCACCGACCGCGCTTTTTCTGTAAGGAGCGCCGATTCCCCTCCCCCCTATGACCACAGAGACGCTCCCGCTACTCACAACGAGGTTACGAAATTCTTCTACATGTCTATAGAAGGATCTTTCCATCCCCTCACCCCAAGTTTAATAGGGCGCAAGCTGTTCCTCTTTTAGACTCTTACGGACCGGGCACATATCCGTGTCTGGCCGGTCTGGCCGTTCTACACGAAGTTTACCCCGACGTATTTCGTGACTACGCCTACCAGTCCTGCGGGCAGACCCCCACTCTAGCACATATGCTCTGAGAGTGGGGGTCGAGATACCCCAGGTTCAGCAAGGAGGAGCGGGATTCGCTTATACGTAGCTCCGCTCTATGCAAGCAAATCCTGGCTGACCAGCGTGCCCGCGACCGGGCCGGTGGGCTAGACCTACCGGGCCCGACGTGGGACTAGCCGGGTGCGCGACGAGTTCGCGTCCTCGCCGGACCCACAATAAAGTTCTTTCGCTCACTCATCTAACCTCGCTCCGTGCGATTTTTTTTTTGCTTCCTCGGTTGAAGAATGGCATAAGAGGACTGTGATTTCACGACGTAGAAGAGGTGGAGGCGAAAAAACGAGAGAGGAGATATTAGAACATATCAGAACAGACGAGTTTGCAAAATGTTTCGAAGAGAATCGCAGATTGGGCGAAGGTATCACATGTAATTGAGAATACCTTCAAGGTGATAAGGTAGTTTTGTAAAAAAATAACAGAGCCTTTTAAAAATAATTCCGGTTACTTTTGGGTACCCGCTCGTATATATATATATGTGTGTGTGTGTGTGCGTGCGCGCGTGTGTGTGTGTGTGTGTGTGTGTGCGTGTGCGTGTGTGCGTGCGCGCGCGCGCGCGTGTGTGTGTGTGTGTGGGGGGGGGGACGAATGAATTACACGGTACTTGGCTTCATTGACTGTTGGCTTTATACGATTGTGATTAACAAAAATCGAGCCCCTCAGTTCCCCTTTCTCTCTTGTTCATATATATATATATATATATATATATATATATATATATATATATATATATATATATATATATATATATATGTATGTATATACGTTGCATACTAGCGGGACGTGTTCAGTGTTGTGATTTATAAGCTGCAAAGAGGGGAGCGCCGGGCGAAGACGCGCACAGCCGCAGCTTCCATGAAACATCGCGCATTTTACAGCGCCTTCCTGTAACATTTATCCCATGTGTGTCTGTGCAATATTGCACGCAGTAGGGCGTAAAGCGTCGGTTATTTCTCTGTCATTTTCATATCATGGCGATATTAGAGTGAAACCTATAAAACTTTTCGCGATCTAGCTGGTTTAGGGATGGTCGATTAATTTTTTTTTCGATTAACGATTAATCACTCATCACCTTAGCCTTTAATCGATAAATCGCTTTCGATGCAGGGTTTTTCATCGATTAATTGATTAACCGAAATTTTTACCGGGCACTTTTCAAAGGTTGAAATAAAGGTATCTAGTTTTGTAGGATCCTGTTTTAATGTTTGAGAGGAGGAACCAAGTTAGAAATACAAGTGTATAAAGTCTGGTGGTAATTAATTAATTCAAGTATCCTAAAGGCCCGGGCAGGCATTACATAGGGGGGAACAACAGTAAGCCCAAAGCAACGCACCACTACGATGTGTACAGAAGTCGTTGGCCGTTAACGACTTCTGTTAACAGAAATTTGTCCAACGTTGTTGTTAAAGACTAAATAGAGTTGGCACTAGTGGCCTTTGAAGAGATAACGAATACGTGTTATACTATGGAAATGGACAGTTAAACAAGAAATAAGAAGAATAGCAAAAGTGAAAGGTTAAGTACAACTAAAATATGCCAGAAACGGCAATATGCACGGGGGAAAGTAAAATTACTCGTTTAGAATTTTAAGCCGCATGTTCCTTTTCATAGACGGTATAGATTTGCTGGAATCGACACGAACTCCACCGCTATGTCAACATACATGTTTCATAGCAGCGCGCATGCTTTGCCACGTCTTTAGTGGACGGGGGGGGGGGGGGGGGGGGGGGGGTAGTGGCACGACGATCAACGGCTGGGTTGCTGTGGCATGCCTTGGCATTTCACGCCTCCGGCTTCGGGCGGCGTGGTAGCGTGCGCGGTCAACACCCTCCAGAGGTGCTGGTGCGGTGCGGGGGGAAGAGAGGGGAAGCGCTCGGCTCGGTATCACTCGGAAAAACAGTCGACAGTCGCCCTACCACAGCCGCACAATCACTCCTCGTGCACCGCCATTCTAGTACGATTTCAAGATTTTTCGCCCAATGCCCGCCAAACTTTCAAAAACGATTAATCGAACCTGACTAATGGATTACGTTTATTGAATGATGGATGGATGGAAACAACTTTATTCTGAATCCGGCAAATTTGACGACCCGGGCTCAGGTCTCCCATGAGGGGACTTCGAGGCCTTGCCTCGTCGCCGCCTCTCGGGCTTGCTGGACAGCCCACTCTTGTGTCTTGAGGTTGGAGCTGCGCAGAGCGGCTCCAACCTTTTTCCTTGCCAAGCACAAATCCAACGGCAATTACTTTATTGAATGAAAGGTGCACATCGATGAAGATTAATCGTTTTGCGGAACGCTTTTAACCAATTAATCGATTTAATCGTTCATCGATGTTAACAACCCTAAGACGGCTCGTTCTCTCTCTCTCCACCTCTCTGTTGTTCTTTTTTTTTTTTTGTGTACACGAAAGAAAACTGTAAAATGATAGCTTTTTTCGCCCTGGTTTATTGCAGAAATTTCTTGGAGTGTACGTGCACACATCTGAGATGCTTAACTAAACAATTTGCGGGAAAGACTTTTCCATTATTCGCTCGTCAATTGGCAGGGTGTATATGAACAGAAGTAACTATACGACATACATTCATATGGCACTAATTGAGCTTACCGAGCTCCTTCAAATAACCATAGCGCCCCCCCCCCCCCCCCCCCCCCCATATCCTCGTATCATCAGCTTACGTACTTGTTCACAATGGTGGCCCAGAACAGTTTAATTT
This sequence comes from Dermacentor andersoni, assembly GCF_023375885.2. Classification (NCBI taxonomy): domain Eukaryota; kingdom Metazoa; phylum Arthropoda; class Arachnida; order Ixodida; family Ixodidae; genus Dermacentor; species Dermacentor andersoni. The sequence goes on from NC_092815.1 coordinate 110,345,484, forward strand.
AATCATCGACGATTAAACGGAACGGGACAGAACATCAGGGTGATGATCATCAGCTCGACGCTCTGTCCAGTTTAGTTTCTAAACGAAATGACACCAGGGTCCTTCAATATTTTTGAAGGACCCTGCTACCAGTATGCAGCGACTGGCACCTGTGAAATTCTCAGGCTGCCCTATGTATGTATGTGTGTATGTATGTATGTATGTATGTATGTATGTATGTATGTATGTATGTATGTATGTATGTATGTATGTATGTATGTATGTATGTATGTATGTATGTATGTATGTATGTATGTATGTATGTATGTATGTATGTATGTATGTATGTATGGGTGGATGGGTGGATGGGTGGATGGGTGGATGGATGGATGGATGGATGGATGGATGGAAGTGGCGCTGCGGAAACTCCCTGCCGAAGTAATTACCGCTGCTCGAGGCGATACAGAATTTCCTTGTGTGTGTTGAAACAAATCACTAAGACATTCAGTTGTGCCTCGGCCAATTACGAGCATCACGAGCACGACGCAGAAGAAGAAGAATGACGCAAAGCGGGGAGCATTGCATTGGCGGAATCGTCTTTTTCGCGGACAGGCCACGGCATTTCCCAGGGAGGCCACCGGGACCTCTCGAACGGGGCAGAGACCACTCCGATTCTCAAAGCGGATGCGCACGGGACTCGCAAGAGGAACCCGCTCGGAGCACCCAAGCCCCTTCTTCCTGCTCGCTGCCCGTGCGGGAGGCAGGCCATACCCGCGGTGACCACAGCACCGTTCGCGACCGGGCAGTTTCGAACGCCAGGCAGTCGGCGCTGCTCTGCGAAGAGGACCCGAGCGGTAAGTGCAGTCTCCTCGCTTTATTACAGCGAACCTGTTCATGGCCGGTGCTCCGTGACCGTCAACAAATATGTGTGTGCAAAAACTCAGCTCCCGAATTTGATGCAAACTCAGTTCATCCTATGCAAAAGCGTATACGTATCATCACTTGGGCGAGCATTTTCAGTATATAGATTAGTTATCAATAGGCACCATTTTCAAGATCAGTAGACTCTCAGGTAGATATTTTTTTTTTGCTTGCGGGGCGCGCGTGCGGCTTCCGGCGGCGAGCCTCTACTTGTTGCGGGCGACTTTAACGCGCCCCACGGAGCCTGGGGCTACACCCGAGAAACACCCAAGGGCAAACACCTTTGGGAAGACTCGCAAGACCAAAGGCTTGCACTGATCGCGAATCCCGCCGATCCTACACGCAGAGGGAACAGCGTGAGTGCCGATACGTTACCAGACCTTGCGTTTGTTTCAAATGTAACAACAGCGCACTGGCAAAATACCCAGGAAGATTTGGGGAGCGACCATGCGCTGATCGAGATCACGATAGGCACGGGCCCGAGCGGTCGTGGTACTAACCCTGAGGGCAAAGGTCGTCAGCTCAAACTCGTGAAGTGGGACACGTTCCGCAAGAAGCGAAAAGAAGCGGGGCGAGGCGACGAGCCGATTACGGACATAGACGAGTGGAGTGAGACGCTCAGAAGGGACGTAGGCGCAGCAACGAGCGACGTTCCGCCCGAGGCGAACCTCGAAATAATTGACAGCAGGCTCCTACACATGTGGGAAGCAAAGCGAGCCCTCCTAAAGAGATGGAAATGCCAAAGACATAATAAGGCGTTGCGCAAACGCATAGCACAGTTAGACAGAGGCATTGAAGAACACGCGCTTCAGGTATGCAGGGCACAATGGGAAGACACGTGCAACGGCCTCGAGAGGCAGATGACCGGAGCGAGCGCTTGGCGCCTTTTTAGACACCTATTAGATCCGGAGGAGACTCGGGCCGCTCAAGGCCATAAGACTCGTAGACTCGTAAGAGATTATAAAGGCGATAACTTCCTCGACGCAATACGTGACCGTTACTTTAAGAAGGCCGAAAGCATCCAGCACGCCGAGTACGACGGCGTCACAAACGAGAAACTGGACGCGGAATTTAGCGAATCGGAAATTCGGTTAGTCTTGTTCGAACTCAACACTCGATCGGCGCCCGGCCCGGACCGCGTTACCAACAAGACTCTCCGAAACCTAGACGACGAGTCAATCTCCCGACTCGCGGCCTACGTCAATGAGTGCTGGCGAGAGGGTTCCCTTCCCAAAGCGTGGAAACGAGCCCGCGTTATCATGATTCCTAAACCTGGCAAGCAAGTTACGCTCGATAATCTAAGGCCGATTTCGCTTACGTCTTGCGTCGGGAAAGTCATGGAACACGCAGTTCTCACCCGCGTGACCGACTTTCTCGAAGATCATGACGCGTTCCCGCACACCATGCTAGGATTCCGCCGCAACCTCTCAGCACAGGACGTATTGCTTCAGCTTAAACACCAGATCGTTGACGACACTACCAGCTCCACTAAGGCAATTCTAGGCTTAGATATTAAAAAGGCGTTTGACAATGTTAAGCAAGAAGCGATCTTAAAAACAATTAGAACATTAGGACTAGGCCAAAGAATGTATAATTACGTTAGAGATTTCCTCACGGGTAGGCGCGCATGCATCGTCGTCGGCGACGAGGAATCACCGGAATTTGAGACGGGTCCGTGCGGCACGCCGCAAGGGTCCGTCATATCACCATTACTATTTAATTTAGTTCTACTCGGTCTACCCGAGAAATTAACAGAAATAGAAGGATTACATCACAGTCTCTACGCGGATGACATCACCCTCTGGGTTCCCGGAGGAGGATGTGACGGTCACGTCGAGCGAACGCTACAGGAAGGAGTAGATGCGGTTCAGAATTACTTGCGTGGAACGGGCCTCGAGTGCTCGGCAACCAAGTCCGAACTCTTACTCTACAAACCCACAAGGAGAGGTCGTAAAACCCTGCGCGAAGAGGAACGGGAATATTCCAAAATACGCATTACATTGGCAGATGGTACTCCCGTACCGCACGTAGAGAAAATTAGAATCCTAGGGTTACACCTGCAGGCAAACGGCCATAACGGAGAGACGGTACGAATACTTCGTCGTTCGGTAGATGACACGATCCGACTCTTGCGTCGCATCACGAATAGACGCAATGGTATGCGTGAAGAGTGCGCGATCCGTCTCGTACAGGCGTACGCGATAAGCCGCATAACGTATGTTGCCCCCTACCTGAGGTGGATCGGGTCCGAAAAAAACAAGGTCGAATGCATGATCCGAAAGGCTTTCAAGAGGGCGGTCGGCGTTCCACTCAACGCGAGCACCGACAAGTTTCTAGAGCTCGTAGTTCACAACTCCCTCAACGAGTTAATCGAGGCGCACGACATTGCGCAATACGAACGATTATCAAGGTCAAAGGCAGGTCGATGCATCCTCGAGTCGCTCAGCATCGCGTACCACACTCAGCATGGAGAAAAGACGGCGGTTCCCGCCTCTGTTCGCGACCGCCTGATCATCCCGCCGCTTCCCAAAAACATGCACCCGACGCACCACGCAGGGAGGCGCAACAAACGAGCAAGCGACCTTCAGAAGAAGTTTGGTAACAGCAACGAGGCGGTGTACGTAGACGCGGCGCGATATGGAGGAGGGAGAAGCGCGCACGCGATAGCGGTTGTAGACCGCTCGGGTAGGTGCCTCGCGAGCGCCACGGTGACCACGGGACACACGGAGGCGGCCGAAGAAGCCGCGATAGCCCTAGCACTCGTCGCGGTGCCGAACGCTGCGATCGTGATCAGCGACTCGCAGGCGGCAATCCGCGGCTTCGCGCGTGGTCGTGTCTCGCGGGAAGCGGCCCGCATACTCCAAATTTCTGACGACGGCGACTCGCCCTCGCAACCCCAAAATTCTACGGTCTTCCTCCTCTGGACCCCGGCACACACCGATGTTCCGCTCGCGGGAAACGAGGCGGCCCACGCCACGGCTCGAGGTCTCACACGCCGAGCCGCCGCTGATTATGTGGCCGCCTCCGCCCCCGAGAGCGGGGCATCGGATCTGCCGGATCGGGACACTACAACAGAAACACAGCAACAAGAAACACACTGGGCGTGGGGCGATCGCCTAACCACGTTCAGAGACCTCACCCAACACTACAGACTTGAAAGACGCACATTCCCGCCACCGCACGATAAATTGAACAGGAACGAGGCCGTAACATTACGCTTGCTACAGACACACACCTACCCTAGCCCCGCTATCTTACACCACTGCTATCCGAGTCTGTATCCAACAGACGCGTGTAAAACATGCGGACACAGAGCAACGCTGCGACACATGCTCTGGGAGTGTGCCGGCAACAACGGTAATCAAAGCAGCTCCGTTGGCGACGCGTCCAGAATCGCGGCTGTTGCCAGAGTAGGAGAAGGCTCGAGCTCCGTTCTTCCCGACGCCGCCCCGGATGCGGGAGCCGCCGGGGACCTTCTCCGTAGGCGTCGCCGCCGCTGGGAGGCGGCTATCAGAAGTTCAGAGCTGGCAGACCAGCTCTGGGCCGTCCGGCAAGCCAAAGATGCCGCTCGAGTCCAAGAACTTCGAGCCGTCACCTGAGGCCACCAAATCAAGAACTGCCGGACTATTCTTTACTGAAGTTTCTTCTTCTTCTTCTTGCTTACAGGGTACGAGTCATTGCTTAAGGAGGTATGAGCCATTCATTGTCTTTCGCGGCGGACAAATTTCTCGTTGGGTAGGCATTGAAATGCTTACGCATTTAATAACAGATTTGATACGAGAATGTGTGTGCGTACCTATCGTCACGATGACCACCGATCAGGACAATCAATGTGTTCGTACCTTTGTTAAAAATTCTGTGTCACCTCTGTGTCGTGTGCTAAACAGCTTCGCTGGTCATCCACCTTCACAGAGCGGAATGGCTCATTTTTTTTTTAATTTCTTTTTCCTTGCCGAGCACAAATCCAACGGCAACTTTTTTTGGCCCAAGCTTGTCCGAGCTTACAGCTACCAAGTAAGTCAGGTTTAGAGACTGACTTCGACTTCGCGTTCGAGCGCCAGTGTTTGGCTGTGGTTGGGCTGGCATATGAAAACAACCTAATAATGAGCAGCGAAAGCCACGGCACGATATACATACAAGCAGGACGGACCCGTTGACTATTAACTAATTTTTATTCGCAGCCGCACAGTATACAGAATGTTTCAAGAAATGTGCCCGAAATTCCTTAAAAATAAGAAAGATGAGATAACCGAGTTCCTACTTGATTGCTTTTACCATAGAGTTGTAGATCTGAAAATGAGTCGATAAAGTACTTCAACAAGTAATTATGAAAATTACACAAATTACCCTTTTAAGCAAAATAGCCATATGCGATTGATCCGTAATGGAAGACTTTAGGCGCGCCATTCGAGGAGCTCAGAACCGCTTTCAGAAATGCAAAAAGTTAACGCTGGTAAATTTTACAGTGGAATGAATTCCGGCCAATTTCACGCAGAAAAGCGATACCGAAAAGCCGAAGAGCACAGCTGGGACGCTCTTTGTAGACGCCCATGAGTGACGTGACTGTTTGCGCCTCACCATAGGGCGAACATGAAGCATCCGAGATCGCGATCAATTGATAAGAACGCTCGCTTGGTGCTACCGCCCATCTCCGAGGCACAATCAAACCATTCCCTCGTGGGCTTCTCACATGGCCGTCTACAAAGAGCGCGTGAGTTACGCTCTTCAGTTACTCAGTTTCGCTTTCCTGTGCGAAGTTAGCCGGAATTGATTACGCTGTAAAAAATTAGTAGCGTTAGCGTTTCCGCACTTCCGTTTCCCTCCGTACGCGCCAGCAGGCCCCAGCCCTGGCCGGCCGCGCCCAAGAGCGCCCAGCCGAGGCTCGAACCACCACTCCCGCTCACGAGTCCCCTTGTCCTCCACTTCTTCGACGGCTGGCTCCGATGCCGGTGTTCGCATACTGCCCCTCCTCTGCGAAGGCGATGACGGCAATGGCCCACGGCTGCTTGCAGCGACGGCACCGCACCCCCGGCGACGGGCAAACCTTGCAGACTGCTGCACCGAACGAGGATCGGCGGAGCATCAGGCAACGTCCGAGTCACCAAGGTCTTCCAGGAACCCGAAGGCCCTAAAGTGGAAAGGAGGAAATTGCATGAACACACATTTCAGAAAACAAAAGGAGGAAATTTTGGCATCGAGGTTATTGCTTTTGTGGAGCAACTAGCCTGCCACCAGCATTCGTTCCTATGGGGTGTAACTGCGAGAGGATGAACTGTTACACCCTATGCGGTTACTCCTTCAAGGATTAGCGGTTTCTCTTTTCCGATGCTCCTCAAGAGAGCAACGGCTATTCTTATAGATGAACCTCGAAGAAGCTATTAATGACATTAACCATTTATACGACCATGAAAAAATTAGAGCTAAAAAAAAAAGCATGAAAACCGCCCCAGAGTAGGATTCCAGGGAAGACGCGGGGAAGGCAGGAGATGGAAATTCAAGACGATGAGCCAAACGAGAACAAGGTAAAAGCTGGAGCCAACGTTTCGACAAATGGACTTTTCTTTTTCAAGGCGACATATGCTTTCCTCGGCGTAGTATATATAGGTGGGGTTCTTCTAAAGGGGAGAGGAGGTAAAGCGGGTGGGTGCGGCAACGACCGAAGGTGTTCATAACTCACATCTTCACGTTCAGGAGTCAAATACTCCGATCAGACAGCTTTTTTTTTCTTACATGATATTTATTACAATGAACGAAATGGTGTATCTACAGGAATTAGTTACAATATTATGAGCACCAGATGGTAATAAGAAATGACAGGTTGACAATCAGTACATACATACAAAGCAAGACCTTCCTTGATCAACAATCCGGCTCACATTCATTTTGATCGTAAATGTCCAAGTGCATAATCATCTAAGAGAAATGTGCTCTTAGGAAAATATTCTTTCTGCATTTCGATATTATATACGAGTTATCCATCAGCTATGCACGCCTATTAGCAAAAAAAGAAATCGAATGGTACGTCATCACTCGGAAGGACAAGATATCGGATACTGTGAGATTTTAGATCAGTCTTCCCGTGCTATGAAAAAAATATTTGCTTTCCCTTTCTGATTGACATTGTGCTAATTGGTTTCTTGAGTGTTTTATGTATAATTATATTAAGTCGGTTTCATATTGTGCTTGTATATATATAAAACTTTTTTCGTGTTCATATTACTCTGTTGGACCTAAACTGTTTCTACTTAGAAAGTTGTACAATGATTCTTGCATTTATTGCAGGTATGTTTGTAATATAGGCTATGTATGTCTAATCCACGCTATTGATATGTGTGTATACTATATTTTATGATATGCTACATTACCGTTGAGCAATGTATGGGTGACAGGGCCTTAGTCAGGCAGACAATGTTCTGCCTTTAGCCTTGCCATCCAAGACCTTCACGGTGTCTAAATCAACGCTGAATAAATAAATAAAAATTCTTTGGAGAACACAGAGAATAAAATGGCATCATCACAGGCAATAAGCCAGTGCTCAATAGTTTCAGGAGCATTACAAAGACGACAGTTAAGTGACGAAACAAAAATATTATTTTTCCGAAGCCATGTTCCAAATGAAAGGTTTCAGTGTGAAAAGTGTACAAAAAAAAGTTTTTGTGGACGGGGGACTGGCATTTGGCGCACTCTTGCAAGTACATCATATCCTGGTAATCTTACGTTTATTGATCGATAAAACTGCGGCGGGAACAACATCGATATCAAATCATTTGGAAAGATTTCTTCCGCGACACGGTGAGCGAATAACCTTTTGAAAAAAACGAGCAGCGAGAAAAGCAACAGAAAAATAAACCTCATGCATGACCCCACTTTCTTTCCCCTCAAGACCACGACAGCTCGACTTGACGAGCACTGGGAACATCTTATCTCAACGTGGGTGCGGCAATACAGAAGAGACTCGGAACTTCGTGTGTGCTACGCGGAGAGTCTAGCGTCGCGTGTACTTTAATCCATATGGAACCGCAGAAGGAAAGCTGCGCGATTATTCCTAGGACGATTATATATCCTGAGACACATAACGTGAGGTACGTGAAGCGCAAACGGGGAAAATGTGGCGCGAGAAGACACGGAAACGCTACTACTTCATAGACACGATGGCAGTCGCGGGGAAACTGGATAAATTCAAGTTCGAGGCACGGTACGGTACGTTTCTGCTATTTCTGAAAAAAGTAAACACCATGCAAAATATGCCAAGCGGACAGCTTACGCAGGGCGTGCAGAAGCAGAGCCGCATTAATTATATGTAAAGCGCACCGCAGGGTCTATAGGCGACACTACGGAAGTGGTCACACGCCAAATGATCACTTCTGTGCCGCAGCGCTAGCTTTGCGGCTATGGCATCGCTCGAGGTCGTGGATTTGACCCCGACCACGGCAGCCGAATTTCAACGGGGGTGAAAAAAAAAAGAACGTCGGTTCACTTAGATTTAGGGACACGTTAAGGAACCCCTCGGGGTCAAAATTAGTCCGGAGTCCGCCACTACGGCGTGCCTCATAATCCGATTGTGGTTTTTGGCACGTACTGCCCCGTAATTCAATTAAAGTTCAATACTTCTGCCGCGACGCGATGTTCCATGCGACGTAGTGACGATGCTCAACCCTCTCAGAGGTTAAGAAATATGGCACACAACAGCGCCCTCAAGCAAACACCTCTCTCCATACGTGTTCCGTGAACAACACAGACAAATTCCAGCAGTGGTGCTATTGGACTAGACGTTGAAGAAATTGAACATTCGCCCTCAACATCGCCGCTAATTATCGCCAGTCAGAGCAAAAAAAAAAAAAAAAACAGCACAGAAAGCTTCGCCTACATCGATTCCCACAGTGCGTGGAATCCGCGTAATTTTTTTTTTATGCATGACTCTCCTTTTCCCCGGCACTTTTCACGCTAACTCTTCAACAATAGCCACGTACGGCCTCCGTTCATCGACTGTTGACCTGTGTCTGCGTCGCACATTTCGGTGCGTATATGTTCATAATAGCCGACGTTGTCTGTCCCACCCATGGATTCGAGTATACCTGTCACGACTTAGACGTCTTCATGCGACGTCGTCACCCTATCGACATCCTGGCCCGCTTTTCCAACTCAAGCCTGTATACTCTGCGACCCCGGGCCCACGCCCGCTCATCCCGAGTTCTCCTTTTGCGAACATGCTCGCCGAGTTCTGCGCGGATCTCGCGAAGTCCTGCAACCTTACCCAGCCGCAATGCTGTGAGCCTGTGACCCATTACATCGTTACACGACGACGCACCTGACGCAGCCCGTCCTCGTTGCCTATTTGGTGAACAATTGGAAATAGCCAAGCGATAATTTCACCACGTGCTGCAGCTGGGAATAGTATATGTCCATCATGTGGGCCTCGCCACTGCATCTAGCACCAAAGAAGGACCAGGGAGACTGCGGCGCCCATGCGGGAACTACCGCGACCTCGATCAACGTTCACACTGCACGACAGCTACACACCCGTTACCTAACATCCATGATTTTATACGCATAACCTGGCTGGCTACACTATATTTATTAGCGTGAACCTTGTTAAAGCATACCGTCAAATGCCCGTGGACCCCGCAGACATTCCTAAAACGGCCATCACGTACGCGTTTGGCCTCTTTAAATACGTGTGGTTGCCTTCTGGATTCTCGCAACGCGGCTCAAACTTTCCAGCGCTTCATTGCAGAGGTGACGCACGGCCTCCCAAGTGTACTCGCCTATGCACGGAGGAAATTCTTGTCGCGAGTGCGTGCTACTCCATCAGACCACGAGCGCCACCTGCATACTTTATTCCAACGCCTGCAGCAATATGCGGCCTCGTCGCGCATGCCCTGGAGAAATGTGTGTTCGGGGCTTCGGAGCTGGAGTTCTTAGGCCATCGCATCTCTTCGTTGGGAATCCGTCCTGTCGCCTCGCGTTCAAACAGCGAAGGATTTTCCGCAGCCGACAACAACTCGCAAGTTTCGAAATTTCTTGGGGCTCGTCAGTTCCATTGTATATCTACGGGCCTTTCTTGCCTCACTGTGCGGAACTCCTACAGCCACTCATCGACCTTCTTCGTAATGCGAGCAGCCCGTTTGCGACAAATCTATGGACTTCGCGAGCCACGGTCACTTTCGCGGCCGCAAAACAAGCCGTCGCAGACGCGGTGCTTCTCACTCACTATATGTATATATATATATATATATATTTCGACCACTTGGTTCTTTAACATGTATCTAATGTATGGTGAACGAGCGGACTTTTTTTTTCGTGTGTGTTTTGTTTTCTTCCATTCAACCCCCATCAAAATGCGACCGCCGCTGCCGGTATCGAACTCCCGACCTCGTGCTCACCAGCGCAACGCTAGCGCGGCGGGTTGTGAATTAAGCCGGAGCGCCCCTTTAAGTGCCTCTCATAGAGCAACGTCTGGAACGTAGCAATGTTGCTAGAACAAGCCGTTTCTAGTAACGTTGTCTCATAGCTCATGAGCTGCCTCGGGACGTTGCACGTCATAATATTATTTCATTTATATTTCCACGAGCGTAATATCAATTTTTATTTAATAGTCCTTTAGTTCTGCCGTAAGGGGCGCGAGAAACTGTGCTTACGTAAGCTGCAAACATCAGATTCACGTCGTCTGCGTACCTCTCACACAGGCAGTCTATAGATTGTCGTTCAGGTCGATTGCACGGAACTTTCCATCCGGGTCACAAAGCGCAAGTCAAACGTGCTTTGAAACGGTCACCGCGTGGCAATCCGCTTGACCTGTATGAAGAGTTCAATCTACTTTAATCCTAACACCCTCGAAGGCAGCTTAAGAAAACAATTTAGTCACGTCACAAAACGCATTCTTTTCATGCGCACATCGACAGCTGCAGGACTGTACATGGTTCTTGAGCGTGCCGGCGTACCTGAGAGCTTGCCACATGAAACGTCAGAGAGATAGAGAAATCCAGGGAGCGTACGAACTCTGGAAGTTCCAACTATACACGGGGCTTCTTGTCGAGAAGCGCGCATCAAAGACGTACCACGTGACTGCCAACGCTCTCGAGCAGCGCTCGGCTTGCGTTACTCGTATACGCTTGAAACAGAATAGTGTGTTTGGGTTCTGTGCGGAGGACTGCCTCGACATTCGATGCTCGCTTACGTACCCAGTATACAGTCACGGTAGCAAGTTGCAGCTGATGAAAGAAACGAAGGTGGACACGGCCGGCTGTGGCGCAGCTTACGGGGACACTGTATCTCAATGCTTAAAAACAGCCCTATACCGACACAGGACAAAGAGAGAGAGAGAGCCCGGGACACACACGACACTGTGTGTGTCCCCACTCTCTTTCTTTGGCCTGTGTCGGTAGCGCTAATAATAAGTAATATGAAAAACCATAAACTCGCCCAAGTTACCATTCTTTTACACTATATATTTCGACTGCGATGACCATCTGGCTACCCCCAACGCCCTCCCTTTTAAATTATTTCCTCAATGGCCGAAACGGGCTTCAATTACGTTTTTTTTTTAAGGTGACAAAATCAGCTCGAACACACAGGACAGCCACAAGGAAGAGGCGAGACAAGTACTGGCGCTGACTAACAACCACTTTATTCTTCTGACACCACGTAAGCTTAACCGCGTGTGCGCATGCATAACAAAACATATAACTGATACGCATGTCACGCCGGGGCCAGTTACCGGAGTCGCGAACACGTGAAATTGCATTCGGCTTAAGGAACTTCAATGTTATATGTACCAACTAACCCCAATCGAAGTTTTATTTAATTATGGGGTTTTGGGCCGACAGAACCGTAAAATCTGTTTTAATTATTTGGTTCGAGACAGCAACAGCGCTTCGGAACGGGACACACGCATCAGACGACACGTACGAGCGCTCTCTCGCCCGCCGTGTGTAATATAGTCCGTTTCTATGTCATATTTTCTGACGAATCGTTTGTTTATTTCTCCACCTAAGTATATGGACCGATCGGCCCCAGATTATCGCTGTTCTCACTCGCGTGCTCTCAAAGGAGGGAAGCCAGACCCAGACACCGAGGCGCCTTGAGCAATAGTATACGCTTGTCCGACATATACACGTCCCAAGAAAAAGCGCGAGCCACACAAGCATCGTATGACCGATTTATGTATTTTATCGTCCTCGGACACATTAAAACGTGATGACTCTGGTTTGCGAAAACAGCGTGCTTGTTGATTCGGTTTGTAAACTGCACGTGTTACAACTTCACGGCTTTGAGTTCTGATAATGGATGAGTAGAGTCGCAGTACGTTCGTACTGTAAGCATGCACGAAACTCTTGCATGTGTCATACCCAATTATCGCTTCAGCGCGCAAAGAACATCGTTCTCTATACCGCACTGAGCACACTCGGCAACTGTCCGATTTTGAAAACAATTTTTCGGACCTTGAGTCGAGCACGGCATGCGGGATAGACGATGGAGCTCGTTAGGTGCGCAGCTCATCACGTGTTCGTAAACTATTTCTTCTTCCAGGTATTTCATTCTACTGTGATATAGCAGTTATAGAAGCTCTAAACTGCGTTTGTCGTGTCCTTCCGCATGCCCAGCTGTTTCAGGCATGCGATGGCTCGTATACACTTTACCTACACACACGCTCGGTTCATGCACACATATGCGCCAGCATTTTGTAACATACGTAACGTGAACACTCAACCCAGCAGTAATTTTATATGAACGTAACCGCAAGAAGCGAATATCGATTACTCCTATGGGTGGAAAGCGCAAAAGGAACACGTAAAAGCACAAGAAGATGGTACGACCGTAAACGCGTGCTCTCCATTCGAGCTTTTCCCGAGCAACTGGCCCGGTTCTCTACAGTGCTGAGACATAAATTACTCGGCAGGAAAGTAAGCCCGCAAAAATCTGGAAGAATATAAAGTGATACGCGTATATGATGGAAGAAATAAAGAGAGATTTAGTAAGGGTGAACCAAACGTCGACGCTAAAGGAGGCAAGGTCATCGTACATGGTGGTTCAAATTATTCGGTGATTAAATGTTGGTTATATGTCTCTATACTGTCTCTTTTTCGTGTTTATAATTCACTCGTTTTGTATCTTATCCGTAGCGTATTTGACGTGCAATTGCGCCGACCTTGTATTCTTTGGCGTCGGCACTCGGTCGACCCTTTCTTTTCTTGACCTAGAGGCTAGGTGGAACGATTAGTGTAGGCTATGGTTCAATGTGGCTAATATTGAACTACGTTGGCGCTAATTACGGCCGTACCGCCAATGTTACCTACTGTGCGACTAATTATCGTTTCTTGTGGACGCCGGCCCAGCTACCTTCCAGACTGCATTGCCTCGCGCGACCACTGCTTACTGCAAGCGAACTTGCTCCATTTCTTGAAGTGTGCCGTACGGTGGCTTTACCTCAAGATGGCCATATATACGGCGGTGCACCCTGTACAGGGGTATAGCGCAATGTTAATTTTTTACCATAATGGCGCTAATTATGCCCGTAATGCTAATTTTAACCACACTAATTCTCGCTTCTTATCTCGTTGAGACCTTCATTTTGATACACATTACGACTCGCTACGAGACTCTGAAAGCGCGAAAGGACCTTTTCTTTGTCTGGAAGTGGTTACAGGATACCTAGATCCCAGATACGCCAGACCCATGCGAAAACCATGTCTCAATAAATAAATAAATAAATAAATAAATAAATAAATAAATAAATAAATAAATAAGCGGGAACATGACGTCAGTCAGCTAGCCTCCAGAAAGGCAACCTCTTCTGAGGCTACCACTCCTTCCTTTTTGGGCTTATATGCGCGCTGACTCTGTGGAAGTAGGCCCTTCACGGTAGCCGCGTATTTTCAATGCATTGTTCGGTGTGCGGTAGCTCTTATATAGTGACGACCTTGTCACGATCTACATTCATCTACCGGTCTCCGCTCTACTTTCTCCCATATCCTCTCAGTGCGTTCGGCTGATAGAAATTACCATGATCATTTCCTTTGCATTTTTATGACTAGACTTGGTTTTACGTGCTTATTACTATACTGACTGAAATTGTAATTTTCTTGGCTGAACTTATACAAAACGAACGAGAAGAATGCGGTAGCTCAGCACTCGATGTAAAACAACGAAATAGGATTAATGGTATATACATGTTTTTTTGTTTATGCGTTACAGTTAAGCTATCCTATAGAGCAGACCCTTGTCATACGGGTACTTCTTGCCCGCACCTGCTGGTTCCGAAACAGATTGCAAATACGTTCTCGCTGTAAAATTTCGTAAGATAACCTCTTTGAAGTTTGAAGTTCTTTGAAGTGACCAACAAATCGTATACTGAACAACTCACAAAACAAATGTTCACACGAGATCGCAAACGAGATCTCACTGTCGTGGCACATACGACGAGCGTAGCTGTGGCGAATGTAAGCTGCTGCGACTGAAATGCCGCAGGCGCCATGACACCCGCCCCGCCGGACCCACCGCGGAGCAGACCACACTCCGTGCCGCCGAGCGAGCTGAGCACGTGTCAGGCGTGCCTGACCATCGTCGTGTTGGCGCTGCTCGTGGCTGCGCTGTGCCTGGCCACTCTGCGACTGCTGCGCTCCGTCGACAGGGAGGCTGCTCCGCCGCTGCCGTCGCGGGCCGACGCTCAGAGCGGGGGGAGCCTTCACTTTCCGCCGGACGGCAAGGGCGCGCCGTTGTACAAAGGTTGAGGACGCGCCCCTGAAGAGAACGCTATACCCAGGGTGCCTGCATGCCCACGCCTGCAGAAAAAAACTTTGGCATTGGATAGTGGGTTCATTTTGAGACTGTCTAGACAGAGCCGGCAGTAAAGACGAGGAGAGAAACACGTATATACGACAACGACCAGAGCCCACTTTATTTCGAACAGAGTGTACCAAACTTCCAGCGTAGCAGACTTTCGGCATATCCTTGTTGTGCGTCTTCCTTTCTGCGGCCGCGTGTTTTTTACACGCGGTCCTGCTCCCATGCCAGTGACCGCGATGCAAGCCTCATCTCCCCTCGATCGCCTAACTTCCCGCCTTCACAGAGCTTTAAAGGAAACGCGAAGTTCTTGACGACGAATTTTCCTGCATGTTCGTGTGTTTTCTTTTTCGGTGCAATGTCGAAGAGGAGTAGAGGCGAACGAAGGCTAATACAAGAGAGTTTGAACGTCGCGAAAAATTATGCTCATGAAAGCGAGCTGCGCGTCGGTCGAAGTAAGCATTAAAGTTGCAATATAATTTTATAGATTCTTCAACGAAGCAACGATCATATCTCTTACTTTATGGGACACCTTCTGCGCTGCACCGGTGACTACAAGTGACTCTCAAGAAGCGTAGGTGACTCCTTTTCCGCATAGTCGCCACAATGTGGCACTGGAGTGGAGGCTACAGCTATTCGGGGCGAGGACTTACGGAGTCACCATCTGTCGGAAGCGCCTCCCTTGCGTAGTATGAGGGGTCACGCGGCGCGCTCCTCATAAGTTTCGCTTACGGCGCTCAATAAAAACACCACGCGGCAGCTCTCCTGGACATTTATGAAAGTACTCTCAAAACGAGGGAAGTTTTTGACTGTCGATATAATAATCTTGGGCAAATTGAAAGCACAGAATCGTTTACAGACGCTATCTCTTTACTGAATACGTACAGTGAACACCATTGCGCGCGATCGCCGCGATGGAATCTCCCTAACCGCCTTCTTGCGTGAAAGGTAGGCAAACGCTGAGAGTAAACTATGTGAAATATGTTCTCATAGTGGGTTGGCTGTATAACCAAATGGAGCATAACAGAATGAAACCTCAATGCAGCGATTGCACAGGTTCACAGCGACCGACTGCGTGTCTGCATGCATGTCCGCGCACAATGTTTTGCTTTCGCTGTGAGCGCATTTTCGCACCGTGCCGTGAGCTTTAGGCCGCAGCATATGAGAATTTGACAGTACACAAGCAACCATTGTTGCGTGGACGCGATCAGAACTGTTCAAAAATAATTCCGTTACAGAGACTTCGACGCCTACGGCGACTGTGATGTGCCGTTGCGACGATTCCATCTTTTCTTGTCTTCTAAAGTCTTGGACATTTCAATATTAGTTCTCAAGTTGCGTCGCACTGTATGTTTATCCGTCTTCTCAGCGTGCGATTTCCTTCTGCTTGATTTTCGTAATCCAGTGCATTAATTCATAACATAAACATGACCATATGCCATGCTTTTTTAATGTGCGTCTTACCGCTCCCTCTCCGTTCTAGTGAACTTGCCAGCATCTAGCATCAACAACTTCATAGACCAAGCCGTCATGACATTAGCCGGGCAGCGGGCGCAGGCGAGCGTCTCAGTGCGCGTTTTCTGCTACTCACCGAACATCGCGCAGGCCCGGCGCCGTAGAAGAAATCTTCCTCGCATCTGCGCTTGCTGCATACCTGAATTGTAGCCGATGGCTGTTTGCCGGTTCTATGTTTCGCGAGCCAAACTTCACGCAGCTCCTTGTCCCGCGGCTACGTGTGAATAAGGCCGACACCGGGCTCCGTAGCGTACGTCCGGCACTGCGGCACCGAGCAGTAGCCTACCATGCTGCACGCCTCCAAAGGCAGCCACTATCTAGTATAGTACTTTCAAATGTTGTCAAGCAGACACCCAAGGCGGTAAAGCCTCACCACTTAATCAGAACCGCAGCGCAGGTGGGACTTTAAACTTTAGTTTTCAGTTCGCTTCGGCGCTTCCGAAGCAGCCAACGCGGCTGCTGTCTCCACGTGATCCCTCATTTCACGTCACGCCGACGGTGGCGCGAGCTTTTCCAGTGGTGGAGCTCGCCCCCAATAGCATCAGCTAATCAGCAACACCACCATGCGAATTCACGCACGTCCATCATCATCTGGTCAGTGTCGTGCGCCAGAGCAATCCCCGTAGTGTCTACTTTAGTGCCACATTATGTTTACATGAACCTGATAAAGTCGTGTCGATGCGGCTTGTCGTGTCGAAAACCGGTCGTCGGGTTCATGTAAACGCTAGCGGGTCCGGCCGAGCAAGCGTCGAGGCGAGTAGTTAGGTCAACCCACTTGCAGTGGGTTGGCTGAATCGCCAAATCCGCTTGGCAATATGCATCTGAAAGCGGTCCGATCGAGCTGGTCAACCCGACTTCCGACTCGATTCGCTCACGCCGAATTCGTGTAACCGAATTGCTATTTTTGTCAAGCTGAGCATAAAGCATGCTCCGACAGCCCTTATCTGTCATGACACCTTCGTGCGTTTTGTGGATCAAAGAGATCGCGCATACTGAGGCGCTATCTGCAGAAGAGGAATTGAAGAGCGGAGTTTGTGTAAAGCGGTCTAATAATTAAGTTTGTGACTGCAGCGTGGTACTACTCAGACATGCTGAATTGTGCCAAACCGGCGTAGTCTGTGTAGTAGAAGCCCTTGTAGAGCTAGCAACGTCACACAAGTAGACCCTGTGCACGAACGCCGTCCTGATTTAATTGTGTGGAGCTTGGTACATGTTACGGCTCAAAGAGCAAGAGCATTGCATACGTAACCTCTACGTACTGCACGTGCGGTGTAATAACCTCCTTTCATCGGTTTCACTCTTCAAGGGTTTATGTTGTTGTTGCTTCAAAATTTGCGTCTCCATCATCACTGATTTTTCTCATTCCGGGCAGGAAGATAATCACCGTCGGCGTGATCTTTTCCTCCGTTCATAAAACAAATCGTTTGGTCAGAATAACCACCATCTTTACCGTATACATCATTACTGAACATATACTTTCAATTTATTCGGCACTTCTCATTTCCAGTGTCGCTCTATAGCTCTTCGTCTTCTGACATGCGCAGCAAGCTTTAATAAAGGGACTTTAAAGGAAAATATTAAGTAGAGCTAGATCGATAGAGTATTCGATAGATATCTTATCATCGTTTTCTCAGTGCCAATATATCACGTTGTTGCTCAGAAAATCTCAAACCGAAGATCCCACTGCTGCTGCTCAATTTGAACCACCCGCGCCAAAACGCACGAGTTGGCGTAATCTGCACATGACCTCCGGCTGCGGTTGCTCTGCTTGCATGAGTCGCTCTGTGGCTTCGCTTGGGTTCAAAATACCGCCTCAGTGGTTGCGAATTGAGAAAGCGATGCGGCTCGCAGAGGCGGAGAATGGCAGCCGCTCTCTGTGAATCAGCCAGATGACGTCACTTATGAGAGGTACTACAGTACACAACAGGTGGCGCCACTCCAATTTACCGTTTTCGTCATTTTATCGCTTAAGAGGAAGCTTTAGCTCGGGTGCTCCTATCTAAATACACGTAAAAGGAGAATTCGTTTTTCTCGGCAACCACTGCACCAAATTTGACGGGGTTTGTTGCATTTAAAAGAAAACTTAAAATCTAGTGACCGTTGGTTTCGAATTTTTGATTTAGGTCGTCAATGTTTTATTAAAAATTGGCAAAAATCGCAAATTTTCAGAAAACGAAACTATCAACTTTACAACTCCGTAACTCGGCAAGAAAAGATGATATCGCAATTCTGTGGATTGTACCTAATAGCACATCTAAAGCGGACAAATTTAACATCTTACACATGAATCTCAAAAAATTTATTAATATGTAATTACAACTTTTGCAGAACCCTCGTAAACAACGTAACAAACTCACGTAAAATGTAAAATGACATATGAAATTTATCCGCTTTGAATGATCTAATGGATGCCATTTACAGAACCGCGATATCTGTTCTTGATGCAGAGCTATTAGTTTGTAAACTTCGTGCTTTTATTTTATTTTCAAACTTCTGAATTTTTGAAAATATTTTTAACAAAATTCAAGCCCTAAATCAAAATTCCGCTTCCAACAGTCACTAGAATTTAACTTTCTCTCTCAAATGCAACAAATTTCATTGAAATCGGTCCAGGGGTTATCTCAGAAAAACGTGTTTGCGTTTTTACATGTATTTGAATAGGCCGCGTCGGAGTTGGGCCCGAGCTAAAGCTTCCTCTTAAGGAAGCTCTGTTCTCGTCACGAATAACGAATTCGTTATTATAGAAGCCTAATCTTTCAATCTATCTCGACTTAATATTTCCCTTAAGTGTCCCTTTGGCAACAGTAAATGATTGCAATCTGGAGCAATTTTATCTGTTCTGCTTATCGCGGACCACGAAAAAGACTGTAATTGGCGAGATCATCGATGGTCTCTAAGACTGCGACCGCAAAAGCTTGAGAAACCCTGCTGGCGCCTGTTGACTGATTGGTTGACAGATTGTTTTTTCTCAGGATTGGTGCGTGAGCGTGTTGATTCAAGTATGCTCACATATATGTTTATATTTCCCCATCCATCTCCACCTCATGCATATCATTATTTAAAGTAGCCTTCTGTCAAATTATAACCTAACGTGAAAATGTGGATAAACGTGGTTGTCAAACTCTCTTGATCATCTGCTGGATCTATCAACGAGGCACACGCTTAATTTTGGGGCTTGCCTTCTAGTGTTGCGTGTATGCTTCATCACCACGCACTTGCGCGCCTCAGTCTATGCAGGTGGCCTTTGAAAAAAAAAAAGAAAGAAAGAGAAGAAAAAAACAGAAGAGAAAGCAAGCTAAAGAAAACAAAAAAACTAACGACGAAAGAAATCGAACAGGTTGCCAATTTGTTTCTGTCCCGAGGGCCAGGAAGTGCTTTGCGGACCAGGAAATGTACGATGTACGCAAGTACAAAGCCCGGCACCGCCCTCGTCACATAAAGCACAGCTCCCATTCGTAAGATAAGCGCGGAAGGACAGGACTGCAGCGCGTCAATTATCTCGCGTTTAGATTTCGGCAATCGGAGGCACAGGAGCCAAACGGTGAGTTCAGTCACCTGCGCACGACCCTCACGTGACATTGTCCGCTGCAAAATTTGGGAACGACCACACATGCAGCACATATATAAGCAGCCTGCAGTTAAAGCGATCGGCAAGTTTTGGGAACCAAAATCGTTCACGCAACAACGGCCATGGCAGCTTCTGCCCAGGTTCGTGCATTCGATCTCTTCATCCTTTTGTACAAATGCATTCATACGTGTGCTGCTATACATGCAAATATGCGGTTTACCTACAATTATCCAGATATTATGTACCAGTTAAAGCATTTATTATTAGCTGAGGTGCCGTTAGAGTTACATCTGCCTTGTTTATTTTGAGAGGTCAATGGACGACACTTTCGTTTAGACGAAACCTATAAAGGGGACAGTCTACAGAATAAGCTGAGGGAGAGGGAGAGCTTTATTATGAGAGAAAAAAATGGGAGGTCAGCCTCAAGTACTATGTAGGATAGGATAGATAAACATTATTAAAAGAATAATCAGAATATAATGGTCGGGGCCCTCTAGCCTGCTACTCAACGTTGGAGAAGAGGAACAAATGGAGAAGGCGAAGAATAAGATGATGATATGAAAAAGGAAGACAGGAATAAAAATGAAAAGGAAAAATTATCCAGAAGAACTTAATACAGAGGCATGACCAGTTCAGCATAAGCTGAAACTTCAAATGGACATTAAAGATGAATATTCCGTTAGGTTGCATTAGTACACCGCGCTTCTAACATACCAAACCGGCTATGCCTGTACCGTGCGCGGGAAGAGACTAGGTGAGCCAGATAAAGGCGCAAAGAACGATAGTTGTGTGGTGACGTCGTCCTGAAGTTCCCGAACCAACTCCATGAGGTCAATCATTTTAAAAATTAAACTTACACTCTGGGGTTTTACGTGCCAAAGCCACGATTCGATTATAATTAAGGCACACCGTAGTGGGGAACACCGTATTAATTTTGACCACCTGCATGGGGTTCTTTAACCTGCACCCAACGCACGGTACAAAGGGCGTTATTGCATTTCGCCCCCACAACGAAATGCGGCCGCCGCGGCCGGGATTCGATCCCACGCCGTCGGGCTTAGCAGCGCAACGCCAAAGCCACTACGCCGCCACCACGGCGGGTGTCAATAATTTCGGCAGCATCTACATACTCGGGTCTAGTTAGACGCAAAGGAGGTATACGTCGCATCACAAACAAACAAAGCACTCAACCTAGCGATTTTAGAGAACTTTTCGTGCGCCATAACGGCCCACACACGAGAAGAAAAAAATTGAAATTCGTGGCGTCAGAGTTACGTACCAGGGCTGGCGCGGAACTCAAAATTTTAATCTTCAATTTTCTCAAGTACGAAGATTTTTCTGCTAAATGAATAAAAGCTGTTTCTGTAAGATGCTTTGCCAGCCTAGAGTGATTACACTTGCTATTAAAGACTATAAAGAAATGGGTGGCGCCATCAAGACTTCTCGAAGAGAAATTATCGCACGATCCAGCGGGCGTTGACGGCGGGCTGCACTTCCACGTCCTACAGATAATCGCAGCACTCGTGGCGGTGGCCCTGCGGCTTGCTGTACTGGGAACGGTCGCGGAGCAACGGCAGCCGCCAAACATCGTCTTCATTTTCGCCGACGACCTGGTGCGTACATTCCGGGCCTTGTTCCGCCCAACGATCCCCCTCCCCCCCCCCCCCCCCCTTTTTAATAGTTTGTTTACAGGTCACTTCACTGAAAAAGGTCGCGCACCGCACATCTCAGAATTTTTACTTCGTTATACTGGTCATTTGGTTGTATAGAGACCTTCGCTGCAGAGGCTTTCCGCGATTCCTCCCCGAAGTTTGTCCCGAAGTGCATTCTCTTAAGGATGAGTTTAAATAATAGCTGCCAGTACGATGCCCCGAGAACCACAGTCGAGTGCTGTCCCACTGGTAGGACAGTGTGCAAGGCATACTGAAGCCACCACGCTTTCTGCTCCAACTAAGCGAACGCAGCACTGACGTTGTTCTGCACTGCGAGCCGTATAGTTGTGATGCTGAGAGAACGTTTTACCGAAAGCCCTGACAGGTCTAGGATGGAAACAGAAATGAGCTAAATGCAAATGATAATGTGCATAAACAAGGGCTTTTAATGACAAGCATCGCACCTCTTGCGAAGTATTTTTTTCCTTACCGGCCTCGTATGAGGCATTGGGAAAGGAAGGCATGGCAGTAAGGACCAAATGAGCATATATAATGGGTGCATAACAAAACGTAATACACATACATGATAAATCGTCATCATCAGCCTATTTTATGTCCACTGCAGGACGAAGGCTTCTCCCTGCGATCTCCAATTACCCCTGCCCTGCGCCAACCGATTCTAGCTAGCGCCTGCGAATTTTTTAACACCCCACCTATGGTCTCCTGCCGTCCTCGACTGCGCTTCCCTTCTCTTGGCACCCATTCTGTAAGCCTAATGGTACCCGCCGCGGTTGCATAGTGGCTTTAGTGTTGGGCTGCTAAGCACGAGGTCGCGGGATAGAAGCGGCCACGGCGGCCGCATATCGTTGGCGGCGAAATGTGAAAAAACACGTGTACTTAGATTTAGGTGCACGCTCAAGAACCCCAGGCGGTAAAAATTTCCCGAGACCCCCACTACAGCGTGCCTCATAATCAGATTGTGGTTTTGGCACGTAAAACCCCATAACATCATTTCAGCCCTGATGGTCCACCGTTTTCTAACCTACGCATTACATGCCCTGCCCAGCTCCAGTTATTTCTCTTAATGTCAATGAGAATATAGGCTATACCTGTTTGCTCTCTGATCAACACCGCTCTCTTCCTGTCTCTTAACGTTACGCCTAACAATCTTCGTTCCATCGCTCATTGCGCGGTCCTTAACTTGTTTTCGAGCTTATTTGTCAGTTTCCAAGTTTCTGCCCCATATGTCAACACCGCTAAAATGCACTGATTGTACACCTTCCTTTCAAATAATAATGGCGATAAGTCAGGAGCTCACAACGTCTGCCATATGCGCTCCAACCCATTTTTATTCTTCTGTAAATTTCCTTCTTATGATCAGGGTTCCCTGTGAGTAATTGAGTTAGGTAAACGTACCCCTTCACAGACTCTATAGAGGCTCACTGGCAATCCTGAACTCTTGTTCCCTTGCCTGGCTATTCATCATTATCTGCATATGAATCTTCAACCCCACTCTTACACTCTCTCTGTTAAGGTCCTCAATGTAACTCGTCCCCGGTGTTGCTGAACATGACAATGTCATCTGCAAACCGAAGGTTGCCGAGATATTCGCCGTAGATTCTTACTCCTAAGCCTTCCCAGTTTAATAGCTTGAATACTTCTTCCAAGCACGCAGTGAATAGCATTGGAGAGATTATGTCTTCTTGTCTGACCCCTTTCCTTACAGGTATCTTCCTACTTTCCTTGTGGAGAGTTAAGGTAGCTGCTGAATCTCTGTAGATCCTTTGCGAGATATTTACGTAAGCGTCTTTTTACTCCTTCATTACGTAATGCCTGTATGACTGCTGGTATCTCTACTGAATCAAATGGCTTTTCGCAATCTATGAAAGCCATATAAACTGTATAATAATGTACACGCACTATTTTACACCAACATTAGAGCATTGCACAAAAATAATAGAAGGCGGTAGTGTACATTTTAGAGAAAAAACAAAAGATGCAGTTCCTTCAGCATGCCCGTGTGCACTATTGGTAGATTTTTTTTTTACTTTGTAAAAAAATGTGGATAACGAATTAATTAAACAGCGGATCGCCAAACACGCCTGTAGTTGTTTTTGTTTACGTGGTTCGCGTAAAAAGTGCCGCCTTCCAACTAAGGTTCGCATATATAAGTTCGTAACATGACTTGCGAGCGACTCTTTCTTTCAGTATACGTTTCTGTTAGTGGTTTCGCTTCTTTAAATGAAACCCTTGTGTCCAAAAGGAGATGCTTGTGTTAACAGTTCGTGAAAATTATTGGCAAAATTCCGATGTTGGGACTACCAGACAACAAATATCTGGATTTGTCTCCCATCTCGATCTTCAAAAGATAACATTCGATATTAATCTCTCGAAATTTAAACATATAAAATCCGAAAACAGAGGACCTTATGATATACGTCCACCACAATTCCAGGCCCTCACTGTAACTTTATACATGAATCCTACACAGCGGTTAAAGCTCGCGTTGACACAATTACCCCTTCGGACATTGATTTCTCTTCTTGGTTGAGTTTCTCTTCAAGGATACTCCGTTAAGGGGGTGGCTCTGTCGAGTGGCCTCCGAGTTTACATTCATGCCATCTTTCCGCAGCTGCAGAGTACGCGACTAAATACACGCGCATGAGTGCCTGCAGTGCTCACGGCCTCGCCGTCCCCTACCCGTAGGCCCTTACCCTGCCGTTTCTTTGGTACTGCCTCCCTGACCTATACTTGAGTGTAGAGTTCTCTCCACAATCAATTAGGTTCAGATATTACTCGCCCTAGATGATCGCATAGCGGGTATGTCATTTATACTCTCTCTATTGATGCGAAAGCATCAAATGTCCCATTGAGCAAAAAAGCCGGCGTCTGCCGTCTGGACACGCGAAAAACGGCACCTATATTCGCGGACGAATTTCTGTGGCAATGTAGGGAAAGCTACGGGGGCAAAGCGCGCACAAGTGAGAGCGCTTCTGAAAAGAGTCCCGTGTTTTCATCCACGTTAGTTTAAGCTGGGGAAGAGAAGACAAACTCCTTATTAGCAACAGTTAAATAAGGTAAAACACACCACTGAATGTAAAAGTTTACTTATTTTTCCGCTTTTCCCTTACGTGTCTGGGCAAATTCGAAACCGTCGCACGTGAAGCTGCGTCAATTCAGCGTCTGTTCCGAGCAACCAAAAGCACTGTCAAACGCTGGCGGACTACTTGGCGCGGTAACACATGTGCAGCGGCCACGCGCCCGTATAGCTTTCCCTTCATTGCCACAGAAAGTTGCCGTCGCGTTTCTTTTTAATTTTTTATAAGTCTGCGACGCCACGTCACAAGCGCGCCTCGACAGCAGAGCCTGCTGGGGGCCGCAATAGCGCGCCAGCTGTATCGTATAAGGGGAGAGGGCATCACCACAACGCCACGTCACCCTCGCCATCGCTCTCGGAAGCCTTTGTTATCCGCGCGTTCCTTGTCCGCGCAGGTTCTCGCCTGCATTCAAACTGCGCCCCGGTAAGGCCAAATCAAAACGCGCCAATCGTCCCCATTATATTCTATGACAGTCGGGCAAGGTGGCATGACGTCACGGATCAAAGTGCACCGGCCTTGTACTATCTATAGGAGGCGTTGACCAAGCGTGGAGTAAGGAAAAATGTAGGAGGGAGCAGACTGCAAGGCTATTGAAGCCAAACCTGTCGGCCGAACATGTGATCGCACGTCAAAGTGCGCGATTGGTTTTTAGTGTTCCCGATCTTCGGGCAGAGCCACGGAAAGGCAGCCGAACAAGCGCGCATCGAATAAGAACTACTGACATAGCTATTGGGAACCGAACGTCCCAGCAAATCTCGATTCTTGCTCCGTGATCTCGACAGAGGTCACGTGATGGACCACCGCTATGGCTTCACGGAGCGTTTGCTTGCCAAGGCTGGCTACGTGACGTAATGCCCCCTCCTACATTTTTCCTTCCTCCATCGTCTCAACGCGCTCGCTTGCTCACGAGGAGTTCATAACTCCAAGGATCGCTCAGCGGCGTTCAATTGGGTATCGATACGTTCACATTCACAACTCGTAAGAAGTGCTTAGGTGTACTCGGTTTCTCTATGCTGCAGTAAAAACGCGCAGCCGATCTTACGAGTCAAGTTTCGAAACGATTCTCGGCACAATTCCTCGTCTATATACATGTAATAAGAAGAGCTGCACTTAATTTCTTTCATGTTCCGAAAAGAGACACGCAAAACGGAGAAAGGTGGAGGACGTGCATGGCGTTTTCTGTAAAGCAGGATCTCTCCGTGGTATATATAACCTCCCTGGTGCAACAAAGAGAGAGAACATAAATCTGCCGTGGCTGACAACGCTATGGTATGAAATCCAGAATTGTATATGCGCATTGTCTGTGCAAACGGCTGCCCTAAGAGCCTGTTAGGATCCGACGGCGAGACTTCCGGCCAGTGTATACAGTGCATCAATATAGCGGCGCCGTAGCGTTAAAATGCAAAGTCACGCTTGCGCAATTTCCAGGGCTGGGCCGACGTCAGCTTCCACGGCTGCGCCCAAATACCAACGCCCAACATGGACGCCATGGCCGCCGACGGCGTGGTGCTCAACAACTACTACGTCCAGCCAGTGTGCACTCCGTCCAGGGCGGCACTCATGACGGGACTCTATCCCATACACACCGGTACGTGGTAACGGAACAAGGCGGATGGAATAATAGTAATAATAATCTTGATTATTTATTATTACACTAAATGAAATGGGAATGTAGGCCTCTTGTTAAGGCCCGGAATTCCAAAATTTCAAGTACACTTATAGCCAGGCAAGATTAATTTTTAAAGATAGGAAGACAACGAAGGAAAAATTCTCAAAACGCACGAGCCACGAAAGTCTTCACAAGCACAGAAATATTGTCACTATACTATATACGGGCATTGGCGCTGGCAGCATGGAACAGCACCCCAGACAGTCATACACATCAAACAGTATCGCCAGGGAGTATTCTAGACATAAGTCATGTAAACGTGCATAAGCAACATTCATATTTGCTCATACCCATAACTGTATAAACTACGTTATGCGGCGGGACAGTCCGAAACGCAACAGACCACGTGTTTTTGCAACGACAGTCTCAGATTACAGTTTTTTTATATGGAGAATTCAGGATAAATTGATAACTTTTACTGACCGCGAGCTTCGTAGCAGCAGCGGATATTGCAAGTTACTCGATAATCATCAACACAGTTAATAACAAACAAAACCTTATTATAATTGACGTTTTAAAAAACCAATCACTCTACGGCGTGGTGGGGGTAGGATGGGAGGGCATGTTGTAATTGCAGAGTTGAAGTCAGCCAGTACACAAAGTCACAAGTACACAAGTCAGCCACTTTGTGCACTGGCCGACTTCAACTACGAAATTACAACATCCCCCTCCCCCTCCCCTACCCCCGTAGAGTCGTTGAAATTATGTCTTGCATCAGTTTGCAGCGAAATGAATTTCTGACCTAGTGAATAAGTTTCCGCAGTTGAGAAAACCACAGTACGTAAAAATTGCTAACCTGAACAGCAATTCATCCCACAGCACATTTAGAGTCCGCATTTTTCGAAAATGGAGCACAAGGTTTTCCTCAAAAGGTTATGCTTTGAGCACTGTCGTTCTGCAATTCACACAACATGCGATTCTACAATTACAGCATGCACCCTAAAGTACAAGGTTAATTATTCAAGTTTTGTTAATGCAAAGCCGTGTTGGAGTTTAATGTGATAAGACGTCCGCCACTGCTAAAAAACTTGGATCGAAAAGTTATCCTTTTGTTCCTGAAGGGACCAACGGAAAAGGGGAGGGGGAGGGGGTTCACGAGAAAAAGGAGGTTGCTTTTTCTTTTTTTTTTTAACGGTCGACCTCGAGCCCATGGCGGCTCTCCCGGTTATAAGTCGGGCTTCTGCTCGCATATTATTTTATTTGTCGTTTTTATCATCTAGAGGGTTAATTCAAGAAAATTACTCATCACCGCTATCCTCACCAACGTAGAAGATGTCGCGTACTTGGACCTCCGTGCAGGGATGCAGAGCTTGGTGATACAAGTGGGCGAAGCTTGGGGCCTGCCGCTCGGGTTCAAGCTGATGCCGCAGCACTTCAAGGACCTCGGCTACGCCACTCACATGGTCGGCAAGGTGAGGGAGAGCTGCGCCGCTGCTACCGGAAGCACTGTCTGCAGTCGATGACAAGCTAAGAATGAAGCCGTAACTGTACACAGCAGTCCAACTCAAAGAGAATTCGTGCAGAAGGCAATTACGCTCGCTTATGCCCGTGGCACCGCGGCGAAGGCAAACTTCTTTCAATATCGGTGCATCTTATAGGAACTGTTTCTGGAGCGCGAAAGTACAGAAGGCATATTAGCGGTTGGATTGCGCAACATTTTGACTAGACACACAGAGGAGAAACAGACAACACAGCAGAAGCGCTCTGTGGTGTGTGTTTCTCTTCTGTGTGTCTCGTCAAATTGTTGCGCAATCCAACCTCTAATATGCTATACCAACACGCCCAGTCCTCACCCTTTACAGAAGGCAAGCGTAGTGCGGCGTTGTGGGAGGGGACTGAGTTCTTTGGTTGTCGCGCAGTGTGGCCGAAGTTCGCGTGTAATAATCGCCGAACGTACAGAGTGATGTTGCCGACGAGAATATTGAGATGAGAGAGAGAGAGAGAGAGAGGAAAGGGGAAAGGCAGGGAGGTTAACCAAAGAAAAAGATCCGATTGGCTACCCTACGCCGGGGAGAGAGGGGAGGGGGAGGTAAAGTGGTAACAAAGTAGAGATAAGGAAAGAAAGGAGCATAGACACACAATCACAATCGGTCACTGTCACCGAATACTGTCATCGCACAGCACAGTGACACTTGCAGCACTGTCAACATCTGTTCAGGCTACAGCCGCCTGTCCAGTTCTGTCGCCCTCAAAAACCGCAACAGTGCCCTCGTCGCCCTCTGCTGCGATGGCTTATGATGGCGGTATTTTAAAATAAGTTCCTCTGTGAGAGGTCTTTGGTCAAAGCGCGCTATCGCGGTTGCGAGTGATTGCCTCTGTAAATTATATCGAGGACAGTCACAAAGAAGGTGTTGAAAAGTCTCCTCGTCGTGAGATGAGAACTGCGCATGTCTAAAGCAGACGTTGCGAATAAAATTAACTGCACAAAGCCCGATAAGTTTTGCTAGGCCGAGCTGGATAGCTAAAAAATTTGATTTAAGCGAGGGAAACCTGACGTAAACTCCAAATAGTGTTTCTGATAAGTCAGAGAGATTTGTCAGACTAAATAGTTGATTACTACACTAATCAGATATTAACTCCAATGCTATAACTGATTATTTTTTCATACGATTGTACTATCCGTAGCCATAAATAAAGGAAAACAAGTTCTAGAGAGAGAGAGAGAGAGGTTAATGGAAGCTGAAAATATCAGCCCTTCTATATGCAGGGCTTGCTATACTTCAGATGGGTTGCTTCAAGTGACAGGAAGAGGAGAAGAAAATTTGGAGGACGCTTAAGTTTCGCCTCTGAGAGTGGAACGCGATAGCATTCAAAGATCCCTGAGTGCTTCTCACGCTTCCCGGCAACTGCCGGTTATGTAACCGCAATATTTACCGGGAAACGCTGGCGGCGAACGATATATGGACGAAGGCGACCTTTGTGGTTCTTTTTTTGATGGTGCACAAAGAACCGAGAGGACCGCGCCGCTCCTATATATAAGACAGATCTCAAACGGCAGCTGGAAAACGCTGTCGCGTTAAAAGCGGTTTGCGTTTGAGTTTCCGCGTAACAGAATTATCTTTTCTCGTATATTCAAATTACAATCCGACGCTATCGTGCGTGTATAGGTTGTGTGTAAGTCGTACTTAACTATTTGTCTACGTATTTCACCGTGAGAAATTCAATTAGTTCAGTAATTTTCTTGCGCGACATGGAGGGCCTGCGTGGTTTGAAAACCTCTTTTACCGAAGCGACGTGCCACGCTGGACACCGGACGCGGGACGCCGGATTTTCTTCGACGCGGGGCCCTTAACGCTATCGCAATAATATAGCAACCTAGTAAAAGTATCCCCCTCCCCTCAAAAAAGGCTAAGAATGAGAAAAAATAAAGAGAAACTAAGCAAGCCCTAGATGAATAACAAAAAGGTTAGTTAAATTACGTCTCCTTTACAATGGTGAGAAAGGGTACGTTCCGCTTCGCAGCGAATTTGGCGTCCAGTGCTTCTAAGTCATCCTCGTTAAAACACCATCAGCACCACGCATACTCGCCGGCGATTTTAATGCACATCACCTGACATAAAGCAAGTTAATTGCTCCAGTTTTCTCTGATGTGGAATAGTGATTTGGTTCTGTGGGGTTAAAGATAGACATAAGGATAAGCACCGCTGAGTTGTCAAACAAGAGAACTCTCACCCTGCAGCCAGCGTTTAGGCAAAGGGGTTTGTTTTCCTCGTCACTCCAGGCTGAGGCAATATCCGAGTTCGGCCATTATTGATCACTTCAAGGTCCCCATTTTTCTGCGACACCTTTGTCTTATAGGCACCACTCGTTGTTTAAAGGAACACTATAGGCACGTATGTAAAGCAGTTAAATTAAGATATATTGTTAAAGTCCACGGAATTACTTATAGATCGTTTACAGTTCACGCAGATTCACAGTGCCAGGAAGTGACGTTTAAAAACGAAAGGCGTGTGGCGGCGCCATCTTGAAATTTCCGCACTCGCCATGACATACGTCACATATTTTGCAGCATCTGAGCGAAGCTAGTTAACTGTTTGTTAGTAAAAAAATTACTGTAAGTATAGGCCATAAACAAACAGCTTTTGTAGGATTTGCCTGTTCAAAAGGCAGCGATTATGCGAAAATATGTCGCGAATGAAACGTCACGTCACCCTGACGTCACGAGCTCCGCGAATTTGAACACGGAATCTGAAAGCAGTGATTCGGGGCTTCGTTTTCTCCGTGGACAAAGGCGATACGATCTCGTCGACGAGACTCGATTATTTGGGGGGAAGTAATCTGTACTCGAGCCTTTCTCCTTAGTGTTACTTCAAATGGATATATACCGATAGCAGCGCGTGTTCATGCTAAATATGCAGCGCTGTCAGGTACGACGTGACAGGGCAGTCCTGCTTCCATATTTTCACATTGTCTGTATAGTGCTTTGGGGGATAAACCTCAGTGTAATAAATCCTTCAATGACTCGTGCAGTGAGTCTACCTCATCCGGCGTGTGTTTGAATTCATGGACACAAGACAGGATGCAATCATTCTTCGAGCCAATGCTGTCTAATCCCTCTAGAGTGTTTGAGTGACAGCAAAGTTTATCTGAATGTCTGTATAGCTAAGGTTCTTACAGGTCAGATAGACACGTGTAATGGCGTGCGTCCGCTCGTCTCGCAATTGCAGTGGCACCTGGGCTATCTCCAAGACGAGTACACACCCACGTACAGAGGCTTCGACACCTTCTACGGCTACTACAACGGCGAAGAGGACTACTACAACCACACCCTCAGAGAAGTAGGCTTACAAAAAAAAAAAAACACTTCCTTTCTGCATTCCGTGTCATTATACTGACGAGTCAATCCGCGGAAAGCAACCGCAAAGTCGTGTGCTTGTTTACGCTTCTCAACCTATTAACTGGTGGCCAAGCTTGCGCATAGGTAATACTGCAGTAGAAATAGCGTTGGGAGAAACAGGAACCACAGGGTCATTGCCTAAAAATTGTGCCGTCTAAGTACAATATAAGTCGATCTGCCAGAAATATTTAGTACAGAGTTGCCGTTAGCTTACACCGTAAGTAACCACCCCTGCAATGTGCTCGCGCGCTGGCTAGTCCATCTTGAGAGCGTGCAAACAGCACATAACAGTGACACTTTGGGCGTACACTGTTAAATAATTTACAGTAAAAGCGAAAAAAAGGGCGCAAAATATTTGACAGTGTGCTGCCCATATAGATGTGAGATGCACTGTATTGCATCCACATGGGAATCGCACACACCTGCACATACTGCACTGTCCGAGATCTGTCTTTCCGTATAGACTTTTTTTTTTAGTTGCCGCTTGTCTTAGTCTATTTTTGCTCCTAACGATACAGCGGTCAGTCAGAGATGTGTGTTGAGCACGCGACTTCAGTAACATGCAAAGTAAAAGGGCGAGCACCTCTTCATCAAAGAATTCCACAATGAAAAGACTTCTGCGCACCGTTGCGTCTTCCGAAGCAAACCAGGAGCGGGCTTTCATTGAAAGAAGTCGAACCGAGGTATATATAGGCACGAGCGTGCAAGTTTTCTTTTCGTGGAGGGTCAGCGTATACTCGGCTATTGTTTGCCAGCGTTTCCTTTCTTGCGCGAAGGTGGGCGGATGACTATGCAGTTGTTTGTTTCCTTCAATTACGCGTGGACTCGATAATGAGAAAAACATCAACGCGCCCGAGAGCTCTCGTGCTTGCATTCTCTTGTTGTGTCTCCTGTCTTTCAGCGTTCGCGTTCTGCCAAAATAAACTGGCGCGGCCCTCCGGGCAGAGCGTAAATACCCCCGCCACAAATGCTTCGATTCTTGGCCAGCCTCCAGGCTCCCGGATTACGTGCGGGGGGCTGCGTCCGAGCCGAAGCTCAATGCAAAAGTGCGAGTTTGAAATACTTACAACAGAAGAAATAGGAAAGACTAAAACTGTACCCTCCTCTACATCCACGCTACCCCAGTAGACGTCGGCTTGAATATACATCTACAGCGATTTGGAATGTGGGCGTCGTTCGAGATCTCTCGCGTCACAACACTAAACAGCAGAGTGAGTGCTTCCCAATTTGTGACGTGCGCACTGTTGACGATCGTGGTCTAAAAAAGAAAAAAAAATATGGTGCTCGAGACGTCTGGCGAGCCCTTTGAGACGACGTGTCCAAGAATGTGTCGACTGTGTGAACCAATAAACACGACGTCGACCGTGAATCGAGCTTGAGGCTCTGACCTAAAATGGCATCAAGTTCAGCGAGCATCGTAAACATCCATAGTAGATTGCGCTGTACAGAAACCGCGACGCAGCTCAAGCAGCTGAAACTATATATGATTTTGATGTCCGTAAAGTCATGTGTTCGTTTTTATGTATACGTGCTTTTGTGCAAGTCAGTGAACCCTGGCTGATAAATATTATTCTTGACTGTTCCAATGTACGGCGTCCATCATTTAGCGCATTGTTCATGCCTTCGAACGTAAAACCACATCAGTTATTGTCTACTACAGAACTATACTCTGGTTCCCATTTGTTCCCGATGCGGGGAAGCGTTATACTGTGCACCACAGCACAACACGCTATTCGTCCCACGCCGTTTCATGCAGCCACAGAAACAGAAATCACGAAATAATTCGGCTGCTCGTCATAGACGTCGTGAAAACTCGTTGCCATGCATCTTCTGACAGGGCGAGCACTTTGGTTTGGACTTCTGGGAAGGCGTCAGCAGTGCAAACAACGAGAGCGGTCACTATTCCACGACGCTGTTCACCGACAAGGCGGTTGATCTGATCAAGAGCCACAACGCATCCCAGGTGAGGCTACCATGTTGAAAGCGTGGCAGTTTGGGCGAGTTGGTATGTCATGACTGTTTTAGGCTTGTAACGCAGCTCAGGAAGAGCAAAAAAGGAAGGAGCGCTCACTCTGTTTTCCGTTCCCTTTGATTACCCCTACCTCCTTCCTTTTTTGCTCTTCCTGAGCTGCGCTACAAGCCTAAAACTACCATGTTGAGCCACCGCGGCGCCAAATCCGAGGTGAGGCTATTGCATAGATTCACAGTGGTTTAAAAATAAAGGCGGCAACGACCGTCATCAACTCTTCAACTCTCCTAGCTGTTACAGAAAAAAAAAGCGAAGATCCCACGCACTGACGGGAATCGATGTTATGCGAAGCCTTTTGCAGGTGCCTGGCTGTTCCTAATTGTTTAGCTTTTCGCGAAGCCATACCATGTATAACCAACATGGTTGTGGAAATTGAGTAGCTGTGCGCGCGTGTGTGTGCGTGTGTGTGTGTGTGTGTGTGTGTGTGTGTGTGTGTGTGTGTGTGTGTGTGTGTGTGTGTGTGTGTGTGTGTGTGTGTGTGTGTGTGTGTGTGTGTGTGTGTGTGTGTGTGTGTGTGTGTGTGTGTGTGTGTGTGTGTGTGTGTGTGTGTGTGTTGGGAAGGGGGGGGGAGGGGAGTCGCGAGCGTACGTGTGTGTGACGACACAGCAGCACGACGGTCGACCAAGTTGTAGACGATCGTATGACGGCAACCTCATGATTCCTACACAGGACGTTCGACTTTCCCGAGCTTACGACATGACGATTGCTGTGTTCTACGTCATCAGCGACTATACGTGTTATACAATCGTACGTGCCTATGGTTATGCCATGTGGAGTATGTTAAATCGCCGATGGAATTTGCACTCCAGTGAAGAAATGTTAAAACGTTATTAACTTGGGCGATTATGAACTCGGTATACAACGTCGCACAGTTTCTGCGTAGCGTTAGCTGCTACGAGGAAAGTACTGGGGAAAGTGGGCCGGTCCCGGAGGCAGGTGCACTCTGACACGGAGCGAGCTGTCATGAGGAAATAAGACGAGAGAGTGGCACGGAACGCACGCGCCAAATGTTTCAAAGATCGTCGCCAGAAGGTTAGAGTAACCTGACGCTAAGAAGCGCATTCATCATGTGCTTCTCCGTGTTAGTTTGTGTTTTCCTTCCTCCCTTATCTTCGTTAGTGTGTGCTGGGCACAGCGCAAGAACAATGTTTACAGCCCCTTCAGTCACGGCGTACACGTTTGTGGACGCGACTTATTTTTGCCATTACTCTGCAGTGGTTGCAAAGAATAGACAACGAACATTAAAATTTCAGTAAATTAAACATTCTGCTTTCCTAAAGTGCACTTCTGTGTGAAATGTATCGCTTCAGACTGACCGCTTTGGTGAAGGCACAACCGTCTTTGACGGGACGTTCGGAGTGGGACGTTTCGATAGTTATTGCGAAATATTTCTCCCTTTTTTGTAATGCTGGCACCCAATAATTAACCTGTGCATGTAATTCGAGTGGGTGATACAATATGTTTAATGAAGAAACGTAGCATGACTGACTGTACAATATATGAATATTTAATTACTATGTAATTATGATGGGTCTCTATAAAATACACAGAGTCATTCTCATCCCACCTTGACTTGGTTTCTGTGGAGTCTCGAGCACCTTGGCATGAAAGTATGTCAGTTTCACTCATTTATCGACAGTTGATCATAATTCGTGACTGAAGGGGATAAGCTAATCCGCTCATTTATTCCTCTTTCCCTTCCCCTTTCCCTTGGCATCGATTCTGGTTAATTTGGTACACCACGGGTTCAGTTCGTTCGTCTAAATATCAACATCAACTAGAATATAGCATCTACCCGCGTTTTATCGACAATATATGAGCCTGTCATTCGTCTTTTCTTCGTTCACTGCACTGTCAAGTTTAGCCTCCTTTAAAATTTTCAGCCTCTATAGTTTTCCGCCCAATATGTTCGTACTGATATAACAGTGATTATACACTTTTTTTTTGTGTTCTCGACGGTATGAGTAAGCTGCCGGTGTCCTTGCACACACATGCAGTTTGATTGCACAGTCGTTCAACTGTGCACTTTGGTGACTATCAATGGTGGAGCCTTAAATACGGGAACAATTGAGAACAGAGGGTTGAGAACGAACAGAACGTATGCACTTTGGACACAGGCAGCAAGCGTACTGCTCATTTTGTGTGTTTGTGCCCTTTAGTTCGAACACTACGTATATATAATAGTGCGACACGAAATGTCAGTGTGCACGCGTGCGCTGCTTGGAAAACAGGACAGGACAAAAAACAAGAAAAGAAAATACCGTACAGCACCTAAACTTTAGTTACAGAAAAACAGCCGCGTAACGAACAACATAATGTATCAATGCATAGAAGCCATCATTCTTTCAGACATTGTTGTTGCGCTGTGGTAAACCTTCTTTGTATATCTCAACGCGATGGTTCTTGTAATTAAGGTGGGTGGGGGGGGGGGGGGGGGTGTATTCGGTAAGAATCCACCTGGTGGACTGTCCATTTCGGCCGCTGCTGATTGGCTAGGGCCGCTCGTCTCCTCCTCTCTCGTACAGCTGCATCCAATCAGCAGCGGCCGAAATGGACAGTCCACTAAGTGGACTCTTGCAGAATACCTCCCCCTCCCCCCCCCTCCCCCCACCGTTACTGTCTTTTTTTTTTCTAAATCTTAACGAACTATCAGCGCACACTAATTGAAACGCAAAGAAATTTAGAAAAAAAAGAAAGAAGAAAACACAAGTTAACGTGCGCGGGACATTGGCTCAATTGTTTTAGGCACAGTGCCCAGTGTCTTCAGAACGCATCGTTCTCAGATCAGAGCACCAATAGTGGCTAGCTGTGCAGCGACTAAACACATTGCACTCTAAATGAATCGCCAATGACTGAGTCCCTAGCGCTTCTTTTTTTTTTCCCTCTCTCGTTCGCGCCTACATTTATTCTTACACATTTTCCGGACTGTATGTGGAAGCTTTAAAGCCAGCTTCTTTCATGTTCTGTGATTTGTCGATCCTGTGCCTTCGGCGCTGGGGGGATCACACACTTCCACTCGATGTTCGTGCAGCCCTTCTTTCTGTACCTGAGCCACCAGGCGCCGCACGGAGGCGTCGAAGTCCCGCTGGCGGCGCCCAAGGAGAACATCGATAAGTTCGCGTACATCGGAGAGGAGAACCGCACCGTGTACGCTGGTAAGGCCTCCGGACGGACATAGTGCGCAAGCCTTTGCAAGGGATGTAGCACAGGCACAAAGAAACAGCACACGCAGGGGAACGCAAACAAAGGGCAGCTATACACAGAACCAGACGCAGTCAAATTGACAAACAGCTATATAGGAGTCTGCCGTTTCAGTGGGCCCACGATGTGGAATTTTTTACACCCTTAAGAATAGGGGTGGTAGCCATGGGACAAACGACAGCACCCTTAATGGCGTAGAAAGCGTCAAAGCAACCTGGGTGCTTGGTTTGACTCATGGCGAACACTCTCCCTCTTAAAGGTGTAGATGATTTTTGTTTAGCGTTTGGCTTTAGTCAGCACTGTTGCGTAGCATTGGTCTAGCGCACAGCCTGCAGCATCACTGGCCAAAAGTGCCGCACACGGTGCAGCTGGCCATACAGCCGACACAAGTAATATGTGATTGGCTTTGGTATAACGTATCAAAATATTGCAAAAAGCTGCACCGTCTTGAGTGCAAGAGTATAAGCTAAAAACATTTGAAACACCTTTACGCTCTTACCACAAGAGTGTTGAAAGGTACACTTACAAGCTTGTACTCGCATAATAGCGTCTTCGTGATAGAGCCGTAGCAAAGGAGACAAATTGAGTATGTTACGAAATATCACCGTTTCAATCTGTGAAGTTAACAGTGGCGCACGTCCTGCTTTTCAGCAAACGTTAATGTTAATGAAGACAAACCTATTTTACAAACGCGGGTAATTAGCTTTTAACACGAAAGTGTTTTATGCAGAGATACACCATCAACTTCCTGTAACCTGATGTGACGTCGGCGCAAACGCTTAAAATATTCTCTCTCTCTCTCTCTCGCTCTCCCTCGACAAGGATGGTGCCGCCATGTAAGAGCGATGAAGCGAAGTGCTGCATCATGACACCGACGATAGCCGACAGTAAGCGCTTCGGTAGTCTCAGCGCAGCGGGGGCTCCAACGCGGTGTAGCCTGGTGTAGCCGGTGTAGGCCTTCTGCTGAGGTGACGACGCAGTTTCCGCACATGGTTCGTCTTTCGCGTCCGATTAGCCCGTGACGCCTCGTCGCCTACAGAGTGCAGCTTCAACATGCATCAGCAGTCCTTACACGCCGCCTATACTGCTTCGCTTGCGATTGCATCAAGTAAGAAAACTGCCGCGCTAAGCGGCGCAGAATAGCAACGACGTCGACGGGCGACTCTCGCTTTGGTCCGGCGAGAGACACGCTAGCGTGAAGCAGAACGCTTTGGCGCTTTCGCGGCGCACGCTGGGAACTGTGCCGCTCGCATTCTTGAAGCTGAGCGCATCGCAACCCGACCGGCTACCCAATGCACTACGGAGCAGGACGCTGCTCGCCCACAGGACGCCGCGCGCCACGCAAACTTACAACACCGTCGGCGACGCGCAAATCGTGCGCTTTTCGCTGCAGCGGACCGTCAGTTCACGAAGTAAACATGCGACGGCTTCTGTGAAGACACAGGTTTCGCCTTCGTGTTCTACCGATTCCCATGAAAGAGGGATCAACCATATAGATATAGATATATAATGTAAAGAGGTCTCCGGCTACTTGTAACACCCTTTGAAAGAGTGTATACTATAGATTCAAAAAAGCTCTTCCGTTTGGTCACCTAAGGGCGTACTTGTAGTATACGTACTGCAACACTGCCTTTCGATTGTTTCAAAAAGCGAAGCATCGATGTTTGTCAGACCCTTGGCGCCACGAAGCTTCTTTAAAGGATTGAAAGCACATGTTTAACAGGACTAGTATGCACCGAAGCGCACCGCAGATTGTGGTCTGCATGGTCCGGGCAATGCGTCCAGACGTACCTCGCAAACATCGGCAAATAACGCCGCTCAATGACGTCGTACAAGATTTACACAGAGCTGTTTATATTCCTCGTTATTCGATAATCAATCTGATATTTCGGTCAGTGCAAAAATTTAATTTGGCGAATTGAATATCGTGCTTCTCACTTTTATTCTCGAATCAAACAGCTGTTGCTTGATTGTGTCCTGGAACCTAACCACCCCCATTCGAATATTTTCTAAAATTGTCGACAATTTTCAGCATAAGTTTTCGCATAATCCGCACCAGTATGGGATGGTTGAAAGCGGTTCTGAAACAAGTTGGCGTTAACTTTATGCCGAAACGCGTACCTCCAGTTGGGCCAGGAATATAAAGACAAGCAGCGTTATGAAAAATCAACCGAAGGACTCGTATCGTGCCCGCAAATTATTTGAATACAGATGCTCGATTGGCATTCGATTCGCTTTCAAGGATCGTTGTTAGTGCACCCATTGACATTTCTCCAGATGATCTGCGTATATCTCTTCGTCACGAGAGATGACTTGGGTGTTGGGATGTCATAGTATACGTTTTTATTTCTTATGTCGAATATATTTGTAATGGTCACCTTTGAGAGATAATGCTGTTCCGTCTTTTCATGCGGCTTTTTGCAGGAGACGAAAATTGCCTGCACGAGAAATCGCACTGTCCCGATAGCCAAATAAAATATTCACTAAATAACCGTTTAGTAAATCATTTTAGGGCATCTGTCGCTATCGCAGAGGTGAAGTGGAGAATGATAAAGTCATAACTCCTGAGGACATACTCTAAAAAAGTGCCACTTTCGATATATCTGCCCTCAATATGTGTTAATAGCTTGGCGTTGCAGTTAATATTGCTAGCTAATAACTGAAACGCCAGTGTATTACAAAGCACACGTAGGGGACGGACGGATGTATACCGAAAATGACCATTTCGCAATTTCAGCATGTCCCTTACAGCGAATAATCGAAGTTAAATGGTGGAAGTTTGTTGATCATATTGGCGGTTCATATATGCTCCAGGCTATTTTTACCTTTATGCCTGTAGTGTTTGCACTGGTTCACGAAGTTTCGTGTTTGAAGCCTCTTTGTGTCATATATGCCTCCGAGATGTCTAACTACGCAAAACTTTACTAGCTATACCGAGTCGCACTTGACGTTTGCACTGGTTCCTGTCACTTTATTTGAAGCCGCTCGTGGTTCATGTGTTTAATCACGCAAAAAGAGAAAGAAAGAAAGAAAGAAAGAAAGAAAGAAAGAAAGAAAGAAAGAAAGAAAGAAAGAAAGGCGGGAGAAACTAAAAGGTGTGCACACCTAAACATCGGAGGCAACAACCACCATTTGCCGAGTGCATGCTTGATAGTGCCACATTGCGGGGCCGAAGCAGACACAGAGGTTTCACCAAGCCGCGTATATGTGCACATATATAGCTAGCGCAAGTTCGACAATTTGCACTTGTAAGGCGGCGATTTAGAGCAAGAGCACGCATATGTCAACGGCACAGTCTGCAAAAGATCGCAAGTCCTTTCGGCCTTGCACGTTGTTAGAACCTCGCGCTACTTTTTGGGAGGGGGGGGGGGGGCACATACCCGCACCCGCACGCACCCGCACACACGCGCGGTATGTGGATGTTACATGTGCGCACACGCGCTCTGGCCATTTCGCCTGGCCGCAGCCATGGTGGACGCGCTGGACGAGTCCGTGGGCGCCGTGGTCGAGGCCCTGCAGGAGGCGAGCATGCTGGACAACTCGGTGCTGGTGTTCAGCAGCGACAACGGCGGCGCCCCGTGGGGGACGCACGCCAGCCGCGGCTGCAACTGGCCCCTGCGCGGTTCCAAGGGCAGCCTGTGGGAGGGCGCCTCCCGGGCCGCCGCCTTCCTCTGGTCGCCGCTCCTCGCCGCCCGCGGCCGGGTGTCGCAGCAGCTGATGCACGTCGCCGACTGGCTGCCCACGCTCTACTCGGCCGCCGGTGAGAGCCCCGTTTCGCACGTCTCGTTCCCTACATAGCTGCTTTTCAAGCGCACACGCTGTCACTCTCTA
Source organism: Dermacentor andersoni (assembly GCF_023375885.2). Lineage (NCBI taxonomy): Eukaryota > Metazoa > Arthropoda > Arachnida > Ixodida > Ixodidae > Dermacentor > Dermacentor andersoni. The sequence goes on from NC_092815.1 coordinate 110,385,566, forward strand.
TGCGGGGTGGTTCAGCGAACACTTTCAAAAATCCTTAAAAGTTGCCTGTGGCAGATATCACAATTCTAGTTCACGAGCTGGTCTACTCGAAGCGGCGGACAATACTTGCAAAAAAAAATTGAGATGCAAAATTGACTAATTAATAAATATTACTAATTAAGTCTTTAAATATTTACGTTATGGCCCATATTGCAATTTACAAATTCTATATAGCCGTGGAGTTCGCAAGGCGGATCCACGTGGAACGAATTATCAGGACGACACCAGTTTCGAGATGTAAATTCCCGAAGTTCGCGGAGAAATGCGTTGGCGTTCCAGTTACTTGTGTGCTTCAGTGCATAAAACGACGTTTTGTTAACAAATTAACTAAATTTCTATATGGGTCACGATATAATTAGTTAAAAGGTTAATTAGCGGATTTTTATTAATTAGTCGACTTTGCATTTCAATTTTTTGTGCAAGTATAGTGTCCGCCGCTTCGAGTAGATCGGCTCATAAACTAGAATTGAGCTATCTGCCACAGGCAACCTTTAAAAAATTTTGAAAGTGTTCGCTGAAACACCCTGCATATGGAAAAGCTTCCTGCCGGGATAGACACCATAATTGGCGTGAGTGCGTTTTAGCTCCGCAAAAGAGGAAAAGTGACGGAAAGGAGACTGAACAAGCCCTGCTACCATGCATGTATAAGTATGTACAGTATAAACTCCCTTTGCTCGTAGCGCTTTTCAGTTTTGATCTTTTGTGACGCTAAGAAATGCGAAATTAAGTCAATATATTGCCACTATTCTGGTTCCGTGCATTAATTGTTTCGTCGTGGGCCAGCATAAGACAACTAGGAAAACGTTTGTAATCTCTCACGGAAGACGTGCACTTATTGAAAAGAAAAAAGAAATCGAACAGCTTGCCCTGTGGTAGATATAGGTATGTATATAACGAGAATTCGTAGCCCCCCTTATGTAATAATTGAAGCAGTGGCTTATCATATAGATTTTCCATGAGCACTGTCAGTTTGATCTCTGTTGGTTGGAAGCTCATAGAATTTTCTCTCGTGTAGCTGTCTTTCATCCACTATAAGGCCATGAATTTCCATTGTTGATGCTAGAGCAGAGCACGTCGAAATGCCCACGGGGTCTTCAGGTGTTGGAACCCAGGCCCAATTGTGGCGCAAGCTAATTGTAAAGGCCGCGCAGGCCAAAGTTTCCCGAGAGGCTTCTTTCACCAAACAAAACTGACGGAGAAGGGGTTAGACACACGTACGGAATAAGGCGCGTTTGGTTCGACGGAGGAGTAATTGCTGTGTCAAAAAGATATAAGGCAGAGGGATCATGACCTGCGGTTATTGTGACCAGCGATACGCGTGTGTGTTTCTTCAGGCCTTGAAGGTGTACTGGTGGTGGTGTTGGATGTTTTTTTTTTTTTTTGTGCACTGTGGACCACGACACGTATTCACAAAAATTTGCTTACGCATATTGTTTCCTCATTGGCCGGCTTTTGTGTCTACCTCAGGATATCAGCGTGCTTATGACACGATTATTGTGTCGTGGACGGCCAATCACTGACGGCACTTACGTAAGTTAAGTTTGCTAAATACTGGCACGGAGGTCGTCGACATCGCAACGACAAGAGTTTTCTTTCTCTTTTATTTCTTTTTTCCTTAATTTGCGGGGTGGGGAAAGCAGGAATAAGATTACGTTCCCAGAAGCAGGCGCCGCCTGCCATGATTTCGATAAGTGTCCTGCGATAAGATTGCACCATCCGCGCGCTCCATAGAACCTAACAATCATACTCTGAAGGATAGCATTAAGCAAAGGAACGTACTAATGTATACCTATATATAGGTCACGCTATTATACATTCCACTTCTGCGTAATATTGCGTATGTGACAGCGTGTTGCCCTTCAAGACCTATATTAGCTTATTATCAGGGAGTACGATGATCATTAATGCGTAATCTGAAAGTAGAAATCCCGCTTTATCTAGTTTGTACTGCCGCGCCATGCCCTATCTGAACCAGTGCTCACGACGTAGTTTCGAAAGGGTCTCGACGCAGTCACATAAACTGCACGCCCACGCAGGCGGTGATCCAACCAGCCTGGAGCATCTGGACGGCATCGACATGTGGCGCCACCTGTCGGAGGACATTCCCTCTCCACGCAGCGACATCTTGTACAACATCGACCCCGTGAGCAACACGGCTGCGCTGCGACACGGTGACCACAAGCTCGTGCTGGGAACGGCTTCCGGTGGCAGGTATGCACACGCAAGACGAAGGTACGAGAGACCACAAAACAGACACGTCCGTCTGTTAATATAAAAGCATCGTGACCACATACCGCGAAGGTGCCGCGCCTAAGGCTGATTTTGCGAGCATCCGAATATAATTAAGGCACGCAGACCTGTCCCACGCGCTGCACACCAGCGCTGTCGATTGGCCGGCTCCGTCGCGCGCGAAGCTGTAACACTGTAGTCTGTTGCAAATGGGTCGCAAGCCCCAAGGGTAGCGTTGGCCTGGCGGCCTGGGGCACAGCTGGAAGCATCCGAAGGTCCTGGCAAAGGATGAGTCGACTGCTAACAGAACAACTTGTTTATTCTAGCATCGCAAAAGAGCGGCCGGTCAGGTCGACCGAAGTGGAGAAACGGGAGACCACGCTACTCGACTGAATAAATCGAAGCCTCTCTTGGCGTCCGGGGGCAGCTGCTTTTATACTCTCGGAGTCGAGGGCAAGAAGGAACGGCTCGGAAGAGGCGCACGTGACGGCGGCGCACGGACATGTTGTGACAAGTATCCGCCGGGCCGGCGCCGGTCAGACCTCCTCGCTTCACAGTTGGGGAGCTCCTCTCCCCGGCTGCCGCGCTTTGACAAGCGTGGGCACCAACACACACACACACACACACACACACACACACACACACACACACACACACACACACACACACACACACACACACACACACACACACACACACACACACACACACGCACACACGCACACACACACGCACACACACACGCACACACACGCACACGCACACTAAGACACGCGGCATTGAAACATGCCTGGACGCGCTCAGCAGGAGGCGTTGGGACAGCGCTGAACTGGCCAAAATGTCCTCCGCTGTGAACGAAGCCCCGGCGTCCGTTGCATCCGCGCCGGCTATACCACACATCGGAGGCAAAACGTAACAAGTCGAACAATAAATCACGCTAGAAGACTGCTAGATTTATTTGTAATTGGCGAGAAAAAAAATTACAGAGATCTTGAAGCGGTTAGTTAAATGCTCTACAACGCGCGTTTTCCAGCATAGCGACTATACGTGCCTGCTCGACAAGACGTAATACGCACGGAAACGCGCATAGACCCGCCGCCACGCTATGTATATAATCAGGATTCATGCGACCACGGATTACACTGCCTCCGAGATCGGCCCTCCATTATACCATCTCCGGAATAGGCTCAGTGTACTATACTGTACTGTTTCCAGAATCGGTCCGTTTTACTCGGCGATAACGTGACCGACCAGACGCCCCCAGGAAGAAGGCATAAAAATCTTCGTTAAAAAAAAAAAGAAAAAAAGAAGGAATTATGCCCTTAAGGTGCATACTTGTTACGGTGACGATATTTGCGTACCCATTGTGGTTTACTTGCATAATTGCGTGGTGAACAGTGTCGGTAACCGGCACATATGTGCAGACAGTACAGGTGGGGCTACAAGCCGATTCTTATATTCGAGTGTTTGTCCTGTGTGTGAGCCATTTGGTACGACAGCAGCATCACCAACAGCCACGGTCAGCAAGGTCCGGGAATTCCCAAAGAAACCTGCGCCTTAGAAAGGTGTATATAGGCTGTTAGCGGAAGAAGTAAAGATCAATGTTCCCATATACTGCGTCAGCGGGACATCCACAACGCGAGTGCTCGTCGCAGCTGAGTATTTTGCAATATTTATGTACGTATTTGGTTCCTTCGTGTATAGGAATGGGTATTGGGGGCGAGCTCCACCACGGGAAAAGCTAGCGCCACCGTCGGCGTGACGTGACATGAAGGATCACGTAGACACAGCGGCCGCGCCGGCTACTCCAGAAGCGCCGAAGCGAGCTGAAAACGAAAGTTTAAAGTCCCACTTGCGCCGCGGTTCTGATTAAGTGGTGAGGCTTTACCGCCTTGGGTGTCTGCTTGACAACATTTGCAAGTACTATAATAGGTAGGTGGCTGCCTTTGGAGGCGTGCAGCATGGTAGGCTACTCCTCGGTGCCGCAGTGCCGGACGCACGCAACGGAGCCCGGTTTCAGCCTTATTCACACGTAGCCACAGGGCAAGGAACTGCGTGAAGTTTGGTTGGCGAAACTTAGAACCTGCAGGCAGCCATCGGCTACAATTCGGGTATGCAGCAAGCACAGACGCGAGGAACATTTCTGCTACAGCGCCGAGACTGCGCGATGTTCGGTGAGAAGCAGAAAACGCGCACTGAGACGCTCGCCCGCGCCCGCTGCCCGGCTAATGTCATGACGGTTTGGTCTATGAACCTGTTGATGCTAGATACTGGCAAGTTCACTGGAACGCAAAGGGAGCGGTAAGACGCACATTAAAAAAAGGCACGGCATATGGTCATGTTTGTGTTATGAATTAATGCACTGGATTACGAGAAACAAACAGAGGGAAATCGCACGCTGAGAAGACCGATAAATATACAGTGCGACGCAACTTGAGAAATAATATTGAAATCTCCAAGAATTCAGAAGACAAAAGAAGATTGAATCGTCGCGACGGCACATCACAGTCGCCGTAGCTAGGCGTCGAAGTCTCTATAACGGAATTACTTATAAACAGTTCTGATAGCGTCCACGCAACAATGGTTGTTAGTGTACTGTCAAATTCTCATATGCTGCGGCCTAAAGCTCACGGCATGGTGCGACAATGCGCTCACAGCGAAAGCAAAACATTGTGCGCGGACATGCATGCAGACGCGCACTCGGTCGCTGCGAACCCGTGCGATTGCTGGATTGAGGCTCCATTCTGTTGTGCCCCATTTGGTTATACAGACAGCCCACTATAAAAACATATTACACATGGTTTACTCTCAGCGTTTGCCTACCTTTCATGCAAGAAACCAGTTCGGGAGACCATCGCGGCGACCGCGCGCAGTGGCGTTCACTGTACGTATTCGGTAAAGAGATAGCGTCTGTAAACAATTCCGTGCTTTCAGTTCGCCCAAGATTATTATATCATCAGTCAAAAAATTCCCTCGTTTTGAGAGTACCTACATAAATGTCCAGGATGGCTGCCGCGTGGTGTTCTTATTGAGCGCCGTAAGCGAAACCTATAGGAGGAGCGCGCCGCGTACTACGCAAGGGAGGCGCTTCCGACAGATGGCGACTCCGTAACTCCTCGCCGCCAATAGAAAAGGCTGACCTTTAGTTGTCTTTTGAATGCAGTGCATCGCAGATATATTGGTTTGTCAGACACTGTTTTTACATATATTACCTTACGAGAGGCTGGTACGGAAATTCATAGCTAGCCTCAACACCACTCTCTCACTTGCGTCATTTTTTAACACGTCATGTATCTTCTGTCGATAAGGTACTCACTTCCAGAAGTGCAATTTACCACTCTCACTCAAGCCCCTCTTTAGAAAGGCACGTCGTAAAGATATCAAAAAATATGGGCGAGGAGAAAGTGAAATGGGCCAAGGAGAGAGCGGTGTTTGGGACGTCAACCACTTAGACGATAAACGAGTTACCCTTAGATGGGAAAAATTGATTTTGTTATGGTCCTTAACGTACAATTCACAAACAGAACGACCAACAAAGTACTATGGGGCGATCGGTTAAACAAGGAAGACCCTGCAAATGGCCAGGGATAACGAAAGAGGCTATAAACAGCGTTAGTTTACCCTAAATATGTGCATGCAGGACGTTTACCTTCGTCTATTAACGCGCCTGCAATATAGCCTCTGTTCTAAATTAATTTGCGTTGTTTCATAAGCACTCTCCTGATTCACGTTTCATCTCTTTCATTTATTTTTTTCCTCGCCTAATTTCTTCCACGAACGGTAACAAGACATGCGCCATATTTTTCTCAAAAAAAGAAAAAGGAAAGAAAATAAAGAAAGAAAAGAGAGGAAAGCTTGGAGTCGGCCTTTGCTGCGTTCCGACGTCGCGGGAAAATGTCGATCTTTAAAAGAGCCTATCATCAGAAGAAAAAAAAAAGAAATATTACGAAAGTTCTCTTTACACTCAAGTACGGGCGACGTCTTCGTGCAGGTACGACGAACGCACTCCGATTCCCGGCAGTCCGAGGCCCGACGAAGACCTGGACGAACTGGCGTCGCGCTCCAAGGCCGCCGGTGCCCTGCGCCTGCTCTACAACAACGCCAGCCGCACCGGAACGACCACCGCCCAGTGGCGCCAGGAGGCTGCGTTACAGTGCGACGACACGAGCGAATCTTCCAACTTCGTGAGCGGCGCGCCGCCTTACCTGTTCGACTTGAGCAAGGACCCTTGTGAACTGCACAACCTCGCAGATACCGAGGCTGAGGTAAGCACACAGAGCAGGTAAACTCGTCGTCATTGCAAGAGATGAATGGTTTCGATCTCCTGTGACATGGTCAGTCGTTATCATTTCGTAATGTTTCCAGAGTCGAAGGGAGAAGAACCTTCGCTTGTAAGTTGTTGGTGTATACAACAGTGCGCATGACTCTAACAAGGCTAAAGCTTCCGATTCACCTCGACTTGGTCCTTCAGTGCGGCTGGGCCAGTGACCGCAACATTACCAAATCTAAAGCAACTGTCGATGCATAATCGTATATCTTTTGAACTTGCGACAAAGAGCCCGCCGATTTTAATTACGCGGTTGTCAATAAACCGGATCTCAAGCAAGCGAATGCTGCGAATAGTCGATCTGTTTCGAGAGCGTAGGCAGGTCCAAGGTTGCCACGAACTCCCCTATTGCATATATTCGCAGGTCGCAGAGCACGGTACCACTGCACCTTGCATCGAGTAACGTTCCTCTTTCGCCATCGTCTAATAATCATGGTTGCCTGATTATGTAATTGCAGCCGTTCAGAAGATCTACAGTATAATTGGTAGCTTTCCTTGCATTACAGTGTTGCCAACCATCTACTGCACCTTTTTAAATGTAAATCGCGACATAGTAGGACTAAAAAAAAAAGAAAGAAATGTGTGCAACTTCGTTGCGGTGTACAGATTGGCGGTTCCTGGCAATGAGAGGATCGGTCTTCAGCAGCCGCTTCCCCCGCTCAACCCTTTCTTCCCGAATTTGTCCCCTTGAGAGATGGCAACCCTTCTTGTATACCGTAGTATATGTTACACAAGGGGAGACCAACTTACGTGGGTCAGACCTGTAGATCGCGTTCAAAGCAGCCAGCGATGCCTAGTCCGTTCTTTTTTAAATGCCGCAAGAATTAAGGGCTGAGAGGGGCCCTCGATGCGCGCAGGCTGGCAGCCGAAGCGTTTTTCTCACAGCTTCCTTTTTTTTTCTCCTCTACGCAGCTGCTGGCGTCGATGAAGCGAAAGCTGGAAGAGTACGAAGCAACGGCCATGGCGCCGAGGCTGAGACCGGTCGACCCGAACGCCTTCCCCGAATTGCACAGCGGCGTGTGGGCTCCCTGGCAATAACGGCGCTACATATAACGGCGCAGACGTCTACCCTATATATACGTTCTCGTCTAGGGTGGTTGTGCCGCCTTCTCCGTCCCGAGGAGTGCAGTCGCTTTGGTGGTGTTTGCATTCAGTTGAAACCCCAGTGATTTTACCTCAGGATCCGCCGACGCGGTTCCTTCAGCTAATTCATTCATTTCACGTCGGTGTCACCAACCTTTAATCATTCAACAATTTGCATCGCCGGATAAATCAGAGTCGCGATGGTTGTCAACATTCACGCTTTCATTGCAATCAATCACTGATCGATCAACCAGTCAATCGATTCCGGAGGCAGAATATAATAAATACGCTGTATGACAGAGGACGTCCCATATGGCATTGGTATGAAATCCAGGCGCTTCATACCAAGCCTTACGAGCTGACATTGATGTGTTTCTGCGTTATGTTGCTACAGATCGGTACCCAATGCGTAAAGCTGTGACTGTAACAGTTCCTTCGCGGCATCACATATTTGCAGCGGCTGACTAACGCAATCGGAAAAGACAACGCCTTTTTCTGGATGTATACCTGCTTGCCTGCCACTCTGTCAGCTACAGTTCGGCAAGAACATGACTGTAACTAGCAAATTTACAACAACGACGACGACGACGACGAAAAAATAATAAAGTAATCGCAAACCAAATCGAAAGGCTATACGCATTCGTATAGGACATGGCTATATAACATGCCGGGGTGCTCCCAACGCGTACGCGGTCGTTATGTAAAACACACGAAAGCGACTGTACTCCCTCCGTCTGTGTCCCGTGCTCGTCGCCAGTCGTCGAAAGATTAACTATAGTATTACCTTCCTGTGTGAAATCCTCGCTGCCATCGCAGCCCGTATGCCTTTAGTCCAGTGTACGATTGCATCAGGTGGTGGATGTGCTTTCTTGAGTATTAAACGCATACATTTTCCTCTACCGTGCGACTCGTGTGGAATTTACAATTGTGCAGCAGTCCTCGTTACACGCCGCGCAGAAGACTAGCGCCAGAAGCAGAAGCAACACTTCGGCACCAAGAAACGAGGTTGCGTATTTAAATATATATTTTTAGATTCTTACTTAGATCTAGAAGCATGAGAATGTATATAGGCTGCGCCACAGCCGGCTATACCAAAATCCCAAGTTCGTTACTGAAGAAAACAGAAAGGAAGAGGAAGAAGAAAATATTTAAAATAAGCACTATACACACATGAACAGAACTAAGCTCACAAAGATTATTTCGTCAAAGGGCACCAGCACCGAAAGCACAGTCAAGTAGCTATATAGGACGGTCGCTTATTACACGAGAGTGAAAGATTCCACACAAGTATCTTCATATATACACATAAGGACAACACCACCGCGAGATCAGATCGTTGAAAAATAACCACAGTGTATAAGACAAAACAGTAATGCCATTTATAGGCACTCTATAGGACTATTTTCTACAAAAAAAAAAAAAAATCGCGAATGGCACTTTCAGCTTACCTATTTGCTTATCAGGGCATGACCACGGTCCAAGCACTTGGCTCACAGTGAGAGGACATCTGTCAGGGGTGTTCGAACAGTCACGCAGGCCAATCATCTGTTGGTCATATTAAGTGCATTCTACGATAATATGCTCCACTGAGCGTCGGAATTCTCACAGTAACTACAATGTGGGGACGTTCGTCTTTTGATGCGACACAAGAAGCGAGGCGTGTAGGTTACGTCTAAGCGTAAATGATGGAGGATAGTGATAAACGTACGGTCAATATTTTGGTTCGGTGAAAACAGCAAGAATGGGTCATATAATGGAGCTCACGGTGCAGCCAAGTGTAAACAACAACAACAACAACAACAACAAGTAGTTGGGAATTACGGCGCGAAGCCGTATGTTTGTACTGCGGATCTGACGCTGATTTATTTCCCCAGCACATGATGTAATGTCCCCCGTAATCCAGCAATGTTTGATCGCGATCCGACTTTTAATATCGTTTCAATCGTCTCGGAAGCTTTCATTGCGCACGCTTTTTTGTGCAGGCCTTTTCCAGGCGCGAAAAGTGATTCTTGTAGTACAAGCAGTTTCGCTGCAAAGCGGACAGCCCTGCCACACAATGTACTACACCCAAAAAGTGCTCATTGCAATTCATTTTCTCTACTTTCTTTTGTGTCAGCTTCACCACAGTTTATATAACTATGCGGCGGTGCATGCTTTACAGAAAAAATACGTGCTCCGCGATAGGCGAATGTGCGGGACGGCGCACTCGGACGACGAGCGCTTCAATGCATGAAATTTTGCGCACGTCAGAGGCAACAAAACGTCTTAAACCACGAGACAATAGTAGTACGACTCGTGATGCACCAGCCACGGCTCGAATTATGTGCAGTGCGAAAAAAGACGAGAATTTCTTCGAAGGATGACGCTTACGCAAGATGACATATTTCTGGGGAAAAAAGAAGTTTTGCAGCGAGTGGTAGTTTATGCAATATTATCAGTTTTTATTTTCTTTATGGTGGGAAAATGGATACGCGCACAATACTGGGCGCACACTGAAAGAAGAAAATGAAATCCTCAACAGGCAAGGCTTTGAATCTGCAGAGGTTCATCCATGTGAGAGAGAAGCGTTCTGCCGTGATGCCAATCCCGCTTTTATTGTTTTTTTTTATTTATGAACTAAGTCCTGCAACACGAAAAGCGCCACATAACTTAGTAGAGTTAACTACGGCATAGCCTTCGAAATCTCCTGCGCGGAGCCGTTCCCCATACCAGATCTCGGAAGCCGATGTATGCTGTTATAAATCGCGCGGCGCTCGCTAGAAGTCACCGTGATGCCATATAGATCACACGGAGATCCTTCATACGCTCGCACATGCCCTGTCTGAGCGTGGATTCCTACGAAGGCTCTCTATTAGGTCACACGGACGATTAGGTAGAAAGGCGCTGGAACCACACCTCGCCGTCGTCGCCAAGATTTTAGTGATGGTTCTTTAGAAATTGATATGTCCAGTTAATGGACCACGATAAAAGACTAAGAGATTACAATTATGGGGCACAAACTTAGCCAATGCGTGGGGCAATAAATGCGAGAAGCAGCTAGATGGCTATTCGCCGAGATCTGGGGTAAGTCTATTTTATTCCACAAGCGCTGTGGCCGTCGAAACCGCAACGGAAATACGAAAACGTAAGTCAAGCGGTGCTTTTGTTTCGACGAGAAATCCTGTATTAGCCGTCGCTCAAGTCTTCATTCAAAACGCGTGGCAGAGAGTTCCCGTAGCACTTTACCGACACCTCAGTTCCCATGCGCGTTTCCTTTGCTCCATCGGTCGTCCGTGCCAAGAGAAATGAAGTCCACACTTCTACAGCGCGCACAGGAGATGCTATACGGTCCCGAGGTAACAATACGTTTCAACGGCGTCTACGAAAGAATGCACGAGGACTTGACGCACACGACGCGCTCACTTCCGAAACCATCGCGGAGGAGTCCGACGTGACCTTCAGCTGGCAAAGTATCGGATGGCCGCCGTGATGACGAGGCTGACCAGCAGCAAGGTGCCGGTGAAGGCGATGCGGATGACGAGCCGAGGCGAGCGCTCTTCGACGACGGCGACCGGGCGACGACGCGTCGTCGGTTTGCGCGTCCACAGCGGAATTAGCGACGTGTTGTTCATGTCCGCAACGATGCAAATGCGTGCTGAGGATTTTTCACAAAGGTGGTGGTGGTTGCCTCACAAAGGTCTCGGAACGAACCAGCCGAAGTACGTAGCTCGAACTTCTTCCTTTTCTTCTGCCCTCACGCGATCGATCGTGCTGGTTATTTGTTTTTATTATCGTTAAGCGAAAAAAAAAATTGTATATTTGCAAGGTCGGCTGTTTAAGTATCCTAAATACACAACTCGGGAAATAAATAAATTGAAAACAAGATTAGAATGACAATTCAAATGCTACACACAATAACGCGTCAAAAGCAAACCCAGTAGTGTGCTTAAGTCACGTCCAAACTTGCACATACCCTTAATAACGGAAATTTATAACATGGAACCGGCATTTAAGCATACGAGCTTGCACTTGAACGTGATAATCAAGAGGAATGCACAACACGTAACCGACATTCTACGAGGCAGTCCATGAGATCGCTGTCAACTAAGAAGTCGCAAAGGGAGCTGCCGACATGTCGGCACGACCACAATGCAAGCGCTTCATAGCTATTACGCCTGGGCAGTGTGACGAAACGCAGACAAAAGAAGAGAGACGGTATAACTGATGACAACGACGACGACGACGATGATGATAATGATGATTATGATCCCTTGTATAATCGAACAAATCCACTGTGGGGGTTAGGCCACGAACTGGGTGGTGACATGACTAAAGAAGAATAGAACGTTATCGAAGATGTGAAAGAAACCGATAATAAATTAAAGTAAATAGTGTGTAAAAACGTAGTCAGCGTTGCATAAACAGGTAGAGTCACAAGAAACTAATATTAATAATACCTAAAGTAAATGGATAGTACATTCGTCTCTCTTCTTTTGTCTGTGTTTCGTCGCGCTGCGTGCCCAGACATAACTATGAATTCGCACCAACTTGCTCGCTTTTGAGTCATTTTGTTTTGCAAGCGATTTGCTCACTGATAAAGGGCGTTTTGCAAGAAGATATAAAAACTGTCACGCAGCGAACCCGCTGTTGGCCATATCAGGGCCGTTATGCGAGAATTATGAATATCAGGACCATTATATATGCTCTACTGGAGCACAGACCACCGGTGGGACAGCGTGTCGAATGTGTGGTAAATATTTTAGTTCGGTGACAATTGCAGGCGCGGGCATGAATCCGGCGGCTACAGCCAGGAGCACGCATTTTACAGCCGCGCCCAGACATGAACATTGAGAAGTAATAGCTATGTCATGTCACACCCACGGTGCTAATTAGGACATGTACACGATGCGGCTCCGCCGCTTGCTTACGAGGGTTGGTTTCGAGCTGGCAGCGCAATGTTGTGAGACGAATTTTCAATTGACGGGCGGGACAGAAAATTATTATCCCCAATAGATAAACAGCTGGTGAACGCCTGAGGATATACTAGACCTGGCAGTTTTGTCGAATCTTGAAAAAGATGGCACTTTCCAAACCTGTACCCGCAGTGACGTAAGCCGAAGCCGGCAGAACGGATTGGCCGTCAAGGCTATTCTTCTTGTGTGATGCACTTCTTGCGAAAGCACTTTGGCCTACGTACGACTTGGTCAATATTTCCTCGTCTCACCGCGCTACTTTAGTGGCTGGTCTTGCAGTTGAACATGGTTGTGGGTTCGGCTTCATCCCGCGGAGGCCGATTTCCAAGGGGGACGGACGGACGCTTGTGTACCGGGTACTTCGGTGCTCTTTGAAGAACCCCAAGTGATCAAAATAAATTCGGTGGCCTCCGCTAAAGCGTCTGCCAGTGAAATTTATTTTACAGCCTACGAAGACAGGGAGACCGACATGCACTTCTTACCGTTTAGATTAATTACACTGCAGCCCTCCCCCTCCATTTCTTTTTTTTTGTTCTCACTATAACTGAGAACTTTGACACCGTGACACTAAACATTGAAGGAGTCAGGACCGTTAGTTACCGTACGAAAAAGATGAAAAGCCAATCGCCAGTCCCGCCTCTTTCTTCGACTTTCTGTTCATATATATATATATATATATATATATATATATATATATATATATATATATATATATATATATATATATATATATATATATATATATATATATATATATATGAGATACGAAAGGCAGGGAGGTTAACCGGAAGAGATAGATATAGCCAGTATGTTACCCTACGCTGGGGAACGGGTATGAGGCGACTTACATTAATCTCCCCTTAAAGTGGTAAAGGTTCATTCTCCTTTTCGCTAAGTGTGCTGTGAAACCGGAAAATTAAAAATTCGAAGACAAAGAGTTAAACAAGATAACTAGAGAGAGAGAGAGATACGCGCACGCGAACAACGTGTACAGTTCCATTTAGTCTTTGCGTGACTGAGTTTGTTTCTTTTGCATGCATGCTGCGCACATTTTCTGCAAGCAAGCGATCTTTGTCGAAGTATTCAAAGTGCACCTCCGTTGCGGACCCAGTAGCGACATCGCCTCTGTTCATCAGTAGGTTGGCGAACCGTCTACGAGAGAGAAAGAACCGCAGGTCGAAGGAATCTCTGTCGCTTGTGAATTGTGACGTCGCCTGCCAGCAGACAATTATAAGCAGCGGATACGTTGTTCGCACGGGGTCAGTGGAGGGAGCTATGGGCGTCACTTGCCGATGCCAAAGTTCTGTGCACTGTACACACCGCGTGCTCTGTATGCGCCGGTCGCGTATGCAGGTCCGTCGAGTCGAACACTGACACATAACGGGCACAAGTGTTCTTACGGCAAAGCTACAATTCAGTCTTCTCTGTGCAGACGACGCATTGGAGCAATCTATTGAGCGATCACGGGGCAGCTGAAGGCATCGAGAGTGTACGTGCCGAGAGGCGTGAGAACGCTGCAGGCTGCTGGAGCAGGCCAGCGTTTTGCCATTGACACGCACGTACTACGTCAGAGCACATATTTAGCCCGCTATCGTTTTTTTTTCGTTTTTTTTTTCAGCCTAACTCTGGAATTTGGATTTACTTTCGTAGTTGAGCTCAGGGCTGCGCCAAGGCACGGAAGCCAGCTAAGTTGAAGGACGTCTCATACATATCAGGTTGAGTGCTGGGGCGCGGAGGCGGAAATGCAGGCAGAACACAGAAAGACAACCAAATAGCTGTATTGAATACACGAAGGCAAGACTACATTCCGATTCACTTAAAACCAGGGCAGCTACACTGACTTACAATGTGCGGTGAAACAGCCTGCAACATTTCCGCGTATATATAGGCGCGGAAATGTTGCACCCTCCATATCAGCATGCAGTGAAGCGAAGGGCTCGTCTCGGCCAACCAGTAACGAAAATCGGCTGCGTGTCCCAGAGATAGAAGTGCTCGGCCATTATGCGCCATATTAACGCTTCCTTGACGCTTGCATTCAGTCGCCGTCGCAAGGAGGGCGATCAGATGAGTCCTTGCCGGAGCCCTCAGCATTTTCCAGTTATTTTTCCCGGTTGGCTGAAGCACGGAGTTGGTAAGATAATGCTGCATTGTGCGTGGTTAGGTTGGTCTGCAGTTCTTCCTTTCAATTGTTTCTGTTGTTTAAGTATGCAAATTTTGTATCTCCTTGTCCCAGCGCCGTGTCTCCACTGACTTCCCTTGTAACAGGGACTACGACTGAGGTCGCTTTGTTTTAGTCAACTAGCTTTAAACACAGTGTCCTGAAAGTGTACGAGCTGAAGTGTATCTAGATGAGTAACATTTAATCATTCAATTGTTATCAGGGTTGCAGCGTCACAGCATGCACATGATGTTTCATGTGGTGCCTTTCAACTAACTCTAACTGATCTGAAGCGTTTAGAAACACACCTGAAACGAGCATCGCTTGAAATTTTAGAGCAAAGCTGTTAATGCGACTATAGAAGTGCTCGAAAACACGGTGTGCTGGGAGGACTATATATACTCCGTTCCATACTCATTATTTAACAACTTTTTGTGCGCAAACAGACAGGGACAAAGAAGAGGGCAACACAAGGACGAGAGCTTTCTAACAACTGGTTTTATTTTCGAAGAACTTCCTGCTTAAATACCAACAGATCTGCGCGATCTAGTCAAACAGAGCACGCCTATAGCACATATAACTCTTGAGATAAAATGTCGTGGACCAAAGCCACCCGGTCAACATAAAAACATCAAGGCGCATGTAACGAGTACTTACGATAAAAATACGTTATAGATGTGATGACAACAGCGAATTTTCTTTATCCAGCAATGAAACACAAGAATGGCTGATGCATCTTTCCTTTTGTTTTTCAGTCCAGTGCGCTTCCACAATTTCTCTCGCGGTTTGATTCTTATGCCTATACAAAATTACAGTGCCGCTAAGACACGGTGAGCAATCGTGTTCATTGAAAAACAAAAGGAAAAATGGATCGGCCATCCTTCCGTTTCATTGCTGGATAAAGAAAATTCACTGTTGTCATCACACCTATAACGTATTTTTATCGTAAGTGCTTGTTACATGCGCCTTGATGTTTTTATGTTGACCGGGTGGCTTTGGTCCACGGCATTTTATCTCAAGAGGTATATGAGCTATAGGCGTGCTCTGTTTGACTAGATCGCGCAGATATGTTGGTATTTAAGCAGGAAGTTCTTCGAAAATAAAACCAGTTGTTAGAAAGCGCTCGTCCTTGTGTTGCCCCTCTTCTTTGTCCCTGTCTGTTTGCGCGCAAGATCTTAAATAACGAATCTGTTCCAACTAGGCCGACTCGCAGTTATGCTTCCGTTCCATACATAGCAGTCAACGCTGTGGAGGATAGAGATACTTTTTTCAGCGTCTTCGTTCACACTTGGATATAGTTCGATGTTTTTTTACCGCAATTGTGCGCAACTGTTTTTTAATGTAGGCTCAGTATTGAACGAAACAAGTTTTATCCCTTAGAAACAAACACACTGCAGTATACGGCTACTATATTGCGTTGTTTTAGATCAGGTTTATTTTTGTTGTTGTTTTAAGGGTTTTTTTTTTATCCAGCGCATCGTGAGAAGCCTCCCGTGCAAGCTCGTGCGAGTGAACAGTGTTGGCGTGCGGCGAAGCGTGCACAGTAAAATAATTTACACACTTAAAGTGAGAAAGGGTGTAAACGTGTCTATAATTCACACCCTTAAAGTGTGATTTATATAACTGACACCCTAAGGGTGCGAGTTATAGACACATTTACACCCTTTTTCACTTTTAAGAGTGTAAATTATTTTACAGTGTGGACGGAACGTGCAGAATGACAACTTTTCGCCACCGAAATTCTTGCGTAGCTTCCACAGCATTGACATGCATGGAACGGAGCATAGACAATTAATTTAGAGTTAGGAGGAATGTCGAGCATGTTAGGGATCATGCGCAGAAAACGTTGAAGCGAGTAGGTTAATCATGGGCTACATGAAAATTGCTAAACCCTCGTTTTCTTTTTCTTCTCTTTTCATGTTTGGAGGCGTTATATGAAATGCGCTCATGTATTCCCTGCCGCTCTGAAAGAGAGAAAGGTGAAAGCGTTTCTATATATGCTGAGAATGGGGCCCATGTTATGGGCGACGTGTTTCGAAAGTTTGGAATGTGTACGCGTTAATGACAGCCTTTGTGGAAAATTCCATATTCAAGCGTTTTACAGTTTTACGAGCATATTTTACGAATCTTGCCTAATGTCTTGAAAGAACTAATCGTACAACAAATTTGATATTTTAAATAATTATGAGGGATATCTTATACGTGATGCGTGGGCGAAATTTCAAGTGTGTCAGTTAATTAAATTCCTCACCAAAAAAAAAAAAAAGATCCTTCAGCGAGTGCTCGAAACTCGAAAGTGTTATG
The DNA here is from genome assembly GCF_023375885.2 of Dermacentor andersoni. Lineage (NCBI taxonomy): Eukaryota > Metazoa > Arthropoda > Arachnida > Ixodida > Ixodidae > Dermacentor > Dermacentor andersoni. The sequence goes on from NC_092815.1 coordinate 110,402,658, forward strand.
TGGCCGTCACTCGCGATGTTTTTCAGTGTCCAGAGGGGAACATAACGTCAGGCTGAGTTCACATTCGGCGAAAATGCAGGGCATGTGAAGTGCCCTATGGCGCAACTATAACGTTCCTGACTTAATTATGCGCTTTGAAAACAATTGCTGCTCCCTAGCTTTCTTCTTATTCCCATGCGTTATACGAGACGCCCACGGTGTCTGGTTAACAAGTCGCCTTGTTTATATTTCATGGGAACAGAGGGAATTTTAGGGACGATACATAGGCGAAGCTTAAAGGCTAGTCGGAGCAATAGGTTTGCTGGAACTTGGATTGCGATTCTGGGAGGTCGCACAAGTATGCTCACTTTTTAAGGTGAAAGCCTTAAGTGGCTCACACCCCCGATGGCCTTGAAAAAATTTTCGGCAGCATGGTGTACTCCTGTATGGTACACTGGTACACTCCATGGTACACTCCCGTAACACGTGAAGGCGAAAGCCTGCCGCACACTTTGACGTTTTTCAAGCCATCTCTTTACGGATTTTCTTCCTCACCCTCATCCATGTTCAATGGGAAGTAAAGATTCATTCGTTCATTCATTCATTCACTTGGTAATGCGCCGTCTCGCATCGTCGCGTTGCTGCTTTCGCAGTTCGGCTTGTTTTCGGCGCTTAAGCTGCGGCTTCGCACGCTCGTATAGCGGGGTCAGACTCACGCCAACGACGTTTCTCTTCGACTTTAGGTTACATCCTCAGCAGGGGATTGAAGCGTGTGCTGTTCTGTGCGTTGTATGGGTGATCTCAATGAATGTATGTACTCTTCGCTTCACTTTGCTGAGCGCTAGTAGCCTCCGCCTTACGGGGGTATAAGCCATAGCATTTTTTGCTTGCTCTCCCTTTTTCTGGATCCCTTCAACCTTTATGTGAATGATTGCACGCTTGAGACAAGTCGCAGTAAACTTTTTGCAGAAACTTGCAAAGTGGCAGTGTTAAAGGAAAGTCACCACAGATCTGAAGCGAAACGACAATCTCGGGCTTCGTGTTGGCACTGAGCATGTATTTGAGAAGCATTGGGTGAAGTATCATATCACACGCCTTCTTCCAAATATTCGAGAAAGTGAACAATGGGCGCGTGCAGCTCAAGAAAACGCTGTACTGCATCATGACTCTCCACCGACCTTGTCTGGCAAAGGAAGTGAACTTGTTTTCTTCCTTGTGCTAAATTTTCTATTTTGTCTTGCTGCTGGTTCGTCCTCTGCGGTGAATCCCTCACAAACGAACAGCTAGGTTGCGGATTCAGTTCCCAAAGAGTTGCGAATGCTGGCGAGTTTGCATGCGTGAAGCAAAGCAAGGTGTAACGAGTGGGCGCTACATTACACGTGCAACGCTTTGGGGCGCGGTTTGACGAATGAAGGCTTGAACACCGCTTATGTGGCCGCTCATAGTGACGCCGCGCCGACGTATCCTTGCCCGCAAAGTAGGTTCAGGTGAAAGCCATGACTCCTATAAGGCTGTTCAGGATTGTGCTCGCCAACGCGTTGCCAGTGAGATCGTACACGGGAACGATATCTGCAAAACCTTCTTTAAGTATCGGTAGATTCAAGGCGTCGTGTTCGACGTACCTCACACGAAGGTAAATGTGGGCAGTGCGAGATGTACTAGCGGCCTCGTCAGCTATAGAACTGAAAAATATGAACCTGAGTTGACGTTGTCAACTATATTTATTTGTACGATTTTACCGCAGAGGGTGACCAACTCATATTGAATGTTTGGGCTCGTGTACAGGACATTCGCGGGAGGTGTTTCAATGTGAGCTCTCAAGGCGGCATCTCCACATTTAAATGGCACTCATTCTATAAGCAGGGCGCGGAAATTGCCCTCGTTTGTCAATGCCAGCCCTTGAGACACATTTATTGGACCAGAGACGTCTGTACCGCAACGCAGCACTTCTTGCCTGCCACAGAAAAAGAGTGTTTTTGTTATTGATAGCAAGTTCTTGCGGTTTTCTTCTGCCTGCTTTTTAAGGCCGTGGCCAAGTCGTGTTAAGATGTCATGCTGTGAACGGGACCGGACTGCTAGAAAGTTCTCAGATAACGTCGTTTACATGGCGGGTTTACTGCTGGATGCGCGACTCTTAAACGCGTGCATGGCTTCCTCGTAATTGGTAAACGCTTATACTTACAAAGCAGCCCAAGCACTGGTGCTCCCCTTTTCCTGCACACTCGCCCGCAAAGACTACGCAATATTTGCATAACGCCTCTTCAAGGCTCTCCGAACAAACAAGCCATGGGTAACGATCTACCCAGTGAGGTTGGAACTTCAGGTTTCTTTTCTCTGTGGCTGGATAATCATAGTTTGCCGGGGAGGGGGGGCACGGATCAAGTAGCAGCCTCTTCATCGTCTCTGGATTAAGTACATGTTTACTCTTTGAGACAAAAAGCCCCAAATCAAAAATATTTGCACTTGTCGCACCGAGGGCAGGCAAACCAGAATGTGTAGGTGTCATGCCACTCGCCTTGCTTGGCCATTGCTCCGTGGCGAAGGCGTCCCTTTGCACGGCGCTGACTGTAGAGCAAAGGCCACTTGGAGTTGCACGGCGGCCGCCATCATTTCCAGGTGGCGCGTGGGTGTCGTGCTTGCAGTTCTTTAGGGCCTGCTGCGATTCGTTCTCGGATTATTCACGTACGCCTGTGCGTTTTCCTGAGTCGCTACAGAAGTTCCGACGCGCTTGGCTTTCCGGCTGTTTAGAGAAAGGGGCATTCTTGTCCATTGACGGAGGTAGCTCTTTTCCTCCGCCTGTTTCATCCGTTCGGAATTTCTTGAAGTAAGACGCAAGTTTTGTTAGCTTGGTTGTTGCAGTGTGTCTTTTGATTTTGCTACCGCAATCCTGTGCACGCAAACAGAAGTGGCCAGCGACTCCGAAGAGACAGGTTTGCGATATTGCCTGGCGAAAACGTCGCACGAACGGAGAGAGAATTAATGCGCAGAGAATTTACCCTGACAGATTATCCTGCTCGGCGCTTGTATTGCGCTTAAAACGGCAGAATTTCCTTGGGCTCCCCATTTTACTATGTCTTTTTTTTTTCTTCTCGATATACCAGCAGGAAAGAAAATGTCGGCTTCACTGCAGCAAGTTTTTGGCGTGTCCCCCCCCCCCCCCCCCCTTCATCCCTTATCCGTTTTATTTTTCTATCCTATATGGAAGGCAAGAAAAAAGTCACCTTCTTTCTTCATTTTTTCTCTCCCCTCATGCCACCCGGCAGGTTTCCTTTTTTGTTTTCAGCATGCTACCCATACGGAATGAGCTGTGTGCTTGCTATCGACTTGCCAGCAAAGCCCGAGCCACTTGTGTGGCCTGCGTAGCGCTACACACGGCTTGGGAACATTTGGCACATATTTTTTACTGTATTCTTTACATCCGGGCATCACCAGCGGCAGCAATTATCCTTTGACGGCGTGTGTTCACTGCCATTTGGAATTGCTTGAAATGCCTTCTTCTCACCGCAATCGCGGCTATCCTTCCATGTTTGTTTAGGCTTGATTTTTCTTTTTCTGTCCGTGTGATGTTAGAACCTGGGGAACGGGGAGGAGTGACATGTGTCGGTGTGTCATTGTTCCGCAAATTACTGCAGACGGCTCGCCACTGCCATTGAAAAAGACGTACGAGTTTTTCACAGGCACGCGAAGCCGACAAGTGCGGGCCGCACAAGCGGAGAAGTTCTCGAGCGGCAGTGGGCAGGAAAAGCATCTGGAGCAAATAAAGGAGCCCGCCACCAGATGAACTCCCCCCCACCGAAAAAAAAAAAAAAGCGAAACGCGAAGGTGAGGTGCAAGGCTGTGCAAGGCGGGCGGGCGGGAGAAGGAGCGCTGAGGTGGTCTTGTAAAAGGGAAGGCTTGAGAAAAAGACTGCGCAACTTGCGATAATAGTGCAGGCTGTCCGTTTTATGAGAACGCAGACACCTCATAAATGGACGGTATTCTGCGATGCCATATCAGCGCTACAGACACTAAAATGCTTTTTAAAGAAAGGACCATATTACCTGCTCCTGGTGGAAATCGCTGAACTTCATCACGGTGCCGAGTTAGGTGGTCACGTTATCAATTGGTTATGGGTGCCTAGTCATTGTGGTGTGATTAACAATGAACTCGCTGACAGTAAGGCAAGATCGGCCCTCTCTTCCTCTGATGACTTACGGATTGCCTACTCGGGACCTGACACCAACTCTATGATCAAGGCACTCATGCAGGACCTTACAAAGGCATACAGAGCCCACGATGACAACATCCACAGATGCTTCTATATGATCTACCCGGACGCGGAGCAAAACGTCATTGCTACACAGAATTCGACTGGGTGTTGCTTTCACCCATCGCTACGCGCACCTCATCGGCCAGTCGAACAGCCCTGATTGTGAACACTGCCAGAAGCCTAAAACGCTGGAACTCATACTGCGTGATTGCCCAGCATATATGCTGGAGCGAAGGACGTTGGAAAGTTCCCTAGCCAGCGTTCGCAGGCAACCATTGGCGGAGGCCGCTATCCTCGGCCCATGGCTTGACAGTGCAATTACAATGCGGGCCACTAAAACACTGTTGAAGTTTCTGCATGACACCAAGCTGGACAAGCGGCTCTAGCAGGGCAACTGTCTCATATACAGAGAGAAAGAGGGAAGCAATATCAGGAAAGTTACAGAGTATGCAAATTTTTGGCAACTGGCGGTCGCTGTCAAGGCGTGTAAATATTTCAGTATCCCCCAAAAAAGTTAAAGGACGAAAACAATTTCGGGGAGAAGGGGGCGGGACTAGACCCCCTGAACACCTTCCCCTCCACCCCTTCCCATGGCCCTGGCACACCGCAGCCCGAAAACTGTTGCGGAACTCCCATTAACAGCTTCGCTACGAGGTATGAAAAAGAGAGCGGCGAGTCCCGAGCTCACCGACTGCAAAGGGTGCACCACCGCGTAGTTCCTTGTATTGCGGCGAAGCTGCTAGAGTGATTTGCGGCGTCAACTTCAAAGCAACACCGGGAGCTATGAGAGACGCCGTATAGGAGGGCACGGTCGAGGGCTACGGATTAATTTTGACCACCTGGGCTTTCTTTGACGTGCACCTGAATCAGCCGGGAACTACGAACCCGCAACCTCGTGCTCAGGGGCAGTACGCCATAGCCGCTGAGTCACCGGGGCGGGTCAGCGATGCTGTTAATAAAAAAGTAACTGCAAAAAAAGTAAAATGCACATTTCTTATTTAGCGGCTATAGTGGCGTAGCCTGCCGTTGACAGTGAAAAATGATGCCGGATTGAAGCGTAAAAAAATAAGAAAAAAAAAGCAGGTGAGATGCTGAAGCTTATCTCGCTTAACCCACGCAAAAGCCGAGTCTATGCAGAAGTTATGGAACTACGCCGCAGCCATAGAGGACAGTTCCAAAGCCTAGTTCTACGATCTGGGCCTGCGACGAAATTACACGGTCTGCGTTTAAAGGCGACATTAGCTTGTAATGAAGCCATTATACCTAAAACATTCCTACTACATCGTAAGAAAAACATGACCGATAGGACTCACCAGGAAAAAAATAGTCAGCATGCCTTCGTGGCACAATTAAGCTGTAATTTCTAGCTGAATATTAAATGAGTGTTTCTCTTGAAAGTAAATAGTACTGCGCGTTAACTAGAGCAATAACAAAAACTCCCTTTATAGTATTAACTGCTTCCTATGTAGAAATATTGCATGGCTTTCTCAGTCGTCTTCAGTTCACTGATACCAGACATGTGGCTGACGGGCGTGTCGAAGTTAATTCATTAAAAATAACAAAAAAAAAAGAAGTGTGATCCAACAGAAAGCACAGAATGCATACGGCTACACCCAGGAACGGGATACAAACTTCTTTGTTTAAAAGGAAGCTTTAGTGTGGGAGCTCCTACGTGAATGGAGAAATCGTTTTTCTCGAATACCACAGCACTGACTTTCACGGTTTGTTGCATTTAAAAGGAAAAAAGTTAAAATCTATAGCGACTCTGGGTAGCAGATGTTTTATTTAGGCTATCAATGTTGTCACGAAATATTGTTGAAAACTGCAATATTAAAAAAAAAAACTAAAGTATGAAGTTTATCGTAACTTGGCAATAAAAAACAATACAATTCTGTAACTTGCACCTAATAATACATATAAAGTAGACAAAATTGGTGTATCGTACACCACTGTGAAATACACACCTAATATGTGAGTAGAACTTTTTGCGAAACCCTCATAAGCACTATAATTTTCTGTAGGTTGCAAATTAATATATCAAATTTATCCGCTTTAGATGCTCTAACAGATGCAGTTTACGAAAATGCAATACCCGTTTTTTTTTGTGTGTGTGTGGTTATGGATTTGTAAACTTCGCTCTTCAATTTCAGAAACTTACCAATTTTTGTGAATTCTAAAATGAGATAAAAATTCTACTTCCTAGAGCTGTCAAAATTTGACGTTTTCTCTCAGGTTCAGCAAATTTCATTCAAACATGTCTAACGGTTGTCTCATAAAAGCATTTCTGCGTTTTACATGTAAATTTGAATAGAGAAATCGGAATCGGCCCCAAGTTAAAGCTTTCTTTTAAGAGGATGGGTGGATAAGAGAAGACTACATGCCGACTACTGATACAAACACGTCCAACTGAAATCTGCGAGACACTTAACATGACAATCACAGTAGGAAATGCTCGCGTTTATTTTGCGACTCCATGAGCACTCTTAGCTATTGTTACTAGCAGATTCAAAAAGGGGGGAGGGGGTTTCCGTAGCCCCTTCTTCCCCGTGACATGCCGGGTGTGTAGCGAATGTGTTTTACAATGAATATCGGATGTAAGGAAGGCATTTGTATCTGACAAAACTTCATTTCGACTTGCAAGATGTATGACTACAGATCTCGAAATCACAAATCATAGTTGCACATGACACAACAGGCTGCAGAAGAGACTGGCATCATTAGGTGTTCCTCGTGCCTATGCTGGCTCGTAGATCTGTATAGACTTCTGCAGCTGAATGCTCTAGACACTACTTTTACAACAAATTTCATTACCAATCCTTTTCTACAATTGTACACAGTGCAAGCAAAATACAAAAGAAAGTATTAATGATTGATAAAGAACAGACTTGTGAGAAAACTGAAGTGAGAAAACCAACATGGTGGAAGCCACAGACATTACCGAGCTCTGGGAGCATGTTGCTACCGACAATGAAACAGGTCACACTTCCTTCGATGGAGGAGTTTCATAGTGCAAATAGCGCTGCCTCGTTATGCGAAGAGATCTCCATTGGGGCGATAGTTGTCTCAACAGATGGCGGCGTTGCGCAACAGAGGCGATGAGAATGACCACGACGAGTCTTTGACACTGACCCTGATGTCCACGCAAAGGCCAGTCGTCTATCGAGTCGCTCACCGATTTCATGCACACTAAATTGTACCCGCTAGTGTTTGCAGAGCAGCTGGATGTGACACGCACCGCAGTAATGAACCTAAAGCTCCCGCAAAAGCAAGTGCAGATTTCAGACTATTTCAGTGTGCCTAATGCTTGATACGCTGTTTGTATAAATAAATGTTTATTTTTCAGTCTATTTTATACGTCTGTTTATTAGCGCAAGTGGTAAACTTGGTTTCGGAGCTACAAAGGTATGTTTGGCAGCTTCTTTTTCAGTCCAGATATAGCGATGATCGGTTATAATAATCGGAGTTTTTGTTGTTCTTGGTATTATTTTAAGTGGACTGCACTGTACAAGCAAAGTACAAGCAAATTTTCATTGCAAATTTAACATGACAGCTCTTCAGCAAACAGTTCATTTTCAACGGAGCAGAATTTCCCAGTCAAAGCTACATGAGATTTCACTATGCTCTTTAAAACAGGCCAGATTTTCAAAGGACACTGCTGTATCGAGGCCGACTTATTTGACTATTTCTTGGTTACATAGCCCATACACCACACAATGCTACAAATGAAAGTCACGAGACAAAATGCAGAATGAGTAACAAAGTTTATTTGGCGTCCTGACACCTTCCTTCAGAAGGGAGACGAAGACAAACATAAAGGACATACAGCACATACACGCAAACACGTCTACACGCTTTCCCCTTTGGCTGAGTGAAAGTGTAGCACTGGAAACGATAAATACAATGAATCATGTGATGTCAAGTTCAGCAGTGAAACTGCCTCAATATGCATAATATATTTCTGCTTCTCCTGTGCAATCACCATAATCTCCTAACTTGAAACAAGGCAGCTGGCAATGTCTATTCAGCTTCTATGCAGACAGGGCGATAGCATCAGGCAAACAAATGCAGGGTGTCGCTCATTGTGATGTCAAACAGCAGTGATAACTTTGCAATGTCCTCTCAGCTATTCATTAGGTTTAGCACCTCATGCAACAACGGTTGGTGAAATGGACCACTCTGCTGTCTCTTCATGCAAATGACAAGATGTATTCTCCTTATATCAGTGCCTTTCGTAGCGGAAGCATCCAGCGAGGCTGAAATGAAGAATGCAACATACTTCAGTCAAAAGCTGTAACCCAGGGTTCCCAAGCAGACCAGAATAATATAGTCAGACTTTGTTGCAATGATTCAAATTCAATGCAAAAATACCTTCGTTATAGCTGATATTCATTGTAAGCATATATTTGTTACACAATATCAGAGACAAACATTTTGGATTTACTGATAATTCATTATATTGAGCTTTAATTACATTCAGAACGATGGCTCAAGGTTTTTTTGTAATGAGAGAGAGAGAGAGAGTGGGGGATACAAGGAAGGCCGGGATGCTAACTAGTCAGGAGTCTGTTTGCTACCCTATGCTGGGGAAGGAGAAGGGCGGAGAGAGAGAGAGAGGGTATAGAGACGTGCACAGACATTCATTGAGTCAAAGCCACTCCTGCAAACCAGACATTTCCAGAAAACACAAAAGCGCCTTCATTGCCTTCTGAGCTGATGATCGGTGGGGACGGTGCTCTAGTACTGTCTGTTCACTCAGAGGACGATCATCTAGTTTCATCAATGTGTTAAACAAAGATTGTCTTTGTGCTTGAAATTGAGGACAGTGCCACAATAAGTGGTCAATGTTCTCCTCGCATCTGCAAACATCACATGCAGCACTATCAGCCATTACAATTAATTCTAAGTAAGCTTTCGTGAAGGCAACTCTCAGCCACAACTGACACAGAAGAGACTATTCACGTTGGTGCAGTCTGGCCGGAGGTCTTAGTTGCAGTGAAGGGTTTAGTCTGAGCAGTCTGGTGCACCTTGTATGTGCGGTATTCCCCTCTGCTAAGGAGGGTGTGTGTGCTAGAATGCGAAGTTGTCTCGCAGCGTCAGTGGTTGAGAGAGGAATGGGGAAGCAGTGGTCTTCTTTGTTTGACGTCCGAGCTGCCTGATCTGTGTCATCATTTCCAATGACATCGCAATGACCTGGTATCCATTTAAACAAGATATCATAGCCTTTTTCTCTGAAGTGGTGCACAACATCCCCGATTTCACACGTGAGCTGATCGTGAGTTCAATGTTGGAGAAACGACGGCACACATTGCAAGGTCGGCCTTGAATCGATGAAGACTGCCCATTTTTGAGGACTTTCAGCATTTATCACATGGAGTGCATCGTGGAGCGCTGCGAGCTCTGCAGCTGTAGACGTAGTAATATGGGAAGTAATGAACCACTGGGTTATTCCCAATATTGGTATAACTACAGCGCCACCAGAACTGGTTATGTAGTTGGCCATCAGTATAGACATGTGTGCAGTCGCTGTATTTGTAATGAGGAATTGAGAGAAGTTCCACACCTAAAGTTCTGGGTTCAACACTAAAAGCATGTCACTGTCTTGAACAGGGGTTTGTCACAGAATGCCATTAGCCCTAAGCGATTCCATAAGACAACGCGAATTTGGGGCTAGTTCACTGACGCATGCAACTTGGCCAGCTCCTGAATGCAAGCCGCAACCACGTCCTCATTATTCACACCCTATTTCCTCTTTCAGCTACTCAAGAATTGAACTCTGCACACCTCAATCAAACATGTCGCAGTGGGGCATGATGCCCTACACCAGTTTGAGAACTCTTCTGTAACACTTCCTTGTGCACATGAGAATGTGCAGCCTATTCAAACCCATGTCAGCGCAACTGAGACCAAGTGCGGAATTAAGGCTCATGTACTCTTAGCGGACTCTTAATAGCAATGTTACAAATGTCACCCTTCTCCTGCCATACAAAAAATCAGGAGGGCAGCAATGAGAACAAAGAAAGAGACTCGTTCTTATGAACATTATGAATATGATGAACACCAGGTGATGTGCCATTTGAATCAAAATGTTCACTAGGTTCTTGTTATTTCAATTACAGGTTGAAAGGGTTTCTTTATATATTGTCTTAGGAGTAAGCAAAATACTGTAACAAAAAGACATGAATCTGTTTGTTCGATGCAATAATCTTTTAACATTTTCCTGCCTGGTCTCAGCAGCTGGTTGCATGAAAAGAAAGTAAGGTGAATTGGCATACAGTCAAAAACAAGTTTTTTTTACATTTACAATAATTTGGATGCCTTCGCAGCACTGCCATGTACCCCTTAGAGCAAATGCATAAGGACATATGAAATTTTGAACGCTGAAGCCTTTTACCGTCCAATTTTTCGGGCTTTTTGCTGTGACTGCAGGTCCGAAATGGCGTTAACTGAAGTCTCCATTTTGAAGCGCGGAAAGCACAGCAGAATTCTGAGAAGTGATGCATAATGCAGGCTGCCAAAAGATAGCTTTGCAGCAATACAGTGATGTTAAGCAGTCGAGCACGCAAGATTAGCGGTGAAGCATACAACGAGTGCAAAGGGGACACTGTCACGAGACAGTATGTGTTTCTTGATTACAAATGCATGAACCTACCATCTCCTGCCACAGTACAAGCACTGAAACGCTTCATAAGTGTGCTGGCAGGCCTTCAGAGCTATTTCAGACATGGCTGTGGCGATTTGAGACTTTGAGAACAGTAAAAGGCATGCATTCATTTTTTTCGGACTGCTTGATTTTTCTGACGTTAATGTGGTCCTTAAGGAGTCAGTAAAATTGGATGTTGATTGTATTCACAAAATGTGGAAGTGAAAGAAAGGCATATGTGCCTTATTTTATTTTTTTCCATAATAGCTGCTTTATCTTGCCTGGGATTAAAGACCGATTTACCCTTAAAAATTTGTCCTCCCATTACTGTACGGAGGGTTTTGAGGGACACCGTAGTGAAAGGCTCCTAATTAAGTTTGACTACCTGAGGTTCTTCAACATGCACCTAAATCAAAGTATACCAGTGTTCTTGCATTTCGTCTCTGCCAAAATGTGGCCACTGCAGCTGACAATCACACCTGTGACTTCACGCTCAACAGCACAATGCCATAGCGACTATGTCACCTTGTTAGGCTCTACCACGGAGGAAGGAAATAAACTAGGAGGACTATTACGTCATGTGGCCAGCCTTAGCAAGTCAATTCGTGAAGTTATTCCCTCCGCCTTTCCCCTCCAAAAGCAGGCTTAACATATTACCTTGATTGGCCGAACTCAGCTTACTGGCTGCGAATGTTTGGTTCCCGGTAGCTTTCTTTAATCGATATGCGCTCCTCCGTCTGTTCTGACTCAATTGGCTTCAATCGTGTTGAGCAATGCCCCCTGCTATTTCTTTCCTTTGTCCATGGGATTTAACTCACATAAAATCCATCAATTACATGTGCTCAACGAATCAAGGCTTCTTTTTTTTTTTTTTTAAGTACGGAACTGACACTATATCTTTCCAATCACAGTTGTCACAGAGCAGTAACAGTGTATCCTTGCTTTCTGCAGTTTCTTAGTTTCTTCTAAAGAGGCCCACCTACAAGAATTGTCACCCTGCATCCACAGGACAAACTGTGTAGGCTATGTGCATGCAAGTGCCTCAGTCAGGTAGCACCCGTACGCTGAAACTATGAGAGAATAACTATGTAGTTAAACACTGCAGAGAAAAGCTGTGCACATTTTTCAAAAGGCTCTTGGTTGTTTGTGCTTAACACCAATGCCACTCTATAGCAGAACCTTCTAAGAAAGGTTGCCAGCCAATCTAACTAGCCGAATGAGAGGTCGCCATGCCATGTGGTGCAGTATACTACTTACTGAATGAAGCTAGATTCAATGGTCTGGTTCTGCATCTTCAAATTGACCCGTCTCCATGGGCTCATCCCCAGCCTCCCAGTCACCATTACCTGCGAAAACAATACAAATGCCACTTGCAGCCAGGAAACCACAACAAATGAAGTTGCTTCTGCAACTGTTGCTTCCAACAAGCACGGTGCAGGAACAAAGAAGTGCTGGTACTGAGCACTGCGGCAGCACGTGTGGGTGCCTCATCGAGACATCTACTAGTCCGCATTCTCAAATTCCTCGATTTTTCCAGGTTTCCAATGACTATATTTATCAGGCATAAAAAAAAAGTGGTAGTTTACAGTTTGCCAAGTTGCCATGCCAGTTTATAATATTGAGCAACTACAGCCAGTAAGCTGCAAATCAGGTGGGATGCAGTCTCAGAGTTGATTTAATCGTGTTTCACGATATTCCAACTACCTGACAAAGATAAAACTTAGAAAAGCAGCAAAGGACCCCATTATTAGCAGACTGTATAATATTGCATTGAAAACTTCACTTACTTTTTGCATATTATTCACTGTTACATAACCACTGTGGGCACCAATTTCCTTGATTCAAGGCAGCCATAGTGAAAATTCCCTATTCTTTTGATGAATTTTTTAGAATTGACAATTTCCCTGAAAATTCCAGGTATTCCCTCGTGGTAGATGCCCTGTTCATGCATCAACTCTCCTCTCCTTTCCAGCACATGCTCATGCAGCCCAGAGGTCACTATGGTGTAAGCCTTCAAACTTTGAAGGGCCCCTGAACCACATTTTATTGAAGAGGAAACATGCACTTGAAGTTGAAATGGGCTATTCCATAAATACTCTGCCACAAAAAGTTCTTCAATGCATTCAGCAGAAGCTTGAGTTACTGGCCATCACACACCCTCTTTGCTATACTCCCGTTCACTCTTCAATGCTTTGCACTGCGAAGGCTACGGCGGCGTGGGGTGCGCCCATGACGATCCGCCTTCTAACTGTCAGCATGACATGCAGTTCAAATTTGCCTTTGGATATTAACGCAGACTCTTCTAGTCCCGATTTTGGCACCTACAATGTGCCAAATGTAAACCAAATGCGGTTGTCCTCAGCAAGTCGCAGTGCGCTTAGCCAATGGACTCGTGGACTCCGAGTGAACATACTATTGTACTGCCAGGTTGGCTTTCACAAACAACAAAATCTTAAGATGGTTGAACTGACTAGATTCCGATACATGCAAGTTAAAGGGAAAGGAGAAAGGTTGCGTTATGTTCATGCTAATATGGTACTTTTCTACCATGCCAGCTAAATTTACCCTAAGCCACACTTAAGCCAAACTTGCTGTGCAGAGGCTCACTACAGTGAACTTAACAGGATGTGAACTTCAAAATTGGGTCAGATGATCACAGCAAAATAAAATGGCATATGCAAAAGCTCAAGCGATTTACTGAATGTTGCACATGCACAACAACTGTCTGTTATCACAAAACATCAAAAAGAATTACTGGGCCCCAGTGACTACATTATGAATAGGACAATGGAAAAAGCATCTTAATTTAGATATTTACATGCCAGCCAATTCTACCTCTTTGCAAGTTTAATGACATAAATTAAGGAGGTGAACAAGCTTGTGAAAAAGTATTAACAGAAAGAGGAAATAAAACATGACTGAAGGCATAGAAACACCTGGACAACGTTTTCCCAACAGTGGAAAAAAATTTCAGTGATCTGAAAAATTTTTCCAGGATCATACAAGTTTATCCATGTCTACTTTTTGGTAGATCTGCTGGCAGCCTGTAGTGGTTGTGGAAGTGCAAATATATTTTTTTTATTGCAAAAGTGCTCTCGGATAAGCACTGACAACATGCGCATACAGTATACATTTAGCATGTAAATAATGAGAAAAGCTGCCCAGTCAGAAAAAATGGTAGCACCTGCATCAGCTTCGAGTTGGTGGCAGCCGCGCTGCTGTTCAGCTGCTCGAACGTCGTACTCAGCCCCTTCATCCTCCTCATCGGCATCCTCATAAACAGCATCATCTGCATGAGGACAAGGAAGCACATGCCAATGCAAGATGGCGGCTCACTCAATCCATGGATACTTGGTGAAGACCAAAAAGACTCACCATCTGAATCACCAACATCAGCAGGGTCTGGGTGCAGGGCTTGGCACTCTGACATTGCCTTGTACATGGCTTCCACTGTGGTGAATAAGACACAGTCACATGCTGCCTGTTTATGCATGCAACATCAAAACCAGCAAAACGTGTTCTTTGTTTGCTTACTTCATATTTCAGCTAGAGGAGGAACAAAAATTACTCAGCTGACACAGTGTTAATCCAGCAATAAATACAGTAACAAATTCAGTTATGCAACTCCATATTGAATTCTGGGCATGCTGTCAATCTGCCAGGATACCAAGTCTGACGTGCCACCAGAGAGTGACCAAATAAAGCCTTGCTTGGATGTATTGCCACTTATCACCTCTTAATAAGTGCTTGAAATAAATTGAGATATACCTAAAAGAAAGGAAAAAATAAAGAAGCACCGGCTGTATATTGTTTGTACATGCATTTCATTTTCCTTGCTGCAGTGCTACAAATGTGGCACCTTATAGTTATTTTGGTCGTACGCAGGGGACAGGACAATCACCAGACCCAGTCCATCCCTTTTTCCTTTTTCCTCTTTTTTTGGCAAGCACTTCGTCTGGATTGTGAAACGGAGGGCATATGGCGAGCCTCCCAACTATCCTATCAACTAACACATATCAGTTTTATAACTAGTATGATTGAAAAGCTCTGGTTGGAATATGCTTATGCACAGTTTAAGGATTTCTTGCTTACTTTTTCTCGTTCTCTTTTTCCCCACCCTCATGCAGGGTATTAAACTGGAAATTTGCATCTCATTAACTCAACCTCCCTGCATTTCCTCTACATTTATCTCCAATGTTATAGTTGAACAGTAAACATAAACAGATTTCTTACTTTCAACAGACAGCCATCTGTAATTCAATGAAGTGCTTCTTGCAAAGAAACGGATGCTGTGCTACACCAGTGCTAGCCTCTCCTTTCATGTGCAATTAAAAATGTTACCGGTGTTAAGTTCAAACATAAAGCGGCTGGAAATGATAGAACTAAAGCTAACATTACAAGAATGAGAATGCATATGTGGGTAAGAAGATGTGGGATCCATCACGTTTCAAAGCATGCTCAGGCATGCTTTTAACAGCTGGATCCACTCACAATGCGACTTGTCGTCTGGCACGAAGCGGATCTCTGACGCAGGTTGCTCGTCATCATCCTGTCCATTCTCGCTGGATTCTGAGTGGTGGAGGGAGTGAACAGTGATTCAAGATGTCAGAAAATTACAGCACCAACCCCTTACAACAAAACCAGGTTCAGATTTTAAAAGCCCCTAAGCAAACAAGTGTATACCACAACTAAAGTATATTGCACATAAGCCAACAAAATTATAGTAAAAGAAAATTGTCCACTGTCCAAATTAGCACAAAATAGCGATACTTCACTGAGTAAATGGTACCGATATGAGCAAGTGTTACTGCACCCGTGAGCATACACCATGGTCTTGGAAGTGCTTTCACAAGTACGAGGAACTGAAATCAGTTCGTGCACAGTGCCACAATGTAGTACATGATGATATCATCAAGCTGCGTATGCTGTGAAAGGAAACGCGAACTTTGGCCTTGTTTTCCATGCTGAATTGCTCACCATCACGGTGAGCATTACTATTATCACGGTATTATTTCACTGAAGCTTGGACATTAATACCGGTGCCACATGGGTGAGGTTAATGTCATTAAAAGTGTAAGGCCTTTAGTTTCTCAATGCCATTATGTTGCAGTCACTGTTAGATGCACATACTTAATGACATTAAATGTCGTGATGACCATAGCTGCAGTGAAACGATTAGGTTGTTTGCCAATCGTAATACCATAAGAAAAATTATTGAGGGAGCAAACGATTAAGAAATGGCGTGAAAAACAGTAATAGGCGTATTTTATGTAGTTTACTTCAGGAATGTTCCATTTGCACCAGCCATAAACTGTTTGAAGACAAAGCGTTCGATGCATTTGATGGGCAAGTGAGTTGTGATGGTTGTGAGAACGCACTATGCCACGAAAAAGAGCTGTTTCTGAAAGAAAGTGAAGAATATATTATTTGTTTTTCGCTACAAATTCGTTTAGTATTGCCAGAATGTGGAGACACTGGGAACGACAGTATGCATTTGATGGCCAAGTGAGTTAGGAGTATGCACAACGCCACGACTGACATTAAGTTTTAATGTCACTAAGCATGCCCGTATGGCACCCCATAAATGGCAAGTTAATTAGGAAGTTAATGTCATTTTCTGTATCCCTATGGCACAGGTATTAGATATAAGTTTTTTTTACAACTTAACTTCTGCAGTGTCATTTATTCAATGCTACAGTGTACATCAGTGCATATTTAGATAGTTGCAGAGACAAGCCACCTCAACAATGTGCTTTTGTTTTAGACAACACAAAATCAATATTACCAGAAAAAAGAAGTGCCACTTCTACACCAATGTGTAAATATTCTTGAACACAAAGTTAAAGTCAGCAGATACATAATGATAGCTACCCATAATAAGCGTATTCCCAGGCTTTGTTTGTGAACAATGTTATAGGATGGTTGCTTGACATACTCACCTTCTTCGCCTTCACCCAGATCACCGTCAATCATAAGATAGAGGCACTCCTCTGGAAAGGCTCGCAGGTCCCGTGACAAAGCATGTAGTGCCACAGACGGGTACTCCAGTGAAAAGCCCGAGCTGTCTTGGCCAACCCATGAGACACGGCTGCATTAATCAGAGCACATGATGAGAGGCTACGCAATGCGAAAGTGAAGTTCCGTGTAGAATGAATGGAGGTCGAGATTATTCTTACGCTTTGCAAATGTAATAACATCTATTTCTGAATGGTTGGTTTCAATGTTACAAAGCTGCACACGGCTAATTAGAAAGGTTATAGTGAAGGGCTCCGGACAAATTCAACTGCCGAGAGTTCCTTAACATCTGTGGAAATATAGGAAGATGGCTGCTTTTGCATTCAGTAGCTGCAGTGATGTAGCTGCTTCAGCTGGGGGCACTAACTTCAACCATATAACAGACAGAAACATTAAAGAGCCCATGGCAAAGTCTGAGAAACAAAAAGTCGATGGCCAGTTCTACATCGCTCAACTGCATGAGCTCTTGCTCACTTCTTATTCTTTTACTGCAGTGCTCGTACCATTGCAGTTGTGTGTTACTGCCAATGACAGCAGTGCCATGACAACAAGTTACAGGAAATGACATCAAATTACAGCAGTATTGTGACAATTGTGACAGTCAGTGCTGCAAGCTCAATAGATGGTGACCTCAACAGATACACTCAATAGCTTGTGACATAATATGCAAGAGAGAAGGGCATGGAGGCAGCAACTAGCCACCAATCTGGACACATAAACACTGGCTCTGTTCTTCTTTGGGGTTACTCATGGGCTCCAGTACACACAGTTTTTATATCTACTTTGCAAAAAGCTTGGGTAAGTTGCACAAACATGCACACATTTGTAGAAGGGATTCATGAACAGTGATGATAACATTCTTGACCAAATGAAGACACTTTCTGAGAGCCAGATTTGTAACTGACAGCAGTTTTTCATACCCACCAGACACACTGCAGAAGTAGAGATGGGAAATGTGGTATTACACACACACATACATACATACACACACACACAAAAAAAGACCATAAAATGTTATCTGTATACAACATTTGAGCACTAAAAAGTGAGTAATGACTCTGGAAAAGATATCGCATAACCTGTCAAAATAAATGTGCACAAACTTTGAGCATATGAGGCAAGGCAGGACCTGCAAGATTATGCCACCGCAGAATTTTTTTTTTTTTTCCCGGTAATGCTATATAACGCCTGAGAATATGTGGGGTGAGGTGCACATTTAGGCTGTGACTGCCTGCCAGTGTCTGCTTGGTCTCACGAGAAGAATGCACTCAATTCCCACTGCGCTTGAAGCCAAGTGAGTTGGTATCACTTCTGTGCATCACATCCGCCACAGCCTATGCAAGTCACTCTGAAGGCTATTTATGCAGTGTACAATGTTACATCTAGGGTTAAGCGTAACATAGGAAAAAAAAGTGGGGAACACTGACAGGCAAGCGCATCCCCCATCTTTTGCAATGGAAGATAACAGGCTTTTCTGCAGCCTTGAAAACAAGCTCACATGTATATTTTGGGTTTATGAGGGAAATCTGATGGATGCATAAATAAATCATAGTTTGACAGTCAATGTCATCTGAGGAACTGGGCAATATAAACTGAATGTTCTAGAAACGCTACATTAAGAGGTAAATTGGAGAGTATATAGCTTGTGTCATGGTGGCCACCTGATATTCTTGAACACACACAAAAAAAAGAAGACCATTGCGTGTCGTGATATAATGCTGCACATTTCACCCTAAAAGGTGGTTCTTTCAAGTGTCACACATTTAACAGAATAGGGAGATGCGGTACAACGTTTATCTATTGGTAAAAGCTTAAATCTCGCATGGTGAACGAGATGCCAAGATGAAACAACTTAAGGTCCAGGTTCTGTGTCGTGACCATTAACGCATATCATGTGCATGAGGTATAGAGTGAAAGTAGTGATAAGCACGTATTTATGTAGTGCGTATGTGTGTAAAGGCGCGAGAAGGCCTAGGGAACATTCAAAATGCCATTACATACTACTCAAGAGAAGTATGCGAGGGCGGCCCACTTTTCAAGTCGGCCGCCCTTGCATGCGCACTGTTACCTTTTCTGCCTCATTCTTTTGCCATGCCGCTACAGATTGGAACAACCTGCCCCACCAAATCGCCGCCATCATTGGCCCTTGTACGTTCATAGAGTGTCACTGCGCACTTTTCAGAATGAAAATTACTTGTGGTAACAGACTTATATGCTCGTGCAAGTTTAGTTTGTATTATTTAGGTCTATGTATTTGCGCTGACGTAGGTAACACTTTAGCTCATGTAGTTTTTTGTTGTTGTTTGTGTGTTCAGTTATGTATTATGCAAACTACGTACTAATGTATTCCCACCTCTTATGTAATATCCCTATCACGGGGTTTTTAAGGTAATAAAATGAAATGAAATGAAGGGGTGACGATATTAACATCGCTTGTAACTGTCACAATGGGAGAACCCCATATAAGAAGTCCCATAGATTTGCAGCATTAAGACAATAGCTTCAAAACTGGTTAGGCAGAATAAAAGCTGACATTATGTAACTGGCAGATAGGGCTGCACTTGAATGAATGAATGAATTGTGTTTTTATTTCTTTTCACATTGAAAAAGAGTCGCATTCAAGTCGTTATTGATCTGCAGGTCCTACGCTCTCCTTCGTGCTAAGGTACGTACGTAGTCTCCCAAGTCATCACACAGAAGCTGTGAGCGCGCATTCGTGTGTCCTTTAATCCGTGCTTATAAACTAGCCAACGTTTCCTGCAGTTTGTGGGCTATGTGAAATATCCAGCATCGCCCACCTCTCGGCGATGTAGAGCGTTCCCTTGCCCAGGCCCCTGCTTTGGATAAACGCGGCCGTCGCCTCCTCGCGATGACGGATGCCTTCGTCCGGTGGCGGGAAGCTGGTAAGGATCACCATGTTGTCGCACGAACACCTGTAGAAGCAAAATGAAAAACGCGCTCAGCAACAAAACTACTGAAAAGAAGCCACTCGGCCACACCCGCTCGATGAGCACCTACGTGCGTTTATTTCCACATACGAGCCAGAACTTGCATCGATTTGCTCCAGCCGATGCGCCCGTAATGGGGTTATATCTACGCTGTATATCACGCCGCAACACGCTGCAGCTGGTCAGACACACGAAATAGTGATCAAAACATGCGACCACTACAGCCCTAGTCTACAGTTACTTACACCGTTAACACAAGCAACACAAAGACGAATAAATATACTACAGCCGCACCGTTGTGCCGATTTAATACGTTCAGGCTGAAGCAGAAGCAGATACTCCTAAGAGAATCTTCTGGAGCCAGGTGCGCGATGAAGGCAGGCGCTCCTGATATGCCGAGAATCGTGCCTCGTGCGTGCAGCCTTTCGCGGCTTCCAATGTTGCTAGTTGGTTGATGCAAAAGTAGCACATGAGTATCGTGAGAGGAAGGACGAAACTGTTGACTGGACGAAGGCTTCAGTTGGCTATGACGAGTTCATCGGAATGCTTTATGTAGTGTGAGTAATACGACTAGCGCCTGGGAAGGAACCATACTTACTAACGTTGGCCGACGCAAGAGTGCAGCACGTATACAAAAGGCTTTTCCTGTGATAATTTTTTTTTTTTAACACGCCTGATGGTTATGTGAATGTGATGTCTAAATCTTCACATGATTGTGAGACATCTTTTCAGATTCATTTCCTCAAATACTTTTGCGAAAGAAAAACTGGACGAAGAGTCAAACTTCTAACTCAATCTCAATGAAATCATCATTACAACAATAACAATGGTGGTCAGATATGGTGAGTGTCAGAAATATGCATAAAAGTGGCCCGTCTTAAAGTTTAAGGCAGTGAGGTTTAAAGGAAATGACATGAATCGTATGAAAAATAATGCATAAAACAGGCGTCCGCTAGGCAGCCTTTAAGCAGGTGCTGCTATTAAGCGGCAACCGTAAGAAGCAATAGCGCTAGTGAGACAGGTTGCTGTATACGTTATCTTAGTAAAACCATTTTTACAACTACGTTAAGTTTCGTACTATTTGATAAAGTCAAATAAAAATCTGCCCACGGAAGCAGAGTATTTTCTATTACACTCTATCCATAAGTGCATGATTTTTTATATTTACAATTATAAAAATCATATGCAATCTTGACGATGTGAATAACAAAGCTATCATCATCAAGTAAAACATACCGTCACAATTTCTCGTGCGCATAAGTTTCGGGGCCTGCATCGGTTCATATAAAATATTTGTGGAAGTCCAGCTGATCATGTCGGGAGACGTTCCCCAGGACCATCTAATACTCACTGTCCGTGTGATACGCTCATTTGAGCATAGAAATATATGGCACGTAATTATGCGAGACGTGTCCTCGGCGTTAACGGCTGGAGAGTTCAAGAAGTCGGTACTATCGGCGATGAGTAAGAACACCAGCATACCGTCAACAGTGAAGACTTATCCATACGACACGCTGAAGATCGAGCACTTGCCTCATAAAGCGAAGTCTAATGACCCAGTGATAAATACCGCTGACGACGACAAACTGATACTACTCGACCCCAAGCCGCTCTCTGCCGGAGGCGTCGTGCATGAAACTGTGCTGTCACTCTTCAGAATGGACGATTATTTACAGTACAAGACATCGAAACTCGTTCAAGAATAAACTGTGCTATTGCAGTAATCGTGCCTCTGGTCTTGTTCCGGCAGTGCTTACGCAGTGCTTCCCTCGTGCTCATCGAAAAAGCAGAACTGATCCGCGCCGGCATCGCAGACTAGCATTAGACCTTTTTCCTCGTAGCCCTCAAACCTTTGAAAAAACCATAGAGTTTCCGACAAAAATAGGAAACGATGGAAAAAGCAACCAGGGGGCTTTGCAAGCAACGCAGAGGAGTCTTATGACAATGACTGACTGATGTGTATGTTGAAATGGAATAGCGCGAAACGAGGCACAAAGACTGCAGTGAGCAGTTTTGAAACGATTTACAAAGCCCGTCCCGAAAGTTCATGCATTATGTTTAAAGAAAGTTATTTCACAAGCTTTCAGATACATCAACATGGCTACCTTCAAAATACTCCACATTAGACACAATGCACTGGTTCCACTTTTTTTTTTGGGGGGGGGGGAAACAAAAAACTGTCGCAGAGGGCTAAATTGGTGTTGGCTAAATCCGGCCAGTAAGAAGAGTATTCCACCCCAGTGACTGAATGACTGAATTGCATGTCAAAGACGCGCATACTATCAGCAGGCCCCGCACACTCTCAAGTTCAACAAATGGCCACAGAGGGCGAAAAAATCGACCGCGCGCTGCTGCTAACAAAACTAGCATAGTAATATCACTTCGGGATGCTTACGTTAGTTTGAACATTTTCCGCTGGAGGCGCCGTAATAAGCACAATTTTTTTGCAAACTTTCTCCTACAGTTACCGAAGCACGTTTATTACATGAAAAAGAGGGCGAAATTATCATTGCTAATTTGATATTGTATTCTTTGTAAGTAAGTTCATTGGTTCTTTGCCATTATAAACGCAAATAGCGTTCAGCATCATCGATCTTTCACGTGACCTCTGGCCTGGATTTAAAATTTTTACCGGTATTTTCGAGTGCATGGCGGCACGGATTCATTCGTTCGTGCGCTCAGGTTGGTTGCTTCGTTTTCGCTAAAACTAGTTTATTGCGCTTCGATGTCACGCGTTATTTAACCTGGGGTGAAGTGACGTGTTTGCAAGCGGACATGTAAGCCCGAAAGTTGGGTATCGGTCGTGAGCCATTCGGAACACGTCTGCATCGAAACGGGAGCTGGATTCTGGTGCGGCTGACAACGGCAATAACGGTGAGTCGTTTAACATATAATATTCGTCTCATTAACTTACAGGCGGAGACAAGTTAACGAACTAGATCCTGCACAGCATACGGCAGTCGGGATCCTCCGTTGCTGTTTCTAAATAAACCGTTACTTGCGAGGCTGTCGTTATACACACACAATCGGGAAAGAAAGAGCGATATCGGAACGCGCGCCTCATTTTTCATCTTATTGTAGCCGTGGCCATAGGTGACTGGGTAGCCTTAAGAATATACATATAAAACTTATTTTCGAGTCAGCCGGCAATTTTTTTCGTCCACAAAATCGAATAATCCTTTGGTAAAATGATGTGAAAGTACAGAATTTAATGTATTAAACAGTTGCAAGCGTGATAATTCACTCATATTTCGTACTTGTTGGTTCCAAATGTTCTTGCTGTTCAGTTTGGTTTACCGTAGGGCATTTATTTTTGCAGTAGTGCAGCAGTGCATCACGTTCGTGCAGAAAAATAATGCATCAATTCTAATAGATTCATGACTTTCATGTATTTGCTTGTGGAACCAGCAGTGTGATCTCTTCCAGTGTATAAATGAACGCACAAATGTTCTCATTTGTGATATTAATAATACTTAGACTGTTTACATGCATTGTATAGTTAGGCAGGCATAAATTTATGGACAATAGCAATATTTATTTAACGTGCTGCTTAAGCGCCCTAGAACAGACAGGGTATATTTGCATGTGTTCTGTAGTCGCAAACCATTACAATATATATGTCACACCTTTTTGCATTTCATATTGCAAAATTGTGCTTTTTTCAATTTCTGATTCAGTCAAAATTTCTGTTCCAGACATGCAGTAATGAGGATGGCACCAGCATAAAGCAACACACTCCACACTCTAAACAGAAGCTGCTGCCTACTACAACAAGGCCATTGTGTGGACATTGGCTGCTACTACAAGGTAAACAACATGTGGTTCAGAAATAAGTATGCCTGATATATGCTGTATTGTCTTGCCAGTCTTGAAATACAAGTCATTTGTTTGCAGCAGAAATGAATGTTTGCTCATGTTTATGGTTCAGTATAATTGGTTCGAACATAAAAGAAAACACGCATGAGTTTGGCTAATCTGTGCTGTATCTCATGTGTCACCGTTCTGCCCCAACAGAGTCCATGCCAAGCATACCTTGGTCATCACAGGAGCTCCTATCCACACCAACAGAAAGGGGCTGGAGCTGAATTTGCAAGGCTTTTACACCACGAACAAAGAAGCGCATGCAGAAGAATTTACATGAGATATCAAGTCTGCAGAGCACTGTGTCAAGACTGAAAAGAGCTTCAGCCACCATTCCACCAGCGCGGACAAATTGGCTGAGTCATCCAGGTAACTCAAAAAGGACTTTATGGAAATTCTTCGTCTTCAGATGCGCCTGCAACTTCTGATCAAGCACGGATGACGCTGGCCAAAAGAGTTCCATTAGTTTGCCCTTAATCAGCTTCCTGGCCATGTCAATTCCATTTGTGCCAAGTGTAATTTTTTTTCTATAAATGCAAGCTTTTTCATTACCCATTCTCGTCAGAGATCATTCATCCTCATCCAAACATAAAGGTCAACCGATTCTTCGCTGATACTTAATACCAGTCACTGTCTAGTAGCATAACATATCTGTAGCAGTACCTTTTAGTGCATGTTGTCATGCACAATTCCTCTCCTGAAATAGCTGATGCAACATCGACATGTTTCTTGCATTAACCTACGCACTGTTTGCTATGCACCATTTCACTTTTCTTGATGTTTTTGGCCTTCAATGCTTGCAGAGCAGGGTGGCTTCTCTCTTGAATGCAAGCTTTCTCATTTTCCATATTCCTAGTCTCGTTGATGGTTGCTCTTCTTCCTCGATAGCCTGGGTCTTTGCGCAAGCTACACTGAATGATAGATTGCAGAATCTGGTTTTGCTGCCCCACTTGGTTGTGGTCGCCGTGTTACATTTCTCGGATGTGGGGGCCTGCTCAGTTACATTGGTAAGCAGTCTCTCGAGGTAAGCATTTGCTCCTGCAGTCCGCACAGCGACATAGACTCCCAGTGTACACACACCATAACTGGTGCTCCCCGTTCATTTTTTCCTGCTGCAGCCATGGGCAAATTGTGCTTGTGGCCTACCTTGGCCATGATTTGCTCAAAACTGAGACCAGCATATGTGCTTACATGGTTCAAAGTGTATGAAGTTGATAGCCGTACGGGGGGAAATGCCTGCAAAAATGGCTGCCAAAGGTGATGCCCACGAAAGCGACTTGTCCATATTGAGACAAAGTGGGACGCCAAATGTGAGCCACACATTAGTGGCCCTCGACAGAAAAGAAACATGCAGGTTGGAAAGGAGTTAACGCTAAAATGCCGGATAGTCCATTTCGCTGTGTTGGTTGTGGCAGCAGATGCCTGCATCACCTGATTTCTTCGCAATGGAAGTTGCTCATCTTCAACGGCTACTGTCGTTTCAAACAGGTGCGATGCTCTGTCCAATCTGTTTGTACTGCTGTTTGTCGCTCCTTACCAGACCACCACATGTGACGAAGGCAAGCATTATGCCTGTAAGTAGGCGGCTGAATGAATCCTAAGAGACCCGTGTATGTGAATGCTCACCGTTGCCATATGGTTTGTAGCCAATGTATAATGTATTCTCTGAACACTATGTTGTGAATGATTGCCGTTTATTTTTGCTGTTATCTCACTTGGTTACGGTCGCCGTATTATGCTTATTGGATGTGGGGGCCTGGTCAGTTGCATTGGAAAACAGTCTCTCGAGGTAAGCATTTGCTCCTGCAGTCCGCACAGCGACATAGACTCCCAATTTACACACCATGATTCGTGCTCCCCGTTCAGCCTTTCCTGCTGCAGCCATGTGCAAATTGTGCCTGCGGCCTTTCTCAGTCGCAATTAAGCACGAACGGAGACGAGCATACGTGCTTACATGGTCCAACGTGTTTGAAGTTCATAGCCACATGGGTGGAAAGGCCCGCAAAAGTGGCTGATGAAGGTGATGCCCACGAAAGCGACTTGTCCATATTGAGACAATGTGGGACACCAAGTGCGAGCCACACATTAGCGGCCTCCGAAAGAAAAGTAACGTGCAGGTTGGAAAGGAGTTAAGGCTAAAATGCCGGGTAGTCCATGTCGCTGTGTTGGCTGCGGCAGCAGATGCCTGCATCACCCGATTGTTTCGCAGTGCAAGTTGCTCATCTTTAACGGCGACTGCCGCTGCAAACAGGCGGGACACCGACCAATCTGCATGAGCCGCTGGTTGTCGCTCGTTACTAGACCGCCATGTGTGACGACGACGGTGAGCCGTTTACGAGCTCGCGTCAAAGATTCCAGTGTATCTCGACATACAAATTTTATTTGTGCTATTGCACGAGAATGTACATACACTGCTTGTCTTCAGCCAATAAAGTCTCACGTTCTGTTCACTCACTTGTGGCTTGTTTGTATGGGCGTCAGTAGAGGCTCTTTGGTCTCCTGGCAATTAGAACGCACCGGCTACGCGGCAGCCGAGGCGAGTACGGCGCGTACGAGCGGATACAAGCGAGCGTACACGACCGGCAAAAAGCGGCCATATTGAATAATGCTCTAAAAAAAAAAATATGCGCATTTCCGCTTCCTGTTTTAGCAGCGTCATCTGGCGTCCACCTAGGTAAGTTCCATGCGCTGCCGCTGCTTATTTTCGAACCACTGCGGAAGGTACAGTTTCCCTTCTCTAAAGTTGTTCTTTATTCTATGCTATCAGTGCAGTGTGTGCATGGGACAGAGTTGTGGTGCACAATCCAGTGCCCAATTCTTTCAACAAATTTGCTTTCAGATGCTTCAAGACCTCCACGCAGAAAGCTGCATTGACAGTTTCAGCGTCGGGTACAAATTCGTGGTGCACAATTGCATGGCCGTAAAAAAAAAAAAAAGAAAGTGCGCAGCTTGCACTAGTGCAAGGCTGGAGTCAACAGCGGAGCGATCACCTAGCTTTTACGTGGCTTGTCTAAGTTGTTTGTAGGTTTTTGCTAAGTTGTTGGTAGGCTTGGCTAAGTCGTTTGAAGTTTTGCGAGGTTATGGTAGGCTTGGCTAAGTTGTTTCTAGGTTTTGCTAAGTTGTCTCAGCGGGCTTGACGCTGGAGGTTTTCGAGCAGTCGCAGGCCGGGATCGCTTTCTCGGCGACGTCGAGCATTCAGGCGGCGACTTTCGCGTTCCCTGGACTGAAACTCGGGATCCTCGACTCGACGTCGCCTCTTCTCAACCGCAGCTTCGGCGAGGTGTTCCGGATCAGCTCGGTGGCGACGCATCGCTTCTCGATCGCTTGGCAGTACGGCGCTCTTCCTGGTAAGCCGCTTCTTCTTCGGGCATCCGGACTTCGGTCTTCCCAAGGCGCCGTTGCCAGAAGGGAAGAGCACTTGGCATCCGGAGGTGCCGCGTCCCAGAGCTTTCATGTACTCATCAACCCTGCAGCACGTGCACACTGAGTAGAGGAGGCGAGATGTGTGTCGCCGCGCCGGCTGTTCCGAGCGTTTACTCGCCTGTGACGTAATGACTCCGCCCTTCGCGCGTGGCTCGGTGCTCTCGCAGGTGGTTGCTAGGCAACGCGAGGCGGCGCACAGCTGGGCTGACTTTTCTGGTAACGCTCCACGGCGTAACTAAAAGCTTAAACAGCTCCGCTATTAAAAATTCACCATGACTGATTTTTGCTTTTATAGTCTTCGCTCATTTTTTTTTTCTGCTCCTTGCTCTGCGCCTTCAGCATGGTGTCGTATTCATAAATCGAGGTTTCATCGCCGGTGGTGACCCTTTTCGAAAATTCATTGCTGTCATCTGAAGTGTTTCTCTAATCAAACATTCAAAATGCATTTCTTTTCGTTGCAACTTTTGCTTAAGAGTCAGTAATTTCGGCATCATCTTAGTGCAAACCTTTTTCATTGCCAAATTGTTAAAATATGGTGAACAGACTATTTTCCCTAACCAAGTGCTTCTGATATAGTTCTAGTTAAGCACAAGAAAACCCAATGATCATTTTCATCTTCACATGTTGTGGAGAGGCATGCCTATCTTGCATCATCCTTTGGTTCTTCACAACTTTCCCTAAAATGCTGAACCCACTTGAACACAGTTTTCCTTTAGGGCATCATATCCATAGGTCTTGTGCGATATTTGAAGAAGAAGAAACCTGATTAAAGAATGGTCCCGCGGTTTTTGTCGTGGCGGCCTCAGGTGGCGGCTCGAAGTCCTTGGACTAGGGCAGCATCTTCGGCTTGCCGGGCGGCCCAGGGCTGGTCTGCCAGCTCTGCAATATTTGATTAATTTCTGCACCATTATTGTCCAATTTCAAAAGAAATTTGATATTCATCCTTTGTTCCATCTGTTCGCTCATCTCCATTTCAACAAAGAATAAAAATGGATTGCACAAAAATCGCATGCATAAAATTCTGCTTTGTCGTATAGCAGTCTGGCTTGTACTAAAGGTACCGGGACCTTGAGAGTGGATAGAGTGAAAAAGCGGCTCCGCTACACCCTACTTTTTTTACTGACTCACTGCATTAACATTTGGTACAGACCTCTTGTGCACCCGAGCTGACAAATGTATGCAGTATGTAAGTGGTTGCAAATAAATAGTGCAACGAGACCATCGCATGTTTTGTCTAGAAGTGAACGTAACCTCCTTTTGTGTGATTTTTTTTTTTGCTCCCACTGGTATGGCATGGGAAAGTCACCACTTCAGCCTCAATGTAGTGCATGCGTACTATCAACATAAATTTCAGTGCAAACAATTCTGAAACTACTTCAATGCGTTATTTTCAGCTTTAGCTGCATTTGCAACAGTGGCTTAATTCAGACTCCCAAACGTATATTTGGAATTACTCCACTTTTAGAATCCAGTTACTTGACAACTAGACGTCGCAAGAGGCATTCTAATTAGGGCTGTGCGAATATCCAAAATTTCAAATAAGAGTTAAATAGTCTCTGCTATTCAATTTGAGAATTCACTATTTGCACTGTGTTCCAAGTGTTCCACATGCCTGAACACAGTTAGCAGACATAATTTTCATAGGCCTTTTGCAATATTTGATGAATTTCTGTACCATTCTTGCCAAACTTCACAAAAAAATTGCTATTGATCCTATGTTCCATCTGTTCCAATGCCATTTGTTGTCATGTTGTTGCCAAGTATTTGCCAAATTGTCGAATATTCATTTCTTTTGAATATACAAGTGATAAAATATTTATGTTTTGTGGCAAACAGAACTACGGGTGTGAGGACTGTTTTAAATGATATTGCTGCACGATAGTGGTGGTCACTGCACAGAGGTACCAGTTCCTGAGTGAACTTGCCGATCCGAAAACTTATGCTCATTAATTTCCAGTCATTCAATAAAGATGGCTTGCTTTTAGGTAATCTATATCCAAATTGGTTCCAAATTATTATTTGTTCGGTATTGTCATGTTTGCATCGCCTTAAAACAATCTTCGGTGCTGTAGTATCACGACTGTCGTACTTCTCTCCAGCAAGCTTCTTTCATTACTGTCATTGCCACGATACCCTAGATTATTGAAAGCAATTGTTTGTCATTTACTAGCTGTTCAGTTCTCCAGACCTGCAATTATGAACACTATTGAGTGCATGTATCAATGTATGTAAGCCCAATTTCCTGCTTTACCAACCAGGCTCCACATAAACCACATATTTCATGTTGCTCCAAAAATTAAAAAAATATTCCACTCAATTTTCGGAGGCCGTTTTGCTCGAATATCCATATTCGAGTGGAAAATTTCGCTATTCGAACACCCCGAGTTTTTATCAGTTATTTCCTGTTAAGAAGTTTTAATATATTCTAATGGTACGCACCTGTTTTTTTTTATATATATAATCCATCTGTCCAGCGGGCCGTGGATGCCGCCAGGACCCACGAACTCCTGGCCGTCACCTAGGCGGGGGGCCTTTGGCCCTCTCCAACAACTCGCAGGACACACATTAAAGTTGTTTCCTCCTCCTCTTTATCCATCTTTTGCTGTGCTTTGCTTTGAATTAATTATATTGCAATGGTACATGCAACACTCTGAATTTCACTTTAATTCAGACGGTGCAGTTACATTTAAAATAACTGACCACCTCTATCCTCTTTAAACACTAGTTTTGTGTCTGATACTTCACCAATGCATCTTCTGCAGTTTGAATTTGAAGTCTTTCCTCTAAACTCTGCCCATCTCCATCATCTTCCCTGCTCTTAATTTCTGTGCCTCTCTGGACATTTCTTGCAAGTCCTTGAGAGCAAAAAAATGTTCTTGGCCAACAAGATACGGTGCTCACTCAGTGTTGTTGTATTGCTTACAAAACCTGTTCACAATAGTTTGGACTTGTGACCATGAAAGACTCGAGCTCAATTTGCACAGGACACCTTGATATTGGAGTGAAATATTAAAACAAGCATTCTGGGAACCATTTCTTTTGCTTCCTCTTTTTTCACATCCTGCTTCACTTATTGCTGCTGGAGTTATCCTTCATCTTGGTGCATGCTTTCAACTGTCTTGTACACCACAAATGATGCCATGCAAGGTACTGCTACCCCTAGTACTCTTCGTTGATGTCATAATGGTGCAGTTGTAAATTTTGACAAGGGAAAGTCCCATGTTCAAAACTTAATGCACCTTGTTTTTCTTGTCTTGCACTATATTCTTATGGCATGATGATCATCACTACCAGGGCGATACTATCATGACCTACCTCGGCATCACAAATGCAGCATGAGAGTTCCTAAAACACATCGCTGTAAAAAACAAGCTGCAGTTTATTACTCAACCAATACATTCACTGTGCAGCAAGTTAGTTGTACCAGCATTGCTTGCAACAATCAACCTGAATATAAGCAGGTACATAACAAATCATTGCTCCACAGTGGGCCACTGTGAAGAAACAACTAACCCAATGTGTAGTCATTGATGTCTCAGGTAGCTAATAAAAATATACATGCCCACATCACCCACTGTTAGATTTCCTGCAGTGGATGTCTGTCAAATATCCGCCAGATTATACTTATATGACTTTCGTAACAATCAAAATTCAACACCAATTGTTTGTCCACAGGGTGTCCTATATCAAACTCGGTGCCTGAATCTCCTAGCGGATACCCGTGGCCGGTAGCAGTAGCCCGAGTGCAACTGGCAGCGCAGATGTAGTCACCGTCATGTCTCCATGGCAGAGCATGTCAGTTGCAAATAAATATTACAGATAATAATTATGCAATAATTATTATACTAAGCATCTATACATGAATATTCCCATACTAATAATGTCAATTTCATCACGACTGGTGCACTGATAACAGCTGCAACAGTCTCCAGTGAAGGCACAAATCAATAAACCGTGGTACGACATCTGCAATACCTTCACTTGGAGCAAATATTTTGTGCTCTCTGTAGTTTTAGCCCATCTGTGTTGCAACCACACTGCAGAAATAGTTGCATGCATCGCACAAATGGACAACCGGCTACTTCTAGGAAGCTAAAGACAGAATCATGCACTTGCGCAACACTCACCTAGCTAGGTTTACTCCAGATGTAGCCTCCACTGCTGCGGCAGCACCAGTAGCTGTCTTCAATCTAAAGCATCAAATGTTGATGTGCCCTGCCCCAATGGAATGCTCACATCAGTAACCACCAATGCAACTGCATGGCTCTAAGTTGCCACAACCTATAGCAACAAATAAAAGCAGGAGAGGGAACCCCAACTGGCTCAATGTACAGTTTGACAGATAGTCGCTGAGCTTGTGCATTTAAATGGGGAGGGGAGGGGAGGGGGCAATAGCGCCTACATCATGCCTAATGTTCTAGAGAAAAACCCCCCTCCTATATAGAATAATGAGGATTATGTGACATCAGCAAGCAGTTGACGACATCTAGAACAGACTACGCTTATGACAAGTGGGGATTTGTTTTTTATTTGTCTGCCATGCTTATCATGCCAGTGCACCCAACACTGACCACGTCATGAAACATTTTCCTGGACCAATTTGTGCTTGCTATCCATATGGTGTGCTCTTTTCAGCACGGGAATAATGGCACAATGATAGATGTGTCCTCTATAAAGGCAGTTGAAGAGCTCAAGCTGGCGGTGCCAGCAACAAGTGCCAATGCAAGCATGCCATATACATTGAAGATTTATCCATACAGTACTCTGAAGACTGAGCACTTGCGTCATAAGGTGAAATGCAATGATAGCACAATAAATACTGCCAATGAAAACAAACTGACGCTATATGTCCACATGCCACCTTCAGCTGAAGGTGCTGTGAACAAAACCCTGCTGTCGTTCTTCAAGATGGACAACTATTTACAGTACAAGTCAACAAAGATGACACAAAAGTAACTGTTCTGCAGCTGTAATTGTTCTGTACTAGTAAAAGGCCATAAGCATTTCTTTTTTTTGCTTCATGCAATATGCATGCATTTGCACCCACGTAACTTGTCCAACACTGTCCTGGGTTGAGGTAAATTAAAATCATGATGATTACACAAACACTTAATGTACACACTTTCCAAATAGTTATATACAGAATCTACAGGGCAGTCAAATAAGTCCAACTGTGCTGCTGAAGGTAGCCTTGGGATGGCTGCTCCACTTGCAGTAGCTGCAACACTGCAGGAGTCCGTGACAGCAACTAGCTGCACAATGCACAAAGGCACATGTTAATTCATCAGCATTGTCCAGGAGCACATCTACCTCACAAGTGTTCTACATGCGCACTTGCACTACAGCTAGGGTCATCACTTCCCGAGTCCCACAATTGCTTCGTCCATGAGGTCGTCATCAATGACACATGGTGAGGGTCTAGAAAGTGAGCTTGACACCGAATGGTTGGAGGGTGGGCTCCCTGCCTGTGGAGATTTGAGTGATGGGGACGGCACGAAGTATGGTGACTTGGCACTGAGACTGAGTGCTGGTGACGCCCTTGCTGGCAGTTCAGGGGCCACCACAGGCTCCGGCGGCCTTGGGGAGCTGTGACACACAGGGGGCGCCTTCTTGCTGTCCATTGCAAAATCAATGACGAGGCCATCCTCGGGGCTACTATCATCTTCACCAGCAGTGGCAGCAGCTGCAGGTGCTGCTTTGGTTAAGGGAACTGGAAGGGCAGCTGCTGTACTGGGTCCCTTGTCTTCAGATGTACGAATTTCAGAAGGGACCCGTGGTACTGTTAGGGCCACAGGTCCAACTTCTGGTCCATTTTCTATCTTGGTCATCAGATGCTCTTCACCACCCACATCCCCCTTCAGTGCCCGCCACTGATCATCATCTGGACCTTCCCCAGGACCAAGGAGCATTCGCAGGGCAGTCTCATCAGGCGAAGGCTGGCCACCTTCGCCACTTTTGGGTCCAGTTCTAGAATGCAGTGGTGGTGGCATCAGGTTGGTGGTTTCCTTCTCGACAATGGGTTTGGTAGATTCATTGAGTTTCTTCTCGGGCCTTGCACCTGCCTTGCTCATTGTGGTCAGTTTGGGCGAGTTTTTCAGGGAGCCGGGGTTGTTATGGGCTACTCGCGGCACTAGTGTTGGAAGTGCACTGGGCGTGACACTATCACATGGGCTGAACCCCTGGTTTGAACTGAGTTTTGCAGGGCTCTTGGTGGGAAGTTTCTTGGCTGGCGCTCCAACGGGCAAGCCACTCAATTTCTGAGAGCTTTTGACTTTCACCCCACTTGAGAGGCTTCCCTTGGATGACGATGCACCCATTTTGGCCTTTCCTGATGAGCACTTATAAATGCCAGATGTTTTAGTGACTGTGAGCTTGATGCCTGAACCCTCCTTTATTGCACTACCTTCAGCGACTGGCGCCCTCCCTTCTTTTACCTCTTTGCCCAACGTTGGACTGTCTCGCTTCTCGCATGTCTTCAGAGTTACATCTGGCCTACTACCCGGAAGTTCAGGAGCTGCCGGCCCAACAAGCGGTGATGCCATCGTATTGGTCAGCTTGGCAATCACCGCATTTAAACAACCCTTGCGTGACTTTGGAGGTTTGTTTAGGTTGTTAGAGCCACCAGCTACAGATGTAGTGGGCACTATTGTAATACTGGGAGCTGCTGTGGATGTTGGTGATGGCAAAGCAGGCTTAGCCACCACTGGTGTGATTGTGGTTGACGAAGGCAAATTGAGGTGCTTCAACTTCAGTGTCCCTGTCGGTGACGATGGAGGCTGCTTTGTCACAGGGCTGCTACTAGGTACGTATGTGCTCCCTGACAAAGAAGACACTGACTTGCTGGGGCTGCTCTTCTGGGGAGACTTTACAGTAGATCTATTGTCCGTCTCTGCGCTGCTTTTTGAACAGCTTGAAGGCCCAGGCTGGAGTGGTTTTGAAAGTTTCTTTCCATTGCTAACAAATGAGCTGGTGGACTTCTTCAGAGGAGGGCGGGATGTTGATGGGCTCATGGAGCCGTGTGGCTTAGTGCTTAGGTTGAAAGCCTGCTGGGAGAGTTCTGATGACTCTGGAGAAGCAGCCACGGCTGGCTCACGGCAGCCCGAGTCGACACTCTCTGCTCTTTTTCTTTTACGTTCCTTTCTGTTGTCCATCTTCTTTCGTAGCTCTGATGAATCACGGGGCTTGGAACCTGACTTGCTATCGGTCTTTGAAATCTTCAAACTGTCCCCTGATTTTTCGATTTTGAAGCTGACCGGTGGTGACGCCGAGCGGGACAGTTTATCGGAGTCCCCACCGGGAAACAAGTTTTTTGGACCACTGTCCTGGGATCGAGAGCCCTCTCTCTCGAGCTTGATGTCTTCCCGAGCCTCTTCACTGCGAACACGCTTGACCTTCCGGCCAGGAGGCCGGTTTGCTTCACCCGGATCTGTGCCTTCCTCAGAGAAGAGCACGCCTCCTCCCCCTTCTCGGAGGAAGCTGGCGCTGTTGTCAGTGGCAGGTTCCGCGGTGGCGCCAGCCGGCTCAGCGGGGTTCAGAAGCGCCGCCTTGTTCTGCCCCGCTTCAGACTCTAAAAAAGGCTCCTCTTCTGGGTCAGTCCCACCGCCATCATCTTCTCTGCGCTTGGGGCTGCGGCCATCCGACGAAGTCGTCGCTTTTCTCTTGCGCTTGTTTCGAGGCTTGGCCTGGCCTAAAAAAGGAAACCCTGGTGCGGCAGGCGAGTTGCTTGCCGAGGGCACATCACTCAGCATGCTCATCAACATCATGTTGGGACTCTGTGATGGCAGCGGTCCTCCCAGAAGCGAACCGAGAGTGCCTGGCTCCTCTTCGGATTCCCGATAGCCATCGGCCTTGCCGGCTGGTGTGAAGTCACCGAATGAGCCAGTTGCTGGGTTGGGCCCATAGCCAGGCAGGCCAGTCAGGTATGCGTTCCCACTGCTGTTGAGCGCACTGGAGTACGAATCTCCTTGGCTGGACATGCGTGCTCGTTGACCCTGTGCCTTTCGTATTACAGCTCGCATGGTTACTGGGATGGACAGGCACCTGCACATAGTATAAAGATGATTCAAGGTAAATCACGCACTGAGCTTCTCAGTGTATAAGTGCGATGGATTAATAACCTTAAAACAGACTGTATTGAAAAGGCTTAAAAGAACCAAAATGGTCATTGCTCTTGAGCCACTGCTCACAAAAGCACTTGCCACAAGACGTATGTTGCTAGTGCATAAATGTAGTCTTAATTCAACACCCTCACCTTGATAAGATTTCCTGTTTGACAATAAATGTGCACAAAATTTCCACAGGAAAGGTTGCAAGTCAGCAGCACATCACGGAACTACACTGACACGCTCATTTCTATCAATATTTTGGAACAGCTAAAGGAAGGGATAAAACTGTGTTTAACTGGTATACACGTAGCCTGGATCCAATATTTCCAGGACTGGTGCTGTCATCTCACCAAAAGATTATCATTGACTTATCTGCAGCTGTTATGCATCAAAAAACACAAAAGAAAACCTATTTCACTTTTGTCTTGTGCCTGCTGCAAATGATAGTGAATACACTCACCGCTGCATAACTTTGCTGGCATATTCATCAGTGCAGATGCTAATGTCACTGTTGAGAGTATAGATACGGCACTTGACGCTGGTGATCTCACTAAGGTTTAGGTCAACTGCAGGGAGAAAGAAGCAGTATATAAGCCACAAAGAGCACTCTTTTGAGAAACTTGCAGTAAGAAACTGTACCTGTGGCCAGAGATTCATCCAGCGGGTGCTCAAAGGAGATGCTTATGTTTGATATAGATGTGGTGTTCACCTCGAACATGTGTGACATCTCGGCATCTGCAAAAGAAACAGGGTCAAAAACAAAGGCACAGTCTTACCAGCTCATTCATAAGGATCTTGAAAACTAGTCCCACACGGAACAATGTACTGTCTGGATTATGGGCATTGCACTGAGGTATGTATAGTGATATGGTGAGCTTTAAAAGGTGTGTAAGGCCTAGCAATTGGCCCAACCTGTGCATATATTTTCATTTCCTTGTACAGCTAAACAGACAGCAGGGTTGGTTCAGTGTTGGTATTTTCACTGCAATGAACGTAGCATCACGCCAAGTCATTTTGCATGAAATTGAGAAGCCCAAAACCATTGCAAGCAGGTGTTACATTGTATAGGTGTGTTGAATTTGCCATTATAGCAAGGTTTCATAATGACAAAAGATTACTGCACACCATAAAATTTAGCATAACTTTGACACCAAATAAGGCACAAAATAATTGCAAGTAGGAGCTGACAGGGGGCTAACCGTACACATGCAAATGAGCTGGGCATAGGCACTATGCTTAGTCCCAAACACCTTTGATATCAAGGAACCCTATCAGCTTTCAAGAGGTGTTGAGAAACCATTGTGCCTTTGCTTCCTCACTCTATAAACACTGGTGACTGACACTGGTTGTGTGGCCACTTGTCTAAATGAATGTTCACTGAAAGGTCATGAACGTGTTCTCAAGCTTCCTGGCCTTAGAGAACCCCACCATCTTTCCTAGTGTGCTGCAAAACCCCTTCCCTCTCCCTCTTTCCAACAATGTGCTTATACACACACTCACTATAAGGGCTTGCATACAGAGAATAAAAACGAAAGGGCGGTCACTAATGTGAGCGTCGAAGTTGCCAGCATATCTCGGGAAAAGGGGGGTAGGGGGCAGGACCTCGTTCCCTCTAAATCCGCCTAACCAAAGCAGCAGCACCGCCGTGTCTGCGTATGGCCTCCGTTATTTACAGTTCGGCATTTTGTCTTTAATTTCTACGGCCATCACTCTTGACGAGGAACTCACAATGATAAATAGACAAGTGATCCTTTAATTCTGTATTGTTCTGCACACTGTAATGCAGCATGCACCATAAACAGAGTCTTCATGCAAACACAGTGGTGGACCCACAAATGTTTATTTCATTTTTCGCAAGCAGATGTCACAAGTTACTCGCGCTGCGAAATATACCGATCACAACGCTAAGCCTAAATGCCCGTGTCAACCAGCATGCACCTGTGCCCCTTGCGCACATCAAGATGCTTGTCTTGCATATTTATTATGAAATCACAGTCAAAACCTCAGTCAAATTATCATTCCTAGGCCTTCCTGAACATATTTTTGGCTGGATAAAGGATTATTTACACCTGCGCAAACAGCAAGTTGTTCTTAATGGGGTAAACTCGGCTCCAATGCACGTGCTATCGGGAGTGCCTCAAGGCTCTGTGCTTGGGCCTCTTTTGTTCCTAGTTTATATTAATGATTTAGTAGTAGGCCTTAATTCAACAGTTAGACTGTATGCCGACGACTGCGTCATGTATCGTGCAGTGAAAAGTTATGCCGATATGTCTGTCTTACAGGACGACCTTGAAAAAGTTTCTATTTGGTGCAAGCGGTGGCAGATGACTCTGAATACTGGTAAATGCTACCATGTGCAGTTTACAAAGAAAAAGAAAAAATTCCCCAGTTCCTATTGCCTAAATAATATTGCACTCAGTACCGCTAAGGATGTTCAGTACCTCGGAGTTACGTTTTCTGAAACGCTTGACTGGACTAATCATGTTAACTCAATTAGCGCGAAAGCTTACCGTCTTCTTCACTTTTTCCGACGAAATTTTAAGCATTCTCCTTCATCACTGAAGGCAACCTTGTATTTAACAAACATCAGGCCTATTCTAGAATATGCATGCGTTATCTGGGATCCATACACTAAAAACCTCACAGAAAAAATAGAACGCGTCCAAAAGCAAGCAGCACGCTTCGTAACAGGAAATTATAATTTTACTACCAGAGGATCCAGAATAAGGGAAGGGTTGGGTTGGAAAACTCTTTCTTCACGCAGGAAAATCCTAAGATTGAAATTCCTTTACAATATATATAAAAGTAAAACTGGTATCGACAAAACACTGTTCATCAAGGAGCCGCATTACGTTTCATCTAGGAGAGACCACGCTAACAAAATTAGAGCTTATCAGTGCCGTACCAATGTGTTTAAGTATTCATGTTTTCCTAACACGATTAGCGATTGGAATGAGCTCCCTAATGAAGTGATGGCAGCTTCTAGTTTTGAAAATGCTATTGAGAGTCATATTCTTTGATTGTTCTGTTATTCATCTCTGCACATACGCAACTTTTTTTTCTGTTTTGTTAGTTAGTTACTTTGTCACTCACTTTGTTTTGTACTTTGTTAGTTTCTATTCCGCTTTTGCGAATTTCAGTGCTTAAACTATGTTCTATTTACTGATGTATTCTTTTGATGTTGGTGAATATGTTTCCATTGTGACCACCTGTATTTTAACCCCCCTACGATAATGCCGTACAGGCGATGTAGGTATACCGAATAAATAAATAAATAAATAACGAAATCCCACGACAATGTAATTCTCGCTACTATGAAATGTCGCCGTACTACAATTCCATATCAACGCAATTTGCCAGAAAGTAATCTCGCATATTACTTACTCATGCAAGGCTAGCAGACTCCAAAATGTGCTCAAATGTGATTGCTTTGCGCTAAAATTGCATAAAGTACCACCACATTAAACTTGCATGGCTGCCACCATCTCGTTTGTTGATCGCATGTTTGAAGCGACACGCATGTTGCTACCGACATGTGACGAAATTTTTTGCGCAGCTAGTGTAGTCCTAATATGTGCCTCTATGACAAAAATGAAGCAAAAACAAGGAAATCCACATCCCCTCAATGTGCAATTGTTTATTGCGCTTGAAATGGCAGTCGCAGCATGGAGTGTCATGCATTGGGCTGTGATTGAGCGATCGTCGGGGAATACGCACCCCTTGCTGCAACATTGGTGGTTTTGGTGCCAACCAACAGGCACTGTGTACGAATTCGGTGCTGGACGTATGGCACCTATGGGCGACAGCATGCACTGGAGAAATGCTGTTGCATATGCGTGGAGCGCTGTTGCTTTGCGTCTGGTGCAGAGTTACGCAATATCTCACATAAGTGATCGTATCTCCTAAAGCAACTGACTGAGAATTCTGCTGCATGGCAGTGCTTCCACTGCTGATCGACGCATGCACCGCACTTTGTACTGTCAGCAATGTGGATCTATATCCTCGAGCAGAGCTTGCCAAAGTAGGCTAACAAAATTTTGACAGTAAAGTTTCGTTCCGTGATGCACTACCTATCTGTGCTGTCTCATTTCACAACAATAAAATTCTTGCAAAAACAAATTTTTGTTGTGTTCCCCGCCGCTTTCGTTATTGCGAGGTTCAACTTAAGTGCGGTAACAAACAAGCCGGTATCAAAACTGTGCCGTGTTGACATCGACGCACTTGAGCCACCAATGATGCATGAATGTTCCCTGCTTATCCGTTGCAGTAAGCCTTTTAAACAGTCAATATCGTCATCTGTCAGCAACAACGGTTAAGCAGGCAGGCAAGTGGCTCTCAGCCGGCATAACTTCTGAAGCGATTCCTGCTCACATGTTACAAACTGCGCTAGTGAGAATGAATTAAAGGTGCTCAGCATGACCACTGTAGGCTTCCAAGTCACACAATGATGATTCTTGTGTGCTGCCGCCACGTGGGTCTCTTGCTGCTCGCAGACTACGTACCGCAAGGAGGATGTGGCTTGCGATGGTTTCATTAAAGCCAAAATAATAAGTTTCTTCTCTAAATCGATAAATTATGGAAGTGAATGGAGAAAAATGGGATGGGGTCGGATTCATTCTGACCATTTGTGGAACCCTAAGATGCCAGGCACAGAACCCAGTTTGAAAACTACAACATACACATACAAATGGCAAGGCTAGAGAGACAAGCTTGTCATGTTGCTCAGGACAACAAGTCAGGAACCCCTAGAACGCATGGTTTGATGCCTGCATTTATGTCTCATGGATTTTCAACTAAGATCAGCTGCAACCCAGCTCACAGTAAGTAGTGTTCAACTCTACGCTGGCTAACACCCTACTACAGCTGAGCCTCAGCTAGGGTCCCTTCCACCAGTTTTCATAATGAACGAAAGGGTAGCAGTGGAAAAAGAGGGTGTTAACAAGAAAAACAAGCTAGTTGTGCAAAGCTCACTCTGTCGGCTAGAGGGGCGCACACAGCTGGCCACCAATGTGTTGAACAACAGCTGCTGTCGCAGGAACACCAAGATCTGTGGCACGTGCGTAGGATGTGTGAAGGGCACACCAGACACCATGACTCCTGGCAGTTCAGGGCTCCCTGACAGCAAGTAGTAACAGTGCTGCTGATCTGGCAGTGTCTGCAAGCAAAGATGGTTATTCCACACAAAAGCTACCAAATGCTGTAAAATCAGTTTCACCTATATGTTTATCACATTTGCCATTAAAAGGCACTGAAGCACTTTTTAAACACAGTAAGAAAACGTTACCTATCTGTCAATAATACTGCTGTGAACCTGACCTGTGAGCCACATATTCTGCTGCCTGCAGCAGGAAAGCTGCAACCTGGCATAATATATATGATGCTCTCTCCTGCAGCTTTCAAGACCCGTGTGTGCGTGCATACATGTGTGTGTACTTTACTGCAAAAAGTACTTCAATGCGTTCAGCAGAAGAAGAGTTAATGGCAGTCAACTAACCCCTTTGCGTTGCTTCCGCTCCTTCTTCAATGACTTGCACTGCAAAGGCTACGGCAGAGCAGGGTGTGCCCACAACACTACGCCTACTGAATGTCACCTTGGCGCACAGCTGAAATTTGATTTTGCATGTTTACAGAGATG
This sequence comes from Dermacentor andersoni, assembly GCF_023375885.2. Classification (NCBI taxonomy): domain Eukaryota; kingdom Metazoa; phylum Arthropoda; class Arachnida; order Ixodida; family Ixodidae; genus Dermacentor; species Dermacentor andersoni. The sequence continues at coordinate 110,443,513 of NC_092815.1, forward strand.
CCACTACTTCCAATTATGGCAGCTGTGATGCGCCAAATGCAGTTGCCCTCAGTGAGCCACACTGCACTCAGCCAGTGGATAGCGCAGTCAGCTGCACCCTGCGGCAGCCGCGGTATCTAAGCTATGCAGCAGACCTCAGCTGCATGCAAGTGCAGTGCGTATGAGCAGCGTTTTCTTTGTGCACGACAGGGCTTGAGTGCACGTTTGCACTCATATGCTACAGTCTAGCCATGCTACGTTGTGAGGAACGACTTTGTCCTGCACCAGTTGGACCAACGGGTAGTAGAGACACCCAATTTGTGCATTATGAAATGTTATCAATAGCTCAATATGAAGCAAAGTCTGCCAAGGCGTCTAACCAGGAATGGCCAGGAGTGAGCCGGCAAGCATGCGTGTGGTCTTACCTTAAGTTTCGCTTGGTTTGAAGCTGGTTGACTGTTCAAAACTAGTCGAAATTAGCGAGATCCAGCAGCTTTGACACCTATAAGCAGGGTGGCCAAAGTTTAATTCCTACACAGGCAGCCGTGGCCGAACTTGAGGAGATGATAGTCTGCTTCTTCCGGAAGTATGTAATAATTATCGAAATATAACAACAGATTTTTGCTTACTTCAGCCTGTTTATTAAACTACGTCAATAAATATACATGGTAACAGTAGGAAGAAGCGCATTGATCCAAACACCCTTCTTAATTGACGTCAGCTATTAGTCAACAGCAGCCGTGTATGGGAATCAGCTATATTACGTAATAAAGTGCACAAAGAAGAGTGAGGAGCAGGCTTCTGTTGAAAAGAGAGCATTTGAGAAAAAGGCGACTTTGCACTCTGCCTGCAAGCTCCACGCACCATGCACAACTGCAAAATTTCACCGAGATGTTCACAGCAGCGTATGCTAACTGACAACTGTGTTTTTTCACCGATCCCAAGGGGTGGTTTTAGGACGCCTTTAATGCAGGGCTCCACCAAAAATCTGTACTATGCATGCACATCACACAATCATCATCTCATTAAATTCCTTGCATCCCAGCGAGATGGCACTACTTTGCATTTTGTAAGGCTGTAAGAGCTGAAAGGGGGAATGTTGGAGATGGTGTTGCCGTCTGTGCATCATCTCAACGAAACGCCTCAGCAGTTGGTCAGGAAAGCGACCAGCATACACTTTGTGGTTTTGACTAAAGCCCCTCCATCCACACCCCAGAGTTGCTTTTGCTAAGTAGCGCCAACCTTTGATGTGCACCGCTGTGCCCCAATTCATCGCTCATACCAGTTTCGCTTTCGCAATTTCCACTTCCAATGTTTCCATTTCCGGTCGTTTCACTTCCGAATTTCTGGTTCGTGAATTTTCGCTTGTTGCATGCTCGCACCTCTATGCTTCAGTGACATCGCTTCCACTTAAAACCAGAAGCTGGGACTATGCAGAAGCTGATGGGTTAGCAAGGGAGGAGGGCGGAGGAGGGTAGGTTGGCGGTACTTAATCTGGTTTGCAAAAACGTGTATGGAGTGGCTTCAGTTTGGACATACGCACGCGAGCAATCTTTTTGTTTTCCACTGTCACAACCCAACATTCGTCATGGACAAGCCACCTTTAATCATCATCACTGAATTCAAATCAGTGAACTTGAGCAGTGCCGTGTCATGAGCAATGTGTGTGATTGGCACCATAAAAATAATATAAAGAGTGATCAGGGATGAAGATGCATGGAAAGTCTGTACTGTGTTTTCATTTCATTCATGCGGGTGCTTTTGCATCAGTGGCGGTGCACGTGTATGGCTCATGTTGTGCTTTCGCTCACAAAACACATGTCATGTGATATTGACACAGTTTCACCACATATGGACTCACTGTCATGTCGGATATGTAACTATGATGCCTGGTAGCCTCTGAGGTGCTGTTTCAGCTGCACAGCAGCACAGGCCTCATTGCGTGCTTGCTATTGCTGCCATTGCTTTGCCCTTTGAGCAAAACTTTAATTAAAAAAAGACTGCGCACATTCTTGGGCTTGCACTTGTGAATAATGAAGCTGCCACTGCTTCTTAGAATACACATTTCTCTTTTGTGCTATGACCAATACCTTTATAAGCGGGATCAACCAATTATTTCACCCTATACGGCATCAGCAATGACATTACATCAGGCATGACAGCTGGCATCAGTGGCAGCAGCCCATGGACGCAAGCCATTTAGTGATCGCTTGTGACCAATTACTCGCAAGCCTAAGTTCGTGCACCCACGCACAACATTCCATATCTTCTAAGAGACACACGAGCGGTGGTTGTCAACGAGTCCCACCAGTCCTGTCAATGCTTCTTTATTACTCTCGGGCACATTTGTCAGACGTCAACCTTGAATGATTACCACATGTGTTCTGCAGAAAGAAAAACAAATTTATAAAAGAGCAATAGGGATTAGATTGCTATCAATGCCCTGTCTCGGCTGAGGTAAATAAATGAGTTGAGGATAAATATAGAAAGTAAACGTTTCACTTTTCATATCTCCATTCATAATCGATTAAAAAAATTTATTCAGGATCATATTCCCTGTAAAACATCACAATCATTTCAGAGTGTTTCTCTAGAATGAATAAAAGGTGCTTCAGAGTCTATATAATCTCAGCTCACAAATGAACAAGAAAGCAACAAAATATAAGCACTAATGTGACAAATGGTGGCAAGCCACAAAAGTTGCCTTGCCATTTAGCAGAAAGACAGGACCATATTCAATACTTGTACATGGCACTCAACTGCGTGCAATTACAGTTTACCCTCTTCCTGCCATGAACAAGCTGTGCTTTCCTTCAACTTTTGCAGTGTTCTCTCTGAGGCTGCACTGATCTCACTCTCATCAAGCGGGAACAGGAAAGACCTTGCTGGTACAGCACTTGGCACATACACATTTTCCTATTATCTGCCAGCCCATTTTTTAGGGCCTTGGACTTGAACCCGTCTATGGTGCCTTCGCATCTACAGCCAGTACGTACCTTGAGTTGCTCCTTCTTCCAAATGCTAAACCGAAGAGTGGTGCCTATCGCTTGTGCATGGTCATACTGCGTCAAGCCACACTTATCAGATGCCCAAGCTGATGGAGATTTCCCAAGCTCTCACGAGTGGGCCTACTGGCTATTGCGAGAGAAAGCATAGCCGTGGGGACTTTTCCTAGCAACGCATTGCAGGTAGCCATCTTCCCAATACAACATGCTAGCAACGTCCCTGTCTGCATTTTCCACCGTTGACGTGAGAGCCCCTTTGATACCCGCGCAAGTCCGGGCGTTTGTGCAGTGTTGGGTGGCAAATAAACAAATAAGAGACAAATAAGCAGTTTGTGTTAACTAAGGGCAATTCGGTGTTTTCTTGCGTGCGCAGTGCTCGGTACCCCACTTGTGCGGCCTGAGTGTGCGCGGCGGTGCGCTAAATTACACCAGGCGATGGCTGACTTGGCCCTGTGGCTCGCTAAGACCGCACCCTGGTCTGGTATCTCACATACTCCTGTGAGATACCAGACCCCTACAAAAGCTGCACTCATTTTACGTCTTAATTGCCTAATAAATTTGAGAACGCCTAGAAAAACATCAAAGTATAGCCAACTCCTCCTTGCAAGTATGACCTCCATGCACAACTACTGCCTTGCAAAGATTATGGGAGCGTGCATCCTGTAACGATTCTTCTCTCACCACATTCAGGCCACGATCACTTGAAGCAGTGAGCTTCCCTTCTGATGCCTGGTTGATGATGAGGGACAGGAGAGGTTGTGTAGTGCTGGTGTCAGCACACTCGATCACTGCATGGCAACCAGAAATCACAATGAGAGCAATGTCTTCCTTCTAGTACAAATGCACTGTGAATATTCTGCCTGCAGAGAAGCCCAAGATTACAAGTCAATTGGCGTATTTTTGCACCTAAAACGCGCACCAATATTACTAAAATATCAGCAGTAAAGTGGGGGTGTAAATTGTATGCGAATTTCGTCATGAAGTGTGACTTCACAGCAGCGCACACCACGCTGCCGTGAAGCCACACCTCAAGGCAAGGTTCTCTGCCGTTCAAAGTTTCGTTATCTCCAAGGGATAAAATTCCTCCCCACCCCTGCATGTTGAAGCTCCCTTCTCCTTCATGGTCGCCCATTCTCCTCTGCTTTATGGGTCGCCATTCTGCATTTAGTAGTTAGCAAATAGCACATGCGACACTGGCAAACTCATACATCATTCCTTCCCCGGTGCTCCCTCAAGTCTGCGTGAAGTGTTTCGAGATACAGTGGCGAGCCAAATTATCGTTGGGATTTCGGCTTGGTCGCGTTTGCTCCATCGCCGTTGCTGATGCGAGGGCTTTTCCGCCTGCGCCGTCATCCACTGTCGTGCAAGTGCTAGCTGGGAAGTGATCTGATTCAAGTCGGGTATCATGTGAATAATTCATCTGCAATAACGTCCGGCGTGTGAATCCAGCTTTGTAAGCATCACCGAAGAATGGCGGATTGGAGCTGCTGGCCAAAGATACAACGTAGACAAGCCGTGCATCCACGAATGGAGACTGTTTTTGGAAATATTTGAGCAGTGATGTATGTGGCTACTTCTGCAGATTATATGCATTTTTTTCCTTTCTGGGCTGTTGTAATTGGGGGTGCGGATAACACGCAGTGGCGGGTTATATGCGCAGAAATACGGTATCACCAGAATGTTTACACTACCACAGATGATGATTTATCATGCTTAGTAACTGCCATATTATTTTTACTGAACATAATAAGTAGTAGGCGCTCAAGATGAATCAGGTATGCATGTATAAGCTAATACCATCAGAGATAGGGCGTAACTTGAGCAAGGAGAGGACTAGGCATACAAGGTGTTCTAAGCCCCCCCTGAACCTTTCCACCATTTGGCGCAGTGCACTCACTTCAAAACAAGGCCTCATAGGTTGCCTGCCTGTGCATATAAAGCAGTGAAGACCTCCACTAAAGGATGTGCGCATGCTGCACAGCTTAGGATCTGCAAGCTTTGATGCAGCTACAATGTACCCAGAGTGACATTTTCCGTATAACAACTTAAGCTACCAACTATGACACCAAGTTACTTCTTGCTTAGCTTTTCAAATTACTTTTCCTTCATGTAACAGAGCAAACAATTGTATAGAATGTATGCAGCTTTTGATATGTTTTCAATCTTGCATGGATTTTGCTTCAAACCTTCTATTTACTGAGTCATGCAGTAAAACAGAGCTTACATGTGACAGCATGTATCTTGCGAACCAATGCCACAGCCATGGGGATGGGCTTGGGCAGCTTGAGCACAAAGCTTGCTGGTAGCATTGTGCTGTTGAGGTTGCTCAGGGCAGCAAATGATGGGAGGCTGCAAGGTCCAAGCAGCAATGTTAAAAGAACAGTAATTAGAAATATTAAGTTCGGCTAACAGGAGAGTCAAATGCCTTGATTCACAAATAGGTCAGTTTTATTACCAGTAGAATCGTGATAAGGTATAAAAAAAAAGCTAAAATGAAGGACGGGGGACTGCACCGCATAGAACTTCATACTCCAGCGCCAGCTGATTTCATAGGTTTTACAAGCACTAGCCCTGGTGCACCGGTAAAGAAAAAGAAAGCATTTAATTAAAACCAAGCAAATGCACAGACTTAAAGCTTTCATGGGTTTTCCCTGCATAATAACCCCCTTTTTAAGGTAATCCTAAAAGATGTATGCAACATTCTAAGAAACCCACATCAAATACTTCAGCAGCAGTTAATGTTCATCTCATAAACATCTATCGCTAAAGTGCCGTTGCTCATTAGGGTGCAAATATTGTCGATATCCTGCACGAGTACAGCAATTTTTGAGATTCTAATAAAGTAACACACCACAACATCGCACGCACCATACTCTCTCCTGAGCCACTGACGTTAACCATCACAACCTTGCATTATGCTGTCAACAAAACACTTGTGTGCTGTCCTATCTTTTCCACTAGGAACACTCTCTTCCCCCGAGCCACATCTGCTCCAAAGGGCATCAGTGCATACACCTTGAGCACTTAATTATAGTCCTATTTGCTAGATGTGCTTTTCAAGGCATAAAGAAAATATTACAGAGGTTCAACTTGATGCATAGAAAGTTTTATCCGAATGCTTTTATTCCTCTGTCTGCAGCAATCTGTCACAATTTGCAAACACGTTTCTACAGTATAAAAGACCATTTGATAGGCAATCAAGCAAAACTTTAGTTGTTAATTATACGTATTTATTTACCCAGGAGAATGTCTAAAAGTACCCACAGTATGTCCACACTGCATGTGATATATGTGCGAAGTTTCATCTCGCTACTTTAATTTCTCTGCCTGTGGAAATCATTTAAAACCATTTAGCAAGCTGTGGAGACTATACAAGGGATGAACCTATATGCAAGAGACAAGCTGCAAAACTTGCATTAACTGCTCATGCAGTAGAATGGCTTAATACATGAATATAATGCGAAATCCTTGACATCACATTTACGTCATTGATGCCACAGTCTGGAAGTGACATTCAAAATGGAAAGGTTGGCCTTCATCATCTTCTCTGATACACAAGTGTTTTCATAACAAAAAATTCAGATTGAATTAAGAAGTGATAACCGGCAAGCATCCAGTGATTCAGTGTTCCTTCTAGTGACCTTTTAAACAAGGCACTTTCTTTAGAAGCGAGTACTCACTTTTTGCCTTCAGGGGTGTTGGTGACGCTGATGAGGGATGTTGTTTGGAGCTTGTGTGAACCTGAGCTTTCGATGCAGACAGACACAGACTGACCAAGGCCCTTCTCCAGGATGGCTGTGAAAAATAAGAACAACAAAGTGCAGCGATGAGTGAAAAGCTGTTTAATTCTTCAGGATTAGATCCCACTCACAAGTGCAGAACGATGTTCAGTTTACCCATGCATGCCTGAAGACTGGAATCACATTTCTGCCTAAGAGAAACTATTAAAAATCAACTATATTTAAAAAATGCTACATATTAGAACCTCGTTCATAGTATGATCCTGTTTCATATGATTTCCCAGCATCAACGTTCACGATCGAGAACACAAACAATGACCGAATACAGTTACCCTTCTTTTTTGCCATTAAACGTGTTCTCAGAAAACGTGATTTTCTGGCACCAATGTTCAGTACAATGCCAAACTTTGATCGTTTGGTATGTTTGTCGGCCGCTAGGTCCCGTGTGAACACGAAAACGTGCGAGGCACGGGCAATCTAGAGCAGTAGGAGCCTGCCATGACAGCTTACCCGCAGTACTCGCCGCCTGGATCACGTGAAAATGCTGGCATGGACTCAGTTCTCTCTTCTAGTACCAGCAAATCTCCTCGCGGGTCATCACACGCTGCATTCACAACTATCACCACCAACCCTATTGTGATAAGCATCTTCACCTAGCTGTTCACAGGTAGTGTGGAGTAGTGCCATTGGAAGTGTACAGCCCACATTTAATAGTCAATAACCCAAACCAGGTGCCTTTCCCTGCTGCAGGCGGTTCAAAGTGAGCTTCAGGTTTAGCTCTGGTGGCACCATATTCCAGCGTTGCTCACCAGCTCGATTTCATTTTGGTTTCCCATAGCCGTCTTAAACAGCTATGCAATGGAAAAACAGCAAAGCGCATCTCGGGCCACCACATCAGCTAGGCGCGCGTCAGTGTCTCGTGCAGCAATTATTCTTGCAGAGCAGACACATCATAACTTCCCGCCAAAACGCCTTGCCTGATCAACCCGCTGGACCAGGCTGAACTTGAGGAGCATGAACATAAGCTTGCCGAAGCAGCAAAAATGACCAGTATGTGCGCCTTGGGCTGCTCGGGCCCTACCAGCTTAGTGCGTATTAGCACAGTGTGCTGCAGCAATTCGAACAATGCTTCGCATTAAGTAGATGTCAACTTTGAGGGCAAAATTTTTTTTGCGGCTTTGGATTGTACGTTTTCCCGATTTAGTATATTTCCTCTAGCGTTTTCTTTTTCCAAAAACATACGAATGAGGTTCTACTGTAGCTGATATGGTATCATTGGGGCACTTTGCACCTGCCAATATAATTCTCTTTTGTTAAGTGTCAATGTTGTATTGCATTACCATATGCTTAACTTCTTTGCTCCCATCATAGGCGGCTAACTTGCTGCGGTGGCATTATGGTGATGGCATTCTGCTGCCAGCATAAAATCATGGCTGTGGCTCCTGGCCACGACAACCACATTTTGATGAGCGTGAAATGCAAGAATGCTCTTGTAGTACTTAGGTTTAGGTGCACATTAAAGAACTCCAGATACTAAAAATTATTGTGAAGCCCTCCCATGTGGTCTCCCTCATATCACCATTGTTGCTTTGTGTCTGCATCCAGTGTCTGTATTACAATTCGCCAATTCCAATTTTCATAGAACTGAAATGCAAAGGCACTTATGTACCACACCCTAAGGAATGCTAACTGACCACAATCAATAGTGGGCCTTTCGCTATGGCACCATTGTACTATATATTAGAGGCGTTCAAATACAAAATAGCAGATTTCGAATCAAATATCAGAAAATTTAACACAAACGTTTATGATTGTAAATTTCCTGCTAGAGACACAGTGCTGCACAAGCAAAGGTGGCTAATCACATTACTTAACAAGAATATTACTAGCTATCAGTAACTTAGATACCTATGATTCCAGATGTATAGCACGCGCTACTCCTATTAAAGGGACATTAAAGGTAAATATTAAGTCCAGCGAAAGTGATAGAATAGTGTTCAAAAATCTCCAAGGCAGCAATATTATCGGGACCAGAACCTTAATAATCGAGAAATTGAGGTAAATGCAGGACAGGATTAGAGACTCCCCTGGGACATTCAAGCACTTGCCCAATGACGAAAGCACTCCTCAATTAAATTCTGTCATTAGTACTCAACCACTCCTTTCAAAAAACATCCTTGTATTGTATTTTAAGACGAAACAAAACACTACCTGTCCAGTTCTATTTCATTTTTAGAAAAAAGAACTCATTGAAATTACCTTTGACACCAACGCAGGCGGTCAAAAGGTTTCGTTTTCGCTCAACTCCGCGTCGCCCATGCTTTCGCGTTTCAGTAGTTTCGTTATAGCGTAGTGCTACGCTGGCTTTGCTGGCTCGTGAAAATCGCACCAACTACAAGTAGCAGAGAATTCAACTTCCATAGGATGTCACAGGATGCCCGAACGGTCTATGCCACTTGACCAAAAAGCAGCTGTGTAGCGGAATCCGCCGCTCTGTCGCTCTGTCTTGGCTCGGTACCGCTGTCTGTCGGGTGCCATTTGATTGACCGACGGCAGCAAAGGATGTATGCAACGTCAACACTCCCCCGGTTGGGTGGTGGGAGATATGAATTTCGAAAATGGTATTCAGACCCTTCAGATGTAATTTTCTCATAAACTAAGTTGTTTCTTGGCACAAAACAAACGTTACGAGGTTTCTGGAATGGTATTTAAACAGTCCACGTTGACTTAATATTTGCCTTTAGTGTCCCTTTAAAAGGAACACCAAATTAATATGCCAGCTCTGACAACTCGGTTCGAATGCGAAGGTCTGAAAAATATTTTCATTGATAGGATGTCTCTCAAATAGAATCAAGTGCTTTTTTCCCTCTGAAGCTGAAGAAATATAGAAAAGTTGTCGTAAGTATCAAGTCGTTCAAGTACCTAAGTCCTAAGTACTAAAACCCAAAGTACCAATGGGGTTTTCAGTTTATTAGTGGATCATATGGTGCTTAATGGCAATCTTCTATTGTCTGTTTTGCTTTCCAGTTTTCTTCTAGAAAACAAAAGGGGATTTTTCCATCTTTATGGCAGGTGGTTGCTTTGGGTCAATGTGAGCTCGTTGAAGCCAGACAGACAACAGCGGGGAATGCACATCATGTGACTCAGCACCACCCTGGTCCACCTTGGTCAGTGCTGATGGGAAAGCGTTCTCAAATCGGGAGGCCCATGGCAAGTTCGTGCGACATCTCCCCCTCCCATTCCCTCCCCTCCTTTTTTTTTTCGTCTGCGTTTATCTGCCTATTATATAAATGTGCCTGCTGCCGGGGATCAGTGTAATGTCACATGATATTTTGGAGCACACCATGCACTAAACCCAAAGCTAGTCTCGTGACGTGTCGCTTGAAGCTCTGATAAGAAACCATTATGCACCTACAAACAGCATTCAGAACGCTGGGCCATCGTACGGTATATTTTGCTAAGATGCCAGTCATGAACAACGGTCATCCTGTACACTCGCTTTCATTGGTCTCACACACCTCGTGACTGAGGCGCCAATATCAAGCCAAATTCTAAAGCTGACTTATCAGCCTCCGAAAATAACCCCACGAAAGCATGGATAATTAAGAAGGGGCCTTCTGGTGCACCAAGTGAACGCTGGTTGTGGTCCAAGGACCGAGTCAGAGCACAGACTTGTCAAAATTCAACAAAATATATTGTTCAAATAAGGCAGTTACATCCACACATGCACATTTTGGCTAAGTACATCACAATGCAATTCAGATGGTTATTAACAAAACTCTTGAAAATAATTAATGACAAGCACTAAGAGTTCAACATGTACATTACAGAATGAATAGGTGCACTAAGTGTCCACTCGTATTCACCCATGTTGGTCTTGAGCCAGACGTCCTCGGCATAGCTCATGGCAAATATAAAAGAAGGAACTTCTTCCGGAAACGCAGACGTTCAAGAAACTCGTCAGCCAGCTTGTCGGTGAGTCCTCTTCTTCTGCGCGTCCTGCACGGTCCGATCTCTGATCTCTCCGATTCCAGCACAGTGCTTTTATAGGCTCCACTGGTGTTTCTCGAACTTTCTGACAGAGTCGTTCTCCCATAGCATGAACAAAGCCTGGGAATCTTCTAGACATTTCTTGCATTTTCAGCCGCAGCCACAGTGACTCATCCATCAGTGCACGCGTGGGCTGTGCCCCTCTCACTCTCCTCGCCGTGTGTCAAGGTTCGAGAGAGTGCTTAGGCATGCGCCCTCTCTCTCTCTGAAGCTTCTAGTAGCCGTTGATTGTGTCAGTTGTTTGTGGAGTATGCGCTCTCTCCCTCCGTCGAAGCTGTCATGGGGCCGAGGTGCTGCTTTACTGGCTTCGGTGATACGCAGCTCACACTCTGATTACATGCACATTTGTGACAACTGGCGAGGCAGTTTGTCGGCTTTCTTAGGGTTGTGAAAGTGCTGTGAATAGGTGTGCGTTGATTCGGTATGAAACCGCAACTTTTGTCGCCAACACCCGATGAAGCATCTCTGATTAGGCCTAACGAGCTAGACAGTGTGGCCGTGATGAAAATTCGCCACCGGCGGATGTGATAGTGGGCTACAAACCATAGCAGAAAGCTTGTCGCTATTATATTTGGACAGGTGGCTCATCAGTGATCATTCGCGAGATCACCCATACAGTGTAGTTGACGGCCATTGAAGCGGCAGTCGGGTGCTTGGTCGACCAGTCAGCAACTACCGTGAGCATGCTTGCCAAGTTCGTCTGTGTGCTCGCATGTGGGTAGAAGTTGTGAACGGCACGAATCTGCATGCGTGAACACTGAACTCGCATATCTGATACAACCAGCATGCCTTTTGAGGGATAATCAGCCTGATCTTCACATGTGCTTCTGTGTTTTGCACACGTGCTGCTTTTGTTGTTCCCTGTGTTCGCATACCTGGCCAAACCTTGTAATAATAGATATTACGTGCCGTGGGAACGCTGTGCCACGAACCACGGCTGAGTCATTCACCGTATGCACCAATTATTTGAAAAACAGAATAATCAAGAAATCGAATATATGAGAAATCATAAAGTAGATATTCGATTCAAGAATCGAACTATTCGAACATTCACTATTCAATTCCAAACCGAACATTCAAGTGCTATTCGCACACCCTTACTATATATGCACTGCTGTATGACAGAAACACCTACTTATAATATTTTTAATTACGAGTACTGTTGTATGACAAGTTGTGAAGCAGTTAAATACTTTTAGAACCACGCATATTATTGGGTCTCCATTAAGCTTTCATGTGAAAAGTGGCAGCAAAACAAGAAATGATTGCAAGGAGAACAGGTTAAGAGGTAGTGTGTAATATCATAGATAATCGCTGGCCTCTTCAATTAGTTCTCCTCATGAAACATTTCCCTGCACAGAAACGAAAATACTGCAAATGCTCCACCTGGCAGTCTTTCATTTTAGGATTTGAAATGTGCACACGCTCAATGATATGGTACTTGTAGGCTTCACAAGCACCACACACCACGCAAAAGAAAGAGAGATGAAAGTAGTAGCAATGAAACACTTGCCTTCGACAGTGAGTGGGATGGAAGACTTGCTGTCCACATCAAGTAAGTCGTAGGGAGAGATAAAGAATGTGAGCTTCATGGGGTGCCCTAAAAGAAAAGAAACCCACAGGGGTGAAAGGCAGTACCAGTGCCGCAGCTTCAGAGCCAACATTTTTTTTTTATACTGCACATAAAACTTTGCCAAAGAAAGGAAAGTGTATACAATACACTCCAAGCAGTACAGTGGAGCTTCATTACTACGAACACCACATTAACAACCTTTTCAGATTAACGAACTTTTCAGAAATCCGCTGCTGAATGCTTACAAGTCCAATGTAAAAATATTTCAGTACTAGGATCTTCTGAACACCGATCTTTTCAGAATAACGGTCGTTGTTCAGTTTCCGTGTCATTTTAACAATGCCTCAGTACTACAAACTAATATTCCGAAATCTGGAGATTCTTAGATTTCCGTGTATCCCTTATGGCAGCCAGAAGAGTAGGCTAGCAGACGGTAAGGCGCAGAAAGTGGACATCGCAGTGCATTGGTTCGCAAAACCTGCGACGGCGCCTAAGGTAAAAAGAGGCACGTGCCACGCTGGCACGCCAGCGCGGCAGGTGGCCCCTTTCCCCTGCTCTGCTTCATTGAGGCGTGCACATGACACGACGTTGCAGCCAATCGGAATTGAGGTGCCATTTCACTGCTACAGACGCTGGGTTTTTTTTTTCCCCTCAAGGGGCAATTTGATGTTCTTGCATTAAAAAGAGAAGGGGCAGGGGGATGGAGTTGGTCACACATAGGAGCTAGCTTTGTGCTGGATTAGCTGAAATTAACCAAATAGATGTCTGAAAGCTATCAAAGAAAAGATCACTGCATTGCGTTCCTATTTAAAAAGCAGTACACAACTTAACAACTTTATGTCTACAAGAAATATTCATTCGAACCGCTCATAACTAGCTGACATGTGAGGGTATACAAAGCAATAGTAATAAAAGCCTGTAGTATTCGAAAGAAGCTTGCCCACTGAGGTCCATTCACAGCATAATAGTATAATCAGCAGGCTTTGAGCACTAAAGTGCCTTTTCTGCTTTTGTACAGTATGGTGACATCCAAGGGTGCCGGAATGTGTATGGAGTGTTTGCCAGTGCAGGCACTCTGGTGGGCAGCAGTGAGTACTTCTCTATTCCTAGACCCGTAACCGTACTGTACATGTGGAGCTCGTGCTTACCTCCCTTGCGAGGTTGTAAAATGCCAACTGGAGACTTGTGAACAAGGTTGCTTGGCTCATTCATGAAGCTGAAAAGTAAAACAGGAAACAGTTAACATGACAATGGCCCTTTATGAAAACACAAATTCTTACAGGTGACCGAGAGAGTATATTGCCTCAACTCTAGACACTCTTTCCCATTTTAGTCATCATGAGAATGTAGTAAAATAAAGAAGTGCGGAATGCTTGGATTATAGAAAACACAGAATGCGGAATAAAAGAAAAGAACAACAGTATGTTTTGCCAACGTATTCTGATACCTCTGCAGCTGGGACAAAATACTCAAGTCGGTCTCCAGGGCCTGAAGAGCCAGGTACGCCTTGGTCTTCTGTTTTCTGCAGAAAGAAAAGACATAATAATGAGATGTTATCAACAGATTCCAGTTGCCAGAATCTCAGCCTATTGAGCAATTATCTATAATTAAAATTTCAGATAAAGATCTGCTATGTCTTTCTTTTTCGCCCAGTACTGATCATTCATGGATACCACATCATCCCTTGCTATCAGTCCTAGAAAGTGTCACATTTCACACAAGTCTGAGTGCTGCAGCTAGCATTACTGGGAAACCGAGAAAAGCAACAATGGTTTTACACCTGCATAAACTGCCTTTCTTTTCTCGAAATGGTAACATTCCTGTAAATAATGGCACATATTTGGCACTGACTAGGAGACAACTGGGTCAAGCCATGCTTTTTGCCAGTGTTTAATACTACCCTCAGCATAACTCTTTGGACAGATGTGGTTTTTTTCTCTGATAGATATTCTAGCTGGTGGTAAGCACCTTGTGCGTGCAGCTTTCCTGTGTCACAGTTTCTACCTTTCTTTCCTTGCACTTAATGTTTCCACACTGCATTATCTGGTATAGTGTGTGTTGTGCGGTACTGCATTACTGATTTCTGTAACTTGCTTTCTCCAAATCTATGTAGGCATCACAGTTAGAGATATCTTGCTGTGCCATAAGCACCAAAGACAATTGTGCCATATTTCTACAGATTAAGCCTGAACATGTTAATTATGTGTTCACTGCTTGAATTTTTACTAAATTTTCATGTAACAAGGTCCATTCACATAAACTTAGCCAACAGGGCCATTATGAGTAATGTACAGTAGAACCTCGATCATATGTACTGAAAAAAAAAAAAAAAATGAAGAGAAAAATGTACTAACCGAGAAAAAGCATGACCCGAAGCCACTAAAAAATTTGGCAGGCTCAACTGTAGTTGACATCTACATAAAGTGAAGCGTTGCATGAATCATTGCAGCACTAGATGCCCAACATGCACCGAGCTGGTGGTTCTCAAGTGGCCCAAGACATGCATTGTCATTCTTGCAACTTTGGCAAGCTTGCGTTTGCACTCCTCAATTTAGGCCTAGGTTAGTAGCTTCTTTGGGCCTGGAGACGGGAAGTTTTAATCCACCCACTGTGTGAGCAGCCTGGGATGTGCTTTGTTGTTTTACTATTTTGTAGTGTTAAGCCAGCAACTGGAAACCAAATGAAATTGAGCTGGCAGACGATGCTGGACTACGATGCCACCAGAGCAAAACATGACTCTCACATCGGGCCGTCTGCAACAGGGAGCAGTGGTGTGTTTGGGTTATCACCCATTAAAAGCGTGCAATGCACTTCAAACAGCACAATGCCACAAGCGCTGTGGAACAGATAGGTGAAGACGCTTATCGCAATACAATTAACGGCAATAACTGTAAATGGTGACATGCAACAACCCGTGAGGTAAACTGGTACTGGAAGAGGAAACCGAGTGCATGTCGCCATTTTCACATGATGCGGGTGGGCGAGTACTATGGCAAAACTGCTGTGGTGGGCAGCCTACTGCTCTCGAACGCACATGCCTCGTACCTTTTATTATTCACATGGGATGTAGCAGCAGGAAAATGTATCATGCAATCGCAGTTTTGTGATGTAAAGTACGTTCGTGACGAAAATTGTAAAAAGAAACATAACTGTGTTGCGTCATTTTTCGTTTTCTCCATCGCGAACATTGGCACCAGGCCATTGTACTAGGATTATATCAATGAGGTTTTACTATGTATGGAGAGCTAAAAAAATGGAAACTTTGATCTAGCAGCTATGTTTTAAACTTGGCAAAGGTTTCGGCTATATTTCTTCTGTATAGATAATAATAGTCTTCTCCTCGTGTTTAAAATTTAATGGCTTTGCTTTTCGTTTTGTGGAAACAATAACAAAATGAAAGAAAAGCTGACAGTGGAGAAAGGAAGCCAATTGTTGAGGTGCAAGTGTGCTTTTGTGGGATAAATGTATTCCGTACCATGAATCAAAAGCAAGAGGATCCGTGATGTGTGGGCACATAAAGCTAATTATTTAAGGCAGAATCAAATTTTTCCCCCTTTTTTTTTAAACAAAGGAGTGCACTCACTTGTCTGCATTCAGCTGATAGATTGATGCCAGCCCTTCAAGGTGTTTAGTGAACTCAGCGAAGTCTCCCCGCCTGGGTCAAAAATAAAAGAGCATATAACAAGAACACCAACGCACAGGCAAAACGAATGGTGACTTCACTCACAAAAGCACCTGCGTCAGCTCAGGACAGCTCTGTCACATGTGGGAGGGAGAGAGTAGGAAAACAAAAACACATCAGTCAGTCGCCTGTGAGAAGCAACATTGCAGTTTATCACAAAGAAATCTTCCCATTAACACTTTTTACTGTACAGCGTACTGCAAGAATGCTGATGCTGTAACTGTTAGTTTACAAACTAAACAAGAGGAAATGAGCAAGTCAAGAGACCTTATGTAAAGAGGTGGTCATGCTAGTTCCAAATAAAAAGAAAAAGCCAGCATACATGAAACAGCCAGATGTGATATTGCTTTTAAGAGAAAAAGGACAGGCTATTATATACACATTGGATAAGAGCACAGCCCTTACACTGATTCGCACACTGCAGTAGTTTAGCATTTGTGTTTGCTGTTGGTGTGCACCAAAACTAAATGGCAAGGAGCACTATTCAACTTGCAGATGCAATATAAACATGCAGTTTGCAAAATAAATACAGCGAAATACCAATAATTCTAACTGCTCTGTTGGTCCCGGCAAAGTCCCATGTACTATTCGAATAGAGAAAAACACCCACAAATTCAAAGTCCAAAAACCATGCAACGGTTATTTTGAACAAAATTTCTCACTCCCATCGATCGCTTGTGGACAAACCCGGGCCAAAGAAGAAGGCTCGATGCGTCGCTAGCTACTATAATGTCGCATGCTGTAAAAGCGGTGTGCGCCCTCCTTTGCCAACCGGCTTAAACAGAGCAGGAAGGAGATCTTAGTGCACACTTGATCCCATTACCACGCAGCTCACCTAACCGCCGCCCCCATTCCTAACGGGTGCTTCATCACGTCATCTCCAACATTGGGCCAGTGGGAAGATGACGCACATAAGCCACCATCCTTCTTAGCTCACCCTCGCATCCACAGCAAACTGGGCGCTAGGCATAATCTTATCGCACTTGGAGTTTATACGGAGCCTAGGCTTCCTCCGGCATATTGTGTCACGCACTGATTTAGGAAATATAAGATTTTCAAGGTGAGCCCAGTGATGGTTTTGGTTTTGTGCGCTGTAGCGCACAATTGATCGGCCACTATATTTAAAGGGGCTCTCCTTAGTTCTAACTCCGTAATATTCAAATAAATTTCTGGTCCCCTGAGAGTTCGAATTAACGAGATTCTACTGTAATGATGAACAATATCAGTTGTATATAGCACAGACAAATGAGAAACTGCACCAAAGCATTCCGAATATTCAACTTGTCATTCCTTTCTTTGTCGCTGGAAAGAGCTGAACCAACAGCACCTTAGAAAGTTGGCCAACATGGTGACAACTTGACCTACCTTCATCAATTCCTTGACTAAGATAGGTCCCCCTATCAAAATGTCATCGACCTTTGTGCGGCGTTTGGCTTAGTGGCATTTAGAAATCCAGGATTTGAGCCTTCTCTTTCTTGTTCAATAAAGATTTGTCGATAAATGAGAAGCAGACAAGACCAGGTGACGTAACAAGGATACATTGGAACCTCAAAATAGAAAAACTACAGTGTGGCATGGTATACACTCCGGTAGCTGGCAAGGTTATCCGCAATCTTGCCTTCCAGTGCAGGCGGTATCACTCACAAGGGGATCTCCATGATGGGAAATCTTGACGTCGTTCACAGTTCCACTGGTTTCCAGTAGGACTTCCACATAGAACATATCCGAGCTGATGAAGCACTCCTGGCCTCCAGGACCCGTTGTGAACATGAGGCTGGAAAATTCACATTATAAGAGCATGGCCCACAACAGTGTCTCCATAACAAAATATTGTGTAACTCACCCCTGTTGTCGTGTGATGGTGTCCAGCCTCTCTATCATGGACTGCATCGATGTCACTGAAAGCCAGAAATGGGCAGGGTCATGCAAAAAGGCTCTGGAAACACTGCTCCAGCTGGATCCCCCGATACAGGAAAGCAATCACTGGTATGGACCAACATTTGAAATTAAAAAAAAAATACAGCATTCTCGATGCAGGGGTGGGAAAGCCCAAAGTCGTTTAGTAGCAATTTTAGGAGCTGATAAAATTTCACTCTGGAGCAGCCAAATTCTAATTTTGGAGCAGTCTGTCACAAATATATGTTATTGGAGCAACACGGAGGATGTAAATTTTAAATTAGATCTTTATTATAATAAAGTGAGTTAACAGTCATAAAACCATGCATTCTGCAGCATTAAAAAATGTTGAAGAGCAGCCAAAAGGCATTCTTCATACTATTCTTGTATTAAGTGCTGGCAAAGTGACTGGAGGTGTTTTCCAACAGAAGTTGTGAAGAAGCTAAGGTTAGTGAAGACCAGAGTGGTTTATTCAAAGACATTTCTAGGTAATGTGACGGCACCAACTTGCTCAAACTAAGATTCTGCAGGTGGCTGACTTCACTGCCATTCGCGAGACTCACTGGAAGCACCTAGACATCTGTGACTCACATTGAGTGATAGGGTGTGAGCCCCCTGAATAAGGGGGATAATAGAGCGACATTCCTCCTCTCTTGGGGTCTCCTTTTCCGAGTCCCCACACCCTCTCAGTTTGCACTTTTTGATTGTGGCGATCACAATGCGCGGCGCAATCGACACTATCAGGATTCGTGAACACCATGACCGTGAGGCTGTGCACCATGATCATGAGCAACTGTCATGGCACTGGAACAAGTCCAAACAAAAAAACCAACGAAAGGCACAGCTGGCATATTGTGGGTTTTTGCGGAAACGATGCCAGCACAAACATGTGACTCTGCTCCAACTCAAAGCGCGGATCTCCTCACTCACCAGCTCGGGCAGCAAGATAAAATAATGTCAGTACTTTAGTTTTATTCAGGGGGCTCAATCATGTGCGGCTTGTCATGCCCACTGGTGATGAGAATCCGAAAGTTACTTTTACCCACCTTCCGACTCCAACTGAAGCCCCTCAAACTTCGTAAAGTAGCGACATGCTTTGAAGAATGCCGCCTCAGCGAGGACACCTCCCCTTTTCCCCTTGCCCATTCTCGCATTTCTATTGGCCTACTGACATCATGTGGCACCATGTGCTGGGTTCACACGTTACAGTCGCACTCCTCCGCCATTTCTGCTTCAGTAGCATCGACGAACTGGCGAGAAGCAGATGTTTGTGTATTTGCCCCTACGTGCACGTGGTGTTGTTTCTTTGTGTGCACCCTGAACTAAAATTTTGTGACAAAGGAGGCATTTCTTCATGGCGCTTCTGATCATTATGAGCTGCTGCACCTTTGGATGCCGAAATCGATTCAGTGAAGGCAAGAAGCTCTTCACTATACCATCCAGCAAGCACGATGCCTTAAAGAGAAAGACTTGGATTCACCGAATGGGTAGAGAGATCTTCAGACCAACATCCCTGGTGCGAGTTTCTGAGTCTCTCGTAATGTATGTGTTGAGGCTTGCATACAGTAAAACCTTGTTAATATGCACCCACTTTATAAGCAATTCCAGTTTAAATATAGTCGTAATGAATCCCCCACCCTGTCACCATTGAACCTACTGTATTGGCTGACCACTTAAGTAAGCCATAGTCGCTTAATGCACGCCAAACGGTTAGTGCATAGTATTTACTTCATGATCCAGTACATACAAGCATGGAATCGGCAAAATGTCATGCACACTGACCATAGACAGTGAAATTGCGGCATGCGGACCTTCCCCGGACTGCAGTCACCACCGATAGTGATGTCAAAACATGGTAGCCAGGACGTGTTTCCTGTTCCTATAGCATCTAGCATTTCCATGTCATCATCATGGACGACAATGTGGATGATGGCCCTCCCGTGTCTGACACGAATAGTGTGGTGACCGTCATGAGGGAGTTTGCAGAGAAGTGGGGCCTGCTAGAGAAATTGGCTAGCGGCGTTGATGAGTTTGAGGATGCTATCATCACTACAAGGGTGCCATGGCGGCAAGTGAAAATCAGATATTTTGCCAATAAAACTTGTCCGTCTGTGTGTTGAAGTGAGAATTAATATGTTCTTTTGGCTGATAAGGCTATGGCCACTCATCTGCCATTGTCAGTTAATTATTACATCGCTTAGTGCGTACCTGATCCACGTTACCCGCCAGCTACATAGGTATTAACAAGGTTTCACTGAAATTTGCTGCGCACTATAACTTCATAGATATGCCACAGTTTACCGAGTATCTTGTCCTTTCACTGCACAATTTTACACAGCTCCTGTGTGACATGTACTTTGTTTCTATCAACACTATGTTGATGTGTTCTGTGAGTTTAGCCTTACATACACCGATTGGCTCAAATTCGTGGAGATGTGAGGACACATGCAAAATCTTGATTACAGAAATTTTAACATTCAGCACAGTTCTTTTAATAGAACTTGTGCCTCAAGTGGCGTGAATGCTCACCTTTCCTCTTCACTTGTTCACTTTTTTTTTAGAGTGTGCGCAGCTTTCTTTCTGTGTTCATAGTTGGCGTTTGGTCAGTCGACTTGCGACACAAAGGTGCTGATGTAAAGAGTCCGTGCTCTCACACAGACGAGTTGTGGGGCACATTCATCACCGAACAATAACTCTGTAACTTTTTGATACTCATGTACTATGCATGTGAGCTTTAAAACGTCTAAAGGCTTATTTGAGGTAGTGGAGCACTCAGCAAGAAAAATGTGTGACCGCTCGCTTGTTTGTTTCATTGCTCATTCACTCCTTTATTCGTCGGCTCTTGTGTTCACTCGCATGTTTAATTGTTTGTTCAACTGTAGAACTCGTGCATCAACTATGTCTCTGAGATCCGCTATTTAAAATCATGAATACAAACAATGCTTATATTGGAAATAGTATAGTTATGTTTAGTGACTTGCATCTACAAGCCTGTTGTGTGTCATTGTTGGTAAATAAATATTGAATCAACTCTCAAGTTCTTTAGCCCTAACCACACGAAGTTTCTTATTGTTGTGTCATTTTGAGCACTATTACAACATCACTCAATTTCCCACAATGCAGGTGCGATTGCGCTGCCATCAAATTTACTCAACCCAAATCGCACAAACATGATTTCTGAAAGAGTGCAACTGTCCTCTGTGCATGTCCCTCAAAATTATTGAAGACGAAACTCAGTTAGCGAAATCAAGTCTGTCACTTCTTGCAGGGGTGTACTTACGCGTTATGAATCGTAGTTAGTCACTAATCTGGTAAACAATAAAAATAATTTTCTCAAAGGAAACTCACTATTCTCTTTTTTTCTTAGCCAAGGAGGAATGATGTTGCTGCATTCTCATTGTCGTATGCTAAAATAGTGATTGCATTATTTATTTAAGCAAAGTCTAGGCTAAATCACTAGCGGTGTGTATCTTTGTCGATTTAGAGGCACTGGAGACATAATGGCACATCTGCGCATCGTCCGAGCCTGTGTGAGTGTTTATAAGATTGGCGAGCATGCATGAAGACAAGCAAGTCACCGGTATTGTAGCTGTAATGCATTAACAAAGCTTCAGAGCAGTGACCGTTGATGCCTCCTGCCAGCCTATGTGCATCATAGCTGATACGCAAGGATGGCAAAATTTGTCTAGGTTGAAAGAGGGCTTAATGGAGATTGGGATGATAGCGTTCGATTCTGGAGCTGTAATTTACAACCATACGAAACAAAATATTGTGACATCGGTTTGACAAAAGTTGCACACCTAACTGTAGCACACACTATGCATTCGAAGTCTTCATTGACCAGCGTTAGCGCTTGTTTAGATACTTTCTTTGCAGAATACTTATCAAAGCAGCAAAAGATGCTGTTAATAAATTTCCAAAAGCCAGTCAACAGAATTTTTATGCTGAAGATGCTGAAGACTGCTAGTGCGAGCACTTAAAACACCGTCTAGCTATGTCGGTGAAAGGTTGTCTGCTACGCTGCAAGAGAGAGAGAACAAAAGTGTTGCTACTTTACAAAGTTTAAGGGGCTTTAAGACCAAGCACAGCACCACGCCAGCTGTGTCTGCCACTGGCTTTTGCTGACGCCTGCCAATTCCAAAGCTGCCAAAGATGCTCAGGCTCAGCGCGGTGTAATTTCAGCCATTTGTCACAACAATTTGCTTGACAATCAAAATGGCACATGTGTAAGATTCCCAACCCTGTCGATGTTAAAACCAGCCTGTGTAAGGCCACGTTTTTCACACCGAAGCGGTGCAAGTGGCATCTTCAGTCATACGCGATTATTCACCTGTCATAGACAAGGCTGCACACAGCCATGACGATACAACTACATGCGTGTCAGAAATAGGGTTGCAGAAGAGAGTGTATCAACTCTGCTTGCACTGCCTTTCCAGCCCTCGCTGTAGCTCTGTAGTGTGGCAGTAAATGTCCCCACATCTTTTCCTCCTTTCTTTGGGAATGGAAGAGCCCTAGTGCACTGTACAAGAGAAGCATGTTTCCCCATTTGCTGCCAGGTCTTTCAACCAACAACTTGAGCCAAATGTGTCTTGTATCAGCTCTGAATGATTTCATGCATCATTCACAGTCAAGTCATCAAGAGCAACAATGAACTAATATTTCTTGCAAGTTGCCACTTTAGTGACCGCTTCACAACGTGCTATGCATAAAAATAATATAAAAGGTTTTTTTTTTTTAATTTGGTGTTTGGGTAGCAGATCTATTATTGGCAAGTAGCTACACTATCAATGCAAGTATACAATCCTGCTAATATATGAAGACACTGCGAGTGCCATCAGTGTCATCCTCAATTCCTTGGTAAACAAGTTGTATACTTGATATGCTTGGTGTTTCTTAATATCAATATCAACAATACAGTGCCAATAAGTAGCCATACCTTTGATGGACTTCTGGATCATGTCAAGGCACTTCTGCAGCTGGCTGCGCTCGGCACTGTCCACCAAGTGGTGTTTTTCCTGTAATACAGTGGGAGGTGCCAAATGCAAGTGCTACATCTACTACTTCACACTTGCATTCATAACAATGCTTATCTACTTTTTATTAGTGCATTTAACCAAATAAACAATTGCACCTTTTCTGCTAGCCATCCAGCTTAGCACCATCAATCCAAGCAAGCATAATAAAAGGAAAAGTCCACTTTGAGTGCATTGATAAAATATCCAGTAACCTTCTATGAAACAAGGCTTTGACGGTGTTAAAAATGTTCCCCTGAAAGTGGGACATTCAAAACAAAAGGGAACTGAAAGAAAGACACAATCAACAACTTGAACTAGGTGAAGAGGAAGCCGGTGGAAAGCTCTGAGGCAATGAAAACCCTTATGAATTTTTCCTAATTGTCTTTTACATGTAGTACCACACATAATATTCATAAACTTGCTAGCTATAAATGACCCAAGACCTACTGTCTTGAATGGGTAAGTTAAATTTACATTTAGCTGAAAAAGAACCAATAAAGCGGAGCACCTTTGAACACATAGTTGGCATAGTAAAGAAAAAAAAAACTTTTTTTCAAGAACCATCGACAATGATTGTCAATGTGAGCAAATAAATAAAGGAATAATGCACTTAAAAACGTATATTTGTTGCAGTGAGGATATTTAGGTAGCGTATGTTGTTTCATTGCATAATTTCATAGAGAATAGAGCTGTTAACTAGTACATCTACAGTGGTGCTGGAGCTTCCTTCTGCACCCAGGAGAGAGGGCAGCGGAAGAAGAGGAATGCTGTCCAATCAAGGCGCTCCTCCACAGCATTTAAACCTTCAGACAACCATTCACTTATAAACACAACTCTCTAACAGACGATGTTATGAAGGCATGCCTACATTGTTGCTTGTGGCCTACTTTCACAACCTTTGCAAATTCCATGAAATGAAACTATACGGAATGAAATCTGATATACTTACTGTTGGTGTTCAGCAATGAACGCACCCCGCAACTCAGTTTGGCCCTTTGCATAGGTGCCTTTGTACTGTGGCAAAAGTCAGACTACAAACCATCTACAACAAAAATGCACGATAGAACTAGAGAAATCTATTTCCTTTAAAGATACAAGCCTAAGTAAATTCTAATGCTGCACTCACGAAGGTACACCCCTTTCATTGTCTACAGAAAGCAAATGCAACCAGAGCAACTGCCTGCAGGTACTAATACTATAAGAACTGCGTGCTCTTACATGTGGCTGTGGCAGCCATGTTAACAAACCTTTCAAGAAGCCTTGAAGCAATGGTAGGCACTTCGTGTAAAGCAAAGGTGGTGGGTTCGGTTTCCACCATTGACAAGTCATCTTTTCATCCACTTTCATTTCTCTTTTCTTCATTATTTTCAACACTTTAATTTCAACCACAGCTTATGCTTTCCTTGGCTTCCTTATTCACTTCATATGGTCGCTTTAGCACATCAGGAACAATTAAAGGCACCTAGTTTCAGCTTGTATTCTACACATAAAGAAAAAAGAAACTGAAGGCTAAATAAATATCAATTACCATTATTATGGAAGTACATGACATACTACTGTACTGCACAAGCACTAATGCATGATCAATACTAAAATTGTTGATAAAATTGCATGTTAAGTAGGTTGACTCTTTAAAATGTTTCCAGACAGCCAATATATTCCAATAAGGGGCATGGGGTAGACTATCATGTTGCTGTATTAGGTTCAGCATTAAAGGGAAGTGGTCACTCCCAAATGGATTCTTGACGACATTCCATTCTATTTAAGGAAGGAGGGCCACAGTGCCAATTGCTAAATATATGGAAGAATATAGATTGTGTTAAAGACTGTAGTAGGTGGGCTCTCCTTTATTAAAGAGGCATACACCAGAGGCTAGTAGGAAGTTTTTTATGAGCCGACCCCTCGCATCACACAGGAAGCCTCCCCCAAATTGCTGCGAGCATTACAATCACTAGTGATAATGCTTGTTTTGAGAGCTGGTCAATGAGTGAGTAGAATTCTGTTTTGCTGAGTTGGTAATGAGGCGGTATGCAACAGCAACCGAAGGTTATCGACTTGTAGAAGAGAATCGCTCACACAAACACAGCCTCTAGGGGCATCAGGAGAGAGATTCTGCCAAGCAATAGACTTATCTAAAGCTACTGCTACACCTCCAGACAAGGCAACAGCATCATCACAGTCTTTCAGAAAGATAGCATGTTGTCTAAAAAAGGTTGTTTATGGAGGTCTTGGACGTATTTCCTGAACACACAGCACCTCTGGATCATATTTATGGAAGAGTTCAGTGATATCATTGAGGTTATGGAGAAGCTCTCTCACACTTCACTGTAGAATTTGTGGTTCCATTTTGAAAATGTTTTATGCTTTGGGTTCAAGAATGCAAAATTAGCTCATGGAGCCCTTTCCAGCTGCCATAATGTGGGGTTTGCCTTTTTTTTTTTTTTGCAGCAGTGGATGGAATCGCGATGCTCCTTAGGCACTGGCTGCGCCAGTATGTTCGGTGTTGCGTCCATCGCTTCTTGCAAGGTGCTGCTTGCAAGGCACTGGACTCGTGCTCTTGTGAGAGATGTGTTTGCCTTGAAAGCCCCACCTCAAAAGACGAGACCTTGGAGCCAAGGGCCCTTCTTGGATGGCGTCGCTGCCGGTTCACTGGCAGCGACGCAGTGGGCCAGACAGCCACTTCGGCAAAGCTGGTTTTCAGCAGGTAGGACATGTGCCTTTTTAAACTAAATGTTTTCTTTCACTTTAATTGTGAATATTTCCTTCTCTTTCTTTGATGATGGGCAGGACCACGAGTATGTGGCATGCTCCCCCTCACAGCTGGCACAGTGGAGAGTTCTCGCATGTTTCGAATGAATGTTCATTGGCACTACACTTGGCATAAATCAGCCGGCCTCGACAGTTCTATGAACTGTGGCCGAACCTTTAGCACTTAAAACATCCGAGGGGATTTGGCACGTATGGCCTAACAAGATTCTTGATGCACCCAGCCTCAATAAACTCAGGCTATTGGGGCACTGGACCTTTTCATCAAATTACACAGGGCCTTGCTGCTTTTCCCATCGCACACATGCATTTTCACTGTTACCACATGGCTAGTACCAAGTGGCAAATGGTTGCAGCTGCCAAAGAACTGGAGCACGCGTCGTCTAACTTCTGTTTCAGTGACAATATGTGCAGCTTGTAAAATCAGATTATTTGTTCACCACTCCTCTTCACGGAGAGTGCATGTGTAAGCGATGACAACTGGCAGTGACTTTGAATGCAATGGTTTTCCAGTACCACATTACGTTCAATTATAGCTCTACAAGAAAACAATGGACTGACATGTCAAGGGTTTTGGCTACTCAAACATGTAAGTACACTTACAGCTTGTGCATTTTGCAAACAGTAAATACCACTTGAGATGGGAGTAAGTACTAGGTGCTTGGTTTGGATTTCTTTCCGTCCCGCCTCATCTTAATTCATTTAACATTGATAACATTCTGCTCACTAAAGCCATCCAAGAGTTCAGCCTCAGTCAGCTCCAACAAATTATCATCTGAGACAACGCCGCCGGTTGTGTCCATAGTACAGTGCGGAGTCACTGTTACTGGAACATCACCAAATGACTCTAGATTGGGCAGCTTTACATGTTGTTTCTGATTGCAGAGCTCCAAGAGGAGATCACCGCTTGCCATCTTTGGTGCTTTATAACCTGGTCCAAGAGTCTCAGTTAGAGACTCAGAAACAAGAAAAGGTGAGACTGTTTATAGTTGGTTTTCTGGTATTTCAGAGTGAATGACATGGAATCGTGGAAAGTTTCGTCTTTGACGTCCAAAGAACTGGAATACATCTCGCACTCTTTCTTGAGGGTGATCATGGACAGGTGGGAAGGAACTAGCTATGAATATAGGTGAAGTTTTTGGCAGTAATGCCAGCCACCCACCATGGAGCCCAACAATGTGTAAAACAGGTCCTGCAAATGCCAGCTGTATGTTACTGCTATAGCCTAATATAATATAACCTAGATTGGTTATGTCACACACGGTTAACCCTTGCTGCCTAGAAAATTAGAAGTAAAAGAAAGGGAAAAGAAGACAGGAGAGACAGAAAGTAAGAAAGAAAAACGAAGGTAGGGGAGGAGGTCAGGAAAAGGCAACTAGCGATTTCCCATAGTTGGGTCCATCCACGGGTGCCATCTACGTAAAGCCTAGGCCAAAGGAGTGTGCAGCCTCTGCCAAGACCCAGCATCGCTTCAACCCCCAGGATCCCCTTTTCTCCGGACATGACCAAGCCACCCACAGCTACACGTGAGAAGTTCCAACACCCATGTGCTCAGGTCCATGGTGTTGCAACACACCAAACATCTGCTCACACAGAAGCCCGGGCAGGGCACTGGACCTTTTCATCAAATGACACAGTGCCTTGCTGTTTTTGTCGTCGCACACATGCATTTTCACTGTTACCACATGGCTAGTACCAAGTGGCAAATGGTTGCAGCTGCCAAAGAACTGGGGCATGCGTCGTCTAACTTCTGTTTCAGTGACAATATGAGCAGCTTGTAAAATCTGATTATTTGCTCACCACTCCTCTTTACGCAGATTGCATGCGTAAGCGATGACAACTGGCAGTGACTTTGAATGCAATGGTTTTCCAGTACCACATTACGTTCAATTATAGCTCTACAAGAAAACAATGGACTGACATGTCAAGGATTTTGGCTACTCAAACTTGTAAGTACATTTACAGCTTGTGCATTTTGCAAACAGTAAATATCTTTTTTTCATCATTCCAGGTTGACGTCAGTGTGCGCTTAGAATTTCACTTAAAGCATCTCGTAAACAATAACAATGCAGATTGCGCAGGAATATATCGGCCTTCGCTACAAGAAGGATTTAAATCACGCACATCACATGTCAAAACTGAAAAATTGCGCTTTTTCGAATTCTAAACATGTCCCAGAAATCACGACAACCGACATTGTACAGCAAGAGTAAAAAAATGTACATGAACGTGTGCAAACATGATCTCAAGACGTCTCAGGCGAATGTGCACAGGACCGGTATGTCCCGCTATCAAAAGTAAAGACCTGAAACCACACGTTTGACAATCCTCGATATCTTCTAGTCAACTGCGATGTTCATGCTCTCCGTGCACACACAGACGATCGGCGTTCCATAGTAAGTGGCAATTGCTGTTGACTTTGTCCGTGTACAAACATGCGGAACGCACCACGAAAAGGAGAAGCTCACCATGATAGCCATGCGGAGCGCCTTGGCCATGTCTCCCCATGGCTTGTAATGTTTGGCCTTGGCGCGGAGCTTCTCCAGGAGACTCTCCCTGGGGTTCTCGTTCGGACTTTCCTTTCCATTCTGCGAATCTGTTCCAGAGGCAGTCATAAGTGGGAGGCACAGTCCATCGAGCATCATTAAAGATCGGGAACCTCAACCACAAACGCACCGCACAGCACAATGCGGAGATGCATTGACACTACGCTGTCATCGACGGATGCCTCACTAACTTTCACCGCTACACAGCGGCGAAATCGAGAATCTTGTTTCCTGCGCTGCTACGCATAAAATGCCGCAGGCACAACGCGTTACGATCGCTAAAAGACAAACCAGAAACTCAACCGAAAGCTCGAAGCAACTTCCCGAGAAAGTTGGTACGAGACGCCTCTTGGTTTGAACGATCGAATACGCAAAGACGCACAAAGCGAATCACTGCCAGTCACAAGTTGTGCAAACCAGTTCAAC
Source organism: Dermacentor andersoni (assembly GCF_023375885.2). Lineage (NCBI taxonomy): Eukaryota > Metazoa > Arthropoda > Arachnida > Ixodida > Ixodidae > Dermacentor > Dermacentor andersoni. Next base: position 110,472,191 of record NC_092815.1, read on the forward strand.
TTATGACAACTTTGAGTAAGAGTAATGGGCTCGACTCACTCTCGATTACGTCCTTTGCGCCAACTTGCGGGCACGGAGTAACCGCTGCTGGCTTCTCGACAGCCGCCATGCTTGTTCTGTTTGTGTTTGCCTCTTTTGTTTTCATAACTTGAAACGCACTCAATGTAGTCAACACTTTCCAAAAAAAGTGTTACTTATAATATTTTACCTAGCGAGATTATTTTACTTTTAACGAAGGAGACTTACTTTTAACAAACGTTTATTTTTTTTTTGTTTTAAAACAAGATGTACGGAAAAACAAATTGTTAAGAAATTAAAAAAAGTATATAAAGTTATCCAGAATAACTGAAGTAAATATGCGATTTTTTTGTTCGCTTACGTTCTCAACACGTCTTTTTTTTTTTTTTTTTGAGCGTCGCAGCTTAAGAAATCTGCGCATGAGGTGCAGGCACTTCCTAGTAGGTGGCGCTAACAGCGTCAGCGCCAGTAGTTTGGTACCGTTACTAGACAACGCATAGGAGGCGTTGTACTAGATTACATCTTTAGAGGTAATCTAGTAACGTTGTTTGGTACGGTTTGGTAGGCATCGCTAGCATCACCAGCATCATACCATGTACACAGGGCCCCAAAAATTACGCTGCACGCGTTCTAAAAAAAGATTTTGGGCTCACCGCTGCACTGTTCTTGCTCAAATTTTGCAGAACGATCGAATTTTGGCGTCAAATTTGTTTAGTATAACACTTGGCACAGTTAATTGCATCGTCTCTCGCGGAATCATATCGTAATAATATTAAAGAAAAAATTCAAGTTTGCCTGCGCTTAAGGAGATGCAAGCTGCTGCCGCGACGGCTCAAGCATAAACTTGTGTCGGCGCCTGCCGTCAGCTGCAAAAAGCAGCGTTTCAGGGAGTGCCGTCGCGTGTTACCCACTTCTGGAACAGGCGACTGAAACGCAGTTTTCTGCAACTCACGGAAGGTGGCGAAAAGAGTTTAAGCTGGCGCCGTCGCGGCAGCATATCGCATTCCCATAAGCGCAGGCAAATTTCAATTTTTTTCTTTAAAATCAGGCAATTCACTGAGCCAAGTGTTATACTAGATGAAGTAGACACCAAAATGCGATCGTTCTGCAAAACTTGAGCAAGAAAAGTGCAGCGGGGAGCGCAAAATCTTTCTTTAGAACGCACGCAGCGAAATGTTCAGGACTCTGTATGTCTACAAAGCGTTCTTGAACCAGGACATTGCGAATTACTGAGCCACTGTGAAATCTAGTCACTCTAGGGAATTGTCGTGCAGTTGCGTCGGCAAACGAAATGTCATTGCATTTGAAGTGAACCCAACGTGACGTGCAGTGAGTGCTGGCGCTGCGATTGTTTTGTGGTTCATACGAATGTCGGATAGTAGAAATATTTTCCGAGGCCCCCCAAATACTGTTTTTTTTCGGCAGGATTTTATTATGTGCACATCACCTCCTCCTCGCCCATACGGACGTCACATCGGAAAAACGAGTCCACTCTTCATGAGCGAATATTTCCTTACTACCTCAATAATAAATATTAACATACGATATTTACGTGCTTGAATACGACGTCAAATCGGTAACACGCTTAATTGGTAACAAGCATAGAGTTTAATTATTGTAGGGAGCTCTATGGCGGCAGGAAGCATTTGATGCAACCGTTATGTTATAGTTATGTCGATCGGGGTCGGGAATAGCGAAAAAAGTTGACTCAACAAAATGTCAGCCAGCTATTCCGTATTTCTTGCTTCTCGTTACGTAAATTCATGCCGTTTCAGGCAAAATGATGGAAGATGCATGGTTGGAGCATATTACAGTTTCGGTTTCGGTTCATTTTCGCTAATTGCACCATACTTGCCGTTTCTGGCGCATTCTTTAACGCAGGACTAGGCAACTGTGCTTGTTTTTCTCCTTGAGCAACCGATATCCTCTGGCCTGTTCAAGCACGTTTGCAGTTGCTCTCCGTTTGTTGAATCCGTTGGTGAGCTATGGCTCTTTCAATGACCTCGAAACTGCTGTTGAACAACGGAGCTCATCTACCTGCCATCGGATGTGAGCCTGTTTCATGCGTAGCATTCATCACGCACACTTTTTCAGTGCGAAATACATATGGACGAGCGAAAAGGCGACATCCGTATCTTGCGCTGTTTTCAATATGAAACGTAACAAGCTTGCAGAAACAAACAACCTAATCTATTAATCACAAGCTTATGCAGCACGCGTGCGCCGTTGCTGAAGCATGCTGAAGAGTGACTAAGGTTGGTACTGTTACGTGCGGTCCGGTAACCTAAACTAAACCGAAACTGCCGATTGTGAGATTGTAACGCATCACCGCCAACGAGGGACCAAGACATGTTTTGCGTAGTACTATACTACTGGTTAAATAAAGCGTACTGTTGTCGCGTTTCAGACAATCGATGTAAGTGTGCTCCGCAGTCGCCTCGATGCAGACGTGGCATTGAAGCACCTTTACACTGCTCGCGCGCGCAGAGCCGATGCAAATACGCACGCGCGTTCGCTACTGGCCGTGGATTAGGGACTAGGCGCACCCGTCTTATTACTTTTCTTTTGTCCTTAAACATCGTCAACTTTTATTCCCGAAATCAAAGCTCTGCGTGTATTTATCCCTAGCTCCTCCGGTGCGGCGCTGAACACGTACGTGCGCAAAGCTTTAGCGCAAAGCAGACAGACCGCATTGTTCATACTTTCGTCTTAAATCATGACATGAGAACTTCCAACTATTTAGTTGATATAACGAAATATATGCATGCATGGTTTTTTGGTATACAACACCTCCATACATTGCTGTGTTCGTGCTTCAATGACTATATTCCTAGTCAACTTCTAGAATCGCATACTGTATTGTTAAAGTGCGTCCCTGTGTTGCTCTTGTGTCATGGTGTCTTGGGTGCGTGCCTGCATGGTGTATGCCTGCAGCTCTGTAGTATGACCTACCAACAAGGCCAGTGTGAGTTGCTAGTCGTGATCCTCGATTACTGTGTTCGAGTTATTGCACATATATAAGGGAATGCAACTTCGTATACGCATGGCAATTAAGGAATTTCTTTCAATTGATGACTTGCATATAACCCCGCAACAGGTTAGTGACATATAGGCAACACCCGCACAGTCCCTTTAGGCAACATATCTGCATTGTTATCATTCTGTCTTGCTGTTCCGAGCTGACAAAAATTCTCAGTCCCAGTTATGCGTGCTAGTTTAATTTACTGCAGAAGTTCTTTGTAATTTAGAACATGCTGCACTGCACAAGTGTAATGATAATGTATATCCTAGAGTGCATGCATTGCCAACCCATTACCAACCTTCCTCTTGCACGACTATAATGTTTCCCATTTCATCTGACATCCTTTAATCCTGTTGACATGCTTCAGGTTACAGCCAAGGTACGCGGAGTCCCATGTACTGAAACAAACTGTGGCTCACAACTTGTTGTAATAAAATGATTGGTGATGTTCATTTTCCTTTTTTTTTTCTTTTCTATGCAGAACTATCCACCAAACTTTGCGTAGTCTAAGTTGGTGGGCCAATTAGTACATGCCAACATGAGCATAACCAAGTGGAAGACTAAGGAGATACCCAAACGAGAGAGTTTCTAGTTTTTTTCAGTACTAGCGCCTCTCTAGTTCAGCTTTCCTTCGTAGAATCCGCCTTGCTTTAACTGGACCCCACTGGACTTAACGTGCACTTTATGTCCTGTACTGATCTACATATACACATGCTTGGTTAACAAATTTTTCACATGGTGTATTGTTAATTGTTGAATCCAGTTGGAACATATCGCATCTCGGATGCTGCGCTCAAGTCCCTCCTGCCTACTGTGCTGCAGCAGGGATACAGGCTGATTGGTATGTGGCAGCCCTGGGATAACGAAGTGCAAGCTTTGCATCTTCTTGGAAACTGAGGCCAATATACACCAGTGAAAAAAAAATGCACTGGTAAACAGGCATGCGCTGTCAGCACAAATTCAAATGCATAGAAGTCAAAATAGGCTCATGCGTGTTTTTTGCATTTTGCCTATGTCTGTTTTGTGCCTGCCTTCTATTCGCAGTTCAACTCTACTCATTACTTTGACATGAAGTGACCTGCACATTGTACATTAAAATTGCCCACAATAGATGTTCTGGCAATTGTTTCTTTCCATTTGATTTTAAGCTGATAGTGCTTCTAGAAGTAGTCATGAGACATCAGAAAAAGCTATGTAAAGATCAAAGAAGTGCAATGCAGGAAATTAACATTGATATGGTGCTTGCATTGGTTACATGCAGTCGAACTCGGATATATCAAATCTGAAGGGGATGACGAAAAAGTTTCATATATAGGTAATTCGATACATAAAACAAAATTTCATACAAAACGAATTCAAGGGGATTTTACTGTTGTTCGTTAAACTCAATGATTTGTTATATGTGGGTTCAATATATCCGGGTTCTACTGTATATGTTGTAGAATGTAACTTCATGACTGTTCTTGATGCACTTGTGCACTCTACATTTCATTTCTGGATTTCCTTTTTTTTTCATATAATCTCTGAAGCAGAGATTATAGTTTATTTGTATTAGTACTTAAAACACAAGGGAAAATGTGGACCTGCCAGATCGCAGTCTTATTTTGTTTCCAACAGGTTGCGTTATCAATAAGCGTTGCATGTTTATTTGTAGATCAGTGTCTAATATCTATGTTTTCTTGTATCACTGTATGTATCAGTCATCTTGCATTACAGTGAACAGAGAAAGCTTTTAAATTGGCTATTATATCAATTTAATACATGGCTATCATATATATGTTGTGCATACATTACAAATAAAACAAATTATGAACACGTGTGTGTTGATACTGAGATGCTTAGCTTTCAATGTGCTTCCAAAAACAGGTGAATGACCTCATGAAGTGTACTGATAACCTTTGAATCGTTTGATGTTTCTCTCTGTGTTATGACAGCACTGAAGGCAGCAGTTCAAGTAAGATGACTTCCATTAATTCAGTACGGCATTAATTGACCTTCCATCTAGTTTGAGTCTGTTTAAAAGTCCAAAAGAGTATCTAATTTTTAAATGGTTGATTCAAACATCACATAACTCTCATTCTGCATTTCCTGCTGGTGTAAGATTAACAGAATCCAGCCATAGTGACATAATAGTATAAATCACTGAACACCATTGACCTTTGATGCACTTGCATATCACCTAAATGTCTGGTTGGCTGGAACACTTGTAAAATCCAAAATGAACCCATGGGAACCTAGAAACATCAAATATAATGACAACTGGTCACTGCCTTCATCTGGACACGGTTCTCGTGTAAGTGCACTTAGTTTATAAGTTCAACCTCAATGTAACGAAGTCGGCAAAATCCGCAATTTGCTTCGTTATATAGAAATTTCGTTCTACTAAAATTCGACCTATTATGCAAATAAGTACAGTCTCCGACCGATTTTTCTTACACGGAAAGGGGCTGCAGAATTTTCCAAATTATCGGGCAGCCGAAAAAAAAATTTAATAAGAACAAACAATTCATTTTGATAAATTTAGGAGTCAGCAGCGAATGATACGATTTCATGCCATGTATGTCGAGGGCATCTCGGTGGTACGACTTAAGCGAAGCCAGCCACGCGTTCCGTGCACTCCGCCTCAGCGGCTGATAGCGTTACCCGCACTGGGGCGACAACATCAGGAAGAGCGCCTGCAGCGGGGAGTGAATGCTTTGGCTGCCTCTCACTCCAACGGGTCACCAAAACTCGAAATTACACAACCTCGAATACTAAAACTAATACTAAGTACTAATACTAAGCCGTCTTGGTACACACTTAGCACATGCGGCAGATAGCCTCTAAAACAGGGTAGGTGGCTGTGTATAGGCTCAGCCGCTCTTGGAGCCATGCGCAGCCACGGCTGAGATGGGCTGAGATGCGCGCCAGAAATCGAGAGGCGCACTACCCTCCACACTTCGCCCCCGCCTGCTCACTCGCGCACGTGCTTGATCGCGTAACCACGAACTCCCTCCCCTCCTCGTCTTTCCCTTTGCTCGTCCAGGAAGGCAGCACTTGTGAAGCCACCATCTTCCTTGAATCACCCTCGCACACTTTCACTCGCACCTAAAGCACACAGTGGGCAGGGCGCGATAGGACCTTATTGCACTTGGACTTTATACAGAACATGATGCGGCTCTACTTCGGCTATTGTCGTGCGGCGTGCGATTTGAGAGGTGCATTTGCAAACAGCCGCTTGTAATTCATTCATTTGACCATCAGCGTCCGCGAAGTTTCCATTAATTGTTTCGACATTCCTTTGTGGCAGCAGTGAGATTTCGTTGTGTTGAAATCGCATACAAACGCACTTCGTTATATTGAGGCTCTAAATACATGGTGTTCTACGGACAAGAGGTTATTAACAGTTAAATAATTCATTATATCGCGAATTTCATTATATTGAAGCTCTTTATATCGAGCTTTAACTGTATTCGCTTATATATGGGGGGATCATTTTCAAGTTTGCTGGAATGTTAAAATATTGCCTGTGGCAGATAACTCTTGTCCTCACATCTGTTACTCTGTTACCATCTGTTACTTGTTTCTGTTACATTCACCAAGCCAATTTATTGGTTCTAGCAGGACAGGCAATAAATTGCAAACAAAAGCACAAGGAATTAAATATTCATGTCAAAGCACATGGAAAAGCTTAACAGTGCTCGAGCAAGTAATGTCGCTGAAGGCAATGTTGTGACGAGAAAGCTGGTATTCATCAGCCCTGACGAAGACGAGCCCCCTTGTCAAAATGCTGGCTACAGCGACATTCCTTGCTTGAGCGCTGTTAATAATTTCCATGTGCTTTGATATGTATATCATGTATAACTTAGGACAAAGAGAAGAGATGCTTGTAATTATTTAGCAAGTCATCTGCTCAAAAACTTGGTGATAAAGCCTTCTAGTTGCTCATGCACTTACATGATTCTTGCTGTTTGCCTTTAATTCAAGCCAAATTGAAGCACATCGCATTTCTCTAGCATTATGGTTATGAGGTGTGTGGGCGCCAGACTCGGCACCATTATACAGGAACGAGGCGGCGCTTGTCGGTGCCCTGCAGTCACTGGAGGAGTTTGGATTGCAGAGGTCCGACCTCTGGGTGGCAAGCAAGGTACCACCCATAGCCCAAGGCCGAGAGAAGTGCCGTGAATGTGCCCTGGGAATAATTGATCGGCTCGGCGGAAAGCTGGATCTGCTGCTGCTTCACTGGCCTGGAGTGCAGGGGCGTAAACCTGAAGACCCAGAGCAAGCCGTACTGCGCAAGGAAAGCTGGGTGGAATTGGAGAACCTGTACAGCCAAGGTATATGAACCTTCCCTCTGCAAGTGAATTACAGCACTGCTTTGTTTTTAATTTTGTGCTGATGAATTCTACCTGCCTTTTGATTCGGCCCTGTTTAAAGGGACGCTAAAGGCAAATACTAAGTAAAGCTAAAGTGATAGATTAGTGCTCGAGAATCTCTAAGGCATCAGTGTTATCGCGAACAGAGCCTTAATAATTGAGAAATCAAGGTAAATGCAGTACATGATTAGAGACTTCCCTGAGACATTCAAGCACTTGCCTGATGACGAAAGCAATCCTCAGTTAAATTCTGTCACTAGTACTCAATTAATCATCGCACAAAACATCCTTGTATTGTATTATAAGATCAAATAAAATGCTAGTTGTCCAGTTCCATTTCATATTTAGAAAAAAGAACTCATTGAAATTAGCGTTGGCAACGACACGGCCGGTCAAAAGGTTTCGTTTTCACTCGACTCTGCGCCGCCTATGCTTTCGCATTTCAGTACTTTCCTGATCGCGTAGTGCTGCAGTGGTTTTGCTGGCTCACGAAATTTACACAAACTGCAAGTAGCAGAGAATTCAACTTCCATGTCATGTCGCGAGATGCCTGAATGGTCTACGCCACTTGACCAAAAAGCAGCTGAAGCGGCGAATCCGCCGCTGTGTCTTGGCTTGGTGCCGCCGTCTGTTGGCCACCGTTTTACTCACCGACGACAGCAAAGGGTGGTGATGGCGCATGCAACGTCACCACTCCTCAGGTTGGGTGGCGGGAGATTTGAATTTCGGAAAAAATATTCAGACCCGTCAGATACAATTTTCTCATAAACTAAGTCTTTTCTTGGCACGAAACAAGCATTGTAAGGTTTCTGGAAAGGTATTTAAACACTCCACATCGACTTAGTATTTGCCTTTAGTGTCCCTTTAAAACTCAAAAGGTACCCATGCATGTTAAACTCTGCTTTTAATTTGAACGTTAGGAAATAGAAGCCAAATTTGTGCCTTTTGTGGGGTTGTCAAATTAAGAAGTCGACTGTATTGGCATAAATTCAGATGCAGACAGCTCAAGTTAGACAAAAATTTCCTTTGGCCACAACACGTTGAATAATTGGGTATGCAGCAATGCAATGCTATGTCGCTCTCAAGTAGTGCAAATCCAAAAACCATTTCTTCTGCTGCAAAATATATAGGTCAAGCAAAAAGAATACATTTGAATGACAGTACTGCAATATTCTATGCTGATGCATTGTTATTAACCTGTATACCAGATCTACCACACAATAGCAAATAGCATAGCATTGTTTTGAAGATTTATTGTGTACTTCAGTCTGCAAGTACTAATGACTTAGATTTTGAACGATGTATTGAGATTATGTGTGTGACCCTGGCTCCTATTATTTGGATTACAGGGTCTACAAATGGGGACATAAAATTGGCATTGTGAGATAGATATTCGTGCACATGTGAAACAGAGCATAAGAACAATGCACATGACTACAACGAGCAATACCTGGCTTACATTAAGCTGCATCACTTGGGAGCTCTTAGCATCATAGAAATTGTACAGGCATTCTCAAATGAAGTGGTCATATTGGGAAGCTGGGTGAATGCATATTCAAGTAATGTCCCGTGTAGTATTTTCCCTTCTATGGCTTTCAAAACTTAAAAAGTGTCATTTGAATCATGGACTATCTGCAGGTAAAGTGGGTGCCATTGGCGTTTCCAACCACACCGTCAAGCACCTGCAGGAACTGCTGACGTACTGCAGCGTGCCGCCGACTGTGAACCAGGTGAGCTTTTCTGGTGTCAGGAGCATGGGCCATACTTATGATTAGGAGTGGATCGGCTCCTTTCCCAAAAGGTTCTCAAGGTTGACTTCGGCTAAAAGTCCAAAAAAGTGGGGTTCCCTGATTGGTTCCCTTGATTCAAACATTGCATACCAGTTTTGCACGTCCTGCTGGCGTAAGATTAGGAAAATTCAGCCGTAGTGATCTAATTCAGGTTGTACACTCTAAAAACAGTTGCACCCTTCGGGGTGTATATTTGCCACACAACAATAATCGTCATCTGTCTTGCATGTGTCCCCTTTCTTGAAAACGCTGCGCTCGTTACTCTCCTGTCGAGAATGCTCTGTGATTCTGATAATGCGCATGCTGTTCATGACTTAGAATTACTGGGCTCACAGCGTTAAAGAAAGGAAATGCGGGCAAGACAGGTGACGATTATTGTTGAGCGGCAAATATACGCCCCAAAGGGTGCAACTGTTTTTAGAGTGCAAGAGTTGGGGTCGGGCATGTAAAAAAGGGTAGCTGGCCCATGCTGTCATCCGACTCATCCACGCTAAGGACGTTGTTGAAGGGAGGAACGTGTTCTTATAGAAAAACGAGGAGTATTGGATTTATTTACAATATCTACATGAAGAGTGGAGAACGTTACATCTCGTCAGTCTAGCATGACTGAATTGAAGCACTCCGAGGAGCCGAAAAAGTTCGCTTAAACCCCCCATGTCCTCTCTAGATCCCTAGGCTAGGGAAAACTGCCACCCCCTTTCATCCATTCGGAGCATCCAAAGTCATCGAAGGACCTGCATTGAGGGCGAGGGTTCTCATAACCACTCCTGCACCTTTTTTTACAGAACACACAGAAAGGAGGGGAGCTTCGTAGACAGGGATTGCCACGCTTGACTCAAGCTGGCACGTCTTGGTTCCTGGGATGACCCTGTAGTTAGCTGGAGCGCCTGTCAAGCAACTGTGGTGGTTACTGGATTCCGTGAGGGAATGCCTTAGAACACCCTTTTCCAGGAGTGTTCTTGCTCCCGTAGGTCCGTGAAGGCGACAGTGAACCAACAAACAACACTCGATCCGCCAAACTTGTCTTGCCTTGCTGCCGCCGCAGGTGTGTTCGAGGGGGATGCATTGTTAGCTTCACGAAGTGGTTCGTCGCAGTGGTGCAGAAGAGGCTAGAAGGTTACTACCCCTGCTGGCCGATCATAACAAGGTGTAGTGATGAAACATCACCTTTCCCAGGTGGAGTTTCACCCACACCTGGTGCAAAGCGACCTGCTGCGCTACTGCAAGGAACATCACATTGTGTTACAGGCTTACTCGTCTCTCGGTGCAGCAGGCGGGGTCGATGCAGTGAGTACATGCTTATTACTTTTTTGTGAAGTTGTGCCTCTGTGCTTTTGTTCATTTGACAGTGCTTTCATATCACTAGCATATTGTTTTGCTTGAACATATAGCAATAGTATGAATACTGAGTCATATGAGGACATTCTTGAGTGTTGGCAGCAGGAATGCTAGAATTCTTGTAAGGGGTGGAATCTTGGATACCATACAAGCTTGTTCGAAAGAAAGCTTTGCAGTTAGAGAAAAATTCACCGTAGTCTGCATATTGAACTCGGGACCAACACCATGGAAACAACAAAGATTGCGCGAGTTGGTTCTGCATGATTCAAGGTGTAGCAGCACAAATTCTTGAATGAGAACAACAACAACAACAACAAAAAAAAAACACCAAGGACAACGCTGTCCTTGTCTGTACTCCTTTTTTTTTTCCTCGTTCAAGAAATCATGCTGTTATACCTTCAACCAGGTAAACCCTATGGAGGCCACCTGTAGAGTTAAGGACCGCCACAGAGACTGCCCTGGAAAGGCACTGATCTTGGGTTCAAACCCTGTACCAGAACGAATTTTCCTTCAATTGCAAATCTTTCTTTCTGAGAAACACTTTTAGCTTTCATTTGTAGCTTCGTGCCTCTCTCAAGTGAGTGACAATTTTTTCCCTTTCATGAAGCTTCCTCCACTTTGCTGATTTCTGTAGAACTGCTTTTCTGTATAGCAAGCTTCAACGTGGGGTCATGACCCCACGTTGAAATAACTACCATATTGTGGTGCCGGTCAGGCTGGTTGAGTGTTTATGCATGATGTCATAAAGAAAAGTTCAAGGTCTTTACAGACAACATGGACTTTCTTTTACTTGCGCTAGCAAGCTATGCTTAGTGGTTGTGCTCATTATTCTTTTAATGGGATTTGCTGCAAGGAATATATAGTAAAATATGAACAAAAGGATATATCACCAATTTACAACATTCATGTATACAGTAAAAACTCGTTCATACGTGCTAAAAAAAAAAAAAAAAACGGCAGCAACATACTAACTAGGTAAACGTACAATCCGAAGTAACTAAAAAATTTGACAGACTGTAGTTGACATCTAGGTAATGTGAATCGTTGTGGCACGAAACGCCGACGTGCGTCGAACAGGTCCAGCGGCTGGAGACACGTTTTGTTGTCTTCCTGTTTTGTAGTGTTTTAGGGCATTGACAGGAAAGCGAAATTAAATTGAGCTTGTGAGCAATGCCGGATGCCGCCGGAGTGAAAAGTGATGCTCACATTGCGCTGCCTGCATGAGTTGCGTGCGGTACGCTTCCAACGGCACTAAGCGCGAGCTGTAAAACAGATAGGTGAATGTACTTATCGTAATGCGGCTGGTGGCAATAGCTGTGAATGTGGCTTGCAATGACTTGGGAGGAGATTTGCTGGTACCAGAATGATAAACTGAGTGCATGCTGGCATTTTCATGCGAGACGGGCAGGTGAGTATTGCGGCAAAGCTGCAGCAGCGGGTGGCTACTGGCCTCGATCGCACGTGCCTTGCGCATTTTCTTGTTACACGGTACCTAACAGCCGAACAACGTATCATATGATTGCAGTCTGCCGATGTATTGAACATTAGTGCAGAAAGATAGTGTTTTCTGGGAACATATGAACCGGTAAGCATAACTCAATTAGGTCATTTTTCTGTGTTCTTAATCACGAATGTTGGCGCCGGGAAATCATACGTAACGGGATTGTATCAACGAGGTTCTACTGTATTATATGCCCAAGTCTGGTACATGAGTACTAGCTCATGAAACCTCTTGTCTGAAGCTCCTTATGGGTCATATGTGCCTCCAAGAGTACAAACATGCAAAATTTTATTTTGTATAACAATTTATGCTTAGTGTTATCTTTCGTGAAGCCCCTTATGCGTTGCAAGTCAAATCAAGCAAAGAAAAAATGCGGTAAATGATGTAGAGGTGTGCACTGAAATCTCAAGGGCAATGGCTATCATTCGACGAGTGCTTGCTAGATGGCACCACAATACAGTACCGCAGAAAACACGCGGCTTCATCAAGCCGCCTAGCATCTGCACCTTGATAGTGAAAGTTGTAAACATGGGGCACATATGTTGGCAGCACCGTGTGCAAAAAAGACATGAAGTTGCTGTGGCACATCCAGTTTTACAGTTTTATGTATAGTTTTATGTGAGCAGCCTTTAATTTTTTTTTCATATACCAACTAGAATTTTAGTACACAATGTCAAGCACATCTACTGTTTGCTTCTGTCGCCCTAAAGCCGGTGCAACTGTTCATCAGTTTTAGCTCTGATCATTAATTACAAGGATATCTTATTGCAATCGTTCTTGCAAGCAAGATAAACAACCAAATAAATAAATGATGTTGAAGTTACTAGTGCGCTTTTACCATTTCAATCATGTGCAGCGTCAGAGTGTTAACTGATGGTTGCATTGTATGCATTGTTGTTGTAGCTCATCTCTCCTCTTGAATTTAGGCATTGCATGTCTGCCACACTAATATTATACTCTTCATCACTGTTGTGTTGGAGCAGCCTAATTTCGCTCTGACATGCTGCATTTATGCTTGTCTACAGATTCTTCAAGAGCCAGTTATTGTGGAAATAGCAGGTAAACACCAAAAGAAGCCAGCACAGGTGGTCCTACGATGGGCTCTTCAACTCGGCATAGGTACAGTTATCTTGATTCTATCATTTGTTCCTGAGGTTAGCTCGAACAACCGGTAGGCGCACAAAAATTAAGGAAAGTCGAGTAGCTGCTTCCCATAATCACTGCTTACGATTGTGACTTTTTACAGCTATCATCCCCAAGTCAAGTAAAGCTCAACGAATCGAAGAGAATGCAAACATCTTTGACTTTACACTCACTGATGATGAAGTTGCCGCCATCAGTGGCTTGAACAAGAACAAGCACTACTGCTGGGACCCGACAAACATTGTGTAAAGTAGGTGGACAATGGCATAGAACTTCTTAATCCATGTAAAAATAAAGTGGTGTAGTTTACTCTGGCTTTCTCTTAATCACATGGACGTTGCATGCTGTCCACCTCTACCTGCTTGAGTAGAATCTTCGATAACGGTCTCTTTTCGAGCACTCGCAGCGCTTTTTCAGTAGCCACACAGCTTTGCAAGTCAAAGTAACCACGCAAGTTATTGTAGGTCACGAGACACCTTCGGCAACTCCTTATGCCTTTTTCTACCTCCTCTTGGCTTTTGACTATGTGAGACACGTTGGCATATACGACTGGCGATTATCTGAGCATGGCGATGGCAATCCTTCTTCACCGCGATGGCAGATTCTGGGAAGTGACCGTTTTCAGCAGTAACATGTGGTGGCGGATGCAACTGCCAGTGATGACCGAAGCCGTAGTAGTGGTGTGCATTAGCAGCTTTTGCACGTAATAACCAGGAAGAGAAACGTAACAAATGGGAAGCTAATAATTGCGACCCTATGGAAATTAAACAGGACCGGTGCTTCGGAACATAAGAGCTGCGAAAACATAACAAACAAGATTGTATCTAGGTTCTACAGCATTCGCTCATTCATTTGTATATAAGGTTTATGGAAACTAAAGTAACAAAGGAAGGTATGCAGCAAGAACCGCTTAAGGACTGGACCGAGACCAGGAAAATGTAGTCTCTTACTACACTGCTTCAATGAGCTATTTCTTGTAGAATACGTACCTGCTCAATCGCAGTTCAAGCAGGTAACAAACTGCGGTCGTTCAACGCTGTATGCATGACTTTGTTTTCCTGCTGTGGAAACCTGATTCGAATCTGCCACTATATCAGGAAACATGAAATATTGCAAGCAATATTCTTCTGTGCTGCTTGAATTTGTGATGCCACATGTGAATATTTCGTGCAGAGTACATTTTCTAGCATACAAAGATGTGTCAAAAAAAGAATTCACAGACCCAAACATTTCATTGCTTTTATAAAGTGCTAGTTTTTTGCCTGCATTGACCCATGTCGAAAAGAAAACAAATTACAACACATGACCACCAGCATTTGAGCATTAACAAGCTGCCATTCTCTAGTTCTTTTTTATTGCCCTACAATTACTGAACTTGTCACGCTGTCAGTTTACTGGGCTCAATCAAGTTCACCTGCACCAAAATGTTCTTCCATCTAAACTATTTCTTGTGACTTTCAGTTAACTATTTCTTTTTTTTCTAAGCCTGGCACTGCAGCATAGCAGGTCCATCCTCAAGCTGACATATGAAGGAAATTAGTAACTGTTTACTAGTTCTAAAGTGGAAGAAAGCGAATGCGAAGGACTATCTTCTATGTGGCCTCATACGTCTACTGAACCAATACGGGGGGAAAAAGAAAAAAAAAAGCACTAGCATGTGGATGAGGAGCATTTGCAAAAAGAATCTAGAACCTGGCAGTCAAAGAGCTACAAAAGTGTATTGAACCTACCGGAAAATGAATAAGTGCCCCTGAACTGTGCAGCTCATAAGTCATTTTTTCATTACGGGATCATGCTGTCATCATTACTGTGTTTGCGTGAATATCATGCATGGGACACTTTTGACGATTCAGAAAATAAATGAAGTAATACTGTGATTATAAAGTGAAATAGTTATGCATTACTATGCTGGATTTTGGGCTCGAAGAGTGCCTTTAAGAAGTGCAGTGTGCTCTGCCAACGCCAGTGTGTGACCATGAATTTGCCAAGCCAGTTGTGTTAGTGCAGTAGCATGCTTGGACATGCATCCCTGTGGAGGATAATGTTTCTCAGCTTAGAGAAGAAGTCATAGTCAGACTATTCTCCTATTATGTATTGAGATGTTAGCTTTGCTAGATAGCCTATTTGCCCAGTAGCAGAACTTGCCGTGTTTCGAAGTGCGAAATTGGTCATCTTGAATATAATGTACAGCTCTTTCTCAGCCCTGCAATTCTGGGAAACATATACGTACAAATAGGGTAAAAAGGCTTAGCATAGAAAACAGAAGTGAGCTATAAAACAGCAGCCTGCTTTGGTAGTAGTATTCAAAGTATGTTTGTAGTTTACCCTATTGCTTGGCACATAAGCAGCTGCATTACCTTTTTTTTTTGTGTGTGTGATGGTGATAACAAGAAAATGAGCCACCGGGGCCTGTGGTTTACATCAAAGCCCAATGTAGCTTGTAGACGCATGGCAGCCTAACAAGCAGTGATGCTGCTATACGAGATGCAGATGATGATGATGGTATGGTATGGTATGATGAACTTTATTTAATGTCCTGAAGATCAACCCTTAGGTTGACGCAGGCGGCTCCCACGTCAGGACAGTAAGGTTTAACCTTACCGCCGTATCATGGGCCTTCTGGACGGCCTGTACTTGATCGGAAAGAACTCCACTGTGTAGGACTCGCCGCCACCAGTCTCTCTCCTTGTGTCTGTGTCTGTGAAAGTCACAGGACACTGCCAAAGCATGTGATCCAGAGTAATGATGCGATTACACTTCTCGCAATTGATTGGTATCTCTCTTTCAGGATATATCTTGTTAATAAAGTTTGGACTTGGATAAGTTCTTGTTTGCAACAATCTCAGAGTCACCGCTTGAGCTCTATTGAGCTTAGCGTGTGGCACTGGGAATTCCCTTCTGTTCATGTAATAATGCCTCGTGATTTCATTATATGTTAGTAATTGGTCCCTGTTCTCCTCCTGTATATTATTAAGGTCCTGGTCGCGTAGTGCACGGATAGTAAGTCCTCGTGCAGCTGCGCTAGCCATCTCGTTTAAATTCTTCCTAGATGGATCGACAGACCCCATGTGCGCAGGAAACCAGCGGATTTCGATCTCTTGGCTGTCCAACTCACCGATCAGCTGGGCAGCCCTTTTGGTTACAAAGCCATTGGCAAAGTGTCTAATAGCCATTTTAGAGTCACTGTAAATCTTCGTCCACTTATTATTCCTTAAAGCCAATGCTATCGCTACTTGTTCCGCGACTGTCGTGTCTTTAGTCATGATTGTGATAGCATCCCGAGTGAGACCATCTGCATCTACTACTACTGCCGTAAAGGCTTTCTTTCCTCTGACCCACGCAGCATCTACAAATGCCGCATGTTCTCTGTCGTGTTCTATCTCTTGCAGAAGAGCTTTGGCCCTTGCCTTTCGTCTTTCCAGGTTGTGCACCGGGTGCATATTTCTGGGGAAAGGAGTCGTCTTGATTATCTCTCTTATGCTATCTTTTAGTTCTACTGTGCCTTCACCTGACATTTTGGATTCGGTTGGACACCATCCTACCTCTTCTAGTATTGCTCTACCTGGCTTGTTCCAGAGAGCCTCTCTCTGTGGGCAATTTGCTGAGCTTCTATTATCTCGTCTACTGTGTTGTGGAGCCCCAGTTTCATTAATTTGTTATCCGGGGTGTTAATCGGTAACCCCACTGTTGTTTTGACTAGCCTTTTAATTAATCTGTTCAACTTGTTTAGCTCTGTCTGTGTCCAACTGAGCATCCCAGCTACATATGAGAAGTGGCACAAGGCGAAACCGTGGACCAGTCTCATGGCGCTCTCCTCTCCCAGCCCTCTGTGTCTGTTACTGATTCTCCTTAGCAGTCTTATTACCTCCGCAGTCTTGTTAGTGATGTGTCATATTGTTCTTCCATTTGCCCCGTTTGCCTCCAGGAATAACCCTAAGACTCTTATGGATTCTACTTGCTTAATAGATTCGCCTGCCTTCGTGGTTAGTACTAACCTGGGTTCTTCCTCGGGAACGTATCCCCTCGGTTTTCTACCCCTTCTTCTGTTCTTGAGTACAAGAAGTTCAGACTTATTAGCAGAGCATTCGAGTCCCATGTCTTCTAAAATAGACTCTACCTCATAAATGCTCTTCTGAAGTCTGCTTTCCGCATGTCCCATACTTCCTTCAGCGGTCCATATAGTCACATCGTCTGCATAAATGGTAAAGTGAATGCCCTCTATCCCTTTTAGTCCCTTTGCCACTTTTGACATGGCCAGGTTGAAAAGCATAGGTGACAAGACCGACCCTTGTGGTGTCCCTCTGTCACCGAGATCAATCTTCTTTGATTTAATATCCCCGAATCTAAGGTGAGCTGAACGATTGCCAAGAAAGGCTTTGACCACTTCATAGAGTTTTCTCCCCAATCCCAGTTCCAGATCCCAGATGATGATGATGATTTGGGATTTTTATGGCATAGCATCCATGCAGGCTATAATGCACCAAGCGCATGTTTTTCGAATGAGCTTATTTGTTCAAATGCAGTAAGATGGTGTAAATGGCCATGTAAAAATATGAAACATGAAATGTGCTACAGTTCTTGTAGGGTTCCTGTGGCTTTTAAAAAGTTAAAAGTATCTTCATATGGCACGAGTGGTTCATCGCTCAATAAGAGCATGGTATGGAAAGGGATTCTTTTTTCGTAAAAATTTTTTAAATATCTTTGTCTCCATTTTCTAATCCGGGACATGTTATTAAAATGTGTAGCACATTTAAAAATTCACCACAGTGTTGGCATGTTGGTTGTGGCTTGTTACTTATTAGGTAACTATGGGTCAGCCTTGTGTGACCGATTCTTAAGCGACATAAGATTGCTTCGTAACATTTGTCTGTGGCGACAACTCTGCCATTCTTGTAAAACAGGTTTTGTGCAATGAAGCTTATGTTCTTGCTCATCCCACATTTTCTGCCCGTGTTTTTTAACTGCTATTTTTAATGTGGCTTTATAATCTTGCCAAGGTGGGCCAACATCATGTAGCTCCAAATCTTTGGTACCGGCTGCCATATAATATGCTCTTTCATTCCCGGGGATTCCTACACAACTAGGAATCTAGCAGAAAGTGACATTTAAAGCTCTTTTATGACATTTGGTGTATTGATTTTGTATTTTCTTCAGTTGATTATTTCTAGATGGTACTCTAGATGCGAGAGCTCGAAGACAGCTCAAGGAGTCACTAAATATGACAGATTGATTATTTCCTCTTTTCAGGATGTCTTCAAGAGAGATGCAGATGTAAAGTAATAACTACAAAGTGTAGGCTATGAGGAAGCATACTCTTTATGCTTTTCAGCGTCACCTCTTTTGAATGTTTTATTGCGATGGCAGTTATATGGACACTCCAGGTGAATTTTTGCCGTCGCCGTGATGTTTCGTATAAAGTCCAAGGGCGATTACGCCATCGCCGCATGCCGTATGCTGTATGTGCGAGTGAAAGCGCGCGAGGGGAGCCGACGATCGCGGCTTAATCTGGCGTGCAGAAGGAAGGAAAACAGGAAATGCGCAGTCTTCCGTCGCGCGAATGGCCGTGGGTAAACGGGAGGGAGGGCGGCGTTGTTCTTTAGCAGCAACTGCGTATTTCGCGACTGCACGCTAGGGGAACAGATGATCACGGCTCAATCTCGTGCGTTCAAAGGAGGAAAGCGGGGAGGCAGCGTGGGAGGAGGGAGTGGGGAGGGGTGGCGTTCTATTCTGGCAGCAATCCGTCTTTTTCCTTTTCCTGTGCTGCCCTCTGCTGCATGCCACTGAAAACGTTTTGGAAGGGTCCCGGGGCTTTCGCCAATTGATTTGTGTACCTGTGCCCACGTTGAGTGCACGTCGATTGTGTGTTTCGTGGATCGCGAATAATTATAAATGCCTTCTTCGGGACAGCACGTCATTCCTGGAAGCCATGCAGAACTCGCAGACTACTGGGTGAGGAGGCCTGAGTGCGCTGTTCTGCAAACAGTGTGGCTGATAAAGGCACGGCGATTTCCGTTTGCCAACATGGCTGCCTTAAAATTTTTTTATTTGTGCACTTGGAACTCGTCTTTTGTATTCTCTGTACACATCATCTACACATTTCGCACATTCAAGAAGTATTTGAGGGCAGCCTTCAGCATCGGATTTATCAAAGCGATGCATTTGTTTACATCAACATGTACAGCCGCAGATTGTTATAGTCAAATATTGTGGAAAAGTGCATTGCTGATATGAAATAATGTCAAAACGTAGCAAAACATACGTATCAGCGCATATGTGCCGTGTTGTTCCACCCCGAGACGAGTCCACTTAAACAACGGCAACTGATGTGATCCATATACATATATTATGGGCTGTTAATTTATTACTGATTCTCGCTTTTCTTTAACTCCATCATACCTACAGTTTGCGCGTGCCATAGAGCATTATTAGAGAAAACTGTGCTCTCATAAGTGCTCATTTACAGGCTGTGTTGTTCTCTCGCGAGATGTCATCGTTCACATGGCGTTGTTATACAACTGAGCGAGGCGGTTGTTTATGCTGCTGTGTACCGAATGCACCGTCTCTTGTTTGCCGTTTGACACAGAGGTAAACAGTGCATCTCTGAAAGTGAAAAATGTGTCGGCAAAGCAACACATACAGACCCACCCATATACGTAGCGAATGCGACTGACAGCCTACAGGTACGGTGACATACATACGTTGGCACAGCGCTGTGTCGCCGCTTGCCGCTTACCGTGTACGCGCTGTGCGAAGTGCAGTTGATTTGAAATCGCCAAGGCCACAACTGAACTATAAAATCAGTTCCGTTCAACCTAACTGCTTACATTTCAGTTCAGGTGCGCTAGTAGCGGATGCACAAGTTTAACGGCGCCAGGCTTAATCTTCGCTGAAGAGGATCGACATTGGCTCAAACTTCATGGGCACGGCTTCAGAGGGTTGAAGCTTGTGCACTTCAACTTGGTAGGTTGTTCGACTCAGTTTGAGCACGATGAATTATATATACAAGCAAAGACGCTGTCGCTATCGTGTTGTCGGTTCGACAGCCGATCGCGTGGGGTTCAGTCAAACAATGGTCGGCATACTGATTTTGCCGGTGCCGTCGACAAGAAAGCCTGTCTCAGTACAAGTCGCGCTCATCGGTTGCATCACTGTCAACCTGGTATGCTAGGCCAGGGCGCATACGCCGTCGTGCCATGAAAAAGGCGGAGTACTTTACACGGCTGCGCGCGCTTCATCTTGAAAGCGATGTGCAGATGGCCCATACCTTTGTGCATGCCGTGTTCTCGCCGCTCAGCTTGCGTTGAAGTGATAGACAGCACGAAAGTCAGTTCGCCCGCTGCTGATGCCGCACTTTCTCATGCCAGTGTTTTGACAGCGAGTGTCCTCAAGAAGGACGTCTTACAACTTGACACAATAATCAGGAAAGCCACGAAGCAGGCCCTGGGTATTCCTATAAATTCATCAACGCCAAAATTACTTCAAATGGGAGTCCACAACACAGTAGGCGAGCTCGTAGAAGCCCACCTATCCAATCAAAGGGTACGCCTTAGCCAGACCAAGGCGGGCAGAAGCGTCCTCCGCAAGCTAGGATGGCAAGAATCGCACTACACCCGCCACGACCAATTACCCGAAAAGTTGAGTGAGAAGTTGGAATGCAAACCACTACCACGCAACATGAACCCCACAAGGCATGCCGGACGACGCTACGCCCGGGCAACAGCCATCTCCAGGACCCTGGAGGAAGACGACACTGTTTTATATACAGACGCCTCTCTATCGAAACGCTCCACGAGGGCAACAGTCGTGGTCACCGGGCCAGAAAAGCTGGTCACCTGCGCATAAATCTACACTCCGTCTTCGGAGGAAGCAGAAGAAGCAGCGATAGCTCTCGCACTCCTGCAACCAAACGTCACCAAGATCGTCACGGACTCGCAAGCTGCATACAAGAACTACAGATCTGGCTGGGTGTCCCTTGTGGCACTAAAAATCCTTGGTAAAGCTACACCTCCTAAACAAGCAATCGAATTAGTTTGGGTCCTGGCTCACTCCTCAGTTGAGGGCAATGAATATGCTCATCAACAGGCCCGAGTGCTAAACTGCCGGGCCAACGAGGAGGAGGCAAGGGGATGGCAACCCATCACAAATTACAGAGATATAGTCAAATATTACAGGGACGGCAGGAAGACATTCCCGCACCCCCACCACTCTTTGACCAGAGTCGAACAAACAATATACAGGCAAATCCAGGCAGGATCCTTTCCCCACCCCTGCCTCCAGAACAAAATATACCCAGAGAGATATAAGAACACATGTCCTCACTGCAATGCCTTAGGCACCCTTTGGCACGTCATAGGAGAGTGCAATTTTTCCATAGACCACCCCCTACCTATACCCATAACTAACCCCCCTGCTATCCCCACCCTCTACGAGCGATGGGAGATCATACTGTCCAGCCCCGCCCTGGAAGACCAGCTCCGACTGATCCACAGGGGCCAGGCGGCCCTGGAAGCATATGGAGCCCGCGAAGAGGGAGCCACCCCATCAGACGCTTAACGTGTTTCATTTCATAATGGACCAGTAAAGTTGTTTCTCTCTCTCTCCTCGGTCATCGAGTGTGTTTATGTTTACCTCCAAGTGCTGACACCATGCTTGTTAATTTAGTTAGTAAGCGAATGTTTCCAAGCTTATACAGCCGATAAAACTAATTTGCTATTGCAATCCATGCTTTGCCTTTCGGGCGAAACTGCGACTTTTTTACAACTACCAATGGCTCCTTTTTATGTATAGAGAAAATTATTAGTGTTATTTATTAATGTTTTATTTAACTTTTACTGACACAATAGTCTAATATATCATGTAGACTGTGTTCAGTACAGGGACAAAATATTGTGATCACTCAAAAAAGAAAAAAGAAAGGAAGAATAGCCCAAGTGTGCATTTGAAATTTGAAATTCATTTTAAATGACAAAAACTTGAAAACATAATATTCACAGGTCAATATTTTTTCTTGCAGCTTGCCCGGCATGCAATATTTTGACCCTGACTGTATACGCATTGTTGCAGCTTCTCTTGGATTCCATACTCACAGAAAGAAAGATTTACGTCTAACATTGGAGCCATCAAATTTGCTCAATTTATGCGACCATCTTTTGCTGTTATGATACAATGAATACTGCAGAGCTTCTTGCGCAGCATAATGCCATGCATAAGATGGTGCCCCCGCTAGCCATTTCACACAAGCTGTAAAACATTTAATGTAGGATATCCAGAAGAATGGCGAGCTTCCTTCACGACTGGTGGACTGGACAATGATGGCCATGCAATCCTCGGCAGAGAACACCTGTTGCTCCCACCCACAAGTTCAACCAAACCACATAAATTTAAAATCCATCAATAATTTGGCCCCCATGATGGTTGCCAATAAAAATTTCAAGGTGCCACTTTGCCTGTGACATTATGCAGCTCAGGAAAGCTGTCGCACAACTTCACAGCGACAGCGTTAGTACAGTACTGCACTCTGTATCGTGCTACATGTGCATTTGTGCTACCGTTGTCGTTGCAGTCATTACAATCGCCATTATTCATCATTGTTCAAATCCACTTCTCCATTACTTTTTTCCCAGTGCCAGACAGCTCACCAGAACTTGCATTCATGTGAACTTCTAAGGTGTTTCTTCATAATAAATCTTTTTTGTGTGCTTCAGAGGCATGCACTGACAATATGGCTCAATCCTAATGTTCCATTTTAGCTTAAAGTTTGGCCGTGCTCTCTGATGTAATTTCTTGCGCTGCCATCCAGTAGGAGCTTCGCAACAGCAAAAGAAACACTCAGCAGACAAGAACACAGTGTGCAGCTTTTCTTTTTTTTTATTTGCTCAAGTGTTCACACGCTTCACCCAAGTTGCGTTGTTTGAGCCATTTCTCAGTTATTTCAGCAAGATGAACTGTGTCAGAGTGGCGGAAGCTATCACCTTGGCACAATGGCCACTGATTGTTAACCTATACATTCGGTCAAAGTTCACCCCGCAGAGTATCCAGCAGTTGAGAGCAGGGAGGACCATGCTTTCAGGATAAAAAGAGAAAGCCTCACTGCTAGCACGCCAAAAAAATATGTGCACACAATGTATTTCGTACACCCATCATTTTACATTGCTTTTAGGAAACCTTGCTCATTTTTTTTTTCTTCTGGTAGAAAGGAAGCTACGTTGTACTGCTTTGCGCTCTTGAAAGGACAGGCAGGTGATGTTAGAAGTGAATTCCTTTACTGGCATCGCAGCAGTAGGATAAGTTCCAAAAAAAATAGATGCAGCTTCAAGGATACTTTCTTTCAGCAAACTAGTTTGCCTTGGCCTTGTACTGCAACGTGGTAATACCCAAGTCATTTGACAAGTATGGCAAACAGCAATATAAACACTTTTTCATTTTTGAGGAGGAGAGGCTTTATACTGCAACACAGTCACCATTGACCGAATAAGCTTTAAAATTTTCAATTTGATCGAAAAGGTAGTGCTTGCCTTTGCCATCAGTGCTAGGGGCTACTTCACAGCCCCCGATAATAAAGAGCTGCAAAACATTACCAGCACCTCGCATCTTGCCAAAATTCCGTCACAATGGGCTAGAGTTCGCTAGGCAAATAATAAAAGGGAGCACATACAGTTAAGCAGAGAAAGTAGATGAATAAAGGGTTAACAGAAATGGGTCATTGTGATGTTTGTTCATTACCAGGCAAGTCTCTTGTTCACAAGTGAAGGGATGTTCCTTGCAAACACTTGCTGAACACAATGATGTGTCATTTCTTGCTACAATTTTAGTTTGTCCTAAGCGAGATATCTCCAAGCCATGGTGTTGTAGAATGAAGCGTGGTGCCACCTAATAAAAATTTAGTAAACTTATCAAATGACTTGTATGCTGCATATGAGGAGCACAGACCTAGTAATGCAGCAAGCTAACGTGAACACAAATTCAGCCTCAAGAAAGGAAAGACAAAGACTTGTTTGCACAAAGAGCCCCAAAAGGTTATTATTAGAGGGCCCACTGCATAACCAAGCCCTTTATAAGGACACTCCCTCTCCGGCTTTTAGGGCAAGGAAGGCTCAAAGGCAGTTCAGTGAGAGGTGGAGGGAAACTGATCAGAGTTTGAACATCAGCAAAGCCAAGTGGGTGACAAGCACAAAAGAAAAAATCGGCAAGTAATTGGCACTCGTGGGAACATCACAGCACTGCACACATTTAAATCCACTGTCTCGACTCGTGCCCTGCTGGAAATAAAAAAATAAGGCAGCCTTAACACGTTCATGCACTTGGCCCAGTGGCCATAGATATTCACTCCAATAAAAACCTTCAACCGATGCCCAAGGGCACATGCGTCCACACCCACTCTAGTAAGGACTTCTAGAAGCACAGTAGAAAGGTTCATGCGCTGCAGAACAACAAATGAAACTGCACACCAGCAAGGGAACTTGCGATGTGTCCAGACAATGTAAACATGCTCGATTGAAATGACAGAAAAACCGAGCAACATATGTACTGCTGGCCATGTTGTGACGCTGGCAAAAATATTCTCTTTGGCTTTTCTTGAAAAAAAAAAAAAAGAGAAAAGGTGAAAGCAGCAGAAGTAGACATCTTTATTGCATGCGTGTGTGCAGTTCACTGTCTCTGCAGGCCTATCATCAGATGGTGAGAATTGCATACACTTCATTTAAGCTTGAGCTTCTGTTTCACTGGACACAGGTGGATAATGGGAGAGGGCCAGCACACCGTGGGCACAAGGGACCCATGCAACCCACCAGTTGCAACACACAAAAAAATTTGCATCTGTGAACCACGCAAATGCAGTGCAAGCAACTCTTGTGTGTTGTTACACACAAACCACCACAACCACATTAATTCCCTCAAGTCTCGGAAACATTCACACAGAATTATATTACCACTAATAGTTTATCGTCAGTGTTTGTATAAAATCCAGCTGCTGGAAAAGTTCCGAATGGTACACTAGCCCATGGTCACATCTACGGGACGGATATAGGCCAGCCATTTGCCTACCGTCGTGGTCACTGGCCTTCAAGAGTGTTCGCATGCGGCCATTGTCTCCGATGCACAACGCCGTGCACGTCGCAACTTTCGCGACACTGTTCATTGCCACGAGGATGGGAGCACACCACTCGGGAAACAAGATATGGCGGTTTCTGTGCGACTCCCTGCCTCTGGATATGTACAGGTTTCTAGACAAACTGCAGGAACAAACTACATTTCACAGGCTCTTTCTCCACTCCTAACCCGCACACAGCATGGTTGATGGCTCGTTATTAATGCCCGAAGGCGCTGGCAGAGCCCACCGCAAGTGGAATGCGCCTCGTTCGCAAGCCTTGCGTTATGCAAAAAGTGGAGAGCACAGGGGTGCAGAGGGAGAAGGAAGGCAGAGACCGTGTGGTAATAATAAGTTAAACCTCTACAGCCCCTGTACGCAAGCTCTGGCCAGCACTGGAGACGTTGCGCTCTGGAGTCACTTGAGGCTGTTCCGTGCTGACTTGAGTTTGTCGATACGCTTCTGGAGGTGCTTGTTGGCCGTCTCCAGCTCTTCAATCCTGGCCTGAGCCTCTCGACACTAGGATAGAGGTAAGGGGGACAAAGGCAAAATAGGCCTGCTCAGTTACGCCTGACTGACAATGTGAGCAGACGAAACCAAGCTCGCACGTGTGTCAAATAGGCTAGAGATATACTATGCAAAATTTGCAATATTAGAAGGCTGCAGAGTCATTTCACAATTTCTTGAAGAGGCTTTCAGTTAGCTGAGTTTGCCTGCTTTAACCCTTTGACGGTCAATGACGTAAATATACGGCGCCGCGAACAAGTCTGAAAATGGTCGATGCCGTATATTTACGGCGACGTCTGTACGTTTAAAAAGCGCGCCAATTTCCTAACTTTTTCTTTTCTGTCATGTGCTGCCACCATGTGGGGATACAGGGAATTTTTTTCGCGCGCCTCCCTCTCTCGGTTTTCGTTGCATGGTTTGTCTTAGCGCTAGTTTGCTCCCGCGCGTCTATATACCACCGCTCGCGCATTGGCGTGCGCGCAGTCGGGCGGCCATTTGGATTTTGTTTCGCAGGCAGTTTCGGCTTTTTGCACTTGTGAAACTGATGGCCATCTTGTTCCTAATCACTCAAAGGACGGGCGCTTGTTTCTCGCTCGTTTAGTGCTCACAGGGGTGCGCATAGGAAGGATGCCGCTGTGCATGCGTTTCCGTTTCTTTTCTTTTTTTCTAAGACTCGCGAAAACTAATTGCCCTAGCTGTTGGCAATAAGATGAAGGTTAGCGGAAGTTTGTCACACGTGTTGCTTTTTTTGATGGGCACACAACCAAACAGTTTTCTTGAGTGCGCGCACCTAAGCAGTTCGATTACGCTATGGACGTACGTATTAGTGTAAGAGCAGGAACATTTGAGGCTTGCGAAATATTCTCGTGTGCGGATTTTCAATGCCTTGAACTATGTGCATAAGAACGCACCAAATTTTTAATTCTGATAAGTTTATTTCCTTTTTTATTGTTGAAATTCATGAATGAAGAGTGAATATATACCAACGCAAAATATTTTTTTCTCATTTTACAGTCACCCTAGAACTCATTTTAGTCACCCTAGAAAAATTACGGTAATTTTTTTTCGAAATAGATCCCTGAGAAGAATCGGAATCTGCAATAAAAAATATCGACCCTGGGCGGTCGCATATGGCGAAAAAAATCGACCCTCAAAGGGTTAAACAGTACTACCACTTAGTACATACTTTTTCCGAGCTCTGGCCAACTACGGTTTAACGAGGTTTCACTGTAACAGAGTCTTTCATCCTGTCGTATTCAACACTGAGCACGTGCTTGCTATGAAAGAGCCTGAAGAAGGTTACAAATGCTGATAGTGCACATAAGTTTCCACTTATGCTTATTTCCTTTTTTGGCTAGTCAGGGCAGACAAAGGAAATAGAAAAACAGGATCAACAGTCACAGCTGCATCATCATATTTTTACATGCACTTCTGTTGCATTCTGACCTACATAGTTCCCGTAAATCTGTATGATTCAGTTCGTCCTTTTATCACTGCTGTGTTATTTGCAAACACACAATCAGACGTCTGCACTGCCAATGACGTATTCACCTCTCTCTGGAGTTTGCGCTTCTCAGCCTTCAGGTCGTCTTCAAGCTTCTCGGATTCCTCGAGCGTCGCCTTGAAGCGCAAGACCTGTGTCTCAAGCCGCGACACCTGTGGAAACACAAACCACGTTGTAAGACAGGAGTTCGAAACTTGAAATGATGAGGAGGGGTCAAACAAGGAATGTTGCCTAAAGCCAAAGGGACTTGTCTTCATCCCCTTGCCATAGTCCACTTGTCAAAACGTTGGTAATATGACATTCCTTGTTCGACTACTCTTCATCAAGCCACATTGTAGGCAGCTTTAGCTGTCCGCATATCTTGCCCCTTGCAACTGTTGCTGCACCTCATTTGAGTCGTTGAAACACGGAGTTTGTTTAGAGTGATAACGCACCCTTTCAAAACTCAATTTGTATTTCTTTGGTGTAAAATATTGATCATTACTCGTGAATATGAAGGACAAACTTCACATTTTGAATTCTGTGCCCAGATCGAGGCATAAATGATGTCAGTGCAACAGCATTTTCACGTTTGGCAGTTCCTGTGCAGGAAAACTTTCCGATAGCTGGCTGATTGCACTTGCAACAACTCTACACAAAACGTAAGCTTTCTTTATTGACAAACACTCTACTAGCATCAAGCAGACCATGTCAAAATGTATGGAATTATCTGGAGCTGGTGCTGCAATTGCAAGATGGTGTCCCCACCACTCATCTGCTCATGGTATAGACTAACCTTCCAGGGAAGGGTAGGCTGACAATATAGCCAGACTTAGTAGTTCTCTTTAGTTTTTCTTTAGGTGGCAAAGGAAATATGGGAGCCGGCTTCAGAAATAATTATGATGTCCTTCACAAAAGTTGGGAGTAACACAAAAGTAGTGAAGGTAACTTCTATAGAGTTTCTAGGCATATGCTGCATTTGCTGCGTTAACAACAAAGCAAAAGCTACATCAATGACTGTAAAGTGCATGTAATTGCCACTGCAATATAAAGGCTGAAACAAAACTGGTCATTAGTCACATGCCCAGTATACAGGCAAACCACACCAAGCATGAAAAACAGCCAAAACAGCAGGACGAGGCAGAATCTCGTATTTATAGTAATGCCACTTGAGCTGCAGAAGTATCCACAGCAGAAAGTGAGATTGGATTCTAACATTATTTATGACAGAGGTAGCACAGAATTCTGCAAACAGGCTACCACACCCGCCCCATTCAATGCTGTGCTTGTAAAAGTAAAGGCATACCCATTTTGTGTCTTGTTATAAGCACGACTGTCAGCTTCAAAACTGCTTTGGGCGTGAGCTTGGAAATCTTACTCGTGGCAATTAGTATGTGTGGGAAAGCTAGCAAGTGGAATTTCACACGAGGTCTAATGGTGCTTGTATGCCGAGAATTATATTTTATTCAAAATAGAATTTACACATCTCACATGTGTAAATGTCAGTCTTGATACAGTGTGTACACAATAATTCAGACTCAGATTTTTTCATGCTTTCGATTTAAATTTAGCAGTTTCCAAAATTTTGGTTGGGTTGCTATGTTTTCTTTGGCTCTGTGCTGCAGTGGGCGTGTGGGTCCCAAGCACAGTATTCCACGAAAGGAAAGTCTCATCCATGAATTGTTATGCGACCCTTCGTGTGACACTTTCATATCGACTCCTGAATATGACATGTTCATGTAGACTCCATCTTTTGAGTGAAGGAGTTACTGCACTCTGATAATGCTGCTCAGTAACTGCTGAGCTAACATTTCACTATTGGTCAATCTTAGTGTCTACTCGCAGGCAATGTAGTGGAACGGTGCTTGACAACCAATTGCTTATTGCACTATTCGCACAGAAGTATTGCAGGAGCATAGTGACTATTGAAGTTTAAGGGGCAGCACTGAGCCTCTTTAGTGGAGTTGAAAAAGAGGTTGGAGTTGACAAGTGCAATTGTGAATATATATAAACATCAGTCCCCGCTACTCACACTGCTCTGGAGTGCTATGTTCTCCTGCTCTGCTTTGCGCAGCCTGTACTTGTAGTCATCGACCTGCTTGTTGGCTTCCCCTGTGCGAGAAAAAGGCATCATAGTGGCTCAGAGAGAATGCACGCATTAGCACAGGATGGACCTTCCTATGACAAAGTCTATCTTTTCTGGAATGTTTAGTGACCCCAAAATGAGTGACCCCGACATTTAAAGTTGGAACAGCAAGTTGACAAGCAACCGCTAGTGCTATCACGAGCCATGGTAACTATTTCATTGGGTAAGCTTACCAGAACAATCTTCAGCATCACCTAACACAGCTGATGTAATGCATGTTGCAGTGTTCTCATTTCTGCACTACATACTTGGGGCTTCGCAAGTAAAATGAACAAGAGTTTTGGAACAGATATGCAGTTTCACAACCCTGTGGGAATTGATGAACACAATGTGTTCAGATATGCCTGTGGAACCTGGGCTGTGCACACGGGTGCAACTAATCTCTTCAATTATGCAAAGTTCACCTACAATGCACTTTGATTACTGTTTGATGCATTAGTACTTATCATGCATTGATAGTGCACACCTACGGACCGATACAGTTTCTTGAGCAGCTCAACACTATGGCAGCTCTTTTGTCAGTTATTTTCGTTTACGGTAAAAGCTGACATACAATTTTCAGATAATTGTACGAGTGCCATTTCCACATATATATGCATGACAGATTTGGTAATTCCCACACTGTCCTGCGAAAATGAGGTTTTACATACTGCGGTACCACCTGAGACCTGGGTTCGGCAAAATAGAGGATAACCAAATTGTGGGGACAGATTATGAATGAATTAGGAATGCCTAGGCATGAAGTCTGGTGGCTGGTCCACATCAAATTTCACTAGCTAAACATTGCTGGGACATCATTTTATGGGGAATCAACAGAGTGGGACTCGCATGGTCCATGAACAAATAGTGCAGCAGAAGCACAATGATTACTAGGCAACACTGGCAGTGATGAACTCTTTCAAGCTCATTTTCATCAGTGTTTACCCCTGTTAACTTAAGTTGTAAGTATCATGTGCCACAGCTTCATTACATTCTACGATCATTAGGGTGGCTACTTTCTTGTAGTTCATGCTATTTTTCTTATAACCTACAGTTACGCAAACTGGGGGCAGACTTGGGAGTGGGTTTAACTCTGGTCTTCCTATGTGGTACCACAGGTTTCAGGATGTGCAAAAGGGGGACATAGTCCTGATGCAACTAGTGACTCACTTTGCACTTCAATGAGCCTCATTTCAGGTCCATTGGTCTGTGGGCCATGCACAACTGAGATCTGCTCTAGTCGAGTCACCTTCTGCCGCTCCTCAGCCAAGTCCAACTGCAGCCGATTGATCTGCAAAGTGCGGGAGCATTGATAGAAGCGAGTCAAATTGAACGAATCTACTTCCGGTTTCTAATTTTGCCAAGCTAGAGGAGAAGAAAGAGTAATGGGACACTACACATTAAGTTTTCTTTGTCAAAGCGCCAAAACTTGACCGTGCATTTAGTTAAAAGCAGCATGCAGTCTGGCCTTCACAAGGCGCACCTCATCTTGGAGCTGCTGCTTCTCTTCTGCAAACCGCTTCAACCGGACATCTGTAAATGCAAAGAAAAAAAAGTATGATTTCATGCCAATGTCCCAACATCTTCAGGGCTTCTTAAAGCAGCAGCTGTGGCTTCAAGCTTGAAAAGCCAGTTCCAAGTCATCTCCCTTCCCAAAACTTTTAGTCTCCCCTCACCTAATTTGTCTCATGTATTAAGACCAACAAAACATGTTGACACTAAAATTCACGCAGAAACTCCTCTGGGAGTTGTCTAAGTATGCATAAGCATTGTGTCACTTGATCAACTCTATGCATCCTGGTGTCATCAATGTTATGAAACCAGACCCGCTGTGGTTGCTCAGTGGCTATGGTGTTGGGCTGCTGAGCACGAGGTTGCGGGATTGAATCCCGGCCACGGCAGCCGCATTTCGATTGGGGCGAAATGCGAAAACACCAGTGTATTTAGATTTAGGTGCACGTTAAAGAACCCCAGGTGGTCAAAATTTCCGGAGTCCTCCACTACGGCATGCCTCATAATCAGAAAGTGGTTTTGGCACGTAAAACACCATAATTAAAAAAAAAATGTTATGAAACTTTATCAGACCAGTAAAACAACAGCACTGCGGCGACACGAACTGCAGTGGACAGTGGCTCAAAGTGAATTAATGACACAAACAAACTACTGCAGGTGGCGGCACCAGGTGTGCTGATGACGTTCTGATCATTATAAGTTGTTATTGCTCTTTAGAGCCTTAATCCATCTGCATCGAACCATTATAAACCGTGATCAACCAGCGACGGCTGCATATGGCGTGGTTGTGTGGGCCCTATCTTGAAAGCGACCTGTGATGGGGACAGAGTGCGCTGAGTGCCGATAGCTTCGTGTGTGCTGTGTTCTCACCGCTTAGTTCACGCTGAAGCGAGAGGCAACACAAAGGTAAATTTGCTTGCTGCTGTTGGCCTTATCTTGAAAGCGATCGTCTTAAGTGATGGATACACGGGTTTCCTCATTGGGTAGGCATAGAAATGCTTACACATTTAAGAGCTGTAGTTTTTATGCATCTAAGATTTATTTTTCTGGGGCCACTCTGCTGCAATCATGTCATTACTGCAGGTCAATCTGAGGTGACAGGTTCCCCCTGCAATGATATTAGGAAACCAACCTGATTGTTCTTTCATGCGATTGGCTCGAGCGTACCAGGGCATTCGAAGATTTTTCAAAGAATGACATAGTACAAGTATGCGGCTGTAGCGTGATACCCGACTCAGTTTTATATAACCATCTTCACATTAAATATAGAAAAAAAAAAAAAAAAAAGATCCGACTTTGGGAGCCTTTTGAACTTCCTCTTGAGAGCAGAACCTTGCAGCAGTCTGCTCATGTGGAAACTTGGGAATGAAAGAATCCATCAGGCAATGAACCTTTGTTGATTACAAGGCAACTAACTTGCTGTTCCTCACCTAAGGAGCCATGTCCTGCCTGGTCAAGAAGCTCGGCTGCCTCCTGTGTGACCAGGTCTGGGCCATCTCCATTTTGCACCAGCACTAGGCCATTTGCCTGCACCAGTATAAGTTAAGGTAATAAGTCAACAATCATAGTACCTAGTGCCTTTCGATTTCTTGTTAACTGAAGTGCCTTGCCGAACACACGCACCTCAATGAGCTCATCTCGTTGCCGAATGCCCTCTTGCAGCAAAGCGTTCTCTTCCTGCAGCTTCCGCAGATCCCTTTGTAGCTGGTCCAGTGCCTGTTGCAATGAACAAATGCACATGACATTCTTTTGTTCATTAAACAAGCAAGAATCAGGGGAACCGACAAGCTCAATTTACCAATAGTAACAACCAAACTAAATGACATTTACAAGAATGGATGCGTGGGCATACTAGTACTCTGTCTCTGTCTCTTAGTTCTGTGCAGCACTGTGGAAGCTATGGGTGCCTTGACCAATCAGGAGGGCAAGCACATATAAAGGTATCGGTTCGCGCTCGATGCCATATAAAGGTGTCAGTTCTTGACCTTGCAAACACTTTTGCAATCCTCGCAGCCTTGGCATTGCTGCGTGGAACTATAAGAGCAGAAAAAAAAAAAAACACAGAAAAAAAGGCATGGAGCTCTGTGGTGTTCAGTTTCAGCTGTCAATTTGTAAAAACACAGACAGATATCTGTGTTTTTCAACATATGTTACGAGTTTCAGCAACTAAATGAAGTCAACATACAATGAATTTAAGGAAAACAAAGCTGTGTTTCTTTTTTAAATTGAACTTATATAGAAATAATAATGAAAAGAGAAATGAAAGTATAAGAAAAGGACAATTTGCTGTTGATGTTGCAAGGTAGTCAGTGTGACAAGAGCCAGTGAATATAATGTCTATGCAGGAGAGGCAGCGAAGCATTTTGTTTGTACTGCATATGTTGAATGCTAAATATACAGTGTCTTAAAATTCATGCAGCACTTTCTCACGACACCTTGAAAAACTGTTAAAGCAAACCAATAGAAACAGAGTCACACATTAGTTCAGATGTTTTACTTCTGGAAGAACTACTCCAATGCTTGCTTCAGCAAGGAGGATTACTTCAAAGAAAACTGGATAAGTGGTTTTCTAATACATCAGGTACAATTATTCTCAGCACTTGTAAAATGTTACTGTTTAAGCACCAACTTTAATACTGTAAAAAGCAGCTAGTGAAGGCCAAGCGTATTTGAGACACCTTCAAAAGCTAATTCCACACCACTGGGCATCAGTATAAAAGTTATTTGCAGTATATATTTTAGTGCTGCGACTGCTTTGGAGGCATGTGCATTTGGAGCACGATAGCACTGCGAGCCCAATTATGCTCATAGACAACTTTCTCAGGCAATGAAGGGAAAGCTAGAAAGGCAAAGTATATATGTGGAAACCCTTCTTAAGAAACAAGAAAATCCAGTTTCATTCACATTTGTTAAAGCCAGGGAGCAGAAAACAAACACACAACAGCATTTGTATAAAATATGACATAAAATACACTACTCAGTGTTCAATTCGAATTTTATTGTTTCTCTGTGCAAATGGGAAACCATCACAAGTAGCAAACTGCTGATTCAGTATCTGCTCCAAGAACAAATGCACAGTAGCTACACCCCCATTGCTCTCCCTTCACTGTCGCAGAAAGTTGTCCCTAAGTCATTCGGCTTTCCAAGCTTTGGCTTTAAAAAAAAACTATGTTCAGTTTCTATGCTACAGGAAGCATAGAACTTCGGCTACACAGAGCAGCATTCTAGTTGAAGCTACAGGGAGGAACCTCACAACTCTTACCCGGGACTTGTCCCGGTGGTCTTTCTGCACATGCAGGAACTTTTCGGTAAGCTCCTCCATGTCATCCTTGAGTGTGTCCACATGGTAGGCCAGCGCGGTGCGCTCATTGTCCAGCTGAGCATTGCTGATCATGGCCTTGCGGAAGTTCTCCTCGACATCCTGCAGCTGATGCTGCACATGGAAACAGCATCTTTTTGCTATTGACTGAAACAAAGCTAACCAGTCAGAAGAAAGGACATTGCAATCAAATGCTGTTGTTACTGCAATACAGTTGCTACATCCAAGTTTTGCAGTCAAGTTTTGCATCCGTAGGCCCATAGTGGTTAATTTCCATTCTATTATAATAATAAATAGCATTGCTTAAGAAAGTTTGTCCCAGAATGATGACAAATTCTTAATGCACTTGTGTAAAAGCCACACCGAAGCAACAACTGCTCCAACATTTTTTAAAGAAAGAAGAAAACTATTATAACACTTTGTGCACATGTGTAACACTTATATCTTAAGAAGGAGAAGTGCATTAGCTTCTGACAAGAAAAACAACGAACCCCGCTTAGCAATGTCCTTCACTAGCCACAGTGTTATTTTGGTATGTGTACCTGCCGGTGTTATCTACAACAGCCTTCTCACTGTGCTTACGATACTTTCAGTTAATGATCCATGCTGGTCAGCACTTGTAGGCAGTTTCATTTTGCGAAGATGACTAGTTCGTTTTCATATAGCATTCTTACTGCAATAAAGGTAAAAGCAAAGTTCATTGTAAGCTTTGTCTTTATTTTTGTGCAAATTCTTGGGAGGCAGGAAATGTGTAGCTATTATGAGTATATGCGGCACTGTCACTTATCCAAATAATTACTAGTGTGAAACATAGTTCATCAACACAGTGCAAGAACATGAGCATATATTTCATCGATTCTTTTTGTCCTAGAGAAAGATACATGAAAGGGATATCAATGCTACTCAGCTAAGGTCACACTGCACACTTCCAATGTTGCATGCAAAAGAAAGAGAGATTGCCATGATTGGCTGCACGTATACCCTGATGTCGCGGCCATCGAGACCATCGGTCGAGTCCTCGCTGCTTCTCCGAGACCCGGAGTAAGAGGAGCCCGAGGTGAAGGGGCGGCCCTGCACAGAATAAATGTGTCACTGCAACAATATTGATAAATGATCATAACAGGTGCATTGGGAGGCAGACGAGGTACACAGAAATTTAGAAGGAAACTATCTGTGTAACGCGTGAACTAGTACCGGCTGAATGGGTGAACAACTTCTTGGCAACGATAGTGTCTAGGGTCCAATTTACAGCCACTGAATTGAATGGCACCACATAAAGCTATCTCGTTTATACTGCGTCAGTGAACATCACAGAACTGATTGGTACAGACAGAGTCAATTCAGAAACAGACTAGCACAAGCATTGAGGTAAACGCACAAATGATGGTCCCATCTTGCTAAGGGCTGCACCGATTACGACTCAAGGACAACCTGATGCAGCGAGAGTGTCTTGCGCAGGTTATGGATCCCTGATAACGCTGATAACACAACAAGAAACCCCATATCTGTCACATGTAGAGCACTGGATACAAAGGCCATTCCAGATGAGACTAGGCTGGAATGTGCTTCCTTTCAAGCCGCGCACACAGTTGTTCTAAATATACATCCCCAACCTACGGTTCAACTATAGTCACAAACACAGAAAATTCAGGTGAATAAGGCAAGCAATGGCCCTTGTTAAGATAATGCTTATTAGTGTCTCAATACAGAAAATAGTGGCACAAAGGTAGACAAAACAAAGTCAGGTTTGCGTCTTGTTGCAGAAAATAAACAATCTATACTAGCTGAAGTTCTATGAAAATTCCCATCCTCTAAGTTTAAATGAAATCATACACGAATCAGAAATGTACACATCTCAGTTGATGAGAAACTACTGCACAAGTTTTGAGAAAATGCCAGACAACAAAACCTTCTGATGCAGAGTTCTATTAAAGAACTGTTCCCAGTCTTACCTACAGGCTAAGAAGAGGACCCACACAATTTGTAAATGGCTGATGGCAACGAAATATCAACAGTACTGCTAATGTTTTGCATAACATGCACTGCTGGCATCAGCCCGATTATACAGCATCTTGTATGGGACTGCACTGGCCTGCAGGTCAAAAGAAACCTGGACCCTCGTATCGCTTCCTTAGAAGACTAGATCTGCCCTAGGAATAGTCCATATGCAAAAGAGATTGATACTCTTTTCCTGGCGGGAGTTTACACATTCAGCTGCAGGAGACCACTGGATGTGAAGTGTATGTGTGCACGTTTTCTATTACCCAGTCACTCTAGTCAAACTGTGGCCACAGTACCACCATTATATCTAGTAAGATGGTATAAATAAATAAATAAATCACAGATACACAACCACTGACATGGCTGCCACAGCTTACCTCTCTTGAAATGCGCATGGGTCGCACAGGCTCTGGGCCACTCTCAGAGTGCTCGTCATTCTGAAATCGCAAAGGGATGGGAGGAGATGGTATGTTGAGTGCCAGAAAGAATCAGTAATAAGGGATAAATAAGCATACACTGGTAGCAGCACATACCTCACGGGCCTGCTTCTCGAGCTCGCGGAGCCGTATTGCCCTGGCCTCGGCTCGGGCCTGCCTGCGCTGTGCTAGTCGGGCCTCCGCCTGCAGCACACAATCAAAACAAGGTCAATACAAAGCACAGCAGGACAGAGGATGTTTCATTTTGCAACACAAAGTCTACAGCTATCACAAATGTTCCAAATGTGTAGCTTTGCTCCTTTCAAGGTGAACACTGCCTGTTCCTTTCTGGTACCTACATTAACTGGCCTGACAAAAACATGAAATAATGGTTGTGAGGTGCCAGCTCCTAATCTGAGAATGTTTTCACCCTGAATGTGACATTGTGTCTCTGGAGGAATTTCTAAAACAAGCGCCTAAAGATCACAACACTCCAAGCATAAGTTCCTGAAAAAGGTCATAACAGCATATCGATGATCTTTGCTTATGCAACAAGTTGGTAGCTTCGTTTAGGAGACTGATGTTCTTGCAACAATGAGAAAGACAGGCACGTGAGCACTTGAATTATGTCTCTCAAATGCACTGAAATAAAATCTGCTGTTCAATTTAGCAAACACTTTTACTAGTCTGCAGCACACTGCACAGCTGATGGCAAAAAAGTTTAGATTGTGACTAGCTAATCCACCAACTGTTAACACTAAGCATGTCCCAGAAAAGTCACATCATGCCAGTGGATTTTGTTATGAAGAATCTCAGATGTCAGCATTTCAGATGTCATCTAGAATTGTAAGATAAATGAAACAACTATGACAACAGCCTATGGTCATAAGAGTAAATAGCTTCAGAATAAAAAGAGTGATAGTGCCACTTCTTCTGGCAAGGGCGTCAAAACACATGCAGGAGACAATGCCTGGAGATCAGTGCAGGTGAACAGGGTTAGGGAGCTACTCTATGCAGGTTGTTCTATGCAACTTTTTATTACTGCTCTGCGAATGAAACGGGATAAATAAATGGTGAAGTTAATAAACCCATACATAAACAAGTATTCTATAGGACACAGGAAGTCCAAACTATGTATCATTGAGATCTGCAACATGAGAGGATAAAAGAAGTACTACTACTGCAAGCCTGGAGCTAAGAATCAATCTGCAGTACCTATGTGACAACAGTAGTACCCTGCTAAATTTGAGATTCCACACCTAGAGACTTTGTTACTGATAGTACCAGGCATAAGCAAAAAATGGATCCGATAACACTCTAGCAATGGCCCACTATAAAGAAAGATAAAATCAGTCTTATATGAAGGAAATATGACGATCTTAGCTTAAGCATGGAGAATATGACAGCCACATGCTAAAAAATACAACTCTTAAGAGATTATATATGAATTGAATGGTGAATAATGAAACACGCAGAACAAAAACTTTAAAAGGTTTTCTAGTTAAACCATAACAATGGACTATATCCATTTAAATCACAATTTCCTTAGATAAGTACTGTCATAAATCTCCAGTGTTATCCAGACCTAAACCTAACAACGAAAGACATCTCCAAAACAGCTCTTACATTTCGACAGACAGTGCCATTACTATTTGCACAGGGTAGTGTGTTATACCATAAAGCATCGAATACTATTTACACTGTCAATTCCATTCACAAGAGCTCTTCAAATTAAAAATAAAGGTATATTTTTTCTTTCGGATACACTGACTTGGTAACTAATACGTAGAAAAGATATATCTCTGGTGAACACTAAGGAGGTTTAAAAAACTTGCTGAAGCGGAGCTGACGTCTCAAGAGAGAAGCCGGAGTGCCGCCATCTTACCATAGGCACAAAAAAAACAAATACGTTAGCGAATAGCGGGCAATATACGAAGCACTTTTTTCCTAGTCCTTGCTATTTATAATGTTTCATTTTGCCGTACAGATATCATTCGACTTTCTTTCTGTCACTGGTTCTATAAGGAAGCCTTAACGTCTCGTCAAATTTTATGGCACATCATGATACAAATACACAGCTAAACGTGACATTTTAGTCAGAAACCACAAGCTTGTATCTACCAATAAGTCTAGCATTGAAAATAATTGACCGAAACGAAGCGAGTTGTGATCAGATTTCATCTGTCATGGCCCTCTTTCAGAGTAGCAGTACATATAGGCAAACTCTGGCTTCACCTGTGCTGATAAGAAACTGAGGTGGCTGCCACTCCAGCAATTTTTTTAAACCTCCTTGATCACCACCAATGAGACAGTTATTAATACATCTTTGGTGAACATTAGGAACACCTGGACAGGTTATGGATTGCAGTGAACCTTTCATTAGAAAGAAAGCTCATGCACAAATTATGCAAATACATGTGAAACATAGAAATGCGTCTTTAAAGTAAACCTTGCACCAATGGAAATAACATTTAATTAGGAAGAATATCCTCCATTTTCCAGAAAGGAAAGGTATAAAGTGTAGTTGTTAGAGTGCATTAAAAGAACAGAATTTGCACGTCAAATTAGAGATAATGCAAGATTGTTACCTCGGTTGTAGTTAACAATCTGCTTACCTGCTTCTTACTTACAAAACTAATTTCAATATCAATGTCTCTCAGAAACTATATTTGAGAAAGCAGAGGCACAGAAGGAAAGCAGTGCAGTTCTGTGGGCAGAGCTTATAAATTTATATTTGTGCTTTTAATGTTGTAGACTTAATACCTTTTTTTTTATTTGCACAAATTTTTGCAAAAGCTTCCGGGGCCTAAATCAAGGATACACTTTCAGTTGTCCCTAGAGCTCAATATTCCCTTAAGAGTGCAACAAATTGCATTTTATTTGATTAAGCAGCTGCCAAATTGTAGCATTTATACGGTTCACATTTATTAGGAAAGAAAGGGCACAAGCTCACGCTTTTGCGTTTAAGGCGGGATGGTAGGGTAAATAGACAAAAAAAAAATTGATTTTTTTTTATTTCGTTACTGAAAAAGAACACACACTGTGTGGAGTAAAACTGTGCAGTGGCAAGCGCAGCAAGGCTCGAAGCCATCTATAAATGGCAGCAAGAACCGTGCCTTCTGGTATTTAAAAATAAACATAAAATGACATTTTTCTGAAAATCACTTTTCTGAAATTTTTCGAACTTTGGTGTACCTTTTCTGGAAAGTTATCCAACCCATTACGCTGAAATTTTCTCAGATTATACTGAAATCCCTTGCAATCTTTTAATTGCAAAACCTCTTCTATAGCTCAGGTCATGTCAGGGGTGAGGCAGGGCTCAGTTCTCGGGCCGCTCTTATTCATCATATGTTAATGACATTATTGAAGTAGCCAGAAACACACAAGTGAAAATACATCTCTACGCAGATGACTGCGTGATCTATTCTAACATTTGTACTCTTCGTGATCAAGAAGTGCTTAACAATGTATTTTCATTGTTTTCAGACTGGAGTAACAGATGGCAGATGAGCATTAACTTCAGCAAAACTGTGGCAATGACTTTTACTAACAAGAAACAGCCCCTAAAATTCACGTACAGCACTCAAGGGTACAGTGCTACCGAAGTTAATGAGTTCGAATACCTTGGACTTACTTTCGCAACTAACCTTAGTTGCCATAATCTTATCAATATAGTCTGCTCTAAAGTGCTGCAGAAATTAGGGTGCCTACAACGAACTTTAAAACACGGCACTAAGAGTGCAAGCTTACGGCCTATATATCACTTATTAGGCCTGTTTTAGAGTATGCTTCTGTAGTGTGGTTGCTTCATCGCATAAAGGATACTTCCAAATTAGAATCCATTCAGAAAAAAGCTGTTAGATTTATCTATGGCCATTACGCCCGTATGTTTTCATCTTCATCCCACGCACACGCTTTATCACTGGACCCATTGTCGTTTCGTCGCACATGTGACCGCCTAATCCTGCTGCACAGAATTGTACACGGATCGACTAACATAGAAGCGTCTATCTTGCTAATCACACCTACAGTGCGAGTAACCCGACGTACTCACCCATTAAACATAAATCCCTTTGTTCCAAGAATAGATTGTTTTAGGTTTTCTTTTTTTCCACACACTGTTAAATTATGGAATAACTTAGATGGTTCTCTGCGTTTATTGCCAACTAATTAATTTCAGAAAGAACTGCCTAACCATGTTAGTTGACATATTTCTGTTCATAAGTTATGTAACCCACCTCTGCTATGTCTCTAAATGAGATAGCAGTATTTGTAAATAAATAAATAAATAAATAAATAAATAAATAAATAAATACATAAATAAATAAATAGTCTGAACCTAGAACTTTGAAAAATTGTTTGAGTTATAATTCTGGAAAAAAAATTTGAAAAGTCTTTCTCACAGTACGTGACAAGTGAGGGCAATATATTTTTTCTCTCGTGAGATGACAGTAGAAACCCAATTTTTTGTTTTGGTGCGGATTAAAGCCGCTATCTGGAATTATTGTGCAAGATTTCACAGTCATACTACTTTTTGTTTCTGAGAAAAGGTACATTTAATTTTACACCCCAGCCCAAAATTTGGTTCTCAAATAAAAATAAAATAAAAAAGGATACGGCGAAAAAAATTACACCAAGTGAAGGCGAAAATCATTCTTATTCAACATGCAAGATTTCAAAATTAAGTGTGGAACAGTTGTTGAGATACACAGCTGAAACCAAGATGACCCATTTACCCTACCATACTCCCTTAAGAATACACAGTTGCGAATAGTGCTGGCTCAATGCCCTAGGTGTGGCAATGTTAGGTTTGGCTAGTTCCCTGCAGTTTCAGTCCATATGCACCATCCGCTTCAGCTATAATGGGAGCATTTTTTGCTTATGTATTCAGTGAAGTTAAAGTTAACGTGCTCATGAAATGACTAATGCATTTGTGCGACAATTTTTACACTTTTTGTCTCTGTAGTGCCTATGCAGATACATTCAGGCTATCAGTTTTCTCTCACAAAAATTTCCGAAAAGCATGAATAAACAAGAAAAGCAAATGAACAATTAAGTTTAGAATGTCAACTCAGTAATAAAAAGCAACATCTGTACAATTCTGTTCACAATTATGCAACCTGCATATACTGGACCATCCAAAGCAGACAGTATAAGTTATATAACCTTCTGAACTAAACCAACAATTGGTGAATGGGACTTTTGCAGAAATCACATAAGCAACATAAAAATTTAATGTCAACCGTAAACTGATACATTATATTTGCCTGCTTTTGATGAGATAACAAGCCCAGGTTAAAAGATTGTGATATCCATTTATAGAATTTAAGTAGCGTTGCAATATGCTTTTGTTATTATTTATAAATTTTCGATATTGTTAAAAAGTATTTTTCAGCTCTTCCAACGGTCTGCAGTTTTTTGTCTCACTCTCTCTCTCAAGACCAACAAGCTTCATTCAGTTCGGTTCAGCCTGCTTCACAGGTATCTGAGTAGGGGTATCAAAGTTTGCAAAAGACTTGGCCTTCTCTTAAACCTCAATACAGCACTTTTTTTTAAAGAAAACGTCCATGTTATAAAGCTAGAAAAGACGACCGCACTTCTACACTTCCTCGGAATACCAAATGTGGTTGGCACGAGGGAAGCCTACAGAGGCGGGACACAAGCGTTCGATGACAAGCCAAAACACGAACTATACATGGCTACTTGCTTTAGCCGCAGTTCGAACAAAGCAAAATGAGCCTCATACCCATGCTCAACGTTCCTTGGCTCGCAGTGTCCGCAATGCATGCACCACCTAGACGAACGTCGTCGCTCTGCTCGTATCGGGAGGAGACGAGCACAGCAGAAGAGCTCGCAGCGTGACCTTGACCCGAAACTATAGGCTCGGCGAGCGCGCTAAGTCGACTGCGCTGGCTCGTCGGTCAGAGCGCGCGCGCAGGTCTTTGCGGCGTTCCCGGGACAAGGGGCGGAAGCGCTCCCCCGGAAAGCCGCCCGCTACC
Organism: Dermacentor andersoni; assembly: GCF_023375885.2. Classification (NCBI taxonomy): domain Eukaryota; kingdom Metazoa; phylum Arthropoda; class Arachnida; order Ixodida; family Ixodidae; genus Dermacentor; species Dermacentor andersoni. The sequence continues at coordinate 110,514,805 of NC_092815.1, forward strand.
CGCGCCCGGGGCAGGAAGCCTCGCTTGTGATTGTTCGTTGTTCCACGCACACGTGCAGCGCGAGGTGTTCGGTTGTGTACATGCTTCCGTCACGCGGTGTCAGCAACGCGACAGGCGCGCTGCTGCGTTAGCTGCGAAGCGGCTGGATGGGGACGCGGTGGAACGCTTCCACGGCCGCGCGCGTTGCACCGTCAAGCACCGAGCATGGAGCGAAAAGGCACCCTAGCAACGCGGCGACCCTGGGCCATCTCAGCTTGTTTCCGTGCGACTGCATTACGACGACGACGCAGATATTTTATATATATATATATATATATATATATATATATATATATATATATATATATATATATATATATATATATATATATAGTAACGCGGGCAAAACGGCGCCCGCGCTGTCTCTGCGTCACCGCGCAATTCGCTCGAGTTTCCATGTTAGGCGCATTCAGCGCACGTCGGCATTCGTTGCGCGAAAAGGCGAGAAACAACGGGAAATGCGTCCGTTACAGACGGCAGGTGCGAAGAACGGCTGCCTGCAGCAGCAGCAGCGGAGGCTTCGCGAACTGGCCACGCACCCGCGGAGCAGTGGCTCTATACCACTACCACTGTGGTGTTTTCCCCTCCCCCCGTTCTTTTCCAGGCTTTCACTGTTATTCAGACAAAGTCACAGTGACAACACAGCGTGCCTCTTCTGTATGGCACGCCTTCTAAGTACTCAGTCATTCACTAATTAGGCCATATGTGAAATTCCGCAAGCAGGCTTTCTCGTGCCCATCTAACTTGCCGTAACCAAGACGGCCAACTTCCTTCCTTCTATAGTTCATTCTGTTGAAGCTGAAAGACGCGTTTCAAAAGCTTAAACGGTATGACGGACGGACGGACGGATCTATCTATCTATCTATCTCTGCCTGTCGGTCTGTCTGTCCACACACACACAAACGCGCGTGCGCCAGTTCCAGTTCCAGTCCGAAGTCTCCGATCTTGGTTAAGGCCACACGAGATTCGAGGAGAAGTGCACTTGCACTATTTCCGAATCTTGTCTCTTCTTCCCAGCGAGCCGGATTGGATGCCGCACTGAGTCATTGTCAACGACTTCGAAACCTAGTGCAGGTTCTACACCGTTCATTCTGGCAACGTTTGACAACTCCGGTCGAAGTTCTGTTCTCGGGACTTTCCGTGACATCAGTAACGTACAGGTGCATCGAAATAAACGTTCGGCAAGAGGTCCCAAACCAAGGCGGCAATAACAGTAGTAATTGATGGGGTTTAACGTAAGAAGATAAGGCGACATGAGCGCTCAGGGTGCCAGAAGAACCGGTGACCATAGCGCCACCTCCGGTTTTTTCATTCATGTGGTTCATTTCATGGTGCCCACTGTTGCCTACATTCTCGTGTTTTGGTGCTAGTGCGCTACGCGTGCGTACTTGCGTGCGTGTGTACTGTATCATCATCACACCTTAAGTAGAACGCCAAGCCTGCTGCCAGGCTAACTTCTACAAGCCATTAAACTCTCTTATCTATCTCTCTTGCTTTCTGCGAGATACTGGTCGGCGTACGCGGTTTCTTTGCGATACATTCTCGGAATATACAAGCTTTGTAGACAACGGGTAAGCTACGTGGTGCGGGCGGTCAGTGTTCAAGAACCTATAGTCCGAGGCTAGTGGTCTGGGACGACGCAGCGGCAGCTTCCCGAGTACTAACAGCTTGGAAGACCGCATCTGCAAGATATGACATCTTCTTGTCCCCCTCATATACATAAGAAACAAAAGAATACTATATCGATGCCGACTTATGCGCCAGAAGGCAACGTTCGATCCACAAAAGTGAAAACGTGCGCTAGAATAGAGAGTTTTAGAATAGGGGCCCCAATATTTTGGGGCCCCAAAGAGCTTTGCGGATGTTAGCGTTGGGGCACGCTGGAGTGAAGAGTTTTAGAATAGGGCTTTGCGTTTGCAGATAGCGTCTTGCGCTGACAGCGCCACTACGGCGTCTAAGAAAAACGATAAAAAATAATTAAATAAAATATACCGTCTTATGATATGAATACTAATTTTGACTTGCGTGTATTCGCGTTTAATTACAATTTAGAGGTTATTCTTCAAGCAGCAAACAATTAGTTGTGCTTAGTTTGGAGCAACAAAACCAACTTTACGTGCCTTCACCAGCCAAGCTTAGCCGCGTTAGGCCTACGAGCCATAAAATCCACACTCGAATTCGGAATCAGCGGCGTCTAATGAATCAATCTTCATAACAGACGCTAGTTGAGAGAAAGCGATAACTGCAGTCACTTCTCCTAGCTTGCGAACTTCACGCATTACCGCGAATCGAACCCAGTTTGGTGCTAGGTTAGAGCCGTCGCTTCGATGGGTGCCGCCATGTTTGTTGACGCAAAGCTTTTGGGAACGCTATTTGAGCTCCCGCTAAATCGGCGAAATAGCGTTCCCAACGCAAAACCCAAACGCAGTTTGCGTCTCGCGCATGCGCAGTGGCTTCGACGCTATTTCTTTGGGGCCCCAAAACGTTTGGGGCCCCTATTCTAAAACTCTCTAATGTTGCCAAACGAATCGCCTGTTGCATGCGGTGCAAATGCAAGGTGCACGCGCACAGCTGTAGCCCCCCTCCCCCTGCCGCACTGGCACGCTATCGTCACCGCCTATCGGCGCAATGCAAAGCTACACAGCTGCATTCAAGCATGAAGCATTGGACAATGTCGCGGTCTTGTCGACAAGCCCGCGCGCTGAGAGAGAGAGAGAGAGAGAGAAAGCACGCTATCGCATGTTTTCGCGCCCGCTGCAGCGACAGCCGCACGTCGTCGTCTTCCAACTGATGGGCGACGACGAAAGTCGAGGAGGTGCCGGTTTGCGCTCCCCGTGCCACTATATACGCATGTAGCAGCAGGTCCCGCAAGCCCACTGTACATACGCGCGGCGAAGCTTGCCCTCGCCACCCGCCTGCGGCTGGCTCTGGCTGGAACCCGGGGCTCCGACGGTGCGCCGGCCCTCGGAGCGCTTGCGACACTTCGACCCTGGATCGACTCCAAGCTGCCCCGGGGCAGCGGGAGCAAACTCCCTCCCGCCGCTTAGTGTCGTCGCGACTTTGATCTTGGCACCAGTGCATCTATCGCGCGCGCGTGCGGCCCCTGCCCGTCCGTCATGGTTGACGGTGACTCAACACGGTAGGCGTCTGTATGCGCGGCGAGGTGCGTTTTGGCGGCGGCGCGCTGTTGCGAGGTAGGAATGCAGCGTGACACTCCAGCGCCATCATTCCTTCGCGTGCCCCGTGCCAAACGCTTGTACGGAGCGCGGGAATTCGCATTTCCTGTCCTAAGAGACAGAGCACGAATCGTAATGATAGAGTACGAATCAATGCAATACCTGAAAACTCTATAGGCACATACGAATAAACGAAATGCATACAATGTCGCGTAGGTAAGCCTATAATCTTCTTGTCGATTCACGGAACAGACAATTGCTTATTCAGTCCGCCGCCGTCCTGGCGCGACGCGGCTAGGTGGCATCCCCGAAAGAAACGTGATGCGACTGTGGGTCGCGCCCTCTTTCACAGGCCGTGATTCAGTGCCTGCACGTCGAGCTTCTCCCGCGCAGTAAATCATCAGCTTGGATATATAGTGGTGACATCCAGTAATCAGCCCTACAACAAAAATGTAAAACCCTTGACACGTCCTTCAAGGTAGAATGCCGCACAAAATGCCCTTGGCACACCCTTATTTTCTGCAGTGTTAAGAAAACAGTTCGTAATAACTTCGGCGGAAAACACTCATACTGCACCTTTAAGCATTCAAGAGCCTACGATGGGAATACGCCGCAGGTTACACCTCTCAAGGACCTAAGGGTGTTTTATTTTGTCAATGCAGTAAAACTGGCATTGACAATGCAAAATTATTTCTGTAAATCTATCTTGAGAAACTGCTCAATTAACAATTGTGTGTTGCTCACTAACACACAAAGCCATGCAGGATATAGTTTCGCAAATGTCCTCCGATGACCGTTTATTCGTGCAAAACACATATAGACAGGCGCTCACAGCTCCGATCGGTGCCCTGAACGTAAAGGCATAAATATCTGAGAAGAGTGTTTGCCTAAGCTCGTTCGTTGCACATTATAGCAAGAAGGATCTCGAGCAGAAAACAGTGTGACGAGGACAGAAAGGAAGACGTCACACCGCGGGACTAGCAACTGAATGTTTAATGCTCATTTTGACACTTTTTGTAGCACGAGACGCCCAATGCAGTGCCCTTTGTTCTTGGCATAAATACAGATTGGATAGCTCTTACTACGTCTCGCAAAGTGGGCTGCAACTAATGCTACTCATCTGCTTGCTGTTTGCTGGTCTCGTGCTCGAAGTGGGCTGCTACTTGTCATGCGTTTGCTGGTCATGTGTGCCCTGTTTTGCTATGTGCTATCACTCTCGTTACGGCCATTATAAATTCGCGGCTCTTAAGGTACACGCTTACGCCAACGTGCAAATTTGGCCGCATAGTAACTTTAAATTTATTTAATAAACATTCAACCAAAAGGTAGTTTATTCACGGATGATGATGACAGCTAATTATCTTCTTAAGATTGTTTTTTATTTTTACCTGAAGGGCGTAATCTTGCGGTACACGATTTGGAAATCTGACGTCGCTAAGGGTGTAGTTTTGTTAAGTACACCCTCCACAAGAGCGTTTATATACGCAAAACACTGATTTTGAAGTGGGTGTAAAGAGTGAGTGCACTCTTAGAAAAATTTACACCCTTTGGGGCGTATCTTGTCCCACAACGATAATCGTCATCTGTCTTGCCCGCGTTTCCTTTCTTTAACGCTGCGAGCCCGGTACTTCCCAGTCACGAACGACATGCGCGTTATCAGTGTGACGCAGCATTCTCTACAGGAAAGTAGCGAGCGCCGAGTTTCAAGAAAGGAAACGCAAGCAAGGCAGATGACGATTATTGTTGTGGGACAAATATACACCCCAAAGGGTGCAACCGTTTTAAGAGTGTGAGACACAGAAACACCCTTATTGGTGTAAATTGGTTCATGGTGTATTTTCACGATTTTGGTGTTCTTTCCTGGCGGTTTCAGTTTTGGCCTATTTTCGAGTGCAGCAAAAGTCTTCCTTTATTTTTTTTTTTTAATTATTCAACAATTAACCACTGGCTCGGACAAATGCTGCCGAAACCTATGCCGTGGCTACAAGGTGAAGCGGGAAATTCAAGCGACGACAAAAACAACCGACTCCTACGCGTGCACGTCCAACATGTCGTCTTGTTTACGCGGCTTTAAAACTTTTAGAGTCGAAAGGGAGGGCTTGCCGCAGTCTATCGCTGGACGAGCTCGATAAGGCAAACGCCGCCGGGTACAACCGGGAGACAAGTATTCGCAGCACTGACGCGCTGCGCTCAGGACAGGCGGCGGCCCACGGCTACGCATGCCGTACGTCTTCCCTTCCGGCTCAGGGTTCGCCAGAGAGCCATAATTACGTGCACCCTTGCCAATGTTGGAGCTCCAGCAGCGGACCGATTTGGTATAGCGGGTCGAAATATCATAGCACTATCGCAACCTTCCGATGCCTAATATCGCAACCTTGTAATCTAGCGACCCTGTTTCGATGAAGCGCCTGAAAGACACGCTTGTTTTTGGAAGCACAGAATTTTTTTTTTTCAGAGGCTGGCAGGCGCGTATACGCTTGAAAGTCTCCGTCGCTCATGTGCGTGGGTGGAGGTTCCATTCTTCGGAGCCACTATCACTTCCCTCTAGCACGCTGCACGTAACAAATGAAACGGAGAAGCTGCAGCAACCGCGGATGACTAGGAAAGGCGGCCGAGACACGCACGCGAGCGCCGAGCCCTCTCGTTCCCGCCGGGGTATTTTGGAACTCTGTCTTGAGACAGCGCGCGCGCCTGCTTTTCTTTCTCCTCGGCGCAGTTCAAACGGGTGCTTAGCGAAAAGAAGCTCAACACACACACAACGCATACACGTAAGCATCTCACGAAGAAAAAGCGAAAACATGCGGTTTCAAAACGCGGGCCCTGGTTGACTCAACGCTGCGAAACATCGAACAAGTCGAAACACCGTCGACCGAAAGAGCCAGCCAAGCAACTCTTGCGGACGGGACTCCCATTTTGCTTTTCTTTCTGCATCGGGGTCTGCCAAGGCAAGCTCACAAAATGAATCAACGGGGCAATAGATCAGAAGGCTTAAGAAGGAGAAGTTTACAAATAAGCCTGCTCTCTCTTTCTATCTCGGCCATTCTTTTTTACGTGCACGAGCAGAGGGTTCCGCAACGGCGCCATACTGCCTCAGCATCCCGAGCCAGACGAACCGCGCCCACCGACGAGCATAAATCTCCACGTATGGATGTAGATGGAGCCGACGCGGAGGCGTTGTAAATATTTCCAGTGAAAGCGACGAACCCCCGTCATGCGCGACGCAGCTCGGCAATAATAAGCGCCCACGCGCACAAGCGTCAGTCAAAGCTCCGCGGAAATACAGGTCCGAAAATCACGAGGGAGAACTGGTGGCGCCATCTCGCGGCGCTAAGCTGTACCACAGAACACGACCAATAGTGATTCTGCCGTGACGGACTATTTTCCGCTTTGCTGCCGGCGCAAGGTCAACAGCAGCAACATAATCAATAATGCATACAGGATGTTTCACGCAATTTGGGCCAAACCTTAAGAATATGCAAATGCCACGTAGCTGCACAGAACTAATAAGGTAATGCTGCTTGCCATCGCTTGGAGATACTCAGATAATTTCTGCATTACGCCTAATTAGATAATTAGTCGTAATCAATTAATCAACATCTCAAATATTTTACTTAAATTTCACGTTCCGAAAAACACTTTTTATGTAGCACGTATTGAGCAACAGAAAGCGGTATCGGGAGTATTTTCATGTTGCTCTACAATGTTTTCCTTTACACTTCTAATCTAATTATAATATCTGATACGTTTATTAGCTAATTAAGACTAATTATCTAATTATGGGAATGCAAAATAAATATTCTTCAAGCGACGGCAAATGACATTACATTGGTCCTGTGCAGCTACGTGGCATTTGCATATGTTTAAAGTTTGGCTCAAGTTACGCGAAACGCCTTGTATAGAGGCGCCTTATTTTTTTTTCTGCGCGAGACACAGACGCGCACACATACAGTTTGAACGCTTTGCAGTTACGCAAAGCATGTCACAATATGTCGCCGCTAGAGCTGATGCTACTGTCGACGTTTCTAGCATTCCGTAATGGTATTCAACCCGAAATATGAAGCAAAATTTGTGAGGGCCAAGCAAATTCCGCAGCGCAGCCCATTAGATGGAATCAAACCAAATTATGGGGTTTAACGTGCCAAAACCACTTTCTGATTATGAGGCACGCCGTAGTGGAGGACTCCGGAAATTTCGACCACCTGGGGATCTTTAACGTGCACCTAAAGCTAAGTACACGGGTGTTTTCGCATTTCGCCCCCATCGAAATGCGGCCGCCATGGCCGGGATTCGATCCCGCGACCTCGTGCTCAGCAGCCCAACACCATAGCCACTGAGCAACCACGGCGGGTCATTAGATGGAGACAAAGCTCTATAGAAGTTTAAAAAAAAAAAATCACGCCAACATGTGCTACCCATCATTTTCATCTTCCAAACTTCTTGCATGCCAATTAAGTGCCCGAATCAGCGTTGAAAGGAAGTTCGCAGCGTCGGCCAGATCGCGGTACCAGTGCATACACAATTATTTGCCACGACGCATGTGGTCTGCTGCAGCTGCCGAATGATCTTGAACAACACGTAATAGGGCGTGGCGTCAATTAGCAGCTTGGCCCAAATCAATCGTCGTTAGTCATCATGAGTCAACGGTTTAAGAGGAAGCTTTAGCTCGGGTGCTCCTATCTAAATACACGTAAAAGGAGAATTGCTTTTTTTTTTTTTCGACGACCACTGCACCAAATTTGACGAGGTTTGTTGCATTTAAAAGAAAATTTGGAAGTTCGAAAAAGGTAGACGCGCAAGGTTTAATTAATATATCTGCATCGAAAACATATATCGCGGACCTGTAAATGGCATCCATTAGATCATTCAAAGCGGACAAATTCAATATGTCAATTTATATCTTACGTGAATTTGTTACTTTGTGTACAAGGGTTCTGCAAAATTTCCATATTACTAGACAAAACTGAAGTATTACACATGGCTCTCAAATACAGTATTAATATGTGAAGACTTTTGCAGGACCTTCGTAAACATCATAACTAATTCACGTGAGATAAAAATTGTTATTAAATTTATCCACTTTGGATGTTCTAACGGACGCAATTTACACAACTGCGATACCCATTTTTGGATCTGTAAACTTCGCGATTCCATTTTGTTTATTTCAAACATCAATTTTCGGCAATTTTCGTGAACGTTTTCAGGCCCAAAATCTAAATTCCTCTTCCAACAGTCACTAGAATTTAACATTCTCTCTAAAATGCGAAACAAATTTCATTAACATCGGACCAGGGATTATACCAGAAAAGCATCTCCGTCTTTTACTCGTATTAAAATAGGAGGCATCGGAGTTGGGACCGAGCCAATTAATCTTCTTAAACGGTGTGCTGATATACATGTGCGTCGTCTAAAAGCAGAAGCTGAAGATCCAGCGTCGTTATGCGCATGTGTTTAACGTATAGATTGTGCAATCGATACTGCTTTCTACAAAGGAAGTATGGTTTCTTGCGGGGTAGCGTCACTTTATACATTCGTGTCAGCTGTATATCCGTAGAAGAAAAAAAACAAAAAAAAAAGAAAAGAAAAAGAAAACTGAGTTTCCGGACTACAACGTACCAATACTATTGAAGTGCTACCCAGATGAGAGAAAAAAAAAGAGGCAAAAAAATAAGAGTATAACGCGACAGCATTCAAAGATCTCTGACTGCTCCTCACGCTTCCCAGTCACAGCAGCTTATGTAACCGTAATGTTTTCCTGGAAACGCTGGCGGCGAACGCTATAAACACGAAGGCGATTTCTTTTTGAATGGTGTTGCAAGGAACCGAGCGGGCCGCGTCGCTCCTACTAAGACAGACCTCAAACGGCAGCAGGAATACGCCATCGCGTTAAAAGGCGTTTGTGTTTGCGTTTACGCTTAAGAAAAGTATGTCTTCTCCCACATTCAAATTACAATCCGACGCTATCACGTCTGTAGGTTCTGCGTAAGTCGTGCTTTTCGAGTTTTCTGACGCATTTTACTTCGAGAAATTCAATTAGTTCAGTAACGACTCTGGCGTGGAAGATATATACGGGATCCGTGGTTCGGGATGATATCTCTTGGTCGAAGATGCCGCCGCCGCCGACACCGGATTTTCTGCGACACAAGGCACTTAACGGTGTCGCGTTAAAGGGGTCAACGATATGACAGCAATTGGAAAGCCTTCGACAACAGTACAGTTGGTTACTTTAAATGTCAGCCCAAAACCACATGCAGAACTTTAGATGCACATGACTGGCTATCTGGAATAAAATATATTGCATCGAACGCGAATAAAAACATTAATCGATTTATAGGAAAGTTAATCGATCAATCGCATCACCCTAAACACGAACATCGTCGCAGAAAAAGATTGCAGTTCCGTACAAAGCGACAGAAAACTTCTGAATAGTACTTCGCCAGCAACATTTGCCGTTGCACGAGTCAACGTGACGACGAAACACATTGTAAAGTCTGCCACCATTTCGTTTCAGAGCGAATGTTCACAAAGAATGATCGATTAACACAACCATCCGCTATGTTTTCCAATGCGAAAACAAAACCCTCGGAGTATGTTTGTTTGTTTATTCTAACATCGCGGCGAAACGGAGACCCACAAGCATTTGCGAGCTCGTGCCCAAGCATCCTTAGTAAAATAGGCCCCAAGCCCGCAGGCGAATAAAGTACTCGTTAAATCAATATTCTAGCCCAAATGATTTCTAAGCCTTCGGCACGTTCCAGCAGGCACGATCTTGAGATCTGTTGCCACTTGTCAGCTTTGCGGCGGCGGTACGTTTTGGCCCTTCTCCGCAGTGTGCAAATGCTATGCAGCGAAGCTTGCGCATGCTCGTTTAACCTACTATCTTGCACTTAGACATCAACGCTGAAACAATCTAGACTGGTAAAATATTCCTTAAGAACTCCCGTTTTTGTTCATCCGGTGAAATAGGGTTTATCGTACTACTAAAAAGAACGAAGACCAAACTATTATTTAATGAATTTCGCTCCGAAACCGAAGCGCTGGTGCGTCAGTGTGACGTCACGTATTTCAAAGCACTTTTTCGCATTTGGGCTGTTGCAGGAAAAGTTCTGGAAGCTTACTGGGTTCAGTCTTTTGCTCTTTTTAGAATGCGACGCATATGCCATTCTTTATGGATAAACAATGAACTAATTAAAAACCGTGCAGACGCCGACAAAACCAATTACGTCACGACGCGCTGGTTCGTTCTTGCATCTTTCCTTGCTTGCCAAGCCTCCTCACGGTAAGAGGCCTCAATGCCTGTTGCTTTAAGCTTTACTATTACAGCTTAACATTTGTCTTTATTGTCCAGTTAAGTTCACCTCATAGTACTACTGCATGACACTGGCTGTGATGCCACAAGCAGTGAGCTATGTTACCTGCACCGTGAGTTATCGGTATCATCCGCGGTAGCGCGTCGCCGCGACCTCCTCTCCCGATTCCGCAAGGCACGATCCGACACGGAACGGCGAAGCTGCTGCCGATTCGCTAAAGATCGAATTCGTGCATACGCGGCTGGCGGCGTGTCGTAACGGCTTTGTATAGTGTCGAAAATGAGCCCCGTTAGAGAACTACCCTGGCGATTCTTTTAACAGCGATCGGAGTTCTACAGTATCTGGATAAATCTACACACGAAAAGATGTATCCATTTACTCAATCATCGGTGCTGGCAAGCACAACCGTACGACAGGGGCATAGTTACAAGCTGTTTCGGGCGATTTGGGAACGCCAGCCCGAGGACGATGCTCAAATTAAGCGAGTTCACTCTTTACCCCTTTTTTTAATTAACATCTGGAATGCGCTCTTATAGCCTTCCTTCGAGGTCTTGGAGCTATAGCTTCCGCTGGGACCATGCAATCCGGCAGCATACAAGAGAAATCCGGATAACGGACTTCTCTAGGAATAAGTCACTGCGCACGTGCGTCATTCGATGAGGAGCTATAAAAAAAACATCGGCACGGCATCAGAATAAAGCGAGGAATGTTGGAGCAAGGAAACGTCTCGGTACCACACATGTCGTTGGAGAACGTTAATCACCACCGTTCAAAAGAACGAAGAAAAAAAAGCAGTCGTATAAATTAAACTGGCGTGGTGCGAAAAAGCAGAACGCCCCCCATTCGCTCACTATCTCCAAAAGCGAATAGTGCGGCGGCCGTTTGTTTGCGCACGACAGTTCGCTGCGATGAGGTGTTAGGTGGGCACGAGGCGCGCCGGCCGGTTGCGACGTGGCCCTCGACGCGTGCCCAAGCGCGGACGAAAAAGAAAAAGAAAGGGGGGAAAGAAACATCTCGTGCAGGCTGCTTCGCGTTCGCACAAGACACCGCTGGCGCGAGGAGGCGGCGTGCGAGGACGGAACTCACGCGGTAGTTGCGGATGTAGAACTTGCGCGGCGGCTCCGCCAGCGCAGCCAGCAGGCCGGCCTGGTGCACCATGCCGCCTGCCAGGCTTATCTTGGGACGACGCGAAGAGGAACGCGCCCGCGCACAGGCAGAATCGAAGCAGACGGCCGCGTGCCGAGACTTGACGAGCGAAGACTGCGCACCGCCAGGGGGCGCCGGTTTACCCTTCGACGGCCCCCCTCCCCCTTCCCACCAACACGATGAACCCGTCTGAGGCAAGGCCCCGTGTCGAAAACGGGCCGCGGCTCGCGCCACGCACGCTTTGGCAGGCTGGGGAGGAGCAGGAGGAAGAAGGGACGACGAATCCGGAAAAGGAAGAACGCTAGCGCACGCATTGCCGCGCGCCCCCGGCACGTGGTCGCTAACCTCACGCCGCCGCCGCCTGCGGTGGAGCGCCTCGTCTCGGGTTGTGCTCTTGGCCACGGCTAGAATAGATCCCGCTGCGATACAGGAACGGCGACGGCAGAACGTTCTCTGCAAGCACAGACCGCACACTTACAAGCGAAACGGCTGGAACGGTGCGTGCGCCCACGTGCGAGTTACAACCCGAATTACAACTTATAACCTATATAGTTACAACTACACGGGGTATTCTTTCGTGCCAGTCTGTGAAGCACGGTTAGATGATGATGATGTTTGTGGTTTAATGGCGCAAGGGCCAGGTGTGGCCAAAGAGCGCCATGCTAGTGGTATTGAATATGTCGTGGTCTGATGGGTTTTGTGAATTTAATGAGACGTGGCTGTAAAGGGGCCTAAAAGAGTTGGTGCAAATTGCATAAAAATTACACGTAATAAAATTATGGCAATGATTAATGACGTGTACTATGATCACTAAAATGCATTAAGAAATAATGATGCATTATATAAAATATGCGAGATGCTAAAATTGTCTAAAAGCACTACTGCCTCGCCAGAGCCCTTGAAACGCAAGGGCCGAGAGGCATGTGCTATACAGAGAATCTATCCTAGCGATATCCTACGGAAAGAGGACGCGCTACGAAATGAATGGGCTTATGACATGTAGTACAACATCTTTTAAGAAAGCGAGGACTGCTGTGGTCTTAAAAAGCGGTTCTTCACCAAGAAACATAGCCGGATGCAGGGGAATACAATGGCGGTATGCAAACGAGAAATGTTTCCTCCTGTCTCTTTCGGCTTCCCGGCACTCCAGCAAGACATGGAGGACGGTCAGCCGATCGCCACATCTGCCGCAGGTTGGAGGCTCATTACCGGACAAGAGAAAGTTGTGAGTGCCAAATGTGTGTCCTATTCTCAGTCTAGTGAATAGGACATCTGTTCTTCGTGTTTTCGTTGTTGGCTGCCAGAAACCTAACTTAGGCTTAATTACGTGAAGCTTATTGCTCGTTTCTGCGTCCCACAAGCGTTGCCAGTGGCTTCGGAGTTTGTTTCTTAGGAAAGGCTTCATGTCTGTAGCAGGGACTGCAGCAGAACGAGTACCCTGCGATGCCATTGATTTGGCCATCTCGTCAGCAAGCACATTTCCCTCGATTCCTCTATGGCCAGGCACCCAGCATATTACTACGTGTCTGTGTGATAGATAAATATTGCATAAGAGAGAGTAAAGTTCTATGAAAACAGGATTTGTATGCTTTTGTAGAGAATTCAGCGCTTTTACAAGGCTTAACGAGTCTGTAAATACTATTGCTCTGTCGAGTTTTAATTTATTTATATGTTTTACTGCAGAAAGTACGGCATATGTTTCTGCAGTGAAGATACTCGTTAAGGGGTTCAGCACGTCAGATTCAGAAAGCGAGTGGCCAACAGCAGCGTAGGATACGCCAGCATGGGATTTGGACGCGTCTGTGTAATATTCGTAGCAGGAGTACTTCAATTGAAGCTCCCGGAAATGCATGATAATTTCGAGCTCAGGAGCGTGCTTTGTGACCTTTAGGAACGATACGTCACATTCTATCACCTGCCACTGCCAGGGCGGTATTAGCTTAACAGCAGGCATTAGGCGTTGTTCGAGAAATGGGACGTCCATTTCTTCGCCAAGTTCTCTTACACGTATTGAGAAAGGTAATCTCAAAGAGGGTCTATTATGAAAAAGTGTTTCACACGACAATTCGTTAACGGTTGTGAAACACGGATGTTCCTTATTAGAGCGCACTTTCAGGAAGTAGTTAAAGCTGATGTATGTTCTCCGAAAATGGAGTGACCACTCATCGGACTCGACATACAGACTTTCAACAGGGCTTGTTCTAAATGCGCCAGTGGCCAGGTGGATTCCCAGATGGTGAACGGGGTCTAACATCTTTAGTGCACTCGGGGCGGCAGAGTGATATACTACGGCACCATAATCTATTCGTGATCGAACTAGGCTCCTGTAAAGATTCAACAGGCATTTCCTGTCGCTACCCCATGTTGTGTGGGATAGGATTTTAAGTAGGTTCATTGTTTTTAGACATTTTGTTTTTAGATATTTTAGGTGTGGAATGAAGGTAAGTTTGGAGTCAAGTATAACACCTAGAAATTAAGCACGGTTAGAAGGCGAGACAGTTGTTAGCAGCAGCGCCCAACCAGTCCTCTTCGATTTGTAGCGTCGGTTTCTCTACATGTTGTATTTCAGCCATATGCGCAGCAGCTGGCCGAAAAACATGCTGTATACCGTGTGCACCGCTGCAGCTAACGTTCGATCAGCCAAGCTGTTCAACGAAAAGAAAATATTTTAAAGAACACGGTGCAATATGCAATTATAAGACCTACAATGTTCGGTCGTCTGACCTCCGAGTATACCGAACGCCGCAGGTCTTAAAATCGCGTCTTGCTCCGTGTTTTCTTTATTATTATTTTTTTCTTTGAACAGCTTGGCTAACATTAACTGGGGGCACACGGCTGCCGCTTATTGTACTACGCACTCGACTTTGGTGCTTTACTTTCGCGCAGGACATGCAAAACTGTTTCGAATTATCCAAACTTTGAAATTAAGCGACATCTTCCGACTTAACTGTATTTTCTTTTTTCGTGGTGTCTACCAAGTTGACATAACCAAATTCCCCCAGTTTTGCAACTTTTCCCTGAGTGCCTTTGCAAAATTTTCTGAATGACACAGAACTCTGTTCTATGTCAAGACGGGCTGACACCATGTCACCCGATGTTGTCACTCTAGTAAGCATATAAAAAAATTTAAAAATGACTTAATCCAATTTGAATAGCAAGGAGTAGCGTTTACTTTATTCAAAAGAAAACAGAAGGGAGGGGTTGGTAGAATACACAGCGAATAAAATATATTCGAAAAGGTAGTAATACCCGTTCCAAATCGAGTCGAACATTTTCAAATACAAACAAAAAGGAGATGCATACAGAAACAAATATTTTCGTATATGAACTACTTCTATCACATGATAGCGAGCTCAATGGTATGAGGCCCGAACTTTGCCACAAGTGAGATTATCTCTCAGCAGCTGGAAAGTCAACCTCAACTGTCCTGACATATTCTCCGCCTGCGCATAATCCCTCAGTATTGCGTTTCACTGTTTCATCGTTCCAACACTTTGTACTTTGAGCTCAAGCTCCTTCAAAGAAGCGGCGGCACACTTCCTTTCCCGTTCATTCCTAAATGCGCCAGTCCTTTCTGTTCTCGTCGTCCTTCTGCCGCGCGTTCGCCCGACGTAGTACTTGAAGCATCCTCTTGGTCAGTTGTACAACGCCCGATTTTTCGGACTCCCTAAGGGCCGCGAGAACGTCCGAAAAATAGGGCAGTCCGAAAAAATGAGTGCATGTCTTTTGCTGTGTCCAAGGTCTCAAATCGCCACAGGCACGTCCAAAAAAGCTCTGAAGGCCTGCCAGTACACTTATTAGGCATATCGGTGCTCGTACTGTGACAGGAGACGGCGGGTGCACGCGTGTATGATCATGGAATACGTACTGGGTCCCGTGCAATTGCCCCTTCCCACACTTGCTAAGCTTCACCGCGTAACATTTCTGTATTGAGACGAAGCTTACTTTCGGAAACCGGCATAATGCAACGCGCCGTGCTTTCCGAGCTTCGAAGCCTTGGCGAGGGTTACAAACGCTGAGTTGGCGCCATTGCTAACTGCTGGCGGCGACTTGCTAACAGCAGCGAACGTCGAAGTAGCTAGGCCTATAGCGTTGCCGCGGTAGTGGCTACGGCTGCCAGCGGATCTGCGTGCGAGAGCGCCGGTTTGAGGCGGCGAGATAATCAAGATGGCGGCGTTGGTGGTTCTCATTAATGCCGTTTAGGACATGCGGTTTTCCCTGAGTACCTCCAGACTATTCAAAATCCCTGAGGATTCCCGGTTGGTAGACACCCTGTTTTTAATGTAAAAGCAGGCAAGCTCGACAAATCAAAACCGTCTTAGTAAATGCAGAGCAGTCTTGGCGGCGCCATTGCATACTAGAACAGCGTCTCAGTAACGAAAGGTCTGTGTGCAAACTTTCGACGTTAAGTTTCCCCATGTAAGTTTCCATATAATACCCATGTGAGTTTCCGGTTCGTATGCTTATTCATTGGCTCTTATAGATGCGCAGGCACATGTTAAAAAAAAAAAAGAAAGCTCATCCGTGCATGTTTGCAGCGCTCGATGAAGTTTCCAAGACCACCTGCAGGCATTTAACGTGCACCTAATGCACGGCGGTACACGGGAGTTTCTCGCATTTCGCCTAATCGAAATGCGGTCGCCGCGGTCGGGATTTGATCCCGCGACCTCGTGCTTAGCAGCGCAACGCCATAGCCGCCAAGTTATCAGCGCGGATTACATATAAGTTGGCTGATTCATCGTGCATAACCCAGTCTTAGAGGAAATGTAAACAGCCCATAGCTCAACATCTGTTAAATGGGCCTTTCGTTCACTTCGATCGTCACTGCTCCGCACAGAGTTGCGGGTGATATAACCTGGCCGCAGCGCATGTACTTCGAGGGGTGCGATGCAAGAACGCCTGCGGCGCTTAAGGACTGACAACCATGCTTCTACGACACTTTTCTTTTGTGTACAACGGAAACCTTATACCGGTCAGTAACCTTGCAATAAGGCTCGTGCACATTAAATAACCCCAAGTGATCCGCCGCTAAGGCGTGCCTCAAGATCAGGTGATTGTTTTGACACACACACACACACACACACACACACAGTGACGTAGGGGCACTGCGGCTAGAACGTGAAATTCAAAATGGCAACTCCTTCTTCACCGCTGGTAACCAACGTTTTCCGCCAAACAAATGAGAACAGAGGCTTGGAAGAATGTTCCATCGGTATCGACTGGCTTCGTCTCGCTTCTTATATGTATTGTCCCTACACGTAATGCCAGACGGTCAATAAAAAATCCGGGTTCTTCCACACTACAACGCTTCTCATACGAAGGCACGGCACTGGAAGGTTAAAACTGCATCAAGCATTAATTATAATCGGAGATCATTAACGGATATAGACGAAGGAAGTTTACGAAATGGGAGACCACGAACTCTCCGCACATAGACCCGCCGTCCAAACAGGCCTGCAGCGTTTTTCACCACGTGCGTTTCACGCGGCAAAGTCGATATATAGATGCCTGAATACCGTTGCTATCGCTCGTCGAGGATTCGCAGAGAACCTGTCAAACACGCCGCCGAGTTCTCGTAGCTCGGTCACGTCAAAAGGGCTGTCATCGGTGAAAATGTATATCGCACCATTTCATTTCACAGCGAAACAGAGAACCACAAGGCGCCCGAGCACGCTGGCTCTGTACGCAGAGGCTGTTGCACCGACCACCACCTCAGAACTCCTCGCCGCCATCTACGCCGTTACCCACCCGGCACATCCACCAAACGTAACAGGGTTCATTACGCGGTAAAGTAAGAAAAACAAGTGCACGCGTACATGTTTATTTATTTATTTATTTATTTATTTATTTATTTATTTATTCTCGGCGCCCGCATCGCGCCAAAGGTCGGTACTCTAGCTCGGGCCCACAACGGGCCTGTGTCGCCACCTGGGAAGAGGGTGCCTAACAAATCCCCAGCCAACCGTAGCTTCCGAGATCAAAAGCGCGCACTGTCTTTTTTTCGGGCCGTCCCACTGCCCGCACTCCTGGGTTGGCGCCTTTTGGGTCGTATCTTGTCCCACAAATAATCATCTGACTTGCTTGCGTTTACTTTCTTGAAAATTCTGCGCTCGCTACTTTCCTCTCGAGAATGCTACGTCACGCTGATAACGCGCATGCCGTTCGCGACTTGCAAGAACCGCGCTCTCAACGTTAAATAATGGAAATGCGGACACATTTGGATCGTTTCTTGTCACACAACGATAATCGCCATATGTCTTGCTTGCGTTTCCTTTCTTGAAAACGTTGCGCTCGTTACTTTTCTGCCAAGAATGCTCTGTCATGCTGATAACGCGCATACCGTTCGTGTCTTGGAAGTACCGGACTCGCAGCGCGAAAGGAAGGAAATGTGGACAAGACTGACGACGATTATTGTGTGGCAAGATACGACCCAAAGGTTAGCGTGACAGAGCATTCTCGACAGGAAAGTAGCGAGCGCAGCGTTTTCAAGAAAAGACACGCAAGCAAGACAGAGGATGATTATTATTGTCTGGCAAATATACACCCCAAAGGGTGCAACTGTTTTTTGAGTGTAAGAGTGTACGGTTGTGCGGCAAGATACGACCCAAAGGGTGTAATTTTGCTTAAGAGTATACACTCTTGAGCAAAATTACACCCTCTGGGTCGTATCTTGCCACACAACGATAATCGTCATTTGTCTTGTCCGCATTCCCTTTCTTTAACGCTGCGAGCCCGGTACTTCCAAGTCAGGAACGGCATGCGCGTTATCAGCATGGCAGAGCATTATCCACAGGAAAGTAGCGAGCACAACGTTTTCAAGAAAGGAAACGCAAGCAAGACAGATGATGATTATCCTTGTGTGGCAAATATACACCCCAAAGGGTGCACATTTGTTTAAAAGTGTAGGGTGGCTGCTTTGACCGTAGCATTCTCTAGTTCGCCGCGAGCCGTTAGGTGCACTGCCCACGGAAGCATTACTAGCGTTCGCAAATGCAATTTTGTGCTTAAAGGGACCCTGAAACGATCTTGACGATTTTCTACAAACGTACTGAGTCGTTAGAGTAAGTCCTTGTGATCAATAATTGACGCATCTATGTGCTCTGCGTAAAGCGTGTAATTTATTATGAGGTTTTAAAAATGCACATCGCTGCCGATCGCAGCACACTGCGCGGCGGAATTTTAAGCCGCCCCTACCCATATGACGCAAATAACCCATATGACGTCAGTGGGGCGAGCTATCCGATTGGCTGACCAGGGCGCGTGATCGATAATTTTTCAAACTTTATGGTAAACAAATGATGTTCGTAATAGTTGGAATGTTAGTTAATTTGTTTCTATAAAAAGAAAGTAACAAAGGGAATGCACAAGAACAATTTTTCAGTACACTTAAGCACTTCTGGCACGCACCAGGTGTCGTCTGCTTGTGTTACAACGTGCTCCGTCTTTGACGAGAGCTATGATTCGACTTTGTTGCATTGTGGACTGCAAACGTAGCGACTGACAATATGTCAAGCTGCGACATCGTGTCCCTCTGCAAGCCAGTAGACGAGCAGACTGCCGCTATCCGATTGGCGCCAGGATATGCGCGATTGCGGCCGTCACTTTACACCGGAAGATTACTAACGCAATAGCGTTTCGCGAGTCCAGTATTAGGGTAAACGCAAGCGCAAGGGGGACAGGGCCTGGCCGTGTCCCCTTGCATGTTGTTTCATGGGATGAACAGAAGCGCAAATATGAATGGTCTGCATGGTGCAACCACCTGGTGGTATAGAGCTCAACCCGGCACAGTAGCAGTAACGAAATGTATTCTTCTTTGCTGCTGGTGTAAATTTTTCGCAGGAGTGTAATCGTTAACACGTTTTTGTAAATGTTTAAAATATTTTGCACTTGGTTAGAGCAATATTAGCTCTTTCTTTGGCTGGTTAAGCTCTGCGCCAAAGGGTGGCTGGACCGTAGAAGACCGATCAGGCAGCTCACGTACGTCTATGCTAAACTTCCTTCATCAGGTTGAGTTTATGCTTCCACCGTTCAGTTGAAACGTTCCGCTAGTGCGTGGTTAACGGAACACCAGACACGTTCGGCGCTGCGACAGAATGCTCGCAACGCATGCTGCTTCGATAGCTCTCGCTTGCGGTCGACGGCCAAGCGGCTAGCGGAGAGGTTTCGTGAGGGCGGGGGCGGGCTCGAAAACAAACGGAAGTGGACGATGTGACGTCGCATCATGACGCAGAACCACTGAAAGCGGAGCTTGGCCCGGATGGCTCGGCGAACGAGTTGAGGAGGAAAAGCATGGCTAGGGAGGAGGGTAACTTGTAATCGCTTGTAGCTCCATTAATACGTAACGCTTCACTTAAATTGTGGTGCGAATGTTCTACTTAAGCTGTACCCTACGTGTCAACAAAATTTGTCCGAACCCTTTCAGGGGCCCTTTAAAATCAGAGATCCCTTGGGTTTGGAAGTTAACCAAAGGTTGGGCCCACATTAAAACCACAAGTGAGGCAGTTGAGGGTGACATCGGGTTGGGCTTCTTTTGAATTTAGAGAAATGCATAGCAAATTAGTTTTGAAAGCTCAGGAACATGGATGAAATGAAATGACTGGCTAAAGCACACAAATATCTACACCTCAAAAGGGTGGACACGGAATGGAGGAGAAGCTCACGAAAATCGGCACACAAGCACACACACACACACACACATCTCCAAATGAGAAATGAATGCAGTCAGTAAGAATGTATATATTGCGAAAGATAGAAAAAAAATGACAACAGAAGGATCAAATGTAAAATACCACAAAAAATATAGAAAATATCTACATTAAACTTCACTGAGTGATAGTGAATTAATTACTAAATAATAATGAAACACAGACTGTGAGAAAAATAATAGTCTGAGCGGGGGAACATGGTCAGCATCGCAATTTATATGAAAGGGAAAAGTGGAATTCACCAAATGAGCAGGAACGATCTGTCATATTGCAATATATAATCATTCTTCTTTCTCTTTTTTTTCCTTTTCTATTTTTTGAACAGCCAAAAGCCTACTTCTGGTTTTCTGGAAAAACTAAACGCACCAAATGGACAACTCCTGTGCCCACATGAAGACTTTTTTTCCCATTTTGGCCAAATCTACTTGTTGGAACAACCGGGAACACACACACACGCTTTCGTTAATGAGGCATCAAGCACTTCTGCCTGGAATGTATTGCTCTACTGCTAAGCCTATGCTTAACTATGTTTGCATGGCGAAATATTAAGTTTCAGCACAAATTATATAATACAAACTCACATATATGCTTCATGTCGCAGAAAATGTGGCGTCGGCATCGGGTGTTTCGGCAAAAAGATTTTCAAGCCACTCATACCCAGGCCCCCCATGTGATGCAAGGAACTTACTGAACTAATTTATTTCTCAAGTTAAAATATGTGGAAAAATCGTAACTATGACTTACAGCCTACAGACATGATAGCTCTTGGATTGCAATTTGACTATAGGTGAAAACATAATTCTGTTACACACACACAAAAAAAGAAAAACTTTTCCAGCGTTTCTACCATTCACAAACCAGCCCCGGTGTCTGTCATTTGCGCGTGCTGGCGCGCGGGTGCCTTGGGCACCATGGAATGGCACACCCAATTCCTTGCAATACGTCCAGCCGATACTCGCCGCTGTCGCATTGAGGCCCGTGCAAGAGGCCGCGTTTCTACCAGAAAGCCCACCTTTGTGCATAGCGTTCACAGCCAGCGTTTCCAGGTAAACGTTACGGTTACATATGCTCCAATTGCCGGGAAGCGTGAGAAGCAGTCGGGGATCTTTTAAAGCTATCGCATTCCACTCTTAAAGGCGAAGCTTAAGCGTCCTCCAAATTTTTATTGTGACAGTGCAAGAAACGATGCAAGTCATAGTTTCATGCCTAGCTCTAAGCTGTGCATGCAGAGTGTATGCCTCGATGGCCAGCGCCACTGCTACGGAAGAGGGAGCTTCATTGACTGCGCATTCTTCATACGAGTGAGACGGCCTGGGAAAGTTAGTGCACACCCGATATCGGAGGCCATGCTCCGCCAGTAGCTTCCGAGATCGGACGGTGATCGCGAAAGCCATGATGCTGTATTCTCACTTGGCTGCCACATGATCCCTGGCAAAGAGACATTCCCGCAAGCGCTGTTTGAGTGAGAACAGCGGATTCCACTGTGTTTTATACAGTCGATCTCTGTTAGAGCAGCCCCGATTAATTCAATGTTCACTTCATCAGATCGAGACCAAAGAGAGAGAAAACGAAACAAAGAAATGGCAGGCATGTTAACCACAAAGTCCTATTTGCTACCCTGAACCGGAGAAAGGAGAAATGGAACTTATATATAGGAAAAACAAACTTAAAGAGATAGGAAGGGAGAAACATGGACGTCCGCATGGCAAGTTTCATCCTAGACGCCAGCGCTCGTTTCTCCCCTGGTGGAACGATTTCACTTCCAATGGGTGTATGTTTCGGCCGCTTCCCTTCAAGGTCGCGCCCTCATTCAGTTCGCGCTGGGCACGAAATGTCTCTTGTTTGCGACAGTGCCTCTTCGAATGACTGGAAATTATTGTTGTGTTGTTAACTGTCACGACAGCAATGTAAACACGAAAGGGTTGATGCCACCAGTGAAATTCTGCCGATTAGCAAGAAAATGGTACGAAAAAAGCAGACGACAGACACGCATTACTGCAGTGCGCCAAACGAAGTAAACAACTGGCAAACGAAGCTATCTCGTTCATTGATCACTCGTGAGTGTATGACGGTTTTTACATGTAATCCACATGAATCTCATGATTACCGCGTATACAATCGTTTTATTCATATAAAAACTTTCAGTTGTTCGACCAGCGCCTGTCCTGTCTTCTTTCTCGTGTTTCGTTTGTGTGTGCACTGCCCAAGAATGGAAACCACTTTTGTTGCATGCGCTAGCAGTGGCCGAAGTTCACGCGTGCCGAGAAAGTAAATATGTGCACGATGCATTGAACATGACCGGAGTTCATTCCTGCATCACCATTGTACCAATCGATCGAGTTACTGGACGATACACGCCCGCGTCTTGGTCGCGCCGGCATTGCTGAAGCAGCAATGATTACTAATACTTTCAACTTCCGCCTCTTGAGCACTGTTAAAAAATGGCCGAGCTATTTACACTGTTGCCTCTATTCTATATTGTAGGGGACATACTAGTTAAAGTTGTGTGTGCATGTCATACTTGTGCTATGCGGCGATATATTTTGTTTATTTCCCCACACTGTCGATGGAAGTCTGTTGTCGCCATCAGAGACAACATGGATTTGTAGCAAACATTTTGTGGGAAACTGCAAAAATGACTTCAGCTAACACGGATCGTATGTGCCGACTATTTTTCCGGCGGCAAATACAATGGCGTTTCGAATTACCTGCTCAGTGTCACTTGCATGGCTAAGCAGACGCTGCCCTTTCGCCGTATTGCAGCCATGAAAATAATTGTCAAGCGTACCAATCTTCTTAAAGGCAAATAGAAGCGTGTACATCATTCTTCGAATAAAACGTCCATGTACACACACGTAGGCACACACTGCATGCGGTATGAAACGTGCCTAAACACGTGCAGTGCAAGAGGCAACCAAAGCAGTGTGAATGAGAGATGGGAGAGGTGTACAACTGGTAGTTGAATTTTGCCGTGCATTTGGCGCTCACACGCCAGCACGGCAGCGCCGCTCGGCGATGCCGCTCTTGTCTATGAGAAGCAAAACGGAAATCGGCGCCACCTGTGGGCTTGAGTTTCTCGTTCAACTAAGGGCCAACACAATGGCTCCGATTTCTTTTTCACATGGATTTTCCACTCGAAAGAGACATGGCAATAACATGCCTTTCACACCTGTAAGAACTCTCTCAATATTTTTTTTCTTTTTCTGGAACAGTTATGGAGCTGAACGGCTAATTTATAATGTTGTTTCAGAAAGATCACCAACTTCCTTTGTCTTGTACATTGATTAATTGGCTCCTTTTGCTTTACAAGTTGTTTTAATGTGTGCTACTTTGCTATATTGTGATAGTACAATATGCTGCTATTTGTAAACTGTACTTTTAAGACTAATTTACTTCATTTGCCTTGCAAGTAATCTCATAACAACTTTTTATCCTTGATATGATGTGCCAGTTCATCATTTGCTAGAAGTAACTAGTTTCTTTTCCCCCTTTCCATAGCTTGTTTTTGTTCTTTTTATCAGATCCCACCCTGTGAAAACTTTCAGTAATGGTGCTTGAAAAACAAACAATCAAGTAAGCAAGCAAATACATAAATGTATTGCCTGCCTGGGTACTTAAAACCATGTAGTGCCCAGTACATGGTTTTTACTCCATGCCATTTTTAAAGATGTAGCTAATTTTACAGTTTCTTTTACCTGTGACGCAAGTGCTGAGGCTACTAGTATGTGCTGAATGAGTGTGATTACGTTACTGCATTCAGACCAAACACGTTGCAGAGCATGCGGAGATGAGAAAATGTGCCTCTTTGCTTTCTTGTGTCACT
The DNA here is from genome assembly GCF_023375885.2 of Dermacentor andersoni. Lineage (NCBI taxonomy): Eukaryota > Metazoa > Arthropoda > Arachnida > Ixodida > Ixodidae > Dermacentor > Dermacentor andersoni. Next base: position 110,539,001 of record NC_092815.1, read on the forward strand.
CTGCACTGTTATCAGGGAACATATAATCAGTATTCCGGCATATATTACATCTTAGACTTGACATGAAAGCCTACAGGCAAGTTTTTATTGAATAGATATCTAGAAAAGCATATTAAATAATTTTTTTACTAAAGTATAAAAACACTGATATGTTGGCTTAAAGATACTACTCGTACTATCCCCTCCAAACATGGGCCATATTCTTAGCAGCAAAGAATACATGACCAATGTAATCAGTATGTAAGGTCCCATTGGCTTTACACAGGATAACATTGGGCCTAGTTACAGTGCTACTTGAGGATAAAATATTATCCAGTCCTGCAATGCCCACTGTGAAAAGAATGACATTTAATAAGATTTCGAATGACAAAATGACATGCCCGTCAATGCACACAGTAACAATGACATCCGTCATTGCTAACTTCATCTTTTCGCTCATGTGTGAAAGCATGTAACCTGGTGGTTGCATGATTACAAGTGTCAGTGGGCAGTTTAGCACAAGCATGTTGTAGCAGAAACAGTGTCCTTGGTATGCACTTCTTCCTGCTATCTTACTGCTTCGTCCTGCAGAAAATCAGTGCTCTCAATCGCAAATTGGCCTGCCAGTTTGTGTCTGCTGCTGTGACAAGCACATTGTGAATTTTCACAGGATGTGCCAACAGACACATGTGTAATTGAAAATATGCTATTTCAATAACTTTCTTACTTCTATTTAATAACTGATGGATTTGGAATGTGAAATTGTTAGGCCTAGACCATGGGTAACCTAGCCTTTAGTCTGAGCACTTGCACACGTGAACCATACACCAGACAGGCCATAGAGCCTGGCTTGGCTGTGGCCTGGCTTGGACGAGCCCAGGCTGACAGTTGTCTCAGGGGGTGAGAGACAAGCCTGTCTGACTCCCTAGTAAACCTGTCTTTGCCTTTGCCCAGCTGAAATCTTCTACACAATAGAAATAAATGAACTGATGTGAAGTATCTGGTGGCAAGGAATTCTGGTGAGTGGGGCTGCCATGGCAAATGTGGTGATGGCCTCTGTTTTTTGTTTGGCAGTGTTTCTAATATTAATGGATAGCGCTGGAGAAGACACTGGACTTCAAATGTTAGTTCCCTGGCCGCACCAGAATGACATGGGGACCTGACTACTTTTTTGATAGCCTGACACTGATTGTGATCATAAGAGAACATGCTTTAGGCATGACAGTCACCTACCTCCTTGGCGATCTGATCCAGGTCCTCAGCTGCACTGTAGAGCTTGGTGGCCACCCTGCGTCGACCACCAGTTGCCATCTGGATTGGCAGGAGCTCACATCCGGGACACCTTGTCTGCAACACAGTCCATCAATATAGTAATTTCTCATTACTTTGAAATTCTGAAGTAATTTTGATGCACAAAAAAAAGTATTCACATGTCCAATTCATACCAGAAAGAAACAAAGCCTGGTGATGATCATGATAGCTTATTTACAAGCTTTACACAATCACCAGAAAGGGAATTTTAAACAATAACCAGCTCAAAACTGGAAACAAAGAAAGTAGGAGTGGGCGAATATGCAAAGTATTAAACACAAATTGAACACTAGACATAACTATTTGTATTATTAGGTATATCCAAAACTAACCAAATATTTTGCAACAACGAAATGTTAATGGTTGGTTACTGTTCTTTGTCTGCTAAACTAAGAACCAAAAATCATCAGAAGTAAGACAACAACAAATGTTTTGAAGACAATACAGAAACAAAATGGGTAATGCAAGCTTTGTTTTCGGTTTACTGGTGGAAACCTACGTGACAACCTGCGATTATTGCTTTTAGTCTGTCATTTAGTGTTTCTGGAAATCTGGTGATGTCACAGCTTTAACTTTAGGGGTACAATCTGTTGGATTCAGATCGCAACAGGCTCCTGTCACATGTGTCTATGGCACACAAGTCCTGCACAGAAGCTTTTTTTTCCAGAACATTTTATCTTTTTTTGGCTACCACTTATTTAGCATTTTCAAAAACCTAGTCATGTAGCAGCGTTCTTGGAAATCTTTCTTGCAACCAGGCTCTAAAGTAGTTGAGAGGCCATTCATGTAGTTTTTTTAATGACCACTAGTGATCTAGTGTTTAAGATTGATCCTTTGTCCCTGATAGTTGGCTGTCTTCTTTAAATTAGCCAGTACAGGCGCAGTGTGTGACAATACCAAAATATATTATTTCTTCTGTAAATATATGTCTGCATTTGATTGTGGGTGTTTGCATCTTGAAAGAGGGTCCTGTAGAGATTATGTGGGTGGTCTCTGGATGCCCCTTGTTCAACCACAGACGGCCTTGTTGAAGAGCATTTGAGAGGCAGCCTAGAGTGGCCGCCGGGTACCCAGCAGTAAAATAGGTACAAGCATGCTCCCACCCAGGTGCTGCATCATTATCTCAACACCTAGACACCTAGACCTCAACCCTAGACCTCAACACCTAGTAAAGGCTACCGAATATTGAATCAAATAGTGATTCAATATTTGATACTTACTATCCATATTCGATTTGTGTTGTAAAAATTTGATATTTGCTCACCTCTATCAAAAACTGAACAGAGCATATGACATGATCCTACACTAGTCACAAATGTGACTAAAGGATTGGTAAGGTGCAGTATTACACTAATCATTGCAATATTGTGCATTATTGTTATGGTATACAAATAAAGTCTACATAAGGATTTCATAGGACATACTAATTTGGAGAGAAGAAGCCCAGCTCCTCTGCTCTTCTGCATATGAGACAAACTACCAAACAATTCAAGGTGTTAGCAGGTACATGCCTTTCATAAAGTTCTTGGCACAATCTAGTCATACAATACAGAACTGGTCCCACAAAACCTAACTGTACGAATTTCTTTATTCTGTGTTACACAGAAATAATGCTGATGGGACGTGTGTCACTTGCAAACAATTCTTCTGGCTTAGCCAGTCAATATGCATTCATATCCCTAAAAGCAATATATCAAGAATATGACCTCTGTTTGTTGTTCATAGGTGGCACAAAAATACAAAAATCTTGTGTATATGCACTATGACCCGAGTGAACAGAAGAGTCTTTCTTATTTGCCTTTGAAACTAAAACCTCAGCTTTTTATTGCTGGCTTACATATTCCAAGTTACACACAAAAGAAAATTTGTTTTGCTAAAGCAACAACCACATGAAGCCCTGCATTTAAAGTTTTTTATGGCCACTAAAATTAACCTTTGCCATGTAAATTTAAACTTTTGTATTATGTATCAGATGAGTTGGTATATCAGTGTGTTATACCAAGGTTCAACCTCGAAACAACACTTCAATATATTTACCTCAATCATTGAATCAACTTGCCCTTGATCAGTGCAATGGAAAAGTTGTGTAACGACTTGGTGCAGTACGCACTAATTAAGGTTTAAGAGAATACCGAGGACAAAAGCTGAGCATTCAAATCTCATACGACTGCATGTACACTGCTTGCTGTGAAGTACAGGCATGGCGATCAACCAACAATTGTATGAGGTTATTGAATGGGCATATTGATGGCAGTTGCAAAAGTGCACTTTACTTTTATTTTTGGCACACCCCAAGTAATTGAGCACATTCAACCAAGGACAGTGCAAAGAAAATACTATATTAGTTTAAAATCACAAAACAGTGTTCTTCTGCCTTTGCTCCAATAAAAAAAAATTACTCTTTTAATGCTACACGACGGAAGAAAAGGTGCAAATGGTTGCACTATACATATAATCATTGGTACTGTACCAAATTTGCTCACAGGTTGTTCCACAAGCTACAAAAAAAATCTGATGCCACTATTGCCTGCAGGTGGTAGATATTTGTTCTACTGTCTTACAAAAAGTACATTCACTGATGCATTGTCCTGTTTGACTTTTCTAAGTCTTCTGATATGGCAGTACTTTCAGAAAATACACCGGCAGCACACTGCACATGTGGCCCGCTCCCCTTGTAGCAGTCCCATTGGAAGCCAATGTATGACTATGTCTTTGGAAGGAAGTCAAACAACATGTGTTCCGCTGAGCAATGAAGCAACATCCTCCGTTTTGTGCCCCATTACGGCTTATCTCTTGGCCTCAAGCTTATAGAAACAATCCTATTTCTTCATGCAGTTATCTCCATACTAAGAAACCTTCGAACTCAGACTACCCAGACTAGAGTTATACCGGAAACAGTTCCATCACATCCTTTCTAATGCAATTAGCATTTGTAGCTCGATTCCCCCACCTTGGTGTGCTGCTGCTGTCTGCTATCCAGCCCCTAAAACATCATTCCCGCTCACCAAACAAAAAAACGAAATTATATACTTGCCTGATAAGAGTGAGAATGCGCACACTTCTAGTTGACAATGAAAATTAAAGTTTTAAACCTGATAAAGATGCAATTGCGCTGTAGTTCATTCGAAGTGAAGTTTCTTGAGCCCCAATTCTACAGTGCCAGCTGGACAAAACTGGCTGTGGTTGGGAGGCCACATTTAGTGAAGCATTCTCAATGGCATCCGAAGGTGTAGACACTGTGGCCTGTGATAGCGCTGTGGCATGTGGGTGTGTTGATGCGATTAGCCTCCTTAGCCTACTTCCCCCACTAGAGATTGCAAATAAATGTATCTTCAGCAATATGGTATGAATATGGTACATTGCTTGAATGCTAATCATATTAAAGTCAGTGGTCATCATGAAATGGTTTGTGTCAGAACTTTTTTTTTGTCACTGTGATTCTAAAAATACTTGTTTTTTTGTTTAACACATATTTCGTGTTGCTTTATGTGATGGCAAAGAAGATTGGATATAAAAGCTCACTTTATATATGTGAAACTTAAAGGGGCCATGACACCAACTTTCTGAGCGTAAATTATGCATGTAGTCAAAGTTTGCGCATCCCACAGAAAGCTGGCAAAGCTTGAGTGCTTTCGGTGCAGTAAATAACTTATACTTGAATTTTTTAACATAGTTGAACCATAAAGCAGTCTGGTGACAGTGAGTGGTGACGAAATAAATAAACCCCCCTGAAAACGGCTCCCTCAGGTAACAGAAGCCAGTCTCGAAGGCCATGCTTTTGTGTACTACACACACCAGAAGTGATTGCAGGAGCTCGAAATACACCATGGCTGCCATGCATCACTTCATTTTTACATGTGCATATTGGTGCATCTCTGCAATTTACTACTGCTTTTTATCACTCAAGTGAAGGAATCGTGTGCACAATTCAGCGACACTGTTCCTACGCTGCTAGGTGCTAGAGCATGTGGTGAAAGGCGTCCAACATTATTTCGAACTGATTCAAAGCTGACGGCACAGAGGTGGCCCCTGCAGTTCCAGACGTCACATAGCCTTGCCAAAATGGCAGCTGGTGTCAGTGAGAGTTGAAAAGCACCGATTTCAAATTGAAATTTCAAGTTAAAATATGTGCTGAGAGCCCAGTTTTTTGTGTGTGTCTGTGTATAACCATATTGGACCCTCTACTCAGTTACAAATATAAACAGAGAACTGTTGGACGGCTTTGCCATGGCCCCTTTAACAAAATGGGAATCTGCTTAGAAGTTCGGGATTTCAGCTCTCGTGACCTCTTCTATTTCCATCAGCCCCTTTAGCATGTCAACAGGTGTAAGCATGCAAACACACAATATAAGAGAACCTTGGATGTTGAAAAAGCATTGTGGAAGCTCAGAGTATTTATAAGGCATAGTCAGTATATGACATAACGCAGATACTTGCTTCGTATGCTGTTTGAAGATAGTCAAAGTAATGTATGCCAAATGGCCGAAAATAGGCTTTTAATGATCAAATTAGTGAAAGACCACTCTTTAATCAGTTCATGTGTCTGTGTATTTGAAGAATTTCACAGTATTCTGTTTTTCTGGAGATCTTTCTTTTTTTTTTTGTGAGGTTGTCTGAAGAATTTTTTTTACAGCATGGCTTCAAAGAAGTGATGGAAATTTTGGAGGTTTGGTTTAATCTGACTGTAATAAAATTTACTTAAGGTAAAAATACTGTGGCATTATGGGTTTGGCTACATGCGCACATTTCCTAACAAATATTGTCATGCCAAACATCTACTACTAGACCACAATTACTGTTGTGCAATAAATACAGGCATTTTTTTTGTTTTGCCTTAAAGAGCTAAAACAAAATTAAGATTAAGATGAACATTTTTAGCCGAGTAGATGCTTTGAAATTTTACTTCATAAATATTGGACAAGGATATTCATGAAAATGCAGCAAAATGACTGTAAAGAAATTTAAAAACAAACTTTTATAGAAGCATACCTAAAAGTGATGTCAGAAAGAGCTTTTTACTCTCCTGGTAACCCTACTAGCAGTCAACATTTATCTATTTTTTGCAGAATGTTTTTGCTAGTAGTTTTCTTTCTTTCAAACAACAGTTAATAAAACAATCGATAAAGTTGATAGGTAGACATATACAATATAGATAAAATAGCGGTGTTCTAGCTCTTCAACTGCGAACGTCATTAACCGTCAGCAAGTTTTATGTCAACAGAAGGACAAAGCGCTGCTTGGCAAGCATCCATAACGTTGGCTACGACGCAAAACAGAGAACCGCTGACCCGCAAACCCTCCACTTCGCGAGGACTGGTCGGGTTCTTGTGCTGCTGAAAGGCTTCAGGATTCTCCGAGTCTGCCTCGGTTAACTTACTGTTATAAGAAACCAGACCAAAGAATATATATCACATACACTTGAATAAAAAGCGGCACATTTTTTTTTCTTTTCCTGAACATTTTTCTTTTTCAAACCATTGGGCTGCAGCCATGCGGACATGGAAGCAAATATTTTGCTTTCACAACAAGGGCGTGGATCTCTTCATCTCCTAGATTATAAGGTAAAATATGAAAATATATGGGAAAATTATCGTTCAAGGTTGGCAGTACCATTATTACAAGTGTTTGGCATATGTGACAATGTTAACATTTATCATGGCACCTTTTCTTTTCTTTTTTAGTGCTTTGAGCAATGGAAAGGCCACCACGTAAAAAGTAGTTGATATTATGAAACTCTGGTCATATAATACCCAGCGTGCCATCCTTTTTCTTATGACAATACATTACAATGAGCTTTAGCAGCAGTTTTGAAAAAGAAACAAAATCCTTCTATGGCAGTAGCTCAAAAATAATCCCAGGAAAAAAAAAGGATAGAATTGCACAAGACAGACCGTCCCCTGCGTCTTTTTTTTTTTCTTCATTCTTTTTTGTACAGTGCAACTTTTGGGCTAGCCACCAGCACAACAAGGTTTTACTGACCAACCCAGCTGTCAACGCTACTCAGAGAAGTCACCGTGCTGACAGCACATAGCGAGTAGCAAAAACACATTAGGTGCAACAAAGTTTCTTAGTGTGCATGTTAATTAAACTATAATGTACACTTCAATAAAATAAGGATGCCTTGTTGTACTCTGATGCACAAACTTTCAGCAAAAAGAGCCAGCAGTGTTTTTGTCACATGTAGTAGAGTACAAAAAAAAGAGCACCAGAAGGAAATGAAAAATCGCAAATCACGAGCTAGTGAGAATTCCACACATAAAAGTTGAACAAAAGCCATATGAAACCAGGGAGTTACATTCAAAATTGCTGAATATTCAAATAGCATGATTAGTTTTCATGCAAAATTATTAAGGGCGCTCAGGACCATTTACGTTAGAGTAGCCCCAAAATTCTTCAGTGAAAGTACACCTGTGTACAAAACCGAAACCATTAATCATAACCATGTCCAACAATAAAATTGAACATCTGGTCTTAAAATTGTATTTTGTCGCGAACTCACAGATATGCTAAACTGAGCTTACAGTTTATGAGGTGCTTGTACACACAGAGGCAGCTTGCACAAAAGACAGTATTACCATAAGAAAAGACAATACACATATATGATGGAAGGCCGTTGATTGATCAATACATTGTGATGTGCAGCACAGCTTCACAGGAAACAACTGTTTTTTACGTTGAAACTTCCAACATCTCAGTAGGACTATTATAATGACTGCAGTAGGAATTTTGCTCAACCACATCATCGTTTGCTCTGAACAACATTACAAAGTACCTTAAAGATTTCGTGACAGCTTCCCGAGCAACATGTACGACGGGTAAATGTGCCAAAAACAAGAGAGACCTCTCCTCAAAGGCCACCGTTTACCGTGCGATTCCCTAACCCCTGTGGGATCATGGGTGTTTGCTCATATGACGAAAAATATGACGAAAAAGACCACCAGTGATGGCAGGCAAATATATGAAATGCAAAGTGCCTGCATTTCGGATGAATTCGGCTGGCAGGTAGTTCGGTTAATCCGATTTCTCGAAGGCCCTTCTAAAGCATACACTTCCTACAAAGCGCTTACGAATAACTGCTACAAGAACAAGGATCTTGTAAACCATGACACAGGAATAAGCTTTAACTAGTGATACATTAAACATCGATCTAACCGATCACAGAGGTGATCGCGATCATGACCTGCGTGAATTATTCATGGTGCCAGTACTTCAAGGCTTGCAATTGGTGTTTAGTTTGAATGCTTACCTATGCACGTTTGCTGAAATATTTTAAACATTCACGTGGGACACCACGAAATTTTTAGAGAAGTCTGAGCAGGTTGCTCAGAATAGGTTAATTTTCTTATCTGTTGTCAGCACCCTACACGCCCCAAAAGAACTCGGGTCCAGAGAAAACACGTTCGTGTGGCCGAAACTAAAGCCAAATGCACCCCTAAACAAGCGTTTCGCCGAGATGGGAAATCTCTGGAACTCGTACTTTACATGCTGACCAGTGTTTAGTGAAAGAGTCGAAAAGGTTTTGTGGGTAGATAGTACTCACAGCAGTACTGCACCGCTGCTGTCACACAGCCACACCTTGCCCAGGTGTCTTTCCTTCGCCGACTTGGCGGCATAGGCATGCCACTAGCACGAGGGCAATAAGGCACATATTCTCATCGTTGCCGCCGGTAGAGCCAGCCCTTCGAAACACGCTCTGTGGTGGACGCTGGCTCGTGCTGCGGTCGCCTCAAGTGCGGGGGCGAAAGGAAATCGAGATGCGAACTTAATCGAGAGGGGCGCACTCACTGGAAGTCTCAGCTAATGCCTCTTGAACCTTGATATGGACGGCAGCATCCTACGGTACAGATAATTGCGACGTCCTCGCACGACCACAGTCACAACAGCTCAATGTCCACACGTGGTAAAGAACCCCTGCTGAACAATCTTAGCGAGGTTCACAACCGCGCAAGCGCCATGATTTCCCGGACGTCTCCAAATAGAGCGCAACATATACCGGAAGTGCATGGGCTAATTGCTTATTTCATTGCGATTTTCGTATCGAGTGTCAGATCGAGCGAGATCCACCTGTATTAATTAAGTGCGATTATAAGACGCGTGAAAATCGCAGTAATATTGATTATTCAAAACCGAGGTCGTGGGCGTGCTCCTGTGGCGTTCGTGCCAGGCATGCTAAAGGCAGCTGGCGTATGGAGGTTGCCGTGTGAGTGCGTGTGGCTAATCGGAACTACTGTCGCGGGGGGGTTTCGGGTCAAATGGACGATGTTTCGTGGCGTTATATTCCCCTAGAGGTGCCTCTCAGAAATGTTCAAGCGTCTGAAGGAAAAAATCGTCGAAGAAGTCAAGCAGTCCCCCATACGATTCCCGCAGTTTCCAGCAGGACAGGTGAGTTTGTTTACGCGCGAGTTATCGGTGCTTAAGTGCCGCATCGTTCCTATGGCTCTCTCGGAAATTAGAAGAGTTTGGTGTGACACCTGTAAGAACTGAGCGTGCGGCGAAAGCGTCACGAGCGCACGCGGCCGCGTGGACAGCGCGCCGAACGATGACATCTGTGAACACGAATCTCTCCCACCGACATGGCACACCCGATCATGCCGAGATGGTGGTAGCAAAAACGATCCTTATCGTGGTTGTCTTCTTTTTCTTGTTGGCCGCGGGTTTTGTTCGAAGATTAGCTCCGCTAATGGATAAAAAAAGAAGTGAGGTCAAAGTTTTTGGTTCATACGAGTAGTTGCAGTCGGCTGTACAACTACTTTCATCCGATAACGTCGATCTACACATCATGCTAGAGCGTTCTTCACTGTCTGAATTGCCAGAATGCTGTGTCAGTACTTGTTTCTGTACGTCCATTTTAACGTGAACTGTTTAAACTAAAGCCTTAGGCTCGGGAGGCGTATTGCACTGCAACTTGCGTTGTAAGTTTGCGCAACGTTGGTTTGTGTAGTTGTGTTAGCTCCATTACCGCTGCGCACCTGTCGGTTTATGGTTACAAGCATCTCAGTATAATTTTTCGCCTTGACATTTTCCACCATGTTAAAGTTTGCTGCTATTGGGCTCGTTAAAGACGATTAATAGGCGTTATCCGAATGAAACAAAAATTTGTCGCAACACTGGCCCCACGTTCATGGCCAAGATTGCCGAGCTTGGCCCGAAATCAGCAGCCATAAAAGGCTCAAGTTTGAGTACTGACACTGGTATAACAATCGACCAACACTGGGACACTTCAGAAGAACCTTTCACAGAGAAAATGTTGTGGTCATTAAGTTATATATAGGAACTCCCTGTCTCATATCATAACAGTTACTAATGGAGCCCATTTACCAATTCTGAAACATAGTAATTGTTGCTAATGCAACTGTGTTATTTGATCAGCAATTCATTACTGCCGCCTACCCAATGTAGTTAGTGCTGCTTCCATGGCAATAATTGGGCCACATCCATTCTAAAAGCATATCCACGAAAAAAAAAAAGTTATGATAAACACTCTTTTTCTTTCTTTCTCTTTTATTTCATTGTATACAATATGCCATCTTCTAGTGGTACACCATGGTACACCAACAAGTTGTACTTGTTAACTTAGCTGCCATGCACCTGTGAGTCTCTTGCATTAGGTGAATCATATCTATCCGAGTAGACTTCAGAAAGCAAAATTTATTTGTATTGCACTCTTTACCAGCCTGAAATATTTTCACATTCATGTGCATCTCCATCAGCTGCACACCTTGATGTTTTAGAATGTCAACATTGTTTACGCCAAGAACTCACCGTGCCAAACCCGCAACTAACAGTGGAGGAGGCTTGGCTATACAGAAAAATCCATACAAATGCCTACCCCATCCGGGGCAGTGGCATGCTGTCTGGCTAACAGATATGCCAACCAATGCCCCTGGTGTGGGAAAGACCATCTTTACCCCATGAGACATGAAAGTGCAAATAATGGCCCTAAAATTAAAATTCACACTAATTAGCGCAAAATTCTTTCAGGAATTAAAACAAGTTGGCGGACTAGTTGGTTCGAATCCATAATAGGATCTCTTAAGCCTGACTGAACGAGGACGTATAAAGAAACAGATACACAGACAGCACTAGCTTTCAACTGTATATTTTATTTTCGCAAGCATCGATAAATATATACTGAATGAGCGGAAACAAACGAGACAACAATAAAACAAAACATTCACTGGTGCATGTCGATGAACCGTACACGTGTCCAAGGCATGATCAAAACATGCACTGCTATAGTTACAACGATAAACCGAGGAATCATCTCTCTCTTTCATATAGTGACACTGATGGCTTGTTGATGCACATTTCCTCTAGTTTTGCAATTTCATAGGCCTTTAAAATCTCCCTTGTCATCCTGCTATGAGCCCTATACAAAATAGGGAGCCTTGGGCAGCCATTCTTGCGCAGACTGACCTGGAGACTCGTTCGAGTCTCCTCGACTAGGCCCGGTGCGTGGCTGTGGCCACTGGAGTCCCGGACTGAGGGCTCACCCTCCGGCCCCCATAACCCTATTAATTTTTTCCTCAATAAAGTTCTTTCTCCCTCTTAAGAGCTATGGCCACACTTCTGTCCCCACCTGCCGCAACAGCATTGGCAGCACGTAACCCAAAGATGTCAGGCCAACCACTGCAGCCCAACCTTGTGCCTACATACTGCATACTTAGTACTGTCAGTTGACATATGGTTAATTGCTGGTGATAAAAAAAACACTTTGTGCATTTGTGTATCACCACCAATGTTGTATTTCACTCTATACATAGTTTCCTCTCTTCAAGAAAAATTCAGTCAATAGTCAGCACTGTCCTTTCTTTTCTGTCTTTATGTCCCGTGTTTTCACCCTATGACAAGAATGAATGCGCTCCACACCCCCTCTGGATCCGCCAGGGACTGCTGTATTGTATTGCATGCAGTACTTGCTTTAACATAAAGCGTGAGCCAGCAAGTGATCTACTTTGCAGCACAGTGCTAGTTTGCATATCATCAATTTCTAGCAGGCCATAGGCAGGCAGCAATGTTGGTTGATTGAAAGCCACCTGTGAAATAATGAAGTGCGTACTGTGTGCCATACCTTTCCTTCATTTTGCCCCTTGCCCATTGAAATGCCATGGGAAAAACTACCTAGTGATTTTACTTTGCCCCTATTTGTGAGCAGTGAGTGACCTGTTGTGTTTGCCTGAATCGCAAGTAGAAGCATCATATGAGCCGTGACATATCATACTTTGTGTCTGATGTGTAGTTGCCAGACGGACAACTCCTGCCATGCAGCTGTGATGTTTATGATGTTTTTAATCTTGTGTGGGCATGCAGGTGGGCCCTGGAGAAAGCGGCAGCAACAGCGAGGCATCCTTTAGCATCACAGAGGATGACCAGCAACCAAATGAGGTAAGATTCTTGACTGACTGGACAATTACAGCTATAGGAAAGCTTGCATTCTTTCCCATGAATGCTGAATAAATATCACTCATCTAGCAACTTTGTAGCAAGGTTGTGCAATGCCTAAAGCATCTGTGGTTTTTATCTGTCATATCTTGTTATTACAAGCATACCCAGCTTTTGGCATGTGTGCTCCATGCTATATGTGCAACGTTCATGACACTCAGCCATTTGTGTGCAACCATTTCATGCTCCTTTAAAAACAAAAATGCCACTATTGCTGCTGTCCCAGTGAACATGCTCTCCTGTTTGCAGAATCTATCAATAGTGGCTTCCATTTTCACTGACACTTTTGGGTGCTTTTGGGTGCTCATATGTCAACAGAAGAATATAGAAGACTGACAAACTGAAAAAGGCAAATAGGGGTGTTTCACATGCCCTTTTGGTCTTCTGCTATGCCTTTTTGGCATTCCTTCTTTATAAGAGTGCTATGTATGTTCGAAGTGCAAAATTCTATCATTTTGATTCACGTTGTGTCTGAAGCATGCTGCATATAAATAGTGGCAAAATGGAGCATGCTACATAATATTACACAAGCAAAATGCCTAGACGCTTATAAAACCAAAACAGAACTGTGGCAACTTGACGTTACATTTTGCACTTTCTCATGTTCTCTCTCTTTTTTTTTTTAAACCGCGAAAGTTGTATATGACAAACCTTCCGTAGTTTCTTTGGCGACCGGCAACAAAAACAAATTTAGCAATTTCTAACAAACCCATACGGGTGCAGTGCAGCTGCACAAATGTCAAAATGCAGAACAGATTAGAATGCTCACCGTGAACAATAGCTTGACGTCAAGGTTATTGCAGTACATAAGCAGGAGAGGTATCGGTGCTAAAAACAGCTGCATTATCGATGGGGTGGGCACGTATAGTTTGTTCACCCGAAGAGCAACATGCGTACGAGGAGCGCCGGAGGGAACAGCAACGAGAATGTAAACGGCGCCGGTGCGAAACAACCACCAACGAAGAACGTTCCTGTGATGCTGAATGAAAATGACAATCGCAAGCCCGGGCACCTCCGAACAAGTAACAACGCCAGACTCGCAACGCAAAAAATGAGAACCATTCCACTCTGTGAAGATGGAATGGCAGCGAAAGCACGTTGCCTTTCGTTTGAGAGCTTTGACTGTCGTCAGCTTTCGCTGCCATTCCATCTTCACAGAGTGGAATGGTTGTCTCTTTTCTTTTTTTTGCTATACCAGCTGAGCTTTCTAGTGCGCAACTACATGCAGTCTGTAAATAAGGCCAGTAGAAAGAACGTCTGTGTTTTTGCCTGATCTACTTACCTTGAGCATGACACTTTTTGCTAAAAGGCAGGCCAAGCACTCTTTTTCAGAGACAAGACTGCACATTGCTAACAAACAACATGATTGCTTTACCCCAGGAGGATGGTGCGAGCAACAGCACGGACCTGCTGCCGCTGTACCGGCCACCCGAGAACAGTCCAGCCCTAGTCGCCCCCTCAGATGCGGAAAGCGAGGCGGAGGAGCTCAGCCTTGATTATATCTCTAAAGAGGAGCTCTGGGCAGCCTTCCAAACTGCTCGTGCACGCGTCCGCAAGTACCGCAACAAGTACTCGGAGGCAAGTTCCACGAAGCTGTGCCTTTATTTGCGTCACAGTTTTGGGCACCTTAAAGCAACATTAAAGAGAGTGTCAAGTTGGGTTTGTGGAACACTTTTCTGAAACACCAAATTCGTGACTGAGAGTGTAGACTTGCTTGGTGTTTGAGAAAATAAAGCAGAAGTGAAACGTAGTTGGTGAAGTAAGTTTGCAATCACTCTATAACCTTGTTTTAGCATCATGGATTGTGCCAGAATTAGGCTGGGACTTGTTTGTCAATTATTTAGTAATAAACAAAGAATGATACTTCATTTGCAACTAAATAGAACATTTAGCATGCTAAGTTTTTTAGATATTACTTGCAGGGAAAGACTGAAATATTGGGCAAGAACTAAAAATTGCATTGATAGAAACTGCGCTACTGGAACAACAAGAAAGATGCAAGAGAAAAAGCATGCTTAAATGGGGATGAGGCACGACAAGCAACTGTTTATTTTTCTCAATTATTGGGCATAAATGTATGCACACATATATTGTCGTAGCAGTACGTGGCAAGGGGAAAGAATGTGATAAAATGGTTAAGGAACCAGTACACAGCACAGTTATGAGACAAGTCCAGTCCACGTTGGTGTTCACCTTCTTTCATCACCCCAAAAACAAATAACCTCATCGTATGAGAAGGCAATCAGTGGTGTTGGACAAGTCGTCACCAGGTTTGCTACCATATAGCAGATCACAATGCATTGAAGGTTACATGTCTAAATTATATTGCCCATCTAACGTGCGGCCCATGATGCAGTCTCGGTTCTTATTCTAGTATGCACTTACAGCGAAGCAAGTCAGAAATAATGCAGTATCCTTGCACATTGGGAAACTATAGCAGCACAAAGTGACTACGTCTACTAACAGTATAATTTCTTTTCCATTGTGTTTTTACCACATGGAAAGGTCGTGTTTCAATAGCTCACCTAGTGTGTGCTGTTTAAGGCTGTCAGACTGATATACAAATGCTTTTGGTAGGCTCTGTCATTTTGGTTGATTCCCGAGATGATTATTCCAAACCAGAAGTTCTTCATGCAGGCAGTGCAAGCGTACCGTTCCTTGGATGCGGAGAAGGAAAAGATTAGGGTAAGTGACTCTTTGCTTAATGAAGCAGAATAGTGACCCAGTTACTAAAATGGCTTGAACAACCTTTCTAAATAAAAAAAAAATATTTAGTATAGCCTGACTTATCGATCACCTTTGCAAAAGTGAAATGATGCCTTGCATGCCTCTTTTCTCTTTAGCTGTCGCAGCTTATGGTAAGGAAAGCAGCAACGCTGCCTAAAAATAGCAGCAAGCCATTGCTTGTTAGGAATTAAATGAAGGCTTCTTTGAACTCTTACATATAATTTTACATTGGCAGGTTTGTATGGCTTCTTGTGGCCATCACTCATGGATATTGTCTTAGACTTGCTTGTGAACTAGTTTGACATATGAAAGTGTGCATAGATTAGTGTGTGTGTGTGTGCGCGCGCGCGCACGTGCGTGTGCGCGCGTGCGTGTGTGTGCGCGTGCGTGCGTGCGCGCGCGTGTGTGTGTGTGTGTGTGTGTGTGTGTGTGTGTGTGTGTGTGTGTGTGTGTGTGTGTGTGTGTGTTGAGGGAAGTAAAAAAAATAACAGATATTATTGGCTCGAAGATGGTTGCTCTGCATGTTTCAATCATCTCTAAAGCTTAAACATTAGCCATTCTCCAGAGCCCATAAAATCTGCTGCTGCCTTGAGAGGAGTATTATGGTGTGTCTGTCATATCATATGCCATAATTTCTTGCTAAGGGATTGCTGATAAATGTCCTCCAGACAGCAGCTGAAAGTTTATGAAGTCTGCAAGCGCTGTGCCTGAAACCCTGCTCGTCAGATTATTAGTGCAGTTCTGTGGATAATGTCAGAAAGTGAGGCTGAGAGAACCTGTTTGATTATTCGTTCTCTGTATTGGTACGCCGCTGAAGATATCGGGATCCCACTGACGCTGGGCACCAGCACAAACGATGGCTCGTGAGACCGGTGGAGATGTCTGGCTGGCGCCATCAGGCATGAATAGCAGAGTTCAGTTGCGTAATTTCAGGGTTGGGGAAAACTGCAGCACCTCCATCAAAATCTAATGCAAACAAAGGACAGGACAAGTGAGCAGCAGGCAGCGTTGGCAGCGTCTCAACCAGAGCAGCCCAGGCAATCTCGAGCTCGTGCCTCCCGGACGACTGGCGACGTGGCTGCAGCGCGGGCATTCCTCTCCAATACAGTTCATTTGGTTCCAGGCATTATAAGTGCCTGAGTGCGCAATAACTTGAGCAGTGAGGGATTGCCATAGTGTGGTAAAAGTGGGATGTGTAAAGTCAACTGAGGTTAACAGTGATGAGTAAATTTAAGTGTAGCTTAGCACCATCCTTACTTACTGCTGTTTTTGTGGGTGACAGTTCGCTTTATATCAACTGTCTTCAAAGGCAAAAGAACCATGTAATTGGTTGAATATGATGTGTGCTAGCCTTAAAACCGTGTTTTAGATTTGTTGTGTACAATATCAACGAAAAACTTTTTCTGTTCATTTATATTTCATGACTGACCATCCACTACTGAATTGCAGGCATTGCACATGTGGGATAAGACATTCTTTGTCATGATAGCAAAGGCCTAATAGAGGATGCCTACTTTGTATGCTGTATTACTCCACTTAAATCTCACTGACAACCAGGATCCTAATAGTTTCTCTGAATTATAGAAACATTTGCTGGCTTTGTGCTGATGTTCTGTTGGGTTATCATTTGAAATATGAGCTTGAGGCTCTCCTAGCTCATAAAAATTGGACAACACACATAGTCTAGGCAGGCAACTCTCACTGTCTTGCAGTTGCCCACTATTTGCCCGCAAAGTAGATACAAGCACTCTTCATGCTGATAGTATGGTCGAAGCTTGTAATAAAGAACTCTCATCTGAGGTGAAAATACCTTCATTATATCTGATGTTCATTATAAACATCTATTCGTTAACACTAATATTGTCGAGAAACATTATACTTATGTTATATATATGTGCACTTTGTTATATCCAATAATTCATTGCATCTGTGTGCATTGTATCGAGGTTCAATGGTAGTTGTGTTTATCGGTGCCCCTCAAGACTTGTCAGGGTAGCCACTCCCGAGGTAGTGGCCCTATCAGGAGAGGCTGCCCGAGAAATGAGGAAGCATCTTATTTTGTGTGTGTGAATACGTGTGGGCCCATTGCAGCGCATCTTGAGCGAGAGCCAGGACAAGGCCTTGCGCCGCATGGGGGAGTTGCGTGAGCAGGCTCAGCTGGAGCAGCAGGCCAAAGCTCACCTGGAAGAGAACCTGCGCTGCCAGCTGGAAGAGAAAGAGCACATCATCCAGACGCTTGAGACCAAGGTGGCCCTGCTGAAAGCCAACAATGCCATCCCCGGTGCCCCGTGCGATTCCACGGTGCAGGATGAAGAGTTGGCGCACTACAAAGAAAAGGTAGAGGGCTAGTGGCTACATTTTCTTATGTGTTTACGTTTGCATGCAGGTGATCACACAATGTAGGGCTGTTAAGGATGATACTACCAATGTACATGATTTTTGAACCATTAATGCAGAAGTTGCAGTGGCATTTGATCTTTGAAGGGAGTATTAGCGGTGGAGATGTTGTACGCTGTGGTGCCTTTGCCTCCTGCAGTCAGTTTGGCATGGCATTGCGAGGTGGAAAAGTGACCTTTCAGCTCTCCCCCCAATTTGCTGAGCACTCCTGCTGCTTCTGTGAAATGTCCATTGTGACTACACTGCCAGTGCTCATTGTAAATGCAGCCACTTAGAAAATACTGGAATTGTTGTACAAACACATTTGGCATTGTCGCATATTGAGTCCATTTGATACCACTGTACGCATCTGTGGGAAAAGGTTCTTGTTAACAACTCAGCATTCATGCTTGCATTGTGGAAAGATGTAATGTCACCCTTAACTCCTTATTTTTCTTGTTTCTTACTGTGTGGTGCACTGGGTTTATGCACCCTGAAACAGTTAATCTGGAAAAGACATGAGTTGTATGTCCAAACAAGGCTCACTGGACCCATGTGGTTCCATTCAGTCTGGTTATACAGCAATAAAAGGAGGCTCTACTAAATAGTGAGGGCTTTCTAGAACCTAGTGGTGTTTTCATGCAGCCATAGTTTTTATATATGCCCATTTTAGTACTACTGCTTCAGAACGACCTTGTTCAACCAATGGGTGTCCACCGCTTGTACAATGCAGGTTCAGCGCCTGGAAGCCCTGATGGCCAAATGTAAGGATACAATCCAGAACAGCCGTGAGCGGTCCACTCAGCTCATGCAGGAGAGGGAAGCTCTGGCCCGAGCACTCGATGAGAAAGGGCGCCAGCTGCAGCAGCTGCAGGTGTGGGTCACTCATTGGTGTACCTATAGGTCTGGCTCTTGCCTTCACGCTCACAGTTGCAGTCAACTCGTAATAATTAAAACTAAGATAATTCGGTACAGTCGAACCTCGATATAACAAAGTCCTACCTGCAGCTGAAAACTTCGTTAAATCGCGAGTTTCATTCAACCAAGATTTGTATATTTGAGCAGTGAAGATAAAGATGCCAACACTCCTGGCAGATGACACTTTGTGGGCAACATATACTAATCGGGGAAATAACGAATTTGTGAATGCTGGAATATTTATTTGATCTTAAAGAGCAATTCAGTCCAATTCAGGTGGAAACGAAGAACTCCATCTGCTAAACCTGCCGCTTGCCTTTCATGAATGGCGGGGTTTTGTTCATTAAAGGGTGCATGTAAAGCACTGTGTCCTGCCTAAAGTTTTCATTTTTATCTGCCTGTCAAGGAGGCTCCTGGTATAAGCATTCGATGCATGAGAACTTCGCTAAATCTGGATTGCAGTATAAAATGACCTCATTAAATTGCAAAAAAAAAGAAAACTGTGGTTTTCAATGGTGCAGGGATTGGGAAATGAAAAAAAAAAAGCGCTACTTAGATAATTTCATTAAATTGAGGTTTGTTATTTTGAGGTTCGACTGTATCTTAATTAATTTTGGAACCAATGGATTCTTCAATTGAAATTTTGGTGTTGTTAAGGCAGAGCAATATGATGGAAAAAATTGCTGATCAGGCGATACACATCAGGCATAAATCGTCAGAATGTGGCCACGTTACAATTTCTAGAGGCGTTATGCCTTGGTCAGTGCCGCTAAGAAATAATGCCAGTGACCAAGCGGCCATAACATCACAGTATAGAAGTATTAAGTTGCTGCAAACCTGACTTGATTTTTTATGTATTTAAATACCTGTCTTGGTCACCTGTCTAGTAATAGAAGCTGATCCTGATTTTTTACAAAAAGCTTAGGGATGTTATAATTTTCATGCGACTAGGTGCATGTGTTGCTTAGCACAACAACTGAATAGTTCTGTGTTGGACATTAAAGTGGGGCGGGGGGGGCCTGAACCACCTCTTGGGCTTGGCGAAATAACATAGTCCACGGGTAGCATACCCTGCTGTGAACATCTCAGCCAAGTTTTGCTGTCGTACGCAGTGCGTGGAGCTCGCAAGCGGATCGCAAAGCCACCTTTCTCTCAAACGTTCTTTTCAACAGAAAGCCCTGTCCTCACTCTAATCTGGATGCTTTATTTCATCATTCCCTTAGGTGGCTGCTATTGGCTGATAGCTGTCATCAAGCGGCAGTCAGCTACATGGTGTAGACAACGCTGCCGCCGTGAGGTGCAGCCATGAGTCCACTAGCTAAGTGCACTGCGTCTCGCTGAGGACAACTGCATTTGGCTTATGTTTAGTGCGTCACAGGCACCAAAGGTAGAAGTTGTGGTGTCTACGTTAACAACCAAAATGAAATTTTAACTGCGCGCCACGGTGACATTTAGAAGGCGGAGCATTGTGAGCTTGCCCCACTGCGCCGTAGCCTTTGCAGTGCAAGGCATTGAAGAAGGCATGGGAGCACAGTGGAGGCCATGTTTGATTGCCAGTAACTCTGCTTCTGCTCAACACATTGAAGTACTTTTTGTGGCAAAGTATTTCTGAAATAGCCTATTTTCACTTCTAATGCCTTTCTCCACTTCGATAAAAAATGGTTCAGGGCCACTTTAAGTTTAAATGATATGAGCTCCCAATAATTCAAACCAAAAGTTAATTACCCTAAAGAGTTTCAATTAATGTTTGTTGACTAGCAGGAGAAAGTGTACACTGGCCACAGCAAAACGTGAAGCATATATATTGACATTATAGCACCCATATGGTTGCCTCGCGTTGACTATATTTTTTTTTATCGAGTGCCCATTTGCATGGAACACACATGTAAATGTGAACATATTTAAGAGCTCATTACACTTTTTACGGTCATTTCTCTACAGTTTACATTAATTTATTCTGTTCCTGTGGGGACTGTGTAAAATTCTGTAAGGGGACACCTGTATAAATATTCCTTGACAAAACCTAGATGGGCATCCATATGCTTCAATCAAAAACAGTTAAATGCATGGGATGTTGCCATCTTCCCTTTGCTTCTAGTGACCCTCACCACCAACAGGGCTGTTAGTGTGAGCCTGATTGCGGAGTGGGAGCTGGGCAATTTGGCCTATTGTTGAGCGTACATGTTGAATCTTGTGTAAGGTGTGTTGCAGGAAAGATGGCAATGCGTTGTATAAAGGGGCCCCGAAGCACTTTTCCAAGTATTTATAGAATGACTTCACTGTTTAAGGATGTTGCCTCGCGAATCTCCTGCCACAGTAATTTTTAGAATACTTCAAGTATAAGCAGAGTTAGAGGTAGTTATTGCACTGATGCGTGGCTTTCTGGCTTCTTTTGTCTCTGCTTGCGCGCTGGAAGCTACATAGTGGGGATAGCAAGGGGTAAGGCCCCGGCCATAAGTAGGGCATTTTCTTTTGTTCTTTTGTTCTTTTTTTCTCATTTTCAGGTCAGACATGTGTGGCACTCGCTCAGGTTACTGATCTCTACTATGCTTGCCACCCACAGAGACGAGTCGGAGCACACAGTTGTCAAAGTGTTTTGCCAACAAGAGGGTTCATCGTGACATACTGTGGTGGCCACGGTATCTATGCCATGCAGCAGACATACTAGCAACGTGCAACTGTAGTGCATATAGCACAGTGTTTGCTATGTGCACGGCAGGGTTATAGTGCGTGCCCACGCTCGTGTGCTCCAGCCTGACCATGCTACATGGTGCAAACTGGCTTTGTCCTGCACGGATAGTAGCCAAATCCAGATTGTGTATTTTGATGAGCTATCAATAGCTCATTACGAAGCAACGTCTGCCAAGGTGTATGGCCAGGAGCGGCCAGGAGTGTGTGCCAGGAGAACTTGTTGTAGATGCCGACTGCGCGAGGTGCGGCAGGCGTACCTTACATGTGGTCTTAGTTAGACTTCGCGTGGTTCGAGGCTAGTTGAGTGTTCAAAACCAATTGAAATTAGTGATACCTGAAGGCTACAACACTGATAAGTAGTGTGCCAAAGTTTCTGTGTATGTGGGTGGGCGCGGCTGAGTGTGAGCGGGCGATAGTCGGCTTCTTCCGCAAGTGCGTAATTCTTATCAAAATTCAGAAAGCAGATTTTCACTTACTTCAGCCTGTTTAGTTAGCCGTGTTAGTATACACAGTAACAGTAGGAAGAAGCACTTGATGTCAGCTATCGGCCAATAGCAGCCGTCTATGGGAATCTGCTCAATGACAAACTATGACAGGCATCGGCAGCTTCGAAATGGCTGAGGAGAAGGCTTCTGTTTGAAAAAAGAGTGTCTGTGAAAAAGCCATCTTTGAGCTCTGCTTGTGAACTCCACGCTTCGTGCATGACCGCAAAATGTGGTGGAGATGTTCTCAGCAGCGTATGCTATCTACGGAATGTGTTTTGACACCAAGCCTGAGAGGTGGTTCAGGACACTTTTAAAGGCATTGAGTCGCTGAATTGGAAACACTGCAATGCTTCGTTAGCAGAATGCTGCATCCTTTCCTTCATGTGCTGCTGCCACGAAATAACAAAGCACAGAGGCACCCTTACACAAATTGTGAAACATGAAAATGAGCTCTGATGCTGCAGTTTACTGCATAAGAAATGACTGATGGTGAGAAACTGTTACAGATAGCTTGCACTAATTCAAACTCTGTGTGGCCACAATTCTTTCTTTTTTTTTATCCATTGTTTATAAGTTCTTGAAACTGATTAAAAACTAGGTACAGGGTGTTAGGTAACAGATGTAAACATAAATCATACCTTTGCCCTTCCTTCTACAGAACTTCAAGTAAGATCAGCTGCATGAAAGATAGAAAACTGGCCCAGTTTTCTACAATGCTACAGTTTGTTACATTTCAACATGCTATGTTTTAGGTTCTGAAGGTGCTCACTCTGTTTTATATTTCATTCGTATATTATGTTTGTGCTTTCTGCCAAGCATGTGTGTAAAGCTAACAAAGGCCTTGGAAATCACGTTTGTGTTCATGCTCGTGATTGTCACATGTTCTCAAATGGTCAGCTGTATTGAAATATTTATTCAGCTTTGTGAAAGTTTTTATTCGGTTGATCTGGTTCGAGAGATTCAAAATGTCACATGTAGGCTGCATGTAGACCTACTATGCAACCATGATAGAGACAGAGAGAGAGCATTTGCAGGATTATAAATTTGAGGCTCCAGTTTCATCATGCTCTCGTGACATTTACAGCACCCTGCTTGGTCAAGTGATGCGCCCATACTGTGTGCCTTGCAGGAAAATGAAGCAGAGGCGCAGGCCAAGTGGCGCATGGAGCAGCAAGAGCTCGAGCAGCAGGCACGCCAGCTATCCGAGTCTCTTGATGCTGCCTCAGCCGAGCGAGACCAGCTTCAAAAACAGAGTGAGTAATTGTGAATGTGATTACAGCGTGACCAAGGCACACACGCAAATAGGCCTTTTTCCTTCCTTTTTTGTTTTGTCTTTTTTTCTTTCTTTCTTGTGCAACCATTGCATCGTTCACAGGTCACTGTTGTCAAAATGTGCACAATACACATATGCCAGTGATTCAAATCTGCGTCTGCCAGTAGGAGCACTTTCTGTGCGCAAGTAGCAGCAGTAACCAATCGCAATGCAAGTTCTTTTTTTTTCACTCGCTCCTTTTCCATTTAATTTTGCATAGCAAAGTACGGTACTGCAGCTGTCTGAACCTCCGATTTCTGTTTACATGACTGCATCAAGATGGTGGCGATGCATCAATGGATAGCTCCGTGATTCGTGGTGCGGTGGCACTTTCCAAAAACAATTTTTGTTGAAAACACGTTAGAAAAGTGAGATTTTCTCAGCTTCCACTTCACATTTTCTTTTCTAATATTTCCTCCCGTGATAAAGGCACACCTGTGGACTTCGGGGGGGGGGGGGATTTGCCATTCATTTCATTCTAATTGTGGAGTCGCCCCTCAAAAGAGGTAGGCGGTCAACCGGAGCAGTAGGTGGCATTCCCCCCTTCGTGGGGAGAATATTGCAAAGAAGTTGTTCTTGAGAAGATGGCGATGTCTGCTGTGAGAGCCTGGTGCTGTTTCACTTGTTCAGTTCAAAGCTGGAAGAATCTCTGAAGCCTACTGATTTTTTTAATGGTTGTAAGCAACTTAAGGCGTAAAAAATTTGCGATGTAATTTTGCTGGCAGCATGTATCTGTAATCAAACATCTTCGCAACCTCTATATTGAAGTAGGGCTAGTCAATAAGGCAATGATGCTGGTTAAGCATGTGCAGAGAACCCAGAAATCGCGTAATGAACCCTTGAGAGCTATATGTTGTGAAAACAGGGGCTAGCTAACCTGCGAACTTATTTGAAACCTGCCACATGAGACAACTACAGACCGCTGTCCGTGTTAGCATGTTTTTCCTTGCATTCAGTGATGATGAAATCACATTGTTACTTTCAAGCCTTTGGCCATGTATCTTGTGCACAAGCATTACTA
This sequence comes from Dermacentor andersoni, assembly GCF_023375885.2. NCBI lineage: Eukaryota > Metazoa > Arthropoda > Arachnida > Ixodida > Ixodidae > Dermacentor > Dermacentor andersoni. The sequence continues at coordinate 110,563,263 of NC_092815.1, forward strand.
ATTTTAGGGTTATTTCAACCACTTCATAGATGTTCTAGTTCTTCCTTGTTTTAATGCGTTACAAATGAGCGCTCATGCGAAAGAAAACCCATCTGTCAGCTTTTGCACGGCAAGAGAGGGGAGAGGAATGGAGCGGAAAGGAGGGCGACGCAGGTGGTAGAGGAGGAGGCACCTGACGTCACGAGAGGAAGTGCGCGGCAGGGAGGGGAAAGGAGGAAGCAGGCCTCATACGATAGACCCAGACGAGCACCGCACCACCTTGCGTGGAGGTAATCAAGGAGGAGAGGAGGCACCACTCACAGTGCGCTGAAATGCAGCCATGCACTTCACTCCCGGTAGTCGCTTTGTTTGTGTTCTGTGTACTGTACAGTCAAATGGAACGATGGACTATGAGTGGTACGAGTGGCACCTTTCTACGAGTGGTACAAGCAATTCTGTACAAGATGTACAAGAGTGTTGATGAAAGAATGCCGAGGCTATGCGATGAAGACCTGCAGCCGAAATAGACAAGCAAAGGTAGCGCCATTTGGCAGGGGTAGCGAAGACAAGCTGTCAGCAGAGCGCAGTTTAAATGGACAAGGAACAGCAAGAGTGCTTGGCAAGAGCAGCTAAAGCAAGGCATCGGATGCTTACTGCGGAGTCTCAAGAACGACATCGTTTGACCGTTGATGTTTTGAATTGTCATTCCGCACGAAATGGCAACATGCAAAAGGGACAACATGCAAAAGGCCAAATGAATGCTAACACATTACTGTCACATGAATCCCATTGATTACCCTCAATTTTAACTGTACTTATCTGGGTATAAAAATGTGTTCTTTCAGCCCAAGAGAAGCTCATTTGACTGTAGTGTGTGTGGCACTTCTGGCTTTGGTGTGTGTGAGTGCTGAAATGATCTCAAGGTTACTATTTACTGCAGCCAACAAGCTTTGTCAATGAGCATTAGTTGTAATTTTTATAGCATGTGATTTGCACTTCCTTGGTGCAGTTTTTTGAAGCCCTTCTCTACACAACCACGTAGTGCATTATCCAGTCATTCTTTGTCGCCAATTGTCTCTGCTTGTAACTTGGCTTGGTTTAAATTACTTGTTGCTCTTATCAGTGAGTGCCAGTGACCGCTGCTGTTGGTGATTGCCATGCAGTGTCCGAGATCAAAACTCAGCACCAACAGCAGCTGGCTTTGCTGGAAAAAACGTTGGATGAAGAACGCTCCCGCACCAAGGTGGCTGATTTCCGACTCCTCAAGGTAGGCAGGTGAAGCTGTAAATGTGCTGATGTGCGATTTTGGGAAGGCTGTGTTGCAAAACAAGAAGTGGTGATTCTAGATGGCTCTTCTAGTTTGGCTTATTGGTGTTGAAATCAAGCCATCCATTAAATAAGCAGGCAAGCTGCATGCATGCAGAATCAGATAGTTTGTTAAACGGCTTATCTGGTTTATCTGGTTCATCACATTTTGAGGTCTAAAGGGTATCATTCTTTACTTCTGAAAAAAATTTACATGCAGATTTTCAGGCATTGTCGGACTACCAAAAGTTTTATAGAAAGCTTAATTTCCCTGCTACAAAACCTGACACCACACATTTCAGCCAGAACAGTATGACATTGCAGGTAGCTGGTTTTTTCGTGTGCTTAGGAGATGGCTGCCAGAAAAAAAGAAAAATATTGCACAACAGGGAGGCGATCGTGTAAGGATTCAGTTTTCGAACTGTTACAAGATAGCACTTCAAGTCTACAGGTTATCATGCACTGAAAGAAGGTGAATGAGCAGCAGAAAAATTCAGTGCAAGGTGTGAAATATGGACTAATTGAGGGACATTTATGATGTCAAATGCCACTTCATTTGTGAGAATTTCAAAAATGCATTGCAGATTTTCATTGGTAGTGCATAATATAGCAGTTTCGTTTCAAACATTTCTCTTCTTTTTTTGGTGGTTTAGGTATCTGTCTGTAACAAAACTGTCTAAAATGCCTGTAACAGCACCAACTTTGCCATGTCAGATAACAAGACACACTGAAACATACCTGAATGGAACAGCAAAAGTGTCATTAAAGAATTATTTCCTCTAGAGATTATTTAGCAGTATAAGTGGCTGATGTGTTGAGCTTTGAACTTTTTGGTTCATGACACTGAAACTTATTAAATGCATGCTATAAAAGGCTGGAATTTCATAGCATAAAAATACATTAGGCAACCAGCGCTTGTTCTGTGGCGCATGTTTCTTTCTCAGTTATCTTAGTTATTGAGGGTCATCCAGAAAGTAAGTTACAAATTATTTTTAAATTGGGTCACAACCATCAAGTGGCGTGCCGTTTTAAGTCACCGCCAGCAGATTACCACGAAACCATTCTACAAAACTTGGTGGTGTGCTACCACAAGTTCCTGACAAGGATGGTTTACATCTGAATAAACATACTTTGCATGACTCTATCTGACAATATCTGAACATTATTATTTCTGGTGTTTGTGCCTCATTTAAAAACTAATTGGAACTTACTTTCTATAAGCCACTCATAGTTTTACTGTTGCAGCCTATATTTTCATTGACAGGGAGGCTCTTTATAAAAATCATGGTGGTTGGTGCGCAAGTTGCGCGGGCTGATAATGCTGCCAATGTGGATTGACCTTTTCTCTACTCTGCAGCAAGAGTGCGACAAGAAGATAGCAGCGGCCGAGCACAACTGGGTGCAGAAGCTGGAAGCATCCGAGAAAGAATACCACATGCGGATTTCTGAAAAGGTGCGTTTTAGAAAAGGAGCATGAAAAATTTTTGGACTTGATATTAGATGGCAGGTAGTCCTTGCGCAACAAAAGCTAGGCAATTAAATAAACACGATGCTGATGCGCAGTGCTTTCCTGTCTTTGGTTTTTGCACTCTTACTGTACTTGTGTCCCCTCAACTGGCTTGCTTTCAAAAATTTGCTCATAGCTTTTGTTTTCCGATCATCTTGGTTGTGAGAGTAGTGAATAACGGATGATGTCATTGCAGTTTAATCGCCTGTGTAGCTGTATTCTAGTGCAAATGTTTCTTTTGTGCAGATTAGTGCACTTAAGCAAGAGCACCATCATTTTTCTATTTGATACAGATACACTCCAATTACAGCTAAACTTGATACAGTCGCCTACCGATAATTCGGACACCGATGATTCAGTCACGCTTGATTATTCAGACAGCTCCTTGGCGCTGTCACTGGCCCCATAAACTTAACATATAAAGACGACCGAAATTTCGGGCACCTTACAGGACATCGTGCAATTCTTCAGACTCCGACTGCATGGCTGTTTGCTAATTTGGCCACCAAGTCAAATAGAAATAATTTCATTTAGGTACATTGCTGGCATGGTCACCAGCCATGTCACCGGCGTCTCCTCCAAACCTAAACTAGCGAAGCCTAGCCATTCTAGTAGTTGCCGGCCATGCAAAAACCCTGGGACAAGCCAAGCCTAGCCACTAAGTTGTAAAGGCTGTGTCTGCAACCTGCACAATTTGTTGTGCAAGTTACATCCAACATTAAACCTGCAAAATGTTGTTTATTGTAGTGCTAAAAATGCGGAACTAAAAGCAAAACATTGGTAATTAATAGCCAGCTGATTTCGTTGATCATGCAGTTGCATGCACAGAGCTTTGTCCCTTTGCATGCACAAAAGCATGCATTCCCATTGAAAGCAATTGAAAGATTGAACTAGCATACCGCAAATAAGGGTTTACAGTTATTGCACTGCTCCTAGAATAAGTTTTGGATATAAGCAGCCGACCGATTTTTCATAGCTGCTCACACTTACCCGCAACACCACTACCTGTTCTATAAAACCACATTGGCTTTTGTGATAAAAGCATATTATAGGTGTTCAGCTAAATCAGCGCATAACGGCGGCAGAAATTTCCAAGGTTGTACTAGATCTTGCTCGATTTTTAATTCACAATGTTAGTTAGCTAGTTAATTCGGGTTTAATGGCGCAAAAGCGACTAAGGCCATGCTGCGCCAGTCACAGGACAGTATAAGATCCAATGTTAAGGAATTCACAATGTGCCAAACGGAAAATGTGGCACCCGTGAACAAAATTGTCGTAGTTCAGGTGGTCGCCTCCCTTCAATGCGATAAATAAAGTGAAGCTTTTAGAGACATCTGACTGGTTTGGATGCTGCATTTATCAGGGTGTTAAGAGCGATTCAGTTCAGTGAACATTGCACTTGGTGTCATACCACTCTGGGTGTCACCCAAAGGTATGTTGGTGAGCTGTGGCACTGGAATGGACATGAAGGCTTGGCTTACACTGACCACCACATTATGTTGGACACATTTGTTTTGTTTTTTCCAGCTTTTCGTATGACATACAGTTGCTGTGAAAAAATGAGTTCTTAGGCACAATACCAAATCACAAAAGTAATTGCAGACTCTCAAAGTTAACAAAATTGGTTTCTTCGCTTTATTTTGAAATTTGTTTTTTCGGGCTGCCAGATTATTCAGGCATTTTTTTTATAGCAACTTCCTTGTAAAAATGAAAAAAAAAAAATAACGAATTAAGTGGCAACTGGTTTCCCGAAAAAAGGGCAGATTTTGATCTAGTGAAATTTCAATATAACGAAGTGAAGTGCTGATTTTACTGACTTCATTATACAGAGGTTCAACTGTAGTACATATGTGCTCTGCCAGCTGGGAAGCTGAAATGTAACATTGAACAGCTAAACATTTAGTTATTATGATGGAAAGTGATTTAAGGGGCCCTGAAGCGATTTTATACCCACCAAATTCAGAATCACAACACATTTTCTGTGTTATCCTAAGGTGAATGCAAAAAGAATTACGATAATTGGCGCGGTCAAACAAAATTTATTAAACTTACAAATTCATAATAAACGCAGACAAACGAAATAGGCATACACTTCTGCATTTTGCTTGCTCAGCGAAGAGTTATGCTGCTTTCAATCAAAATTCAGCTTACTTGCTGTGGTACCGGACGTTTTCTTCCCATTGTGGTCTTCCCTTCATGGCCTCATTTGATCTGGTGGCACCATCTAGTTAAGGCACCTGCAAGCGCACCTTCTCGTACACAGTAAATTCTATCACTGCCCATCGGATGTTTGTCAAAAATATGCAGTATTAACTTTGCACACTTTTCATACGTATCTGTTAGGCGCACACACTTATTTTTGCATTATATTTAAAGTGTGAAACATTGGTTAGCGCATGTAGTGTCAGTTTCAAACAAATTTGTATTGCACAAGTATGCATCCTCTTCTTAGCTCTTCTTAGTTTTTATTTTTCAAGTCATCGTTCTGTGTACAACCAAATGCATTTATAACGAAGTACTTTGGTCCTCCAGAATCCTACGTTACACTGGTCACTTCATAGTAAAGGTTGCGCACTGTACTGCTCGGAATAGAGCAGGCCAAACACGTTTGACAAAAGAAAACCTTTATTTAACATGAATTCAAGAGATACTTATTTAAATAAGTCCCTATTTTGTTGTGCACACTTCGTCTGGCAATATGTACGACTGCCGCCGACCTCATTGCACCAAGGCTCAGGACATGCTCCGCGGCGAAATGCGGGAGTGACTCCAGGTAAATCTGCAGATCGCCAGATGCAGCTATTTCCTTCCTTGCCATCAGAATTCCTTGTCCTGGCTCTTCATCACTTTTGCCTTTGTTGAAACTTGCATTTTTTCCTCCCTATAGAACACTTTTGGAGACTTCGTCATCCGTCACTTACAATAATATCATCGCATCTTCAACTGGTATTCTTCTGCCGCTGTACAATCTCTTGTGTTATACAACAAGCAGAGTATAAGTTCAGCAATTCCTGAAGCAGTACAGCAGGACTGCAACACTCACTGACATCGGCATACTCATCAAGTGCCTCACTAGCGCTGCCATTAGCGCTAGCACAGAGCACAGCTAAGCGGTGTCTGCAGAGAGCAAGGTGGCCCCGCTACGAGGTGTTCGTTGTAAAGTAACAAATCAGCTGTCAGGGTGACTAAATTTCTTCACTCTTCAGGCACATTCATTCTAGTGGTCTTTGTTGTGGAGATGATAACAATACTAATGAAATATAGGAATTTGGCCAGATCATAATTAATCCTTTGTTATACTGGTCATTTAGTTGTATAGGCATTTTACTACAGCATAAACACGTACAATGTACAGTTAAACATTGATATAACAAACTTCAATATAACTAAATTCTCAATCTAATGAAATATTTATCTTTTTATAACTTCTTGTCCATAGAACATCATGTATATTGAACCTTAACATAATGAAGTGTGTTTATAGACATGATTTCTACGAAAAGAAATGTCACTGCCACTGCAAAGGAATTCTAAGACAGTAAATGGAAACTTTTGCGGACGCAGATGATCAAATGGTTGATTTACAAGCGGCTGCTTGCGCACACACTTCTGAAATTGCACGCTGCACGTAAAGTCCAAGTTCAGTAAAATCCTATCGTGCCCCACGTGCTGTACGCTTTATGTGCAAGTGAAAGCGCGCAAGGCTGAGCTGAGGAGGATGGTGGATTGACGAGTGCTGTCATTCTGTGCAAGCAAGGGGAAAGGGGAGCGAGCTCGCAATAACACGATCAAGAGCATGCGAGGATGGTGAGGGGGGATTTTGATGGGGAGGAGGGCGGAGTGGACGGGTGTGGGGGAAAAGTTTGCCCTCGTCTCCTTTTCTAGTGCATGACTCTCAGCATAGCTGGGTGCATATGCAGCCCGCATGCTGTTTTAGAGGTAATCTGACACATGTGCAATGACTTGGTGAGCGCGGCTCATCCAGGTGAGCTGCACAAGGACACCAAGATATCCTTGTGGGTTGGTATTATGTCTTAAAGGTAACGAAAGCAATGTTAAACCATTAATAATAGTAACATGAAAGTACTTATAAGTATGCATAATTGTGTTGCGGCAGTAGAAGAAATCTAGTTTGTCAGTGAATGTGAGCGGATAGCAGTATCTTGATATGTCCACATGCCGTTGATCCTTTTGTGTAGGAAAATGAGCTGCGACGAGTGGCTAAGAAGCTATCGGAGCTAAAGTCCATAACTGAGGAGTCGGAAGAACAGGAGGGCACGGAGGATGCTGGAACTGGACAGGGGGATGGCCTTCTGAGAGACATCGAATCTTACCAGCTGGTGAGCTTAATTAATAAAATAAAGGGAGCGCTCACACATTTATCTCCATCCTTTTGAATACGATATACCTCTATTATTTGCCTTTCCCTATTAACTTTGTCTTTTCAAACTTGGGAGTGTGTGCGCACTTGTTATAATTTCCCGCTACATTACTTCCATATCCATTCTTTACATTACTGCAGTGCTGACGAGCTTTGTCATTTTGTCCAGTATAGGTTTTACCACAGCTCAGTGGTATCTGATAGATAACTTTGCGTGCGCGGTCAGTGGAACAAGTTTTACTATTGGTGGTGCACAGGGGGGGCCTTTCGAGCGTTTTCATATGATTGAGTGCTTCGATGGGGCACTGAAAAGTAAATTAACATTATGTCTATTGGAAACTTTCTTTCTAAACTATTGGAAAGAAAGTTTCCAATAGTTGTCAGAGTGGTTCCCATTCTTAATTGGCAGCGAGATTACTACTAAACCTTTCCTCAGGTGAAGCACAACCTGGAGCAAAGCGTGCAGCAGCTGAAGGCCGAGCTCACCACTGAGCAAGAACGGGCAGCACAGGTCAGGCACCGCTGTTTCTCTGGTTTTGATCGACGCATTTCTTTCTTTCCCTTTTCTTTTTTTTTTTCTCTTTTTGTTTCCACCTTAGCATGCATAAAAAGTGTCTTGAAATGTGTTGAATGTTGGAAACTACATTTCCTGTGCTCCCTTTCTAAATTTAATGTGCCACCTGTTTCTCAAAAGTGCAGCCCACTGTTACCATGATTGGAGTAAAATTGAAATCTTTCAGTGGTGTGGCAGTTTCAGGCGTGGCTTTCTCGGGTGCTTTGGACAGATAAGGAGTTTTATAGACGTATTATGGACCTATGTACTTTTAAGGTTGAAAGTGTAGCGACATGGGAATGCTTAGTGTGAACTCCTGTCACGACTGCAGTAGGTAGCTGTTTTCCTTTCTTATGACACAGACAATGCATGCTTCCTTCTGTGGGCTTTTACCTCTTTAATGCTGGAAATTTTGTGTTCTCGCCTAGTTTTTCATACACGTAGCTATTCATATGCAAGAACTGATGTAAAACCATATGTTGCCTCGTCATGACAATGAATGGTGAAGTGATAAAGGCACGAAGCAGTTACCAATCATTCTTCTGACAGCACTATGAGAGTAGTTCTTATAGAGAGCTTCGTTTATCCTGTCTTCATTCCTAGCCTAATGAGAATGGAACATTGTGTTTGCCCCTACGTTTTCATTTTGCCGCACAGTGTGTCACATTTGCAAAAATGCACAAATGTGTTGTTTCTTGACCAACATTGCATTAATGTTTGGATAGCAGTTAAGTTAATGGCAACGTTTTAATCATTGCAGACATAATAACTGTCAATAGGGAAATTCAAAATATCAATAAAATAGCTAAAGCCACAGATCAAGCCTATAAGCACGTACACAAAAAAATGTGTGGTTACCTTTTATATTCATGTAAGGGCCGCACCGCCACTTTGGAGGGCAAAATTTTTGGAAAACATTCAAGACGTCCTGCCGGAAAGCGAAGTTTGTTCCGTTGCCGCTAGATAATGCTAGCTGCTTTTCCGTCGATGCCGCTCAAACCGCTGGTGCCGCACCATTATTTCTTTGTGTGGCGCGTCGTGTCGACTGTGTTGGCAGTGTTTCCAATCAGATTGGTGGCATTTCGCCTCTAAAGAAGGGAGCCCTGTTTGGGTCAGTGCTGGCCAGGGACAATAAGTCAGCATCTGAGGTCATTTACTCTATTACCCTCTGCTACAGTTGCGGAAACAGTACGAACCTTTAGCAGGCTGGCATCGGCCTGATTTGTGTAAAGGCCGCACTGAGCCATGATTCCAGAAAAAAAAAGTGCAGCCTTTACACGAGTATATACGGTATGATTCTTTCCACAAAACACCAGATAAATTTGGTCGCAAATGGAAAGCTACAGGAAATTGTGTAACAGGCTGATCAGCAGTGGTCAAGGCTAGTTGTAGTTCAAGTTCAGTTGTCTCCAGTTGGCTGTCAGTTCAACACATAAAATTTTTAACAAACATTTGCTGTGACAGCCTTATTTTGCATACCTTCATGCTCTCTCTATGTCTTTTCTAGCTTCACGTTTAGCCAGAGAAACCACATTGTTTTCCTGCTGTTTTGCACAAAAAGGAGAAAACTTAGAATGAACTGAAATTGCCGTTTGATTTCTGTAGTGTTGAAATTCTTAACATAGAAGGCCGATTGAAATTTTAAGGCTCCTTTAATTGAATCGTAGATCATGAATTAGTCTGAGTTTTAAATCCAAGCAAAATAGAAGTACACTGGAAAACTGGAGCTTTAAGTAATCTACAGTGGCTGAACAAGGACATTCCTTGTTCACTTCTAAGTTTGAAAGTATCACTAGCCAACTCTGTTTTTCCGTACTGTGGCAAAGGCCAGTAGGAGGCAGCACCAAACACTATTGGACTTTTGCAGGTTCAGTTGCAGCTTAATGAAGAAGTGGTCAGACTGCAGGCAGAGCTGAAAAGACAAACAAGCACATTCCATGACCTGCAGGCACAGCTTGACCAGGCCCTGCAGGTGAGTATCCACAAACAGTGCATGCTCCCTGGTCAGTTTATCACAACTTGTGACAAATTTAACAAACCACATTTACTTGTCTAGTCCAAGGCATGCCCTTTTGTAATGCTCTCACCCCTTTTTGGGGGGTTTGGAAATTCGGGAGAAAAGTTAGGCCAGTGTGCGCAAGTATCAACATGTTACTACACGAGCAGCCACAGTGACCAATGAAGCCAGTGAACAGTATTGTTGAAGAAAGCACTCCCCTAATGTTTCATCAGTGGGTGCCTATGCTGTGTAGCAGTCAGCCGCCGTGGTTGCTTAATGGCTATGGTGTTAGACTGCTAAGCACAAGGTCGCGGGATTGAATCCCAGCCACGGTGGCAGCATTGCGATGGGGACGAAATGCGAAAACACCTGTGTACTTAGATTTACGCCATGTTAAAGCACCCCAGGTGGTCGAAATTTCCGGAGTCCTCCACTACGGCGTGCCTCATAATCAGAAAGGGGTTTTGGCATGTAAAACCCCATAATGTTTTTTTTTTTGTAGCAGTCGTGGGTGCAGCACACAGTGTCAGAAGGTAGCTTTAAGCCTCACTTCTGGAAGACCTGCATACTGCAAAAATTTACGAAGGAAGTGTGGGTCTATTATGCGATCAAATATAGTAAAACTTATTTTTCTTACACTTAACACTCCTGAATGTGCTACTGAGACATTTCTTTCTATATTATGAGATACAATGAAGTTGCAATGCAGTGCAGTGAATGTAACGATTCCGCTGGCATGCAATTAGTCTAACTGACAAGATTCTATGCTGTGTGACAGAGTCATATTAAAAAAATCTGAGTCATTCATTTTTGCTGAAAATGTCGACAAGCTTGGATAAAAGCTGCAATCTATTGGCTGTATTCTTATGTTTCTTGTGCACATGCTTGCTTGTTTGCATGGTGCACGTGCAACATGAGCACATGATATGTGTGTGTGTTGGTAACAACATAATGACATAGTCATCTTAGCATCACAAACTGCTTTTAGCATTCTCGTGAACAAAAGATAAAAGTTCATTAAACACAGTGAAACTCTTGAAAGATAGCAGCTTAGATAGGATGTAGCATTAGCATTAACAATGTACCATTGATCCAAGGTTTTCCTGTATTGTATTGTTAGCAGTGCCACATACACTTCTATAAAAAAAAAACACTGTCATTCAGGTCTTTGATGTTTGTTTTCTTACAGGATAAAATGGTCATCAGTGAGGAACTGAAAAGACTCATGGACAGTCATACTGAAGAAGGCAGGAATAACTTATCCCAGCTTGAAGAAAGTAGACAAAGAGAGCATCAGCTGATGCAAGAACTGCAGTCATTGAAGTCGCAAGCAGAGCAAGACCAAAGAGCTCATAAAGAGCAATGCGATACGTTAGAAAAGGAAATTGAAAGTATTAGACAGCTGGCAGAAGGGAGGCAGTCTGAAGTTATCAGGCTGACCTCTGAAACCCAAGACATTCACAAAGAGCTGCAGTCAAGTTTGTCGCAGCTTGAGGAGAGCCGGCAAAGAGAATTGCAGCTGACCCAAGAAGTTCAGTTATTGAAGTCGCAGAATGAGCAGGAGCTGAGTGCGTACGTGGAACGATGCAAACTGTTAGAAAAAGGCGCTGAGGAGAGCAGGTTGATTGCCGAAGAGAAGCAGTCTGAAGTTGCTAGATTAAGGTTCGAGGCCGAAAACCTTCGTAAGGAACTGCAAGAAACTTTGGCCCATCTGGAAGAAACCAGAAAGAAAGAGTCGCAGCTTGTAGATGAGCTGACATTGTTGAAATCACAAACAGAGCAAGGCCAAGTCGCACTTGTGGAACGATGTAAAGCGTTGGAGAGCGATATTGAAGAAAGCAAAAGGTTAGAGCAAGAAAGACAATCTGAGATATCCAGGTTAAGTTCTGAAGCCGAAGACATTCGTGAAGAGCTGAGAACGAAGTTATCCCTGCTTGAGGAAAGCAAACAGAAAGAATGTCAGCTGACGCTAGAGGTGCAATATTTGAGATCACAGGTTGATGACCAAAGTGCATTCCTGGACCAGTGCGCAGGCTTAAGGAAGGATGCAGAAAGTCACAGGTTACTTGCAGAAGAGCGGCTTTCTGAGTTGGGCAGGCTCACATCTGAGGCTGAAGAGCTGCGCAAGGAGCTGCAGACAAATGTGTTAGAGCTCAAGGAAGCTAAGCAAAGGGAACACCAGATGACAGAGGAGATTAAATCTTTGAAATCACAAATGGAACAGAAGCAGAGCATACTTGAACAACAGGTTAAGAGCCTCGAGGAGAATAGTGAGGCAACAAGAAAACTGGCTGAAGAAAGGCAGTTGGAGATGGCCAGACTGACCTCTGAAGTTGAAAGCCTTCAGAAGGAATTGAATACGCACTTAGTTCATTTAGACCAAAGCAGACTGAAGGAATCACAACTGATGCAAGAACTGCAGTTGTCGAAATCACAGACAGAGCAAGACCATAGTACACTCCTCGAGCGATGCACAGCTCTGGAAAAAGAGGTTGACGAAACCAGGCAACTTGCGGAGGACAAGCAATCCGAGGTAATGAAAATGGCCTCTGATGTTGAGAGCCTTAAGAAGGAACTTGAAATGAACGTGGCGCAGCTGAAGAAAATGGGAGAAAGGGAATCGCAGCTAGTGCAAGAAATGGAGCTGTTTAGATCACAAGCGAAGAAAGACCAAAGCGTGCTCGTCGAGCGATGCAGTTCTCTAGAGAAGGAAATAGATGAAACCAGGCAACTGGCTGAAGAAAAGCAATCTGAGGCAGCCGAGGTGACTTCGGAGGTTGAAGCACTTCATAAGAAACTGCAGATGAGCTTAGCCCAGCTAGAGGAGAGTAAACAAAAGGAAGCACAGCTGGTGAAAGAGCTGCAGTCGTCTAAGTCGCAGACAGAGCTAAACCAAAGTACGCTCCTTGAGCAATGCAGAGCACTCGAGGAGGAGATTGACAAAATCAGGCAAGTGGCAGAGGAGAGGCAGTCTGAGGTGGCCAAACTGACTAGTGAGGTAGGTAGCCTTTGCAAAGAACTGCAGACAAGCTCATTCCAACTTGAGGAAAGTAAGCAAACAGAATCGCAGTTAATGCAGGAGGTGAATCTGCTAAAATCACAAATGGAACAAGAGCATAGCACACTTCTCGAACGTTGCCAGAACCTAGAAAAAGAGCTTGAAGAAACCAGGCAGCTTTCAGACGATAGGAACTCTGCAATGGCTGCTCTGGCTTCAGAAGCTGATGACCTTCGCAAGGAAATGCAGGCCAACTCATCAGAGCTTGAGGAGACCAGGCAAAGGGAGTCCCAGCTTGTACAGGAGGTGCAGTTGCTTAAATCACAAGCAGAACAAGACCAAAGTGCCATTCTAGAGAGGTGCAAAGATCTAGAAAAGAATGTTGAGGAAGCCACGCTATTATCAGACCAGAGGCAATCCGAAATTACCAGGCTGAGAACTGAGGCTAAGGTCCTGCAGAGAGATCTCCAAACTAGCATAACTACACTTGAGGAAAGCAAAAAGAGGGAATCCCAGTTAATGCAAGAGGTGAAGAGTTTGAAGTCACAAATGGAAGAAGAGCAGTTTGTTACTCTAGAGCGGTGCAGAGAACTGGAGAAAGATGTTGAAAGATTTAAGCTACTTTCTGAAGATGGGAATTCAGAGGTCGCTAAGCTGAGCTCTGAGTTGGAGGACCTGCGCAGAAAATTGCAAGAAAGTTCATCTCAGTTGGAGGAAAGCAAGGAAAGAGAGTTGCAGTTTGCCGAAGAACTAAACTCACTAAAATCGCAAACGGAACAAGGCCAAAGTGCACTGCTAGATGCACGGAAGGCTTTGGAACATGAGGTAACGGAAGTCAAGGTTCTGCTGGAAGAGAAGCAGGCCGAAGTTTCCAGGCTCAATGCTGAAGCTGAGGACCTTCGAAGAGAGCTGCAAATGAGTTCATTGCATGTCAATGAAAGCCGACAAAGGGAATCGCAACTGGTGGATGAGGTGCAGCAACTGAAACTGCACATAGAACAAGAGCAAAGTGCGCTTTCACATCGATGCAGTGTTCTTCAGAAGGATATTGAAGAAGCAAAGTTACTTGTGGAAGACAGGCAGTCAGAAGTTGTAAGACTGACTTCCGAATCTGAGAACCTGCGCAAGGAACTGCAAGTGAGCGTATCGCAGCTGGAAGAAAGCAGACAGAGAGAGTGTCAGTTGACGCAAGAACTGGAGTCGCTGAAGTTGAAAGCTGAACAAGAGCGGGATGTGCTGCTGGAGTGCTTTAAAGGTCTCGAAAATGACATCGAAGGAGTGAGGTCATCTGAAAAACAAGATTCTGATGTGTTAGGGCTCTGTGGTGAAGATGAGGGCTTTGGTGAAAGACTACAACTTGTCTTGGGAGGAGAGCACCTCGTAAAAGATGCATTAAACGCGGGAGAGTTAGAAGTTGTCTCCACAAGGCAGGAATTGCTTCAGACACAAGCATGCCCCAGGAATGACAGCGAAGAACGGCGTTCAAGTTTTGTTGCACAGCTGAAAGAGAAGCTCACTACACTTCTTCAAGAGGTATTGTTCATAAATATGTTTCATATACCATAACAAGCAACAAGCCTTTAAAAAAATGGTTAAATATTTTTAATTGTCATTGGCAACCACATGAGCAACAAGCATTCCACAAACCAGCAATACATGGCAGAACAGGACAGAAACTAAGCCACAAATGCCTCTCTAGTAAAATTATTAGTGACACTAATTATCATACAAATCTGATTATTATCGGATTTGTTAACTGCAGCTTCATTAAAGCTAGCTATTACTTGGGCACCTTTCAGGCACTGCATTATTTAACAAATCTTGTAGTGCATTATGCAGGCAGTACTTTGCCTATTTGCTGTAAGATTGAGCTACAGGTGACAGCTACATCACCATGTTGGCGTGGATAGGCGGTCAGTGGCACGCATTGAAATGTAGACAGCAGTGCCTTGCTGTGAACTATTTGGACCAATTTTATGGTAATGAAATGCGCTGACCACAGTGAACTGATTACACATCGCCCTCAAGTGCCACATTACTGCATAAAATGTGCTGGAAGTTCCTTTTTACTTGAAAAGAAGTGCAGACTGCCATTTAACGGGTAACTGGCACTCAGCCAAACAATGTGTGTTTTGGCACTTCCTTGGAGCTGTTTGTGCATGCTTTGCTGGCATTCCACCTCCTCTGCTATAAGTGTTGTGCAACCTAATTATTACCGCATGTCTGCAAAACTTGCACTGTTTATAAAAAATTCTGCATCTCCGTACAGCGAAGTTAAAGTTGCAAAGTGATATGCACGTTACATCAATTTTAGACATACTACATCTTCATTTCTTTACTGTTATCATTTTTTTCCATAGCGAAACAAAAGCAGTTGATTAGTTCAATTAAACAAGCTATACCACTGTGAGTGACAGCACACTAACAGGATCGCCAGGCTGCTTCAGACAAGAATATATTTATTGCAGTAGCACTAAAGACACGTTATTTATGCACAAAGCTGTCTTTGCATGGTTACATGCAAACTGTAATTACTTGAGAGGCCGAAATCATTAGGATTTCTTATTTCAGCTAATAATGGTTGCTGTTTTTTGTCCAGCTATAAACTCCGCATTGAACAGCGAAAGGAAATATTAGTAACTGCCTTTCAACTCAGTGTTATGACATCCTGCATTTGGAGGTGGTTGCCACACAGGATCCTCACTAATACGCTATTTTGGCTTTTCTTTTGTTGCAGGGAGTCAAAACAAAATCCCGTGATTTGCTTACGAGGCAGAAAAACTCGCCCTTGTGGCATCAGAACCACACATTAAAAGAACATCTCAGGCAGCCGCTTAACCACTAAACAAGAGTTATGTAATCAGCAATTATAATGATTCAGTTATCAAATGTAATGTGCATGACACATTAATTTGTGCTTGTTAACAATTCTTCATTCTACTGCCGAGTGATATCCACGCCACCTCTTTGATGTCGCTTGTTGTTACAGAGATTGCAGAGTGATCAACACATTGCGACAGGTTGTTAAAGTGCGGCATCCACATATCTTAAAACGAGGGAAAATGCTCTCTGTGGTTTACTCGTAACACAAAGTAGCAATAAAATTGGTATGATTGGTTATAGATGACAACGCAAGGCTAAATGCTTCTGTACATCATTAAAAAATGCAGACCAGCTTTTACAGCTGTGCTACAACCACTGAAGAAATGGTCTTTATAGCTGCATGCCGTACGCTCACATGTAAACACTTGGGGCATAGCAGACGATGCGCACTGCAATCCACACTATCCAGCCAGTGCCCAGCAAGCGGCGACATTGCTCAATCTTGCGGCCAGTATTATAAAAAATTCAGATGCTTATCTATCATTTCTTTTTTTCTATGAGGCATAAGCAAATGATGTGTACGCTGTAACACTTGGCTTACTTAATTTTTAGTCGTGTTCTTAAATAATCTTGTTCTACTGCCTTGTTTCGTATCCATTATAAACCATTCCTGATGGAATGCCTGCTAATCACCTTTGTGTGTCTGTCATTTCAGAAGCAGCGCCTATCGTCAGCTGGACATAAACAAGAAGAACGTGTCAGGCAATTGGAAGAATCTCTCCGGGAAGTCCAAGATGGCCTTGGGAAGCAGCTGGTGAGTTCAGCTTGCAGAGCAAGCTCACTACTGTTTGTATCACACTCACTTATTGCGTAGATAGCACAAAACAGCTTCTGTACTCAAGAGCACACAATAAATGTCGGTGTATCTTTTGCCATCCCAGTACGAAGCTGAGGCACGTGCCAAGAGTTATGAAGAACAGTTGCAGACTCTCCAAGAGCGACTTGCCAGTGGCACAAAAATGGTTTGTTTACAACTTTCTTGACAACAGTCTAGGAAATGTTAGTCCGTAGTTGTAATGGTTGTGGATCCATTCCGCATGTCTTTAGACTTAAAGTGGCATGCTGTCTCAATGTGCCATTTCTTGATTTGTGACAGGTGGCCACACGTCAGCTGAGTGATGGGCATCAGCACCAAGCGCAAAAGTCTGAAGGATCAGGTTAGCCCAGTTCACTGTTCACTCAGCTGCACATATTTTTATTTATAACACATGCATTAAATATCAGTAATGTGGAAAGTTGGGCTAGTTGGTGATTAATAATCATATCTTGCTGACGAAGCAGCACACTGACAAGGACACGGACACACAAGTGTCATGTCAGGCAGCGAGTGTCATGTATTCTTGTGTGTCTTCGCCGTGTCCGTGTCAGTGCGCTGCTTCGCCAGCAAGGTATGAGCATTAAGTATTACACTTTACATTGTAAAAGTGACTGCATCCTGATTCTAGTAATTGCTTTTAAAAAACATCCGTCAGTTAGAAATTTAACCAAGCACATTTAAATTTGTCTTTCTCTTTGGCAAATTTCAAGCACATAGTAGATTATACAGCAGAATCCTGTTGACACTTTCCCGTTATGTACGATTTGTGATCGAGAACACAAGGAATGACCAAATATAGTTGCACTTCTTTCTTACCGGTTCATACATTCCCAGAAAACACGATCATTCAGCACCGTCGTTCAGTAAGTTGTGTAACACATTTTCCGGCCACTAGATATCATGTAAACAAGGAAAGGTGCAAGGCGCATGCAATTGATAACAGTAGCTACCCACCACATCAGCTTCCTGGCAATACTCACCTGCCCATCTCAGGTGAAAAAGCTGGTGCACACAAATTTCTTATTCTGGCACCAGCAAATCTTCTCCTGGGTCGTCGCTCACCGCATTCACAGCTGTCGCCTCCAACCCTATTGCGATAAGCATCTTCAGTTATCTATTTCACAGCACGTGGGGTGTAGCGCTGTGTAATGTTTCGCCCTGATGGCATCGTAAGCATCGCATTCCAGCTTCATACCCACAAGCACAATTTTATATCGGTTTCTCAACACCGTTTTAAATCACTATGCAATAGGAAAATGACAGTGTTTCCAGTTTCTCAGGCACCGCTAGCTTGACATGCATCGGCATCCTGTGCCGCAATGATTTAGCGCCAAGTGGACACGTCAAAACTTCCCGCAACAATGCCCCACTCGGAGCAGACAAAAATCATGCCGAAGCCGCAAAAACAACAGCGCTTGTCTCAGGCCGCAGGGGCCCTACAATCTCGGCACCTGTCGGCATCCCTTGCTGAAATGATCCATGTAACACTTTGCCTTACGTAAATATCAACAGCACTTGAGTCTATCAAATTTTTTAGTGACTTCAGATTGTATATCTTCCCAATCATGTTTCTTTCTCAAACTTTTTTCCAAAACATATGAACGAGGTTCTACTGTACTACCAATACTTGGCGAAAATGCTGTACATATAGTATTTTCGTATCATAATGCTAAGGACACAGAGTTCTAGCATCATTGTTTTGCCCTCCATCATTTCCATCATTGCAAGTTGCAATGATGGAATTGTTAGTTGCACAATGGGTCAAGATTGTATGGTTATGTTTCTCTGAACTGCATAGTAGTGCTGAGATACTAGGTAAGAACTTTTGGCAATTAAACTATATTTAAAAGAAATTCTGAAAAGGTTTATCCTAGTTTGACTTTCCCGAGAGCTGTCTGCTAAAGAAAAAGTGCCTAGTGTAAAAAAACTGCGCTCTGCTTTTCTAGGCAATAGTAGTTGTTCCATATGCAATTGCCCTAACAGAGAGCATATAGGTCTTATCATGTCTGTACAGTGGAGAACAAGGTGAGCATTTTGTACGCTCTTAGTGTTTTTCTTAGTAACAAGAGATTGAAATTCAAGCTGGTTTTTATAGATTCTCTGTCGAATCTTCATGTTGATGCACTCTACACAGCCTTTTAACAATGTGATTGCCACATATAAAAGTAAGAGAAATAGGATTTTACTCTGCTGAATATGTTGAACAGGCCACACAGACAAGGTTGATGCGGAGGCAGACACACCTGCAGCCACACACGGTAGTGGATGGGATGACGCATGGCCGGACGAGGTGAGCTGATGGTTTACCTATAGTATCATGTGCACTGTATGAACCTAAAGCGCTCCTGCCCCAATTACTACTATCAGTAAAAATGGAAAAAGTGAAAAAGAAAGAAATCTCAAGTGACAGAATTGTAAGTCCAGCATTGTCCTGTGCGTTTCTTTTGTTCATGTTCTCGTGTTTCTACCTGCTGGAACCATCACACTGTCATCATGCACCAACTGGCCCATAAAACCACCCTACTCAAATCTGATATGGCCTGCAGAAATAACCACCTCAAACAGCTTACAAATCTTTTTTGTATATGAAAGAACAACCCCGTTTCATGAACTGCCAGCACAACACAACGCTTAATTAAGAGTCTTATCTTGTATGCTTGGTTTACTCATCGCCATTTTCACTGCTGTTCTATATTGAATCATGATGCTGCTTCAAGGCAACATGAAATTTTCCTTCAGATGTGGCCTGCTGCGAAGCTGCACATGAAGAAAAAAAATTTTCCTTTCACCATCACCCCTCTTGAATTTGTTATTGTGTGAAGGTTGTACTTGTGGAACAATGGCAGTTCAAGCAGTTTAGCAATCTGGGCCACAAATTGTGCACATGTGTTACAGCACAACCAATGACTGCGCAAAAATGCAAATGTGGAGTACATTCTTTCCTTGTAAGAAGTTCAGCTTTATAGATGTGCACTAAATCTCTTAGAAATTATACAAAAGTTCCCTAGCTGTTTGGCTTATCAGGATATCCAGCTCAACTTAATTCTTGAGCAAATTGGAGCCTTTGAAGTTTAGTGTTCATCCTAGGCACAATAACTGACTTGACGACCGCTACCTGTGGTGCTACCATCACTACCACTGAGCTGTTCTATAAGTATTAGTTCTTCAAGTTAAGAGCTCGCCTGTTTGTAGTTACCAACCCATGCCTGCCTGCCTGCTTGCCTGCACTCGACAGTAATTTCTTATTTTTGTTTAAAATTTTTGTGAAGTGCAGTGCACATTTATGCATTAGCATGACTCATAAATCCTGCCATTGGCATTCATTGTGGTGATTGCAATTTCCTGATTGGTGCCTCTAGGAGGAGTGGGGTCCTCGTGAGTGTCCAGCTGACGAGCGAATAGAAGCTCTCCAATTGACGCTCGGCCGGTACCGGTAAGTAGCTCAATATT
The DNA here is from genome assembly GCF_023375885.2 of Dermacentor andersoni. Lineage (NCBI taxonomy): Eukaryota > Metazoa > Arthropoda > Arachnida > Ixodida > Ixodidae > Dermacentor > Dermacentor andersoni. The sequence continues at coordinate 110,583,135 of NC_092815.1, forward strand.
GTTTTGCAGTGCCCATTCTCATATGGAGTGTAAGCTGCTGCTATTGGGACATCTAAAGCGGGCAAAATTGATCTATTATGCAACATTCTGAATTATACCAATAATTGTTAATTGGACTTTTGCAAAGCCCCCCAAACAGGATAACAAGGTAACAGTTTCGCACACCAAGGCAGTACAGTAGAACCTCGTTGATACGGTCCCATTATGTACGTTTTCCCAGCGCCGTTCGCAGTCGAGAACACTAAAAAATGACCTAATAGAGTTACGCTCATTTTTTATCGCTTCCTATGTTCCTGGAAAACAAGACTTTTTTGGTACCAGTGCTCAGTACATCGCCAAACTGTTATCATATGATATGTATTTCCAGCAGCTAGATCCCATGTAAACAAGAAAATGTGTGAGGCGCACGCGATCAAGAACAGTATATAGCTGCCCGCCGCGGCAGCTTCATTGCAATACTTGCCCACACGTCTCGTGTGAAAATGCCGCTGCGTGCAGTTTCTTATTTCGGTACCAGCTAATCTCCGCCCGGGTCGTTGCACGCCGTATTCACAGCTATCGCCGCCAAAGCTGTTACGGTAAGCATCTTCACCTATCAGTTTTACAGCGCATGGTACGTAGTGCCATTGATAGCGTACTGCATGCTTCAGGTGACGCGATGTGGGCATCACATTCCGCTTTGGTGGCATCCGGCGTCACCCTGTTAAAACACCATGCAATAGGAAAACAATAAAATGCATCTGGGGCCGCCGAAGCACCACCAACTTGACGTGCGTCGGCGCCTCAAACCTCAACTATGCGCGCGATGCTTCGCATTACCTAAATATCAACAATAGTTGAATATGTAAAATTTTTTTGGTTACTTTGGATCGTACATTTTTCCGGTTAGTATGTTTTCTCTCGCAGTTTTTTACAAGGCATATGAACAAGGTTCTACTGTATCTGAATATCAGGATAGGGAAGCATGTGAGATAGCAAAGGCTTGCTACGTTCAGTAGTCAGGGGTACAGGTGTCGTGGGGTCATATCTCTCATATTGCACAGGTTGGAAATGGATTACATTGCTGCTAATCTTTAGAAACGAGAAGAAAGGGGGTTAACCAATGGGCCCGATTTTTATTATTCATATCATGAGAAACCAACAAACAAAGACACCAAGGAAAACATAGGGGAAGTTACCTGTACTTACTAAGTGAATCAAAGAAATGGTAAATTAATGGCAATGAAAGTGGATAAAAAACAACTTGCCACAGGTGGGGAACGATCCCACGTCTTCGCATTACGCAGAGGTGGGGATCATTCCCCACCTCCGGCAAGTTGTCTTTTTTTTATCCACTTTCATTGCCATAGAACACAGCCAGCATATTGTTTTTTTTTTTAACAATTTCGTGTAGGCTGTAAACTAATACACCATATTTGTCCTTCTTTAGACTATCCGAAAGATGCGGTTTGCAGAATTTTGATGTATCTATTTTTGGCCTAAAGATGTGGAGTTGCAAACTTCGTGCTTCAGTGTTTTAAAATGGTCTTTGGAAATAAATTCAAGTTCTGCTTTCTACAATCAGTACAACTTTGCTTCCTCTTTCAAATACAAGCTTTACTCAAATTAGTTAAGCAGTTGTCTAGTGAGGGCATATCTGCATTTTAGATGTAGTTGAATAAGGAAATCGAAGTTCATCTATAGCCAGAGTGTCCTTTTACATGAGCAATGTTTCTGCTCTTGCACTTTCCACTCCCTTTAACATAACCCCACGTGCTTGCAACCATACTGTGCACTGTTTGAATAAAAGCATAGTGATAGTCGCAGAAAGCCTCTTGAAAAATTATGGTAATACTGATGCCACATGGTCAGTTTGATCGTGATTGAACCTAGTCACTGCCCCATATGACTGGGGTATCATTACTTGCTGCCTATGACTAAGTGAGCATTTGCTTTCACACAGGGACGAAATCAACGACCTGCGCTGCATTTTGCGTGCCCAGCAGAACAACAATGCAACAAACCATACTGGCAAGAACCCTGTGCAGCTCCCCGAGCCCACAGAATATGAGGTATGTCTTGGAAAAGGCTAGCAGAATTATGTTTTCAAGGAGAACAGTTCACTTAGTTGCACTTCTTTGTTTTGCTTTGTTTTCTCTTTGTAGTACTTGCGGAACATCCTGTTTGAGTACATGATGGGAAAAGAGACAATGGTAAGTTATTTTGTTCTCACTAAGTGTACGCAAATAGTGAAATTTTATTTAGCACTGAATTCAGATTTAGCAGTTCCAATTATCTGAAAGTGAGTAAGATGTCCACCTAATTACTACATACCAAAATCTTTCATTAAAAATGTGAGCAAGAGCTCTTACACCAAAAAGTGACTGCACAAAAGCACCGGTTAAGGCACTCACTTTCTTTGGTGATAAACAGCCAGACAATGATAGGGTCAGGAATGGATTAGTAGCTCAAAAACTAAAATGTGACCTAGTTCGCAACAGTTTGCTTTCTGGTTGCCCTGTACAGCACACAGAGCTTGGGATTATTAGCAGCATGCGGGTACATTGCTAACACTTGGGTGCTCTGTGCAGTTGCAAGTTGAATTACTTTCAAACTCACTTGACTGAAGGGCTGTGATACCGAAAAGTACCTGATAGGGACGGAGTGGCCAAACTGACCAGATTCACTGGCACTCATGTGCTTTGCCTGGATATGAATTGCTTGTTCTTATTACAGACGCTGTCCAAAGTCATTGCAGCTGTGCTCAAGTTCAGTGACGAGCAGAAGAACCAAATATTGCAAAGACAGGAGGCCAAACAGCCACAGGTGAGGGTATGCTTCTATAGTGGTGACAGGTTTTTTATTCTCTGGAGCATGCAGGTGTACAGGCTTAAGCATGGAAACAAGTTGTGTGGTTCAGCACAGAGGCTTTGTCTTTTATGATGGAATGCTGCGCAATACAATAAACTTTTCAAACACTTGCTAGATTACAATGAAACATCCAAGATGGGCCTATATATCTGTTCTAAGATGACTTGTACCAAATTTCATTATTCTAGGTCAATTCTGAGACAAGCTGTGCATCTTCAGAGGCGCAAGTGAGTTTGCTGAGGAGAAGTATTATTTCATAATTATAAGATTATTTTACATATTGATGTGCCACATTGTGCAAAGAACGTCCACGGAGTTCTACTGTGTAGTAACTTCTCATTATTTGAGTGTTCCTCTGTCGAGAACACTGACAAAATAGAAAAAAAAAATATAATGGTCAGTCGCTCTATCTTTTTATGAGCTTCTGGTGTAAATGAACGCAGTACAAGAAAAGCCGGCATGCAATTCCACTCCTGGAAAGGTTACTCTGCTGCTCAAAACAAGGTCAAAGATGCCTGACTGTATCTCCTCTCTGGGTACTGTATTTGTGTCTTTGATATGTAGTATATATTGTTCATGCAAGGGTTATATAAGAGTGGTACACCTTAGATGAATGAGACCAACGGCATACTGTTTGTAGTTATCTTAGGTTACTGAGATGACAGCATTTCTTGAGGTACAGTTAGTTATCTCATTAGCTAGGTTTAGTTATTCAAAATTTTAAGTATTTGTTTTAGGGCACAAGCTGTATTTTAAAAGTTTCAAAACATCTTCAAGAACACTGAATAAAGTTGTTTCCATGAGGTTATCTTTTATTTTTTTTCCCCCCAAGGCTCTGAGAAAGCCTGCAATATATTTATGCTTTGACAATATATTATAACATTATACATTTCTCCTTCATGGTATGCCAAAACTGCACGCGTGATGTTGCAAGGAATCTTCATATTCATGAGCACTTTCATGACCCTAATGACTGCTGTTAGGAAGGAAAATGTTTAGTCAACACATTCTTCATATTTTGGCCACATTTAAGACATCAAATTCGTTTACTGCTCCCATGCAGAATTTAAGAGAAATGAGGGCTAATCATGGTAATAAGATCAACTACATTAAGTAACAGTCGGCTGGTCTTGCACTGTCTGTTGCCACCAGCTGAATCAAGACCTTGTATCCCGTCTTCGCAGGTCAAATCCTGAACATCAACAGTACCCCCGTGATTGCAGCATGCCTAATGCGGGCACAAGCTGTACAATGAACGTGACTGTTCCATTTTTCCCAAAACATCGTGGCCGCAGCTGCAGCGGAACTGGAAAAGTGCTGCACGTTACCAGGCTACGAGAAACACTTAGTGGTGTGGCCTTAACAAGCACACGCACGTCTCATCAAGCTATCCACTGCGTGCACCCTTCAAGCAAATGGCACCCCGTGACAGTCCATGTGCAGACGGATATCCATTTGCAATATCATCTTTTCTTGCCACTGTGACTAGCATCGCAAGACTTGAAACGTGTCTACAATACAGCTTCAAGGTGGCACGCGATGCCAGTTACAGCGTGTGATATATAACAGAGAAGGAGGTCCAAAAATAATGGATTTTGAATAAAGTTAGGGAAGGCTATGCATGTCCCGGTGACATTGTGGGAAATGATGGCTCAATGTGAAACACGCTCCGGGACTTCCCAAACACGATCATAAGAATTATGATACCACAACTAGCGTTTGTTGCCATATGGAACAATGTGACGTGTGTCAGATTTAATTTAGAATAGGACACATGGGTTTTGTATGCATGCTTCAGTTTTATGCAATTTTGTTCCCATAGCTACACGATCCATTAGGGAATACTGACATGAAATTTTACTTACTTCCATTTTCTTTTTTTTGCTTTAAATGAAAATTCTCAACTTGAAACCCTAAATACTACTGGTGAACCTCAGAGCACCCTAAATAATTTACTGCAATAGCTTTTCTGCGAACCAGTTTTGGTTTTGTGCTCCAAGACGTGTATGTCTCGCTACTAGAGACCGGAACTATAGGTAAAATGCAAATTTTTTTTCTGACATTCTTATCCGGCCCATATAAAATGTAAGCACTAACTGTGGATCTTTCTTACAAACATTTTATTGGCACCTTTATTGTGTCTATAAATGCCTATTTCTATGTTTGTGCCTATATTGGATTTTTCATAGCCTAAAGATGCCTATTACTATGTTGTGTCCTAGCCTCAGCTTGTTTAAAATTTTATAACCATTTGAGGAACTTGGCTGAAGACAATCAAATATCGCCAACACTTTTGCCAGTGTAAAGGTTATTATTAACAGCTTTGCGGAAAATGAAAGAATCATTATGAGAAAGGCTGAGACTAATCTATGCGACAATACATTTATGATACGACTAATAAAAATCAGGCTCTTGGTTTCCTTTCTTCTCGTACAATACACTTGTAGGTGACTTAGTGTACTTGTGTGCTCTCCAAGTTTTTAGCCGGCATCATTGAGGAACTTAAATGCTCAAGTGCACTGACCTGGAACGTGGGGCCCATTTTGGACATTCAGGAAAGGTTCACCACCATTCCCTTTGAACCTGTTGCTGATAAGAGTTAGTTCAAGACTTCAATCTGTCTCCGACAAAACTACCATGCTTTTGGTACTGTAAGAACTGTCAAGCTTCTGACCGGTGAACATTCTGAAATTGTAAAGTGCACTTAATCGTCTAACTTTCCAAAGTACAAGTATATGCCGCTAACTTCGACGGATGTTGCGCTTTCCTTTTCAGCATACAAAAAAAAGGCCTCGTTCGTCACTTTTTTTAACAACTTTTCCCGTGGCATCTAGCCGCATTAAGTTTCAGATAAATCCTATAACCTACGCTACTTGCCTCATTTCACTTTAACTGGAAAATAAAATAGATTTCACAAAACAGGGAGGGGTTTGGTGGGCTGTGTTACTTAGAAAATCATAATTTATCTTCAAATGCACACCAGTTCTAAATAATTGAGCCTATACAGGCCTATAGGACAGTATTTGGCACCTATGTATGTCTTAAATGATGGCTTTAGTGCCTAAGCATTCAGTCTCTACTCCTGACACATACACCTCGCTCCGGCTCACTTGGCTGTTTGCTATAGGTTTGTTCGATTCAGAACAAGGTGCACAGCACCACAAACAAAAAGGTGCAGAGGGTGCCAGTTATGGTGTGCCGGGCTGCACCCACTCACTGGAAGGTTTAAGGGTGCACTGCACTGCGGCGGCACCTTGCCTTGCACCCCGTTCAATTGAGCACAGGAGTGCAGGGTGCACCGCTGCACCTCGGAGAATCGAAGGCCTAAGTGCAGTGCACCGTGAATAGGTGCAGATGGTGTATAGAAACTTGGCTGAATCGAATGGACCTTATGCCTCTGCATTGGGTCGTGCAAAGAGCAGCAGCACTGGAGATGGTCAAGCAAGCCGGAGCGAGTGCCAAAATGTCACAATAGGTTAGTTCGATTCAGAAAAAGGTGCACGGCACCTCAAACGAAAAAGTGCAGGGGGTGCCGGGCTGCCGGGCTGCACCCACTCGCTGTAAGGTTCAAGGGTGCAGTGCACCGCGGCGGCACCTTGCCTTGCACCCCGTTCAATCGAGCACGGGGGTGCAGGGTGCACTGCTGCACCTCGGGGAATCGAGGGTCTAGGAATTCAAAATTGTGCAATCTCCAGTACCGAACGTGCGGGAAGACAGTGCACATGATGCCACGCCATCTTGGTACGCCGAAGTCCTTGCACATGCGGCAGATTACATCTAAAACAGGGCGCCCGGGCTGTGTATGCACTCAGTCACACTGACGGCCAGGTGCATTTACGGCAGCGCTAGAAAAGGAGACGCACGTTAACCTGCATTAACCTGCGCATCACTCCATTCTCCCCTGCTCTCGGTCAATCGCATTGCCACGAGCCTAGAGGGTGTTGACTCGCTCTCCTTCTCCCGTTTCCACTTGCTTGCGCGGGAAGCGTGCACTCATCAAGCCACCATCCTTGTCGGCTCACCTTCGTACCTAAAGCATACAGCACGGGGGGCGCGGTAGAATCTTACGCCACGCTTGGATTTTATTATATGGTACAAGGCGCTACTCCGCTTTGGCAACGGTCACGGTCGCGCGGCACGCTATTGGAGTGGTGCATATGCAAGCAGCCATATATTTGACCATCTGCGTCCGTGGAATTGTATCGGTATTTCTTCGCAGCGGCAGTAAATTTTCATTATATTGAAATCATAAAAATACGCTTCGTTATACTGAAGTTCAAAATACGTGGTGTTCTATGGACAATATAAAAAGTGAAATACTTGATTATATTGAAGTTCATTATATCAAGCTTTAACTGTACTTCCAAGTGACACGTATTGCACAGCTCCTTTTTAAACGTTACAATTGTGTGCCAAGACAACTTTCAGCGAAGTTGGCTTTCCACTTGTTTGATATTGGAAGCAAGTACTCCCGTCTGCAAAAGATTGAATGTGCAAAAACTATGTTCTCCACTCGAGTAGACAGCCTATGGAATGCGCCATTTGATTAAAATGTGGCTGCTTAGGCTATGAGGTATTCAAGTAATAGCAACTGCTTAGATTTATGCATGGCCAGGCATAGCAGAGGAGAGTGAAAGAATGAAACAGCTTTCAACCTGCATGGGCACATTATTAGTCTATAATCAAAACACACTTGCATACTTGTGGAAGTAGGGCCTCTATACTAGAATACATAGAGTGTTCCTTTGTTGAACTTTCTGGCCTAGCTAATCGCTATTTTTTTTCTTCATCTGTGCCATGTGTTGCTGCCTCTAGAATGACCTGCATATGGTTTCGCATACTTACCTTGTTCCAGGCTTTCCACTTATGAGAAACCACCGAGTGAGAAACATTGAAGGGCATACATGCACAAATAAGGGCACACAACAAATGTACATTCACACGAATGGAAGTGCATACAAAACCTGCCCTACCACTCTTGTGCAATGGACTGGCTCGAGAGCAAGCGACACACTCGCACACACCTCTGGAGTCTAGCCAGGCTGCGATTTTTTCCAATTTTGGATGAATGAATGGAGGGAGTGCATGAGGAATCAGAGTGAAAAAGTGGCTGTCCTCTGTTTGACATGCCATTTCATCTGCTGTGTGGTTTGGGTGGCCTCAACAAGCCTACAGTAACAGGTAAAGCCCACCTTCTGTAAAGATTAAAGGCCTTTTGGCTCTCAGGAGGGAAATAAAAAAGAACACATTGTAGAGCTCTGCAAGAGGTCCATGAATACACAAATATTACAAAAATGGAACTGCTCAAGTTCTCCATGGATGGCAACACTCGGGGGGCCAGTCGAAAAAAGAACTCCCAAGCATGTGCATCAGCTTCTCTCTTTAGCAAAAAATTTTAGAATGTTTGGCCTTGCATTACGTTTATAAAATATATATGCAGCGTTCAACTTACCCAGCTTGTTTTGAGTTATTCGTACTCTACATTCACATTCTAGTAATGTGCTGGAAGAGGCTGTGGGGGGTGTCAAATCTCGGCTGCAGCAGCTGCATTTTTGATGGGGGGTGAAATTCAAAAACGCCCATGTACTATGTGCATTGGGTACACGTGAAAGAACCGCAGCTGATCAAAATTAATCTGGAGTCCCCCATTACAGTGTGCCTCATAATCAGATTGTGGTTTCGACATGCAAAACTCAAAAGAGTCAATGATTTCATTAATTTCGTGCTGGAACACTAAGCTGCCCTCCCAGAATAGCATGCATATTCAAAAGGGGAGATAGAAGTTGGTCTACAGCAATCCCCTGCATTGTGAATCGTGTAACATTCTCGAGGGACCATTAGTCCTAGATGTCTACCTTATGTGCATTTCCTTTATACAGCTACTTTCCTTTTAAGAACGCTGTCATGCTGAAATGTGCATGCAATTCATGACCTGAAAGTACCAGGAGCGTAGTGTCAAAGTAAGATTTACTGACCAAGACTGGTTAGCTTGGGTGACCTTGCAAGAATCCGTGTACTGCCTACATCTACAGACCGGCCAGCTTAACAGCGAAATAACAATACAGCCGAAGCAAAAAAAGAAAAAGGTATTATGACTCATAATATTGTATCTGCATTAAAAAAAATTTCAAGAGTGGTTTAGAGGGATGTTGTGACCAAGCATGCTCCCCTAGTCCCAGCAAGGATGATCTGTGCCACAAACGGAAATGTTAATAAAGTTTATTTACGAACTATCCACATAAAAGCAAACAAAAATTCGACTGCCTTTATACGCTGATTCAATGAGCAGGTGGTGCTGATGGAGGCTACAGGTCCGATAGTCCGCCAGGTTCGGAAAATGAGGCTGAGAAACTAGTCAAGGATTGTGTTTTGTGTACACTTGAAATCAATTTAGCCCTTAAGTAGATGCAAATGAAAAACCGTAAAACTACTGTCATCAATACAACAATCGTAAAACAGTTCTAAAAATCTAGCATATTATGATAGTTGTAAAAGTTGGATTAGCATGCTAACTGAAAAGCATGCCAGAGCAAGTAGTACATAGCTTTAAAGGGCAAGGAAACAGCCAGCAGTAATCCATACACAAAGGCATCCAGTGTAGCAGCAACAGACACACGAGACCAGCTTACTTTTGCTTCCACAGATTTTATTTTCATCCACCCGGAAGCAGGGTGGGCCTCCTTGACAACAGGCCTGCACTTATCACACAGGAAGAACCCTAATATTAGGCAAATGTACAAAATTATCCTATTCACAGTGTGCTGCCTAGATGAGGCGGACAGTCCAATAAATACGGGGCAATGCATCAACATCCGCCAAGGACCTTCTGTAGCGCTTCTTGCTGTGGCAAGCTTAGGGGAGCAATGCACATGGCAAACATCTCCGCATTGCTCTGAAAGGAAGAGAAAACGCGCATTGTAATGATGACATTGCAGGAGCCCTGCTGTTCACCCCGAAACCAGCCTTTCCTCCCGCGCAAAAGCCCCACAACATCACTATGCACTGCAACTTTTTTATGGCCAACCCTGGTACTAGACTAGACATCCCCTACTACGCTACGCCTGCGGGTGAAACAATTAGTTGCATTAAACAACTGGAACAGGGCAAGAAAGGTGAGTGCACACATGATCGTGCCATGCCCCACCTAATTCAGTGCATCTATTGGCGAGTTCCACTGGTCCATCTGGGACAGGCTGTTTTTTTTTTTTTTTTTTTTTTTTTTTTTGCAGCAAATATATACTTTTCACTAGCCAACACGGAGTTGACTTGCATTTTTCACTGTTCATCTCAGATGAACTTGGTCCACGTTGAGGCACACATTCATCTGGAAGTTTTAGAGCATGTTAATTAAATTGCCATCAGCTGCATGTGATGGCTTCCACTGTAATTTAGTGCAGATTGCTTTTCTGGCAGACTGGATTGACAAACCCTGAGCGCAATCTCAGCGCTCACTTGTGGATTCAGGAAGCATTTTCAGAATGACCAGTAGGATTCTCCTTAGATGGTTCCTCGAAAAATGGTTTGCGGACCTCCAGCGCGTTTGACAAGATTTAAGGAGGTCTACAAAGACCTGCTTAGTGATGCACCAAATTATGAACAATTTCTAGCGAAATAACAAAGGACATGCCAGGAGTGTGACATCTGTAATATCTATCTCGTTAAGCCATATTCTTTACCGCTTTATACAACCCAAGCTATGAAAAAACACCAAAAGAATCAGTGTCATGGAATAAAGCACATGGCACCTTTGCCACAACTGCACTAGTCGCTGTTCACCAAAAATGACCTCTTGACAGAAACAGTAGCAGGCATGACTTGTCTTCTGCTTAGATATGACAAAGGTTCAGTTTTTGTTTTTAATTTTGGAGAGTACGGAGTACTCTTATCAGTTTTTATCTGACGGTGGAATTTTCTTTGGGACCTTTATAGTAGGGTACAACTTTAAAAAAAAAGACAGCAGTTGGCGACTAAGGCACACACACTAGATGGGGCTGTGTTATTCCAATAGCCAATCACAGAAACAAACGAAGTCGTCGTCGTCATGCGACGTTTTCAAAATGGCGTCGTACTTGATACCTCCCGAGCACTGCTATTCTTGAAGTCTTTTCATCGGCAGAAGCAATGAGGTGTGCAACAGACATGCACAAAATGTATGGAGTCTGAGCATTTCACTCTTCAAAAGTCCGCAGTACCGTGCATTTCACTGCTGACACCGTTTTACTCGTGAAACTTCACTGCCAAGCGAAGTGAAACTTGACAGTAAATAATTGCAGCGATGCAAACCTTTTATTTCAGTTCAACAAAGAATAAGGCTTTCACCATTCCACTATAACAGACGAGTGAAAACATATAAAATTATGCACTTATAATTTTATTTTTGTGGTTACCGCCTTATTTAAGTAACATGGAAAGTTTGAAGTACAAACTATTTGCAGCCTCGCAGAGGAACAGTGGCTGGCAGTTATGAGGGTGTGGGCAGGGCTTCACTGCACACTTAAGTTGTATCCCACTATAGCAGCCACTGCTTGCCACATACTAGGCAGAAGGTTACATGTACAACAGCCAACAGGCCCAACCAAAAGTTCCTTATTACACATTTTTTTAAAATTTCCTCCTGCAGACAAAGGCAGATCTTTCCAGGGACAATGCCTTGCAAGTGAAACTTTGGGTTCAGTCTTATGGCAGTTCCTATTAGCACCAAAATCTTACCAAATCTAAATAACTTAGAGAGGGGAGGGGAGGCGGCACAAGAACGCCACCTCTTCATATAGCCTGTAACTGAAAGGTGCACATCAGCCTCGTGTATATATGCACATGGGCCTTTGAATTCCAGGCTACACGAGGCTGAACAGAAATTCAGTAATTTATGGCTTCCCCGATCTTTGAAAAATCCCACAGACAATCTCACTCAAGTTCGAGCACAAACCTTTAGAGAATGCAGCAAAGCAACCATGCGAGCTCCGACAGGTGAACTGGGTTCCACTGCCTCCTTGGCAAATGCCTCTGCCATCACCATCACCACTCGTGGAAGGTTTGTGTTGTCTTTTCCCAACAAGGCTGGATGATTCCTATGAAGAAAGAGAGAGAGAGAGAGACATTCACTTTCTATGAATAGTTGGTATCATTCTTGACAAGTCAATGTGTCCTACTATACTGGATTTCCACTCCATATAAAACGTAAAATTATGGACAAAAATTAGCTTGGGGACGTGGGCGGAGTGAGAACATGTTGTGGGGATTGTGTTCATCCACTATGTTGCAGTTCCATAGCGTCTCACAATTTGGGTGCATAGGGCCACGTTTAGAACTTTACTCACGCAGGCCCTACAATTTCCCTCTTTGTTCTCAAAGATGCTGCCACAGTAGCGAGACCATAAAACTCTCATTGCTCTCTGCCCCAAACTAACCAGAAGCTCACCTCACTGGTTTGTTCAGGTGAAGAATTGTGTCTCCTCTCTCCTAGGAGCTCAAGACAACCGCAGAAAAAAGGAGTGCAGGAAGTGATCCATGTAGCTGGTGGCAGGCTGTGGGCTCCTTCAGGTACCTCAGTCTAGCCAAGCATTGCCCTTAAATACCTGGCAATACCAGCCACTTCTGTCCCAAGAGAAAGAGCGTTTTCTGTGGCAGGGGAAGTTGTGTCTGCTAAAAGGGGGCCCCTGCTTCCTGACCACGTAGAACTAATCTTTCTGCATGACAGCTTTCAATGTTTGTTGCCACTTTTTTAAAACTGAAAAATTTTGTGTGCAATACAAATGTGATTTGAAAAGCTAGTCTCAGTAAGTCTGTCATAACAGTAACTGTTTTGTAGATACTATTGATATTTTTGTGCAATCACACATTTCATTCTAATAATATTGTTTTCAACATAAATATATGGTGAAATAAAAGTTTATTAGTGAAAGAAGCTTCTGTCTGATTATACGATATTCGAAGCTAGATATTGGTATTCTATTCATATTAAAAACATTTGATATTCACACGCCCATACTAAAAAACTTTCATGCTACAGTAACAATGCAAGAAATGCCATTCTCGTGTGATGAAACAAGAACCAACGATCAACAAAAGCAAATTACTTTTCCAAGCATCACTTCAGCAGGATTTCATTAGAGCATTCTGCCAGCATTTATAAAACCATAATTATTTCATAGAACGATTTCACTCATAATTTTAACAAAACTTCCTAGGAGATGGTTAAAAAGATCTACACATTGCTGGAGAAGCTGCCATGAGGTCGTCCAGTTCAAGGAAAACAACCAGAATAATGGATGCACACCAGCTTGTTAAAAAAAAAATTAAATTATGGGGTTTTACATGCCAAAACCACTTTCCGATTTGAGGCACGCCGTAGCGGAGGACACCGGAAATTTTGACCACCTGGGGTTCCTTAACGTGCACCTAAATCTAAGTACACGGGTGTTTTCGCATTTTGCCTCCATCGAAATGCGGCCGCCGTGGCCGAGATTCAATCCCATGACCTCGTGCTCAGCAGCCCAACACCTAGCCACTGAGCAACCATGGCGGGTGCACACCAGCTTGTAACAACGGTCCAATTGACTTCTGCTCCTGCACTTGTAGCATAGCTGTTGAATGATGTTTGACATGAAAACATCACACGCACACAGGATGGGCACTTACTGATAGCCAAAAAATGCATTTGCCTGTGCAAAGGGTAGAATTCTCACCCATGGCAATAGCACACAAAGTAGTTTATCAGCATACCTAAACTACATGCCTATTGTCTCCTTATTTATTCATAGTGACATCTTTGCAGCAGCACTTCAGCGTAAGAACGCAATTTTTTGCTAGTTAGCGGTGTATGCTGGCGGCAAGTTGCATTCACAAGTGAGCCCTATGTAGCCCACACAGCTCTTCGTCAACAGATTCACTGCCTTGTTGACGAATTCCAACAGCAGATTCTGAATCCTTCTGAAGCACTATTTTCTGCTTGCATTTTGTGCTCACCTAAGTGCTGCTATCTATCCCTGGAAACTGCTTTAGAGCCCTCAGCTCATGCTTTTGACAGTGGCAAATGCGCAACGTTATCTTTTTCGCCCTGTTGTCATCATCCTGCCACGGCAGTGTTGTTTACGTCGGATTTTAAAAAATGCAGATGCTAGATGAGATGCCTGATCTTGTGGCAGCTGGGCAAACCAGCACGGACGTAACATTAAACCCACTGTCATGTCCTGGGAACATTTTGACAGCACATGAACATTTCGGTGGAGCTTCTAGAAGAGATGCAGTGAATTTTCATCCTCAACCATCAGAATGTCACCAGCCATCAACTCTAAAGTGCGTGAAGGACAGCTGTGACGAGCAGTGTGGAGGAGCACAAGATATCTACATCTTTGGCCACCACAAGAGCTCCAAATGACAACAGTCTTCCGATGACAATTTCGAAATGCTGACTGCACTTTGCAACGGCAGATTGAGAGCACAATGTCAAGCCAAGAGTGTAGCTCGGAGAAGCCGAGATTGTTCCACCAAAATCTAAAGTAGGCCAGAATGCTGATTCTCACCCTGAGACTCATCATTCTGATCACGCATACTACACTGATCTATACACGAGTTGCCTTCTACAGTACTAGTCGGCTGCTACAAATCTACCATAGGAATTTTGAATCGGCCTACAGCAAGAGCACCTGTGGACAAAATAAAGTAGGCGAGGTAGGGGGTACGTACACTTCCAATAGTGAACAGAGCAGTCCATAGACATGTGGGTTTTCCTCATCGTCCTCCCAGACAGGCAGCCAGGAAAACCACCGAGGGATAAGTTCATCAGCATTGACTGCTTGGGAACGCCACAACAACACCTTGCTGACAGCAGAGATTGCATTTTCGGTGGCAAACACACGCTCAGGAGCCCTTGAATCTGGAGCTTCAATCATGGCGACCAGTGTTGGTACGGCCTGAACGCATGCTTGGGTGAAGCCTTCGCCTGCAAACTGTGCCAGCACCCCGATGCCATAGCTGGCTGCCTGCCGCACCTCAGGACTGGCGCTTGTCAGCAATGCCAGCAGTCGCTCCAAGAAGCAGCTACGATAGCGCTCACATGCCTGTAATGACAATAGCCAAAAATGAGTTGTAGAGCATGGCACTGACTAAGCAGTTTCCAAAACTACTCAATGCTAAGTACAGAAGTAAAAAGGTCTCACTTTAAGCATGTAGCTCTAATATCAATACACATAGTTGCTTCTGCATAACCTGCTTGAGGGGCAGTGTCAGGGCATTGTGCTCAGCACTGCCATAAAGTCACACCTGAAAGAGAAATTTACAACGAATCTCATGGTGCCATCAAAAATTATTTGCCATAGTGAAATAGTGTTAGAAAAAAAAAGTAAATTCATATTAAAAATTAAATTTAACAAAAGAAAAGAAACTTGCACAGTAGTTGCAGCATACCTTATGAAATGTCACATTTTCACCCGAAATGAGGAGCATTGATTGTGGTAACAAATTAGTAGACAGCCATACAAAGTAAGGACAGTAGTTTTATCAGCAATATCAGCTTGTAAACACTCACTCACTAACTAAATTAACAAGTATGGTGTCAGCCCACACAGGAAAACATGCCCACGTCCCACTCCATAATGCCATCAGAATGCCGGCGTGAGGAAGCGCGGCGAAGCATCGATTACGATAGCAAATTAGTAGACAACCATATGAAGTAAGGATAGTAGTTTTATCGGCCATATAAACTTGTAAACACTCGTTTATAAGTTAACGAGAATGGTGTCAGCGCGCAAACATGCATACACCACACTCAATGATTACAGACACTTGCTGTCAAAACGCTGGTGCGAGGAAGCGCCCCAGCAACAACGGCGAGCCAAGCAACCTTCGTGCTGTCTATTGCTTCAACACAAACTGGGCAGTGAAAACACAGCACATGCAAAGCTACAAGCCGTTGGCTCGCTTAGACTCTGCCCTAAAGCAGATCGCTTTCAAGATAAAGTCCGCGCGATCGTGCATTGCTGCTGAACTACAATGCCTACCCGCCCCTTCCCCAACCTCCCCTGGTTCCCTGCACGCGTGAGATTGAGCCACAATAGTTGGCTTACCCTCCCATGCTTTCACTCGCACATACAGCATATGGCATTCAATGACGGTGTTATCGCCCTTGGACTTTATACAGAATATCATGCCAACGCTGACGGCAAAATTGCGCCTGGAGTGTCCATATACAGTTGTTGACTGATAAATTGGACACTGTTTTCCGCCACTGTTACATTTGAAGACGTAGCAGACGTCGATAGCGTGGTGTTGTGTGGTGAACTGAACAATGACGATATAATTGAGCAAGTAGAACCCCACTGTCAAACAGTGACTAACTCAAATACAGGCTTACTTGGTTGCACGTTAGCAGAAGTACGTGCAGCTACGAATCGACCACTTACTCCTCGCACAGGGGTCTTACTAAAGGGACCCTGAAACGATTTTGACGATTTTCTACGAACATACTGAGTCGTTAGAGTAGGTCCTTCTGATCATTAATTGACACATCTAAGTGCTCCGCGTAAAGCGTGTAATTTATTATAAGGTTTTAAAAATGCACATCGCTGCCGATCGGAGCACGCTGCTCGGCGGAATTTTAAGCCGTCCCTACCCATATGACGAAAATCACCCATATGACGTCAGTGGGGCGAGCTATCCGATTGGCTGACCAGGGCGCGTGATCAATAATTTTTCCAACTTTATGGTAAACAAATGATCTTCGTAATAGTTGGAATGTTAGTTCATTTGTTTTTATAAACAGAAAGTAACATAAAGAGAATGCACAAGAACGATTTTTCAATACAATTAAGCACTTCCAGCACACAGCAAGCATCGTCTGCTTGTGTTACAACGTACTCCATTTTGACGAGAGCTCCGCGGTCAGAGTCGGTCTCAGTCTTTTCGCGAGCACTATGATTCGACTTTGTTGCTTTGTGGACTGCAAACGTAGCGACTGGCAATATGTCAAGCTGCGACATCGTGTCCCTCTGCAAGGCAGCATACGAGCGAGCTGGCTGCTGCGCATCGGACTGCCGCTATCCGATCAGCGCCAGGGTTTGCGCGTTTGTGGCCGTCACTTTACACCGGAAGATTACTAACGCAATAGCGTTTCGCGAGTCCGGTATTAGGGCAAATGCAAGCGCAAGGGGACAGGGTCTGGCCGCTTGACTGTGCCGTAACGGGATGAGCCATGGGATGAGCAGAATCGCAAATGCGAATGGTCTGCACGGTGCAGCCACCTGGTGGCACAGAGGTCAACCATACACAGTAGCAGCAACGAAGTGTATTCTTCTTTGGCTGCTGGTGTGTATTTTTCGCAGGAGTGTAATCATCAACACTTTGTTTTTATAAATGTTTAAAATTTTTTACACTTGGTTAGAGCAATATTAGCACTTTGTTTGGCTGGTTAAGCGCTGCGCCAACAAGTGGCTGGACCGTGCAGACCGATCAGGCCGCACGTACGTCTACGCTAAAGTTCCTTCATCAGCTTGAGTTTATGCCTCCAGTCATTTGCCGAAATGACCAGCTTGCCTGTGGTTACCGGAATACCAGACACGTTCGGCGCTACGACAGAATGCTCGAAATGCACGCTGCTTCGATAGCTCTCGCTTGGGGTCGATGGCCAAGCGGCTAGCGGAGAGGTTTCACGCAGGCGGGGGCGGGCTCCAAAACAACCGGAAGTGGACGATGTGACGTCGCATCGTGACGCGAAACCAGTGAAGGCGGAGCTTAGCCCCGATCGCTCGGCGAACGAGTTGAGGAGGAAAAGCATGACTAGGGAGGAGGGTAACTTCTAATCGCTTGTAGCTCCATTAATACGTAACGCTTCACTTAAATTGTGGTGTGAATGTTCTACTTAAGCTGTACCCTACGCGTCTACAACATTTGTCCGAACCGTTTCAGGGGCCCTTTAAGACATAAATAAAAAGATCTTCCTTGGATACATTCTTTTTTTTTTTCAGAGATTCAATAATTCGGATTTATCTGCGTTCCCTGTGAAGTTCAAATTATAGGTCTTTGACTGTAATTGCTATCGCAACAATAGTCTACATTTGCAACTACGACATATTCACAGATGCATTTATGCCAGTGAAAGAAGAAAAGTAAACTTCGAACTATAGAGAGTGGGTGTTTGCGTGAAGAAATCATGTCTGCTATCGAAATCATGCATGTCGAACCTCGATAAGTTGTACTTGCAGCGAAAAACTTCCATTAAATCGTGAATTTCGTTAATTCAAGGTTTTAAAAGCAACTTCACAAATTCCCAGAGCATTCTGGGTGGATAACATCTAATTAAACATTTATAAACAAATCGCAAAAAGGTCAGGCCATAATACGCAGTTATGAGCCCCAGCTTGTGCGGTGCAGATCGCATCGAGAGCAATGCATCAACGTGGCTCACGGCGTCCGAGGTTTGCATGTGTTGCATCGTGCAGCGCCGTAAATCTTGGAGGCCATAGCTGACCGTGCTTAGCGCCCGCAACAGGCACCCACAAATTAAAAACAAAAGTGCAAAAAAATACAGACATTGGTCCTGAGCAAAGAAAAAAAAAGAGAGAGAGAGGTCAGTTTCACCAGAAAAGTGTAGCATTGATGGCGATAGCAAAGAGACTGCATGAAGAAAGGTTCGCAGTTTTTTCTGTGTCACACGTGCTAAGGCAAACATTAACAGATCTCACTCAATGACCACGAACTCCCAGTTACAATGTGAGCAAGCGCTTCGTATCATGTCTCGGAAACTTGAGAATACGCGACCGCCAACACTAGATGTGCGAGAACAACAAAATGCATGTGAAGGCACCATCCATTTCGGCCTGCCGCAGAGCAATTACCTCCAAGATTGATACGGCACATGGCCCGCGCACGCACGCACCCGCAGACAAGAAGGCAGATAGGCGCACATTCCTGCCGCCCTCCACCTCAGCACGTGCTTGACCACGTTACCGCACGTTCACTCCATCCCCATCACTCTTACGCAGAAGGAATCATCAGCTCGTGTTTCTCCGAGTTGCTCACCAATGCGACAAATGGCACAGTGGTGTTTCCTGTCTACCGCGTCCCGGCACACATGCTTTGATAGCGGTTTTGCCCCTCAAACTTTTCATGCAGACGGATGCTTGAAATAACTTTCCCCTCGGCAGAGATAGTGTTTTGATAGATTTACTAGCCATATAGGCTCCAAGTGCATGATTAAATGGCCAAATACTTCGTTAAACCGAAACTGTGTCATGAAGTTACGTCGTTAAATTGCGAAAAATGAATACAATGTTTTCAATGCAACGAAGATTGTTACATCGTTTGTTTATCGCAAATTTCGTTATATCGAGGTTTAACTGTATCTGTTACCAGATACCAGATCTGGTAACAGACTGTATCTGTTACCAGATCTGTGTGTGCCCGGTCATACTTTCTGTGCATTACACTGACATAAACTGTGTTGTCCCTGCTTAGTGAGATTATATGCCACAGCTCGAAGCATGTTCCATCTCCACAAGAATAAATGCAGTGCTGCAATGTGGCAGTAATCACAACACAGTGATTCTGCATGTACCAACTGCAACATGAACCGTGTGGTGGTGTTTTTCAGCTGTCTTTTTTTTTTTTTTTTTGTGACCCGCTTCATTTTCAACTCTTTTCAGCTTTCTTTACTAGCACGGATGTAGCCACGCTAATCACTACGATAGCCCACTTCGTTCAATGCACAAGACAAATATAAAATGAAGTCAAAACATCACAAACTAAAGGCCTAAGTTTCTATAGTGCGCCCTGAACCGCTGTGCATGCTATATGTAAGCTCACTGATAATACCAACAGCTGTCGGTAAAGTGCACAGCTAGCACTTGTAAGCTCCGAACCATCTACAAAAATCATTTTGACAATTTTATATACAGTTAAACCTCGATATAACAAACTTCAATAGAACGAAATTCTCGATATAACGAATTAATTAACTTTTCATAACCTCTTGTCCATAGAACACCATGTATTTAGAAACACAATATAACGAAGTGCGTTTGTATGCCATTTCAATACAGTAAAACCTAGTTAAAACGTACCCGTTTAAGCAGTAGTTTCGTTTTAAAAGTAGTAAAGTCAAATCCCCGATTCAGCGGCCTTTGAACATAATGTGTTTTGCACCCGCATAAACCGTACCAGCTTAGTGCGTACGTGTCAGTTAATATGTACTGTTTCCACTTTTTGTCGCGCAAACACAGCGGTGCGTCATCTCCATCGGGCGGCCCGGCAGAACAACAAGCCTCAGAGATGGGAACAACAGCCTCCAAGCGCCCTGTGCATTCGCGCGTGAAGCCACATCAACATCACCATCATTTCGACACTGTTCCAGAGAGCGTTATGGCGTCGTGCAAGCGAGGACTTGCGTCATTCCCAAGCTCGGATAAAAAAGACGCCGGGTGCACAGCATAGAAGAAAAATTAGACATTGTCCGTGCTATCGAACGTGACACGAAGAAGTAGGCGCTGGCACACGACAAGGATCTGCTGTTGATTACGGTGTATGGCATTTGGAATGCGAAGAAGTTGCTTGGCAGCACTGCTGCGTCCGCGAAGACATGTCGGCTACGAGGTTTGACTTTTCGCCATCGTTGCCTCTGTTGTTGCCGAAGTGTCGCATAGCGACAGTGATAAGGACGACACGGAAAGTAACAGCACGGGCGATTCAGGCCCGACAGTGGCAGAAGCTACGCGTTACGTCAGCCTAATGAATGCAATCGTCGCGACGAGAACAGGGGTGCGATAACGTAACTCTATTCCAAACAAAAAGTATTCCAAACTCCGGCACCCAGCAATGAAAATGTGCCCCCGGGACTTCTGCAGCACTACTGCGCGCTTGCATGGAGAATACGTAACGCCAACGAGGAATCTGCCATGCGAGTGTTTGCCGAGAAGAGGGGGCTGGCTGAAAAGCTGGCACGCAGCTTCAGTAAGTTTGAGGCCGCTGTCATCGTGCTAGGCCACCGCGGCATCAAACAAAAATAACACTTTTGTCGCGCGAAGTGAATAAATACTGCATGTTTTTTTCCCCTTTCATCGCACTCTCTCTGAGTTCCGTTTTCGACACGTAAGTGGGCGATCTCATGCTATTTCGGTTAAACAGTACTACCGTTTAGTACGTAGTTTTTCCGAGCTCCGGCCAACTGCGGTTGAACGAGGTTTCACTGTACAACGACATTTCACTGCCGCAGTAAAGGAATGCCGAGGCAATAAATGGAAACCTCCGCAGACACAGATGATCAAATGATTGAATTACAAGCGGCTGTTTACAAACGCACCTCTCAAATCGCCCCCATCATGTTCTGTATAAAGTCCAAGTGCGATAAGATCCTACCGCACCCCACACACTGTGTGCTTTAGGTGTGAGTGAAACTATCCGAGGGTGAGAGAAGAAGGATGGTGGCTTCACCAGTGCCGCCTTTTCGCATAAGCAAAGAGGGGGAGGGGAGCAAGCTCGCGGTAACACAATCAAGCATGCATGAGGTGAAGGCGGGGGCAAAGTGTGGGGTGCAAGTTGGCGCTCGTCTCGGCCGTGGTTGCGCTTGGTTGTAAGTGCAGCTGAGCGCATACGCAGCCGCTCACCCTGCTTTAGAGGCAATCTGCTGCGTATGCAAAGAGTGGGCGTGCCAAGATGGCGTGGCACAATGTAGTCTCTCCTTCTGCGCGTTTAGTACTGGAGGTTGTGTAATCTCAAATTTCAGTCACCCGTTGGAGTGAGAGGCAGACGAAGCATTCACTTCCCATTGCTGGCACTTTTCCTGATGTCCTCCCAGTGCGAGCGACGCTAGACAGCTTTAGTTTAGCGTACGCTATAATATAGCAGGTCGTTATTGCGCATGCGCAGAACGCTAAACGACCCATAGCGTATAGCGTACGCACGCTATTTCTCAGATTTAGCGCTAGCGTCTTCGTGTGGTTTGCTTAGCTTGCGTGAAACATGGCGGTGGTCCCGGCTGCCCACTTCGAATTGAATTAGGTGTTGCTTTTGTAAAATTCACTTCGTTCGTAGTAAATGACTGTGTAAACGGATTTCACTTAGTCTCAGGCTGCTTCGACAACGAAGTATATGAATAACCTTATGGAGTTTTCTTGATTGCTTCTTGTTTCGGACGCGTCGAAGCCTAATGAAAGAAATATTCGAGATGTCAGTGCCACCTATAGCTGCAGTCGGGCGATAACCGAAACGACGGCATATGGCCTTTGAGATCCGAAGATCTCGCAGGGCAACTAAAACTGTAACAAACGTGCGATGCTTAGCATACGCTATACTATAGCATATGTCTGGCATTAGCCGCGGGGACGGAGTGCACATGAAAGCATGGCTGACTTCACTGAATTCATACCGCCGAGAAGATATCATAGACTTACGTGGCATGAAACCCTATCGTTCGTCGCCGACTACCAAATCTGTCAAAATGAATTGTTTCCTCATTCAAAATGGCTTTTTTCGATTACCCAATAATGCGTAAGATTCTGCGGCCCCTTTCTGCGTAAGAAAAATCGATAGGCAACTACTTATTTGCATAAAAGGGCGAATTTCAATAGAATGAAATTTCGATATAACGAAGCAAATTGAAGATTTTACGGACTTCGATATATCGAGCTTAACTGTAAATCCCTTTTCTTATGCTGTTTGCTGACCAACGTCAGGTTCAGGCAAAGCCTTTTGGCGGTGACCTTTCCCACAAGTTAGCTGCAATTCAGGACAGTGCAATAGGTGCAATTTCGCAATTTTCACAGTGCCGATTTGCACATCTGCGAGCAGTCATGTGTTGTCTCTGAAATGAGTGCAATGGTAATAGGGCTGACGAGCATTTAGAATCACAGTCACTCCGGAAGATATGATGATTACGATGGCACCAGAAACGCACGTGAAGACTTGGGAGTGCGAAATGTTTTATGGCTTCACAAATAAAAAATGCTACAGGTGTCAGTGACGACACCAACAGTGGTTCCCAAGAGCAATGCAAGAAACCACTGCTATGTGGTGCATACCTTTCGTCTCATCGCACATCACTTCTCTGCAGTTTTTGCAACAATCTAACAGAACAGAATAGACCACTTGTAATGCAAGTTGTCGGAGTTGTGAATTTCCACACTACAGCCAACACAAGAATTTTTCAAACGCTGCGCACATGCAAAACATATAGACCAAGCAGCTGTGTTTGTCCAGGAATGTAAGCATACAACAAGACAATATGCCTGCACTTTCGTTGGAGAGGTGGTTCCTCCCCTTTCCAAGTACCGTACAGCTGCTGCGAAGCATTTCGTTTGGCCCACCGACTACCGAAGACACTTGTTAGGAATGGCCGTACGGGGTGGCAACGTGCCAGCTATTTCAGCCCGCTGCACGTGTTCCAATCCAACCAGACGGGGCGCACTTCAGAGAACTGCGGATAACCGGCAGCCACGTGGCGCGGGGTCAGCTCAGGAATGTGGTACTCGGCAGCGCCACCCTTGACGGAGCAGAGCTCTACGAAGCCCTCTGACGTCGGCTCCGGACCCTTACCCCTGTGCGAGGTCCGCTCTGGAATTTAGAGGCGACGGCTGTTCTGCAAAGGTCATCGGCCCTCGAGGCGGCACTGAAACCTGTGCAACACGTGTATGTGAGCCATCCTCCTCCAAAACGGCTGGTCTACGGTGACGTCGAACGATGACTGGACGAACGTTTCCGTTCGCTTGGAATCAAGGGGGGGACAAGTGCTTATAAGCAGCGATTGCCGGCTGCTAGGGTGTGCTCGTGTCGTGCTCATCATAGTGAGCTGAGTGCTCGTTGTCATGCTCGAAATGTACTAGTGAGCTGTGTGCTCAGAAGCTGTTTGCTGTATGCGTCGTCTTGCGGGCTCCATTTGGGAGTCACGCTAGACTGTCGATGTATGTCTTGACGTAGATGTAAATAATGTAAATAAATCCTGTTCACCGAGTTCCTCTCTACGAGCGTCAACTCCTTCAAATGGTGGCAGCGGCGAGATCGTCCCGACGACTCCTACATCTGGTTGACAGCGGTGGGATCGTCCGACAACTCTTACACACTGCGCTGGTTAGGCCCAGCTGGCGGGGGATCCAAGTGGTATGCCATTGCAGGAAGCTCACCCTTGATATATGTTCGCACCCGTAGATGAATACCCGGAGATCTGGTGTGAGATGAAGCCCACGGGATGCACTGACGGCCACGCGTGTGACGTGGGGTTCATGGGCGGTCATACAGTAACTACAGCGAATACGCATAGCAGAAGTTTGTATCTGCAAGTGCTGGTAGAAACGGCGGAAGCTTAAATGTGGACAACTTTCTGAACTAATGAATTGGCAGAATACAGTATAATCTGACAGTGTTGAGAAGTCACGGTCATACGCCCAATATCTGCACTTTGCGACGATGCACATTGTGACAGACGAATGCGAAACACACTTGCCGCCTTGACTGATCTTTCTGCAGTGATGGAATTGTAAAAAACAGCAAATTGATTCTATCGCTGAAACTTGATTTTCCAGTCTGCCCGATAATTCTCATTTTTGCAAGCTCTCCAGGGTCTGTAAAATCAGACGGTGACAGTATTTACTTTCAGCACCCATATGAAGAGCCAAAGAGCAACGATTAGCATGCGTTCAATGTAGACCACGCGCCAAACACATGTGGCAGCAGCAATAGGCTTCTCCGTTGCCTAAACAACCCCCGCGCCCGCTGATCCAGCATGTTGCCACAACACCCCCCTCCCACCTACATCCCCCTTTGTTCCTTCTTCGTTTGTTCACTTGCTCTGTGTCTCCTCTTTCTCCTCCACATCGCCCTCATCACTCTCCTCTTGGCTGGCGTGCCTCATTGAGAAGCGTGCTCGCTGCCTCAGCTTGTCTGCGGGATTTTCCGGCAGCCGCATTATAAGCGGTATTTCATCTCGCACCGTGGCACTATAAGCGGTATGAGTACACATCGAGTTCTACGTGATGATAAACAGGAGTCAGGAAAGACCACATTATATGCAGCCTTACCTATAATGTGGTCATTACACATTATAATCTGTGTCAACTGTACACCCCAAGGTTGTTGAAGAGCAGACATAGCTTTCCCCGTAGGCAGCTACTGGCTAGATTCCAGGCAGTACAAGCCACTAGCAGCAACTACCGTATTTATTCGAATCAAGGCCGACAGTTTTTTTTTTGGAATAATCATATACCAAACTCCAGGGTCAGCTTAGACTCGAGAATTAAAAAAAAAAAAAGAAACGCACCAGTTTGTAATTGAAAACGATAAATATGGTGCATAGAAAAGTCAGCATCACAGTCGCTATTAGCTGCGGCAGAACTACATGAGCGCTATTTTGACCTGTGTTGTATCGACCCATAGTGTGGCATTATCGTAATGGCACCTAACAGGCAATGACAATATAAATGCCGCCATAGAGAAAGGATTGTGCCGCTTTCAAACGAAGAGTTGTGCTAGCCGCAGAGGCATTGTCAAACAATCAAGCCGGGCGGGACTTCAGCATTGACGAGAAAAACAGCCGTCATTGGAGGGGGCAACAGGGACGCTTTTTGTGTGTGTCGCAATGAGATGACAGTGATAAGGAAAGTAAATGTGCGATAACAGAGAGGAGCTGTTCACCAAGATCGCGCCACGTTTCGATTTGTCCGAGCCGTGCCACATTGTCTGCGCACGCATGGGCGCGCGGACTCGAGATTGCGTGCGTCCGCATGCGTGCGTGTGGTCTGGGCTTATAGTGACGAGGCTAGCAGTGATGATAACGCAGAGTGAGCTTGGCATGATTGTTCACATTAAATAAATGCTGTTTTCATTTCGTGAACGCTGTCCTCACTCTTTTGTTCGGCCTACATTTGAGGCAAGTTTATTAATTTTTTCTGGCTTCGAATGTTCAGGGGTCGGTTTAGAATCGCAACCGGCCTAGACTAGAGTATAACGGTACCTTGAAGTGATTCAGCTAAGACAGCTAAGGATGTCTACTGGCAAAAAGTGCAAACTTACCGGTCCCCCATACTCAACAATGTCATCAAAGACACACAGGCCCCACTGGTGGTCTGGCCAGGGCCGGTCAGGACCCTAAAGGGAATGTAAAGATGTCATAGAGTAAACTTTAGACAGCCAACCAATTAAACCCCAGTTTGCTATTTTAAACATTTTTTTTTAAACCCCAATACAAGTAAACATAAAATAAGAGGTTACGAATGTTTCAAGCCAGGTTAACGTGGAAAGGTAGCTAGATACCAAGGCTGATACCAAAATAACTGCCTACAGAATAAATAAAATATTGCATAAGCTCACCAGCAGCCTTGTAAAATGAGGCAGCAGCTTGTCAAAGTAAGGGAAGAACTCCTCCTTGTAACAGGATAGCAGTGGCCTCAGGATGTCAGCAATTTTGCTCAACAGAAAGACGTCTTCATCATCCTGCACACACAAATGCAAGGTCCATCTTAGTGTGAACGCATTTCATTGCAGAAATGCTATTTAATGCTCTATGCACAAGTGTTGCCTGTAGGCAACACACCATAAAAAAATTTTCTTCAGAAGTTTCTGCTTTGAGTACAAAGTTTCCGGCTAAATTTCTTCAGCCAACATTAAACAACAGGCAGCAAGCATCATTTGCTGGGTTAGAGCAGGAACAGAGGATGAGAATAAAGTTTGGTACGATTCCTGCCATCTTTTGAAAGCACAGTCAGAGAAGAAAGAGTGATGCAAGTTACCAGGCTGCAGCGGTATAATGAAGTTGATGCAGAAAAAAGTGCAATGTACATCTCTTGTACAAGTTTTCCATGAAATAATAGGTGGCTTGGGGTGAAGCTTGCTGAGTTGTGCATGATGTTGCCTACCTACTGCTGAAAAGGTTTCCACAAAATATTTCATTTCTTTTCATTGAATATGCTTACTTTCAGCGAATTTTGAATATTTTGATGAAAATGAAACATTTGGGTATCTTTATGTTGCAGCACAGATATTCGCAAAAAGTTCATGGCACAGGCACACATACGCTGTAGCATTCGCTGCTTAGTCCATTACAAGCGGCCATATCGATATTGAAGATATGCAGCGGTGCTTTGGCCAATCTGTACATCGCTTTTAAGGGCTTGTTTCTACATTACAGATGCACAAAGCAACAATCCCAGGATCTGCTGTAAAAGGCCTATTGTCTAACCTCCCTTTTCTTTTTTTTGACAAACCGTGTGCATATATACTTGCTTGTAATTCCGATGACACATCATATTGACCTTTTCCAGTGTTTCTAATTCTGTTGCAATCTTTTTATTACATTTTTTTGTGAACACTGTGCAAACACTTTCGTAATGCTAGTAATGTGTCACTGCCCTCTAACAACTCTCATCTTAGTGTTTGTTGTTTCCATTACTTTATTTTACGAAAGCACAAACAGTGTACATGAATACCCGTTAGTAATACCGGTAGCAATAACCTTCACCTCATCAGTGCTCTTTGTTTTTGCTTTGCAATTACACTTTCTTTTTCCACAGTATATCGTGCCATTTTTGTAGATTGCACGATTGCTTGTTTCCTTGCTGGTGTTTCGTAGCACAATTGTCATGCACTTTAACTGTACCATGTGCTTCCCTCACTCAATGCCTCTCTGGAGAACTGTGAGGTATTTCAAAATAAATAAATAAAGCATTTTGAAGGGCAAGCTTCTGATCTTCATTTAATGAGCAGCGAAACGAAAGATGCTTTAAGACAATTGTCTAAAACTTTTATTTGCCATAGTAGCACTGAACAAGAGTGCTGAAGGTGTATTTATCTGACCATCACTGTAAACTTGAAAAGGAGTGAAATTTCAGTATGAGAAAAGGGTGGGTTGTCTTACAAATGAAATTGTAGGCTTCATGCTCTACGTACAGGAGTGACATTTGGCTTGGGCATTCAAGACAGCATTGTCTAGCGAGGGGGCAACTTTATTCACCATGCTTCAATATCCCAAGGCTGACTAAGTGATACGCGGGACTCTAACATACCTCATCGAGCAGCTCCTCCTCAACAAGCTCGTCATAGTCTTCGTCCCTACGCTTCAGCTGGCGCTCATCGGCCCTTTCAAAGTGCTCCCGCAGGTACTTGTCCAATATCCCAATCAAGCTGTTGATCTGTTCCTCTGACAGGCACTTTGTGCCCAGCACTGTCAGGCACTGTAACAACACACATAAAAAGCAGACAGATAAAGAACGAGCAAAATGAACAGCAGAGCAACAGTGACAGTAAACAGCAGCAACGACTCACCAAAGATTAGCTCTCTGCAAAAAAGTTGAAGAGTGGGTACACAGGCGTACAAATTTCACACAAATGTGAAAACACAATTATGAAAAAAAATATTAGTGTCACTAAGCTGAACAAACAATACTTGCCTCAAAAGAGGCCTGTGGCACTATGGTCCCATCAACGTTAAGCAGTCAAAGTTCTCCTTAGCCTGAGCTTTTTGAGCACTTAGGAAAACTGAAATCAAACAGCTTTTGCTGCACACATTTCGATGCGTTTTCCCTGGTGTGCATTAAAAACAAGGCGGCACCCCAAAACAAAACACCCAATCTCCACACCTGCGAGAAACTGGACATGTGGTCAGACAGGACTTCCTTCTCTGGCTCTCCATCAATGGCACTGAGGAGCTCAGGGCAGATGTATTGCCACATCTCAGCCACATAGGCGTCGCCCCGGATGCGTGCGCACTCTAGCAGGCAGGGCAGGGACTCGGCCGCTGCCGACCGCACGGCGTCGTGAAAGTAAAACTTGAGCATGGGCACCATCAGCTTGACCACTTCCTCAGCATACGAGGCGAAGCCCTCCTTCAGCTCCCGTGCATAGCACACCAGCATCTGGCAGGCTGTTGCCTTCTCCTCCAGGCCCACCGTGCGGATGCCAAAGTTTTGCTGCAATGCACATACAACAGGTGTTCACAGCCCGTCTCCCCTCTTCAGTCGCTGCAGTTCACTCCTCACCTGGTCTCCAAAGCTGACAAACTGCCAGTCCTCGTCCCCTTCAACAACCTTCATGTCATCACCTGTGCAATTAAAACAAAAAAGAGAAAATAGCTCCCTTCACGGCAGGGTGTCTACTACATTGGCACTTTCAAATCCCATAATTTTTCCAGGTTCTCCCAGACTTATTTTATTAGGATTACCTGGCAGACTACGACCCTTGAGGTTCAGATGCACGAAAGATGGTTTATATCTTGCCAAGTTGCTATACTAGCTCACAATTTTCTAAAACTACTGCCAGCAAGCTGTAAATCAGGTGGGATGCATTATCGGATTTGAGTGAATCATGTGTTTCATGATATTACAAACACCCTGCCAGGCTCACAGTTGCAAAACAAGCAAAAGGTACCAATTACTTGTGGATTGCAAAACTTTGCTTCATTCTGGCATACCACTTAGCTTTGCAGTAACCATAGCAGGTACCAAGGACCCTTATTCAAGCAACTGGGGTGAAAATTTCCCATTTTTTCCAGAACCACCATATTCCCTGAAAATTCCAGGTTTTCCCTGGTTATTGAAACTCTGCAGGGCCACAATATCAAGGGTTTTCACGTACTCACTACAAGCCAGCACAATGTTAAGCACGAGTTTTCGTAGCATGGCTGAAAGACGTAGACAACACAACTAATGTCACTGACATGGCTGTTGATCAAACTGCAACTTGCCAAAATTCAGCTCTCTCATAGACAAATTCAGGTTGTGGCTGGCTGTTAGACTGACTGGTAATTTCCCAATTGAAGTCCCATCGAATTCAAGCCTTTTTGCAAAATTTTATCAAAATGCGAGTGAGCTGCAACCAACTACATGAACATGCCAGCATGGTTACATTTATTACAGGGAGCAACGCTTACTGTAGCATACACTTCTGGTATTTTATAGTGTTTTGGGAGTGGATATTATTCCTCTTTATAACATTAAAGAATTCAAAATCAGACAAACTGACAGAATTATATGATGTAAAAAATGTGCCTTCAAGCCCTTGATTTCTTTATTAGTGCGATGAACACAAGACTTAAGAGGAAGATTTAGCTAGGGTGCTCCTGTCTAACTACATGTACAAGGAGAATTCGTTTTTCTCGGCAACCACTGCACCAAATTTGACGAGGTTTGTTGCATTTAAAAGAAAAACTTAAAATTTAGTGACTGTTGGTTTCGAATTTTTTAGTAAAGTCGTCAATTTTTTATTAAAAATTGACAAGAATCGAAAACTTTCAAAAAATGAAACTGTCAAGTTTACAACTCTGTAACTCAACAATGAAATATGATAATACAATTCTGTGAATTGCATATAATAACACATCTAAAGCGGACAAAATCCATATGTTACACATGAATATAAAAAAATTTAGTAATATGGAAATACAGCTTTTGCAGAACCCTTGTAACCAACGTAACAAATTCAAGTAAGATGCAAAATGACATATCAAATTTGTCCACTTTGAATGATCTAATGCATGCCGTTTACAGAACCGCGATATCCGTTCTTGATGCAGAGCTATGAATTTGTAAACTTCGTGCTTCTATATTTTTCAAACGGTCGAGTATTTGAAAATCTTTTTAACAAAATTCAAGCTCTAAATCGAAATTCCGCTTCCAACACTCAATAGAATTTAACTTTCTCTCTCAAATACAACAAATTTCATTGAAATCGGTCGAGGGGTTATCTCAGAAAAACGTGTTTGCGTTTTACATGTACAGTATTTGAATAGGCTGCGTCGGACTTGGGCGCGAGCTAGAGCTTCCTCTTATGACATCGCTATCAAGAGAGATGATACGAAATCATATATGGTAGTGGTTGCTGCCTATTTTTTGCTATTTTGTGCTTATGTGCATGTTCTGGAACTTTGTTTCTTGGTGTGGGTTTTTCAAAACAAAATCAAAGGTTAGCATCTTTCCAGCCTTCCCTGCAGTTTAAGTAAATAAAATAATAATTGGCCATCTAAGCAAGCAAACTAGAGCATGATTGAGAACTAACACTATGGCTTAACTACTTACTGTCCATGAGGGCAATCTCCGGCTTGAGAGCAGCTGCTTTGAGCACTGGTCCCATCACATATGGGAGGTAAGGTTCAAACTGCTTGCCCAATATTTTGCAGATCCGGGCCCATGCAGATATCATGTACGAGAGCTGCAAAAGCAGACAGTATCTTAAGCTCTTGTTCTTAATGCAAGAAACTGGTGTCCTTCCAAAGAAAGACACACACCTGTGGATTGTCCTCTGCGATTTCTGTGTCTCCTGTTTGTGTCTTTAACAGCATGTCCATCACGTCACTCGCATCTGCGATGAACTGCAAAGAACAAAAATGACCCTTTCATCAACATAAGAAGTCTGCGCTGGACTAGCATAAAGTGGCACACACAGATCTTTTCTCGCTTTCTGCAGTCCATGATGCTGTAGAGAAAGTGGCATACTGTTTCATGAAAAAATTCAGAACAATATTTTGCAGATTTGGCTGGTTGACGGCACATTAGTTACAGCTAGCACTATGTTTCTTTAAAAGAAGCCGTGCCGGTCCTCACTCGGCACATTTCTGCACATATGCCCCCACCAAAAGAAACAGTTCGGCAGGTCAACACATATTGCACTCTGTTACAGTGGTCCTCTTTGAAGTGCAAAGCAGCCAGGTTGTGCAAAACCGCTCAAAGAGGGGCTGTTCAAACAACTTTTAGAGAGGAGGGAAAAAGAGATAAGTAACCTCCATGTGTATAGTTCAGGTAACATTCAGTGTGGCATCAATTTTCGTTTCTATTCCTTATGACGGTGGCACTAACAAATGCAAATTCGCAGTTTCCAGTTACTTTTTACTGGTGTTTATTGCATAATTACCCTGTCGCTGCCAGATACAAGCTGATGAGGTTTCACTGTGCAGTACTGTGCATCTTCAGTGATTGGTTCTAGTCAAGCACAACCAGTAAGAAAAAAAACTGCTTTGATGTATTTTCACCTTGGTCTCCTCTGTCTATTTTTTTTTTAATGGTCAAAATGGCAGCTCTGTTTTTAAAAATAAATAAAAAGAATGCTGCTTAGACAGTTTTATATTACATAATGCATTGCTAGAACTCTTATTACTCTTTGTTGAGCTGGTTGATGAAGTAAGCTGAATTCCGTGGAAATCGCACTTCTGCTTTTTTTTCTTGCCCATATGTGGCCTGACAACTGGCAGAGTCTCACACATTTAGCCTATCAGCACGCCTGAATCCTGAAACGTGAGGCACAAGGTGAGTCTCATAAACTTTATGACTGAAGAGCTCTGGTGGATACAGGTAGTTAAGATGCCAAAGTCACCAAATATAGTTGCAATGTTCTGCAGAGACACATCAACATTGCAAGATTGTTACAACTAAGAGTACATATCATATGGATATCTGTTAACAGCAAGGGAATGCACACAGACTTCTCCACTTGACAAAACACCTCCTCTAAGCCACAAATCCCATGATGCTTTCTACCAGGACCGCGGTAATAGTGAATGCCTCCACATGATCAAAAGAGCCCATGTTGGGGGATTATGAGACGCAACAGTCCACGCAAGAGGGACGTACGCCACTCTAGCCCCCACCTGTTTATGCAGGGACTGTTTAAACCGGTGTCAGGCACAGGCCTACCCTGCGCATTATTTGGTGCCCCTGCACACTACTGGTCAGCAAAGAATGATCTGTAGCTTTTCTGCAACAATGCTGTTTACCCCACGACTCATGCTGCGTTTTTATAAGGTACTTGAAATAAACAGGTAAGCAGTGCTATGCAGCATATATAAGTTTATACTCTTAAGATTATTTGTCTATGGTTACAAATTATGTGCTAAGCAATAGCCAAATGTTTAGGTAGATAGGGAGAGGCCTTAAGATAACTGCTCAGTGCCAAATCCCACACAACAGAAATACACGCAATACACAACAGACACTTAATTAGTTTAGTTAAATTAATTTAGGTTGATGTTTATTGTAGCCTTTACAGAGTACATTGCATTTTTACACTTTTTGGGACCAAACAAATTTGTTAAAGGGTCCTGAACGATACTAATACATGGAACACTTTAAACAGCAACAATGTGTGACAAGGATATTCAAGATTATTAATAAAATCACAAGTATGGACCGACATAAGCATGTAATATGGCATAATATCGAATGGTCACTGTTATCTAACAATACAAGCATAAGTGATGTGACAAGTTGATGAAATTAATACAAAAGGAGTCCATTATGTATGTATGTATAGGTACACTAAGCTAGTGGCTTCAACGAAACAAGATTTTTATTGCTAGTTTTAATTGGTTTCACACGTGCTTTTTCCCAACTATTCTGAGTCAATAGATGACCATGATAAACTATCAGCGATCACATTTGTTACGGTGAACAACTACTGCAGCCACACTACTTGATTATGTAAATGAAATACGTATAATAAAAACAGTGACAAAATAGATTTTTAACAAATCGCCAAAACCTTGCAGAACATCTTGTGGGCATTTTCATAAACAATGTACACTAAATACTTTTGCTGACAAAAAAAAAAAGCAAATGGGCAGGAAGATCCCATGATTAAACTCTGCTGTAAAGGCTAACAGGACATGGCTGAAAATATAAGTAAAAATTATGAACTTCCAAGTAAGTTGCCTATTAATACTTAATACTGCAAAGATCTGTGTTACTCGCACAAATCAATGCAGGATGCAAACATAAATTCAAGGCTGCAAACAAAATATATTTCCTCACCTTCCGTTGTATTACATCTAAACTGTTACACAAAAGCTAGGATGCGTCAATAAAGCAAACGTGAGCCAGTCTGGCAGATCTTGTGCTGCGATAGCGAAAAGTCACCAGCACAGACAAAGAAATGTGCAGCACACCAATGTCAAAGTGCGAGTGACAGTTGTGCCAGCTATTAAAACCTC
The DNA here is from genome assembly GCF_023375885.2 of Dermacentor andersoni. Lineage (NCBI taxonomy): Eukaryota > Metazoa > Arthropoda > Arachnida > Ixodida > Ixodidae > Dermacentor > Dermacentor andersoni. Next base: position 110,616,871 of record NC_092815.1, read on the forward strand.
TCAGCCAAAAGGTGTGCTCTCTCTGCACCACTTGATGTCAGTAAGATGGCGGTGTGGCATAAATGGAAAGCCATGCGGTTATTTGTGGTGCAGCAGCTCGCAAAGGCCAATTTTCAGGGAGTTTTAACAATGGCACACCATAAAAGTATTATTTCTTAAGCTTCTGCTGTGTATTTCTTTCTAACATTCCACCACGTGATAAAGAAATGTCTAAGGAATGAGGAATAAAAAGAAACACGAAATTTTGACCAAATTGACCATCTTTGATATGATGTCTGCCATTAAGGAATCCAGGGCTTGTCCCATGGTGGGCAGCAGGGGAAATGCCGCCCACTGCTCCGATTTAGCACCCACTATAAGCATTTAGAATGGTCGATTAGTTCTGTGGGGATGCTCGACTCTGATGTGTCCCGTGATGTTGTTTTCACCTCATGGCTCTCACATCTCCTGGAATCTGGCTTCTCCCCGCAGCTAAGTGCCAGAGAGAAGCGGTCAGTGTGGTTGCAGCGTACAGTAATACCTCATTATCTCAAAGCAGCAAAAACTGGAAAAAATTTCGAGATAAGCAGGTTTTCGAGATAAGCAATGTTGCGGAAATTGCAGTGAAAAATCGAATTCTTCATTAAAAAATTCACCACTACTGACAAGCTTTTTAACAAGAGCTTCCGACTCGCTCATCGTAAAGATTTCAATGTAAAAATAATAACATTCCAGAGATCTCAACCAGCTCCATTTTGTGGCACTGCCATTGTACTCAGTGCATAAAAAGTTTGTAAGGCTGGACTGCTTCGTGGTAGCACTTGGGCTTAGAAAGACGTCCTCAAGCTGCTTCACACATCGCACGAGCAGATCATTCCTGCCATTGCAATTAACTTTATTTCGCAGCAAGTGAAGCATGTTTCTTGTTTCGGCTGATGCAGGCACCTATTCGAGGTCTCTCGTCGTCATCATCGCCTTCACCATTCACGATTCATCAATAACGATTTCGGCAACAGTAAATTCACCTGGAACAAACTGCCTGCATAGTGTATACTCGTGAATGCTCACGTCGCTTTCCGTGGTACCGTTCGTGGCAAGTCTGTGCCGCGTGTTTTGCTTAGTATTCTACAGAATGCACGCAGTCTGGTCTTAAGGAGAACGGTCCCACAGAAAGCAATGTGAGCATTCACAAGTACGAGCTATGCTAGCAGAGTGCACCGGAACACACATGGCACATGCGTTTTTATTCTGCATTGTGTAGAATAAAAGTTTAGTGCCGCATACATTGTGTAGAATAGAACGGAAATCGCACCACGCGTGGTAAATCATGTGCGTTGCATAAAGCGAACGAAACAAACTGCGTCAAGTGTGCTATTTTGCAGGGCCTGCCACCGCGCGCATCTCTCCCGTCACATGACGTGCCACATGGTTGCTTTACGAAGTTGTTTTGCCGCTTGGTTCCGAATTCACATTCAGGGAAAGTGTCCGCTTTGTGGTAGGTGCGGCCAAGGTGCAGCAGCCTCGCACAAAGCTTGTTTAACTGTCTGGCGGCGGAGTTAATGTTCTACTCTCAGTCAAAATTTCGAGATATCCGCAATTTGGCCCATAATGATACTTTGAGATAAAGGGCAATAAATACATGGCACGTATGGGAAATGGTTCGGTGCTGTGGAAAATTTCAACTTCGCCGATTTTTCAAAATATTACTGTATTACGAGAGATGGCACGAGTACTGTGCTGCTAATGCCACCTAACGGTGGCCTTAGACGGGTGCGACAGGGAGTAGGCTCTTCCTCTTTGGCTCGGGATCGGCTAGCGGTGCTGACGTTCCGCGTTCTGCAAGACCGCCTTGCGAGCCTAGGAGTAGGACACCGGAATGGACGAACGTGATGATGAGAATATGCCGCTGTTCACATGGCGAATGACCAGGCGTTGGTGAACCAGCACGGGGCAAACGTATTTGCTCACTGTCTGGTCGCCGTGAGTCAGACTTCCTCGATTTGTTGCACGCTCATCAGCATGCTTTGTGGATAGCAATTCGGCTAGCAGCCCTAGTGTATGAAAGGTGCAATAAATGCCCTTGTGATTGTTTGCACTACTGTTGTCGTTCCTTTGTTTCAAGAGCATGTTTGAGATGCCACAGTTTAATGTTACTGATTCTCTTTCTTTTTTTTTTCCCCTGAGATTCCCAGATGTTCCTTTCATCAAGTGAGACAATATTTGAAAGAAATCTGCATTAGAAGTTGAGAAAATTACACTTTTCTAGTGTGCTTTCACCCCTGGTCGCGAAATGCCCACTCCTAAAAATTTCTGGGCAGAACCTTGAATGAACCACAATATTCACTAGAAATAAGAGCACTTGACCCTACACCCACCTTTTCTCGGCCCACGGCAAGTCCAATAAGGCTGACACACTCGATGGCCTTTCCTCGCAGCAGCTGCAGTTCAGGGGTTGAGGCATTCTGGATGATGTACTTCAGGCAGGGCATGAAACGGTCATAGTAGTCCACAAACTTCTCCTCAGCACGGTCAGCTAGTGCAGCCAGAGTGACCACAATCTGCTCCAGCATGAGCTTGGTGCCTTTTTCGACCAGCTCACGCATCTTGCTGTTGAGCACTGCCTCAATCTTTTGCACCACTGCGTCCAAGTAGGGCAGCAGCACCAGCTTGGGGCAGTCCTCGAAGAAGTTAACGAGTGCGGCACCCGCATGTGCTTGCACCCGCGGATTACTGTGGTCTTCGAGCAGCAGGGCGAGGCCTGGGATCACACGGTCGTGGAAGCGCTTCTCGAAGCCTGGTGAGAAGTCTGTTGCCATCTGGCCCAGTGCATTGCAGGCAGCATACCGCACACGAGGATGCTGCGTGTAAGCACCACTAGGTGTAAGTCAGAAGTTCAAGAGGAGGAGGCAGACTTGAATTGATACAGTGATCGAACAAGGGACAGCTCAGGCTTGAACCAATGTTTCAACAAAGGGACCTGTCTTCATCAGCAGACTGAGACAAGAACTTTTGACCAAGCATTGGTGCTGGTCTAAAATGTTCCTTGTTTGGCCAGTGTTGATAACTAGGTGTAAGTGTGGTCGAGGGTCACAAGTTTAGTTCTGTAAAACACAATCCTTATGCAGAACTTTTTTTAACGTGTTCTGTGAGCTTCCAGACATATGTACAGCCCTTCTGCCATACCATCTTTTCCTTCATAGCTGTAATATTACAAAGCACCTGCCCCTACTGCAGTTCACACGAACAAAGTGTAGTTATTACTCCTACCTCTGTACAATTAAGCTTTCTGTACTACTCTGACAGAATACATATGGGCTTTGCATCTGCAGACCTGCCAACCATACAAGTTGAAGAACACTACAGTGGAAGACAAAAAAATACGATATTTTTCCATGCGTAACCCACGATTGCGTATAACTTGCACCGAAAATTACCATAGCCTGGAAGAAGTATTGAAAAAAAAAAGTACATGTATAAAGGTTGAATAAAGAACTGCGTACAACAATGCTCAAATCTTTGCAAAAGCACTCCATTCACAGATGCATGACTCGTTCACATCGTATCTTCAGGCAGTGGCTCCGTTCCCCCCCTCTTCGGTGATGCTGATAGCTGGATTCAGATGACAAACATGATCACGGATGAATCAGTCGTATATCATGTGACTTGAATCAGACCATTTCATAGGTAGCATTCACACGACAGAGGATTACAGCACCGACAGAACAGCCCTTGAATGAGCAATGGCAACATAGCAAATGCAACTAAGTAAAAAATCCCAACAGCTATTTGGCTCTCCGCTGTATTGTAAAGCGCTTTTTGTGCGGACTGAGGGAGCGCCGCGGAAACAGGTGACATGTTATCACGTCATACGCAATCCGCAATCTCAAATCACGAATCGCTCTGTTACGTGAATACGGCGTTACCTTCAGCTTTTGCTACGAAGGACAGCTGTTGAGAGCAGCTCATCGTAACACAAGTTCTAGTTTCCAGGCACCACGTGCAGTGTTCACTAACTACTAAACAAAAAATGGTGACCCATAAAGAGGAGGTAAATGGGCGACTATGAAGAAGGGGAGAAGGAAGTTTCGACGCGAAAGGTGGCAGCAAGTTGGGGTTCCCTAGGAGATAACGAAATCGAATGGTGGAGAACCTTGCCTTAAGGTGTGGCTTAAAAGCAGCGTGTGCTGGGCTGTTGTGAAGCCACACCATAAGGCAAAATGCACATATAACCCGCAACCTGAATTTACTGTTGAACTAAAAAAATTTTGTTGTGGATTATACATGCAAAATACAGTACTAAAATTCATTTAAATATTAAAGATATTAGAAGATCATTTGATTAGTCTTATGGTCCCTATGTATTAAACATATGCAGATTTTGTTCTGCAGGGGGGGCTGGAACAGGCACTCTGCTTCATATGGTCGCAGCAACAATGATCTGTGCCGCAGACAAGCGGAAATGTTTATGAAGTTTATTAATGAAACTTTCCCGGAACGAGTGTTGAAGATTTGGTTGCTGTTATACATTCGTTCTATAAGTGGACCTCGTTGCCACACAGCTGCACCCGTACAATAAATGCGCCCGAAAAAATTTGGATGACGCTTAAGCTTCGCCTTTAAGAGTGGAACGCGATAGCATTCAAAGATTCCTGACTGCTTCTCAACTGGAGCATATGCAACCGCAATGTTTACCGAGAAATGCTGGCCGCGAACGCTATGCACGGAGGCGGGCTTTCTGGTAGAAACGCGGCCTACGCAGGAGGCCGCACAGACAGGAGGACACGGCAGAGACAAGTGCCATCTGGAGGTATCGCAAGGAATTGGGCACCCCGCTTCATGGCCTCCAAGATACTCATGCACCGGCGCGCGCAAATGGCGGAAGCCGTGGCCGGTCTATGAATGGTAGAAGCCCTGGAAAAGGCGTTTCTTTGAGTTTCTGTGTTACAGAATTATGTTTTCTCATACAGTCAAATTACAATCCGATGCTATCATGTCTGTAGGTTGTAAGTCGTACTTTACGGTTTTTCAAGGTGTTTTAGGTTAAGAAATTTAATTAGTTCAGTAACTTCTTGTGCCACATGGAGGGCCTAGGTATGGGTGGTTCGAAAATCTTTTTGCCGAAACAACGTCTGGACGCTGGATTTTCTGCGACACGGGGCCGTTAATGCTACTGCGTTAAAGTTGGGTTGGGCCCTAAATAATTCAGCAGCTGTATTTTTCTCTTAAAGTTGTTTTCGCCTTAAACAACACAAATGGAAAATCATAAAATATTTGTCAATATGACAGTTGTAAAACAGCACTAAAAATTGAACACTTTACGAAAAAATCGTAAAAGTTGGCAGGTATGCATCCGCATAGTACTATGTTACACGTATATCTGAGGGGACAAAGATGTAATACTTCACGTTCATTTCTGGACACAAAAGTTAATAGAATGTTGGTAACGTTCTTATTACACAAATACAGTAGGCTCCTGTGCACGTGCAGCAGCTGGTTTTCTTGCACTAGATTTGTAAACAGTGTTTGTGTTAAAGCGTTCGATGTTCAAATCGATATATGGCGTTTTTTTATTAATAAGCTATTACAGTTAAACCTCGATATAACAAATTTCAATATAACGAAATTCTCAATATAACGAAGTATTTTACTTTTTATGACCTCCTGCACATAGAACACCGTGTATTTAGAATCTCAATATAACGAAGTGTGTTTGTATGCAATTTCAACAAAGTAAAACCTCGTTAAACCGTACCCGCTTAAACGGTACTTGCGTTTTAAAAGTAGAAAAGTAAAATCCTCGACTCAGTGGCCATAGAACATAATGTGTTTTGTATCCACACAAACCGTACCAGCTTATTGTGTGCGTATCGGCTAACACATAGTGTTTCCTCTTCTCGTCACGCAAACACAGCAGTGCGTAGTCTCCTTCGGGTGGCCCTGCAGAACAATAAGCCTCAGAGATCAAAACAACAGCCTCCAAGTGCCCAGTGCATTTGTGCATGAAGTCACATCGTCATAATTTTGGTGCCGTGCCAGAGAGCGCTATGGCGTCATGCAAGCAAGGACTTGCGCCATTGCCAACGCTCGGATAAAAAAGACGCTGGGTGCTCAGCATAGAAGAAAAATTACACATCGTTTATGCTATCGAACATGACATGAACAAGTTGGCACTGGCACGGTACAGGAATCTACTGTTGACTACAATGTGTGGCATTTGGAATGTGAAGTTGCTTGGAAGTGCTGCTGCGACCGCTAAAAGATGTCGGCTATGAGGTTCGACTTTTCACCATCGTTGCCTCTGCTGTTGCCGAAGTGTCGACTAGTGACAGTAATGAGGACAACACGGAAATCGACAGCACGGGCGATTCAGGCCCGACAGTGACACAAGCTGCGCGTTATGTCAGCCTCATGAATGCAATCATCGAGATGGGAACAGGGGCGCGATAATGTAACTCTATTCCAAAGGAAAAGTACAGTAAAAGCTCGTTAATTCGAACTTCAGTAATTCGAATTTCGGGATAATTCGAACCGCACTACTTGGTCCGGCCTAGCTCCATAGAAGTCCATGTATAAAAAAGCCCGTTAATTCGAACGTGAGTTGGTTCTGCCACGGTTAATTCGAACTACGCGCCGCCGCGCCTGGGCAGCGTGCCGCCTGGCACATGGCCAGAGCAGGCCTTGTCGCGAGGCTGCAGCGGCCGAGTTGCCTCCAAAATGGGGAGAGAAGGAAAAAGCGGGTAAAACCGGTGCCAGCACCCGGCGCAGAGGCTGGAGGGCAAGGGGTGACAGCTGTGGCAACAGCTACGCCCTCTCTCTACCTCCGAGAACTGCGGTTTCCGGTTTTGAGCTGCCGATCTCAGAGGCCTAAGAATCTTGTCGTATAGCTGCAGTTGTTAACCGATGGATGGCGCAACCAGCACAAAAAATACAGCGAATCCAGTACATCGCAGCGCCGCTAGCGCTCGAGAATTGAACGAATAGGAGGAGCCTTCGTCAACGTCTTTGTCCTGAACTCGCGGTGGTCTCGGCCGCTTTCGGCAGCCTCGAGTTTTCTGGTTTTCGGCGCGCTTACGACCTTTGTTGTGCGGATCGCTTGAAAAGTTAGGTCTCGGTGGTGTGCTTCGCCGTGCTGACGTGCGGTTTCAGAATGGCGTGCGCCCGCGGTAAATACTACTGTGCCAAAACACTGAAGGATAAATGCGACATCTTACGGGAAGTGGACGCCGGAGTCTTGTCGAAACAAGAAATCGCCAAGAAGCATGGGATACCGAAGAGCACGCTGTCCACTTATATAAAAAATAAGAGGGCGATTGAAGACGCCTTAGAGGCAGAAGTTGCCAGGGAAAGGAAGAGGATGCGGCTGGCAAAGTACCCCGACCTCGAAAAAGCGCTTCTCCTCTAGATTAAGGAGATGCGTGCTCAGGACATACCGCTGAGTGGCCCCGTCATATTGGCGAAGGCAGCGGACTTCGCCCTGCGGCTGGGCTACGACGACTTCGCAGCTTCAGATGGGTGGCTGCACCCCTTCCGTGAAAGGTACGACCTTGTGTTTCGTGCGGTGTCAGGGGAGATGAAGGCTGTTAACTTGGAAACATGTGAAAGTTGGCGCTCCGAGGTCCTACAAGGCTACCTACGGAAGTACTCTCCGCAGGACATTTTTAATGCTGATGAGACAGGCTTATTTTTCAAGTTACTGCCCGCCAAAACGATCACGTACAAAGATGACAAGTGTACGGGGGGTAAACGAAGCAAAGAGCGAGTAACGGTGATGGTTGCGGCAAATATGACCGGAAGTGAAAAGCTACCACTGTTCGTGGTAGGAAAGTCGAGCAATCCTCGCTGCTTCAAGAACATCAGGTCCCTCCCAACAGACTACGCGGCAAACAGGAAGGCTTGGATGACTGGAGAGTTGTTTAAGCAGTGGCTCATGAAGGTAGACAAGAAGTTAGAGCGCTGTGGCCGCAAAATCCTTCTTCTTGTCGATAACTGCTCTGCGCACAAGATTGAAGTTCAAACGAATGCCGTTGAGTTGGCCTTTCTTCCAGCCAACACAACGGCAGTGCTGCAGCCCATGGACCAGGGCATTATAAAAAATTTGAAGACATTTTATCGGCGCCACATACTAGAAAGAGTTATTCTATGCCAGAATTACGAAGTGACGCTCTTGAGTGCACTGCATATGCTTGTGCCTGCTTGGGAACAAGTGACAGGGGCTACAATAGCCAATTGCTATCGCCACTGTGGCTTCACCACGCAAGGCGAGCACGTGGACGAGCCACCTGCGCATGGAGACTGCGTCACTAGCGTCACCGCTCCCATGTCGGACGTTCTGAAAGACGTTTCCTTTGCCGACTACGTAGACGTGGATGCGAGCGCAGTTGTCTGTGGTGTGACCACAGACGAGGACATCATTTCCCAAGTTAAAAACATAGAGCCTGTCGCTGCCAGTGACGACGACGAGGAAGACGACGAGGCACCGGTGCGGCCCTCCGCTGCGGAAGTCATGGCCGGACTTAATGCCGCCCGCCTGTTCTTCAGTTTTGAAGAAAGCGAAGAGGAAGCCTTCCGCAACATTCGCTCTTTAGAGCAGAAAGTGCTTGCTGTTGCCTTCAAAGAAAAAAAGCAGACCACAATTACGGATTTTTTCAAACATTAAATTGAACTGGCGCCATGCCCTGCTGCTTCCTGGTCGCGGTGTCCTGTTTTTCTTCATTGCTTTCGTTAGTTCGAACTTCGTTTAATTCGAACTGAGATGGCGTCCCCTTGCGGTTCGAATTAACGAGCTTTTACTGTACAGTGAAACCTCGTTAAACCGTAGTCGGCCGGAGCTCGGAAAAAGTACGTACTAAACGGTAGTGCTGTTTAACCGAAATAGCATGAGATCGCCCACTTACCTGTCGAAAACGGAACTCAGAGAGAGTGCGATGAAAGGGGAAAAAACATGCAGTATTTATTCACTTCGCGCGACATAAGTTATTTTCGTTTGATGCCGCGGCGGCCTAGCACGACGACAGCAGCCTCAAACTGCGTGCCAGCTGCAGGCAAACTGCGTGCCAGCCTCAAGCTGCGTGCCAGCTTCTCAGGCAGCCCCCCTCTCGGCAAACACTCGCACGGCAGATTCCTCGTTGGCGTTGCGTATTCTCCGTGCACGCGCGCACTAGTGCTGCGTAAGTCCCGGGGCGCCTTTTTCATTGCCGGGTGCCGGAGTTCGGAAAACTTTTCGTTTGGTATAGTTACGTTATCGCGCCCCTGTTCTCGTTAGGACGATTGCACTCACGAGGCTGACGTAACGCGCAGCTTCTGCCACTGTCAGGCCTGAATCGCCCGTGCTGTCGCTTTCCGTGTCGTCCTCATCACTGTCGCTAGTCGACACTTCGGCAACAACAGAGGCAACGATGGCGAAAAGTCGAACCTCGTAGCCGACATCTCTTCGCGGTCGCAGCAGCGCTGCCGAGCAACTTCGCATTCCAAATGCCACAAACTGTAGTCAACAGCAGATCCATGTCGCGGGCCAGCACCGACTTCTTCGTGTCTCGTTCGATAGCACGGACGATGTCTAATTTTTCTTCTATGCTGAGCACCCGGCGTCTTTTTTATCCGAGCTTCGGCATGACGCGAGTCCTCGCTTGCACGACGCCATAACGCTTTCTCGCTCTCTGGCACGGGCGTCGAAATGATGTTGATGTTGATGCGGCTTCACATGCAAACGCACAGGGCGCTTGGAGGCCGTTGTACCGATCTCTGAGGCTTGTTGTTCTGCCGGACCGCCCGGTGGAGACGACGCACCACCGTGTTTGCGCGACGAAAATTGGAAACGCTACGTTTTAACCGATGCGTACGCAATAAGCTGGTACGGTTTATGCGGATACAAAATACATTATGTTCAATGGCCGCTGAGTCGGGGAATTGACTTTACTACTTTTAAACCGAAACTACTGTTTAAGCGGGTACGGTTTAACGAGGTTTTACTGTATTCCAAACTCCGGCACCCGGGCTGGCTGAAAAGCTGGCACGCAGCTTCAGTAAGTTTGAGGCCGCTGTCGTCGCATAGAGCGCTTGGAGGCTTGTTGTTTTGCCAGGCTGCCCGTTGAAGACGACGCAACGCCGTGTTTGCACGACGAAAAGTTGAAACGCTACATTTTAACAGATGCGTACGCAATAAGCTGGTATGGTTTGTTCGGATACAAAACACATTATGTTCAATGGCCGCTGAGTCGGGGATTTGACTTTACTACTTTTAATATGGAACTACTGTTTAAGCGGGTACGGTTTAAAGAGGTTTAACTGTACTACTGTTTAGTATGTACATTTTCCGAGCTCTGACCAACTACGGTTTAACGAGTTTTCACTGTATAACGAAATTTCAGTTCCGTCGCAAACGAATGCTGAGGCAATATGTCACGGACGCAGATGGTCAAATGATTGAATTACAAGCACCTGCTTGCAAACACACCCAAGAGTGACCACCGAAGTGGAGCCGCATCGTGTTCTGTATAAAGTCCAAGCGTGATAAGATCCTATCGCGCCTCGCACACTGTGTGCTTTAGGTGCAAGTTAAATTATACGAGGGTGAGACAAGAAAGCATAGCCTTCCCGCCCAAGCAAAGGGAAAGATGTGGAGGGGAGCGAGCTCGCGGTGACACGATTAAGCGCATGTGAAAAGGGGGAGGGGCTAAATTTGTGCCCGTCTCTAATTCTGGCGTGCCTTTCGACCTTAGCTGTACATGGTTGTACATGGTTGTACGTGCGGCTGAGTACATATATGCAGCTGCATCTGCGTGCCCTGCTTCAGAGGCAGTCTGCCGCGTGCGCAAAGAGTGGGCACATTTAGTACTGGTGACTTCGTAATCTTGAGTTTCGGAGACTCGCAGGCAGACGAAGCATTCGTTCCCCACTGCCTGCGCTTTTCATGATAGCGTCGTCCCAGTGCGCGCAACGCTATCAACCGCCGAGGCGGCGTGCATGCAAAAGCGTGGCTGGCATTGCTTAATTCAAACTGCCTATGTGAAGATATTGTCTATGTGGCATGAAACCGTATCATTCGTCGCTGACTCCCAAATTCATCGAAATTAACCGTTTTCTCATTCAAGTTCTTGTTTCGATTGTCTGATAATTCGGAAAACTCTGCGGCCCCTTTCCTTGTAAGAAATATCTATTGGCAGCTGTGCTTATATGCATAAAAGGTCGAATTTCAATCCAAAAAAATTTTGATATAACAAAGCAAATTTAAGATTTTAACTTCATTATATCGAGGTTTAACTGTATTAATATAGGAAAGGTTCGGTATCTAGCTGAGGCAATGTAATCCCATCCCTCGAAGCTTTTGGATGCCCCAGCAACCAGTCGTCAAAGCCCCTGCCACTCACAGGGTCCTGAAGATACTTGAGAATGCCATCCACCAACTGTGGCAACATGCCTTCCATCTGTTTGTGGCAGCCCTCGCCAGCTGCCGACACTGCCATCAAAGCTGCATGCCGTTGCCGCCAGTCCTCTGCATCAGAACCAACCACTCACACTGAGTGCTCAACCACAATCAACAGAGAGATTTCACAACATATGAGATCACTGATTACAAAAGAGCCTGAGCAGTCTCCAAATGATTGATATTACTGCTCCTTTTTATGTAGAGAAAATCATGAATACAAACTAAATACTGCATCCATTATGTTGCTACTCCCTGAAGTGCAAGTACCTACTGAGTCAGCACTCTCTCATCAACTCTACACAGCACAGCAAAAGGTACGAGTTCTATAATCTAACTAGGAATTCCTGACGTTCCACAGAATTGATGAGATGGGAATACAGATTCATTCAATCGGCCAATGATTCCACACATCAATCTCTCATGCATTGCATAAGAAATTTCTTGCACTGCATATGGAGGCCGATCCCACGTACAGCTGCTGATTTAACTGTTGAGAACTGAAGAGGACTGCAAAAGTACCCAAATGCTGAACAGTCCAGAAAAAAGAAATTTAAGGGGCAGAAAACATTTTTCTGCCTTTTCACTCTACCAGCAGCAGAAAAGCCCATTAAAGCTCTTGTTGCTCAGTCTTGCAATCGAGTGCAGCGACACCAATTTCAATTATTTGTCACTCATGCATCTTGAGTTGTGCAATACTATACAGGAACAAAGCTTGTGGTTTTGCTAGAGTGTACTAGACAGTGGTCGAGTGAGCCGCACGGCACTCTCCCACTGAGGTGCTGAGTGTTGAAAAATTGTGCGAGGGCGCTGCGAGCGATCTGGATTGAGGAGGAGACGTGCTTCACGGCATATTCACCATAATTTCACTGCGGGCACTGAGGCCGATTAAATATGTACGCTCTTATAATGGCGCTGTATTTCAACTGCAAACTTTATATACAGACACCTTTCTGCTATGCGTACATATTTGTGACATGGATTATACAACATGACGTCTTCAATTTTGCTGTTGTCAAGTACAGTCGAACCCGGCTATATCGAACTCGCAAAAAAACGCCTATCAGTTCGATATAGAGCATAATTCGATATAAGCCTGCTAAATAATTGGATGTCATAAAAGCACATACCATTTATAAAATCACTTTACTGATGGAATTAGCTTAGTTTCGCATTAAATAGTCCTGCATTTTCTTCTGCTTGGGCAATTTCGCTGCCTGATGCACGCACTTCTCCACATTGTCTAAGAAGTCGGAGCAGCTGAGGCCGCAACCTTCCGCATTCGCGCAAAAGCACCCGACTAGTGCGAGCGCACCAATCACTTCGGAGGACGTGGGCAAAGGACCGTCGTTGCTTTCCTCATTGTGCCCAATTTCACTTGTGCTCAGTACGATGTCGGCAATGTAGTCTTCGTTTACGGGCTCTCCTGTGGTCGCGACACCATCATTTGCACTCACAAACTCGTCCACTGTTGATTCGTCAACAGCTTCCGGAAATTCTGACAGCTCGCTCCAAACTTCGGCAACACCAGCAACGACTTCGTTGCATTCATCAGTCATCACCGAGCACGCGGAAGCCGGCACGGCTGAAGCAATTTCGAATGAATCACTCGTACACGGCCATGCGTACGCGTCGGGCGCCGGGTCGCGAGTTTGGCCGCTTTAGCCCTAATCTCCCCTTATTCTTCAAGATCGTGCTGAGAGTGCTCCTCGGAATCTTGCACGCTGCAGGGACATCCGACTTGTCACTGCGTTCGACCCGATTTATTATTTCGAGCTTCACGATGAAAGGCGAATCCTGCCACTCCATCACGGCAACAATGCGGGAGAAGGCCCACAAGACGCACACACAATGAACCAGAAAAGCAGTGAGACAACTCGCACTTCCGCCATCTTGCACAACGAGGGCACAAGAGCCTCTGATTGGCTGTTTGAGCAAGCGCTGCGGGTGGGCCAAGTTCATTTTTGCAGGGGGATGTCGACGGCTCGTCCGAGGCAGCGTGCTCTTGGTAGGGAGAGCGGTTGGATGGAGCCACGCTGTGGGGTATCCCCGCCACCGCGAGGGAAAGCCAACTTCTGGGGGCACTTTTCCACCGATTGACGTTCGATATATCGGGAGTTGCTGCTATTTTTGTTCAATGTAAGCGTAATTTTTGCTATATTTACTCACTGTAACTATACCGTGTCCAGAAATTGTTCCATATATAGAATAATTCGACGCAAACGAGCTCAATATAGTCGGGTTCGACTGTATATCCGTGTTCAATATATCGAGGTTTGACTGTAGAATGAAAGCCAACACTGTGGCCACAATGCACACGCAAGCACCGAGCGACATTAAAAATAATAATAATAACAACATAATGAAGACAAAGACAGGCATCCGTTTCTAAGGCATAATACATGTCGTATGCAATTATAAACACCATTTCAACGGTCTGAACACATCTACCAGAGCGTGAAGTAGTACGAATGACCCTTCCGAAAAGGATCGGCAGCAGTTTCCAATGGCTCAACCTTGTCGAGACCCAATCCAGTTCGATCGAATATTTCACACGCATTTTCCATGACTTAATTTTTTTATTTAGTTGCAACAGAGCAGGAATTGTATAGTTTTTGTTTCCAAACCACCAACCACCTACACAACTGGTCACTATCACTAAATCTTCGATGTGGCTGTCGCCGCGTGATTCAAGAAGTCCTTGGAGTACTGCCGCTACACCATTTTTTTCCCCCAACGTTGCCGTTGTCGGAACCAAAAGCTATGCAATTGGATAACGGTATGTTCAACAAAGTGAGGGTATCTATAATCAATCTGGCAATGTTGTACCCAGTTGAATGGCCCTCCAGCGTGCTCAGTGCAAGCAGTTTGCTCTCGATTAAGCCCGATTCTTTTACGAAATAGGTGACCATGATCGGGTACAGCTGTGCTTGGCTATCGTTACTGCCATCTATGGCAACCACAAACACTCCTTTTTTTTCAGGGCGCTCACCGTGCTTTCCTGTGCGTGGCGAGCCATCTCACCGACAACTGCTGTAGTCTTAGTCCTAGAACATGCGTAGCGCTTCGCAACATCCGACTTCGGGAACATTTCCCGCAGCTGAGGTCCCACGTGTTCAGAGGCGCTCAGCGGGATGTTGCGCTCCAGCAAGAAATTCGTGAACAGGCATTCCGCACAGATGACATCACTGTCGTCTTGGCTCCCAAAAAATTGTTGGAGACATTGCTGGTTCTCTTGGCACTGAAGGCTACTGGCGTGCTTCTTCGACGAAACGTGCGTAGCCAAGTTGGTTCTACCGCCATGCGAGATGCTGATGTCGCAATTGCAAACAGTGCAAAATGCATGATGCTCGCCTTTCCGCGTTGCCACAATACAGCAAAACTCTGTGGTATACTGCCTTGAAAAGACTTGAAGGTATTTCTTGCACTCTTTACTTAATGCCATTGCCGACAACTACGTAAAGGACGCACTACACCATGCACTGGAGCGCCGGAGCCAACAAAGAACTTAAGAAAACTTTCGATGAGCGTGTGGAGGCGGCCTAGTGCTGCCTACAGAAAAAACTGGCACAGGAAAGTGGAGAGAAACTACAGGGAGAATCAGACCCTAGCGCCACGCCTGCGATACCCTGGGCAGCTGCATAGACAATTTCCTTATTCGTAGATGAAAACGACCGCAGCGCTACGTTCACATAAATAGCAAAGCAGAAGTGATACTAGGAGCTTCAATTCTGCGCTTGACCGGCTACGCTTTTTAGACTTCACTGATCACGATGTCAATCGGTGTCACGTAGCTCCGGCGCTATGTGGCCAGACTAGGAGAAGGATTCGGCCGAACACGGGCCCGTTTTCGGGAGATTTCTGTTTCGATCGTACAAGTGTACAAAACCATCAAAATTCGGGAGTCTCCCGGACAATTCAGGAGACCTGGCAGGTATGCGACATGGCAAAATCAATTTTATATTCCCGATTTTGACAAAAATTGCTGCTAACTTCGTCCGGTGTAGCTGACAGTCTGTTGTAGCACAGCCCGTTAACCCTTTGAGGGTCGACTTCTTTTCGCCATATACGACCGCGCAGGGTCGATATTTTTTATTGCAGATTCCGACTCTTCTTAGGGACCTATTTCGAAAAAATATTACCGTAACTTTTTAAGGGTGACCGTTAAGTGAGAAAAAAATATCTTGCGTTGGCATATATGCACTCTTCATTCATGAATAATAACAATAAAAAAGGAAATAAGCTTATCAGAATTAAAAATCTGATGCATTTTTATGCACCTAGTTTAAGGCTTTGAAAATCCGCACACGAGAATATTTCGCAAGCCTCAAATGTTCCTGCTCTTACACTAATACGTATGTCCATAGCGTAATCGAACTACGTAGGTGGGCGTATTCAGGAAAACTGTTTGGTTGTAGGCCCATCAAAAAAAGCAACACATGTGACAAACTTCCACTAATCTTCATCTTATCGCCAACCAGTTAGGGCAATTGGTTATCACAAGTCTTTAAAAAAAAAAAAAGAAACGGAAACGCATGCACGGCGGCATCCTTCCTATGCGCACTCCTGTGAGCACTAAAGAGCGAGAAACAAGTGGTCGCCCTTTGAGCGATTAGGAATTTCGCAAGCGCAAAAAGCCGAAACCGCCCACGAAACAAAATCCGAACGGCCGCCTGCCCGCGCACATGCCAATGCGCGAGCGGTAGTATATAGACTCGCAGGAGCAAACTAGCGCTAAAACAAACCATGCAACGAAAACCAAGAGAGGGAGGCACGCAAAAAAAATTCCATGTATCCCCACATAGTGGCAGCACATGACAGAAAAGAAAAAGTTAGGAAATTGGCGCGCTTTTTAAGCGTACAGACGGCGCCGTAAATATATGGCATTGACCATTTTCGGACTTGTTCGCGGCGCCGTATATTTACGTCACTGACCATCAAAGGGTTAAAAGCGAACTTTGTTTCATTAATAAAATAGGTAGAGCAAACTAAGGTTGAAATATGGTCCGTTATATCCAAAAGTTTATTGTATGCAGGTCTGTTGTAACGACCGCAGATTGTATTGCGCCTTTAAGCACACAAGCAAATTTGCCAGTTGTTGCCGGAAACAAAGCCAATACTTGACACACTGCATCACTTTTGATATGCTGCTAGTGCAGCTGACAGTCAAGCGTGTGCATGCCATCTCAGTTTTAAGTATACCTGACTAGTGGAGTACTCAGCTATATTTAATCGTCGCTCGCAAAACTCAAATGCAACACTTGAAGGCTCTTGTACATCTTTTCTATGGTATACAGTACAACTCCGCTGTTACGTTCCTCACTGCTGCGTTTTCCCGGCTGCTACGTCGTTTTCATCCGATCCCGGCATAGCTTCTATAGGATCCAATGTATAAGGAACCCCGCTGTTACGTAGTAGCCGTGAAAACGTTCCCGCATGATACGTCGCAACTTAGCACCCCGAACCCGCCTGGGCTAAAGTAGGCAACGCGCTCCAACCACCATTTTGGCTTTTGACGAGTTTTGGCCGGGCTTGGCTATAGTACTGGCTGCAAGAAACCGCACGCCAGTTCGAGAGGCCGCCACTAAGTGGCCATTCGTGAAAAAAGCTCTCACTATCATCACTGTGATTACGGTCACCGTATGGTTTTTGGACGGGTCGACCCACGGAGGAAGGAAACTCGGGAGAGGCCCTGACGTCACTCTTTATGAAGCTAAAATGAAGCCGGAAGTTGCTGTTGCTCATGGCGTTGCTCCGCCTATTGGGCCAGCTCTCCTCTCTTGTTTACATTTCTCACGAAACCACGCCGCGCCGCGCGCAACCGGGCTGCTCGGACGCGCGCGCTCCGCAGCAATACTAAACAATCGTTAGCACGTTAGCATGATTACGCCAAAGAGGGCAAAATTTCCCGCGGATATTCCTTCGTCCATTGCCGTGGCGCGGTGACGACGTGGAGCACGAGCTACATGATGCCGGGGAGCTGCCAAATCCCAGCTTTGGAGAAGCCGTCGCGGCTCTGGACCTCCTCCGCAGGTACGTCACACCTCACAGCGACGCTGACAGCAATGCGGCCTTCCAGGCTATTGAGAAACGTGTGGTGATTTCTAGCGAGCGAAAGAGACAGCAAGCCACTATTCTAGACTTTTTTAAGTCCTTAGCGCACTCTGTGGAAATAAATTGTCTATAGTTGAAGCTGCACTTTTTTCATTCATTTTCGGAGCTTTCCTCACTGTTGCGTTTTCCCGGCTGTTACGTTTTTTTTTCCCGGTCCGGTGAAAAACGTATGAACGGGGTTCCACTGTATACAGTAAAACCTCATCAATTCGACCCTCGTTAATTCGGAAAATCATATAATTCGGACTCATCCTTTGGTCCCAGCAGGCATATGCATTATTTAACACAATGAAACTCTCATTAATTCAGACGTATTTGGCCGCACATCAGTTAATTCAGACTACTCTTGGAGCTCAGCAAGCAAAGAGCACCGTAAATGTGCGGCACAAATGAGCAAAAACAGCATTAGCGTACACAGAAACAAAGCAGCAGAGTTCACATCGTCATAGACATCAGTGAAAATCATACGTGAACGACAGCAACATCTGAACACTTCGTGCCTATTTCTGCCTTTTACGCCTTCATTCTTTCCATTTACCACCGCATATAGCACGTCATTGGCTATGTGCCTTCATGATTGCATAGTCGCCATCCATGATCGCGCCGATAGTGGCTGCAATTTCGTCCGCAGTGGTTGCGGCAGTAGTTTCACCTTGACTCTGTACGCGCGTCGGCTGCTTGCCTTCATAAATGCGTAATCGTCATCGAAGATTGTGTCGTTAGCGACCGCGGTTTCGTCTGCAGCGGTTGAGGCAAACAGTAGTTCATTTTGACTTGGTATGCACGTAGTTAGCGACTGCAGTTTCGTCCACTGCGGTTGAGGCAAATAGTAGTTTCGTTTTTACTCTGCAAAACTGTCAAGGATGTACAGCACCATCTACATCACAATGAGCAGCGACCTAGCAACACTGAAGTAAAAATCATTGGGATGTGAGCGCGGCAGTGAAAAGACGCGTGCCGCAGCCAAGTTGTGAAGGAAATCGCAAGGCTTTGCCGCTGCGAGAGCTAATCATTCACGAGATGACAAAAATTACAGCTTCCGTACTGCTTTTGTGCAAAGTAGAAAAAGGACTTGCTGATTCATTCAGTAAATGAAAGTGCGTTGACGTAGCAAGCATTTGTTCATGATACTAGTTTTCTTGATACCCTCGTTAATTAGGACATTCGGTTCGGCCCTGTGAAATACAAATTAACAAGATTTTACTGTAATAACCATAAGAGGCATCAGAATAGCATGTACTTTGGGTGTTTTGCACACATTACACATAAAAACTGAGGAACAGAAGAAATACTGGTATTATTTTCACAGAACTAAATGCACATTGTTTTGATAAGCCAGCCCTCATGTCAGTCAATGAGAACACAATTGCAAAAGAACATCAATACAGACAAACTGCACTCACGTATGAATCTAGAGCTAGGTTAGTTTTTCTGCTAACAGTTTGAAAAATTCCTACCAGGCTGAGCAGCACTTCTCACTGAGCGGTGAAAGAAAGGTATCCCTAATGTTGGAGGCTCATGAGACGCAATGCCCACCAGAAAGGACACACGCCACTCTGGCCCCCATTGCATTTGCTCTGGCAGAGGTCATCCAGCTAGGGTCAAGCACAGGCTTGCCCCATCGTCATTTGGCACCCCCTGCCCATACATTGCTGTCCCACTGCTTAGCCTCACCAGAGCTGAGCATCTGGGTGACGCACTGCATGACCAGTGGCAGCACCGTCTTGCCCCCTAGGCTGCAGGCGAGACGATCCAGAGACGACTCCCCAACCACAGGATCACTGCATAGGACAAAATAATGAGATTATCAAGTACACTCCCAACTGAATATTTTCGGCAACATAGATTCACGTGGGGGGAAGCCCGGAGGCCCATCGCCCAGCCTGCTGACATCCTAGCCGCTCTTACAGCCTACTCCAACCACAGGATCCTAAGACTGGACCGTGTAGTAGCCACAGAACAAAGTTTTCAGTGAAAGTCAATAGTTGCACCATTTTACTTTATGTCTGCAGAGACCCTAAAATGATGCAATGTCTCCGTGCTCCAATTTGCTTTCGCATATTAAACCATAGTGATTTCAAATGCAACACTAAAGTCAGGCTGAGACCTCCTAATTTTACATCTTGAAACTGTGCATATTGCGAAGTATGCACATTCGCAAAAGCAATGATAAAAAAATGGCAATGGACTTCCACTTTCTTTTTTGTCCCATAGTGGCCAGATGACAACTGAAATTGTGCAAAAGACTTAATAAGACAAGAAGGAACTTTTCCAATAAGATTAAACAGATGCTGTCAAGAGCCATGCCATGGAGGGGAGTGTGTGTGGGAACTATGGTGGCGTCACTGCACCTGCCATTTTTACGAGTCCCCCACTTTCCGGCTCTGCTCACCGTACGACTGAATTTTTTGGGTTTTCAGAAGTGTAATTTGCCCACCAAGCTGAAATTAATATTCTATTGTAGTTTCCATTTAAACCTAGGTACCACATTTCTGCTTGTATAACCCACCACCACATATAATCTACACCCCCAATTACAAACAGCCCAAACAGAAAAAAAAAATTATGGCAAACGATTCACGGACATAACTGCATACACCACTGCTCAAATCTTTGCAAGAACAGTCTCCATTGATGGATGCATGACTTGTCTACGCCACATCTTCGGTCGGCAGCTCTGTTCCCCCATTCTTCGGCAATGCTGACAAAGCTGGATTCACATGCCAGACATTATCGCAGAAGAATCAGTGAGATAATATTCAACATGAATTGGATCACTTCGCAGGCGACGACAGTGGATGACAGCGTAGACGGAGAAGCCCTTGCATCGGCAACAGCAACAGAGCAAATGGGACAGAGCTGACAATCCCAACAGTGATTTGCCTCACCGTTGTGCTTCATGCAGACTAAGGGAGCGCCGCGGCAACGAATTACGTGAGAGTTTGCTGGCGCCACTTGCGCTATTTGCTAACTACTAAATGCAAAATACCGGTAAAGAAGAGGAAAATGGGCGACCGCAAAAAAGGGGAGGAAGGAGCTTAAGGGGGTACCCTGCGCCTGAAAACTTTTTTTCTTTAATTCTTTGTCGATTTTGATGAAACTTGCCGAGCTTATGTATCTCAATGTGCTAGTTTTAAATATACATCCAGTTTTCTTGCAAATTAAGTAACTTTTCAGAAATTGAAGAAATCCAGCTTTATTGCATAATTTGCTTGGAGGTGAGCTATCTACCAAAATCTACATGGCATAATAAATATCGACACACAAAAATGATGTGGAACTAACCAAGAGTGCAAATAAGCAAGTATGGTGTTCTAACTCAATTTTATATCAAATAAGAACATTGCGAACTTTAGGGAGAGAAACCCATCTAACTGCTAAAAGAAAACCATTTTTTAAAAATTTCCTAATAAGTGCAACAACATTATTTTGTATATCTACGCTCTACGGAGCTTTGTCTTTCTGGAAAAAAAAATTACAGTGATAGCACAAGTAGAAGCTGAGATAATGCACCTCCAATACGGCATCATCAATAAAAGTGTGGTTTTGAGAAAATAACAAAAGACATTTCACAAAAAAAAAGAGGTGAGGCGTGCAGACAGGACACAAGAGTAGAGAAGTGGACAACACGAATGTCGACTATCAACTGAAGGGAGCACTGAGGAGAAAAAAGAAAGAAGACACAAAACTCATCTGCGCAAGCTCAGGAATGGTATCACCACGTGTCAGTCGGGTACATGTGCCGGTCTATGTGAGAGATAATTGTTAAGGCACTTAAGGGGGAACACGGCCCTTGAAAACCGAAAAATCGCAAAGAAAGTCTATTTTTGAAAAACCATATTTTTGGGTTGTATGCCTAATAAACTACCTGTTCCGTAATTATCAGCACCTAATTCAACCGTAAAGTACCAAAAATAACGCTACTTTTGAGGCCACCGTGGCCCAAAAAACACGCGCAAATGCCGAAATGAAGTCAAACTTCGCTCGCGCGCCATTCCCGGCCCATGCGGACTGCCCGCGCCATCTTGGTGTCGTTTTGACCGTGGATTCTTTGTCTCTATTTTGCCACCTTGCAAAATGGCATCGTCGGCGCGGTTGAGGCGCTATTGGCGTTTTCCCGCGATGTGATGCGGAGCGCTGATTGGCCGGAGCAGCGCATTCAAATCTCGCGGCCTCAAGCGCGCCTGCCATTGGCAGCTGTGCGGGCGGCGGCGGCTGCTCCCTTTGATGCCGCGCTCGCGTCGTTGTTGCCCCTTGCTCCGTCCACCTCAACATGAGCTTGCGCGCTGCTCATCGCCTTGCGCTATCTTTTAGATTGTTTGCTCAGCTTTGCTTTTTTTCTTTCCTCTAGTTCTTCGCTGCACGCAATGCCAGCAAAGCCCAAGACAGTGCAGATGGTCGGTGCACGGGAGCGCGATATGCGTCTTGTACGAGCATCGAACTTCCGATTTCCCGCAGCGAGTGCCGACTGCATAGACGCTTTTCAGCGGCGGAACTGTGCTTTCGGCTGTCGCCAGTCGAAAATCCGACACACTGAGTGTGCCTGGAGCCGCAAGAGCTAATTAGAAGCTCCGCAGGAGCTTTCTAATAAAAAAACACATGTGTTCAACTTTAAGGCCTGTTTTCTCGGAATGGATTTTTTCGCTAGTAGTGGTGCTGGGGAAGCCGATATCTCAAGAACCGCTCTTCAGATTTGTATGCCGTTTTTCTTTTATTCTGTTCCTGAATGACTTTGCCAGGGGGTAACAGGCTTCTTTTTTTGAAAGCTGGTGCAGTTAATTTATAATAAGCAATTAATTTTTGATGAATGTGGTCATTAATGGCTACATCAAATTCAAAGTTGCCTTAAAATTTTTTGGAGGGGAAATTAAAGAAAAGGGCTCTTTAGCCCCCTGGGATATCTATCAAGGGATCATCACAGTGAATTTCAGCTTCCTACGATGTCCTGGCATTTCTCCAGGCTCTTCCTCAGGCATATACATGAATCACCTAGTTAGACCTCAATAACTCTGGAACTAATAAACATATGTTCATGAAACTTTGCAGTTCCTCATAGTTCGGTGGTGTGAACGTACCCTGAAAGTTTCATTTGGATATCTTAAAAAATAAGAAAGTTCGGTCTCCAAGGTAGCCTCCCCCCTTAATCTCTTCCTTATATAAAGTAATCGAAGGCAGACTCACGCACGCACTTCCACCATTATATATATGCCATGCCTCTACCATAAGACACGTATCTTCATTCTTATGCCTGTATAACATCGCGCATTCATCCAACTCTGGCGTGCAGTTACAATCTTGGCAAAGTAGGGAAAGATCAGAAGGCGATCCACCGGTTAACGACCTTTTATGCTCCATTAGCCTCTGATTGATGCATCGTCCCGTTTGCCCTATGTAGAACTGTAGCAAGTATGTGACGCCCCCTCGGACATAATCTTGGTTCGCCCGCCAAGCTCGGCGGCCTGCTATAGCTCGGCAGGCAACACTGGTCACCGCACCACAATAAACACCGACGAGCACGGCAGCTCGCCCGTCAGTAATCATTCAGCACCACCACGCTGCGAACCGTCCGTCTATCGGAGGGTGCCAGAAGCCCTCCCTTGTTCACGACCCGGGGTGGATCGTGGATCGGGGTGGCCACATCTAAGGGGAATTTTATAAACCACACCCATACGACAGTCAGTAAAACTGTTGTTCTTATTGTGCTTCACTAGACAAATAGCTGTTCTTTTTTTGCCATTTACCTGCTCCTTTTTCCTCTGTACGGCAGCGCATATCTAACCTAGCTTATTGGGAGCAGTGAAAGCAACAATAACGTTATATCTACTTGCAACTTTTTTAAGCCTGTGCGACACTGAATGAATGTACGGAATAGCGACTACTCTTTCTTTGCTACTACTGCTTTCTGTAATCACGTCCGTCCCCCTCGAAACCGACTTCTTTAGGCGCTCAGCCTCAGTGGCTATTCCGTACATTCATCCAGTGTCGCACAGGCTTAAAAAAAGTTGCAAGGAGATAAAACATTAATGTTGCTTTCACTGCAACAAGCCGGCGGAGCAAGCCGAAAGCGCCGAAAGCAATTTTTTTTCTTCTCGTGAGTACATTACGTGCATTGAAACAGCTTCTTCCATATCAGCAATGAATAATATCGTTAATATCGGCAAGTTTGAGGCAATAACGTAGCCATATCCACTTTGAGGGGACAGAAACAGATGGGCGCGCTTAGCTGCCAGTGACATAGAAACACATGGCCGGCATGCTGCGGAAACTGCGGCATCTGTCTTCACTACTATCCTAATGGCATCTGTCTTCACTACTATCCTAATACGGCACGTTTCCGCTAAGGGTGGGTGATTATCTTAGCTGTGTTACAAGCGTTGGCGTATGAATAGGGTACACTTTTAATGTATAAGTGTAAACATGGCTACTATCGTTGCCGCTCGCAATTTGTTGCGTGCCCATGAGTGCAGATGAGAAGAATCGAAAGGCGCCTTTTTTGTTGTTGACCACAACCATTATAAAGCCTACACATAATAAAGGCAAGTTTGGTTGCAGCTTATTTTAGTCATGGAAGTGTGGAAAGTGATGAAAGTAATGAAATGAGGCATCTATTTAAGAATGTTTGGTGCGTGCAGACCGCTTGGTTTGTCTTGAAGAGTCGTTCGCATAGCATTTGACAGATGGTAAGCGCGATCAATATTAGCTAGACTTGGCACACGACATATCGCTGCAGCAAGCTCGGGGTGCGATCATTACACAGGAAATTTTAAAAAAATCGCATTCTGATGACAAAATTTAGGGGTGCAATCATGACGCAAGTGCGATCATTATGTGAGTAAATACGGTACAGTCGACTCCCGATAGTTCGAAGCCGCTTAGGTGGAATTTTCAGTTAAATAGAAGTGAAGTGCTGGTCCCGTCAGTTTTGCATGTACAGTCGCCGACTGATTTTCCTGACTCCAAAAATTCGGACATGCTCGATTATTCGGTCTGCTTCGCGGCACCGCCATTCTCCCCATAGACCATTATGTATAACAACTGCCGAAAGTTCGGACACCTTGCAACCTCTCGTCTGATTTTTCGGACACTCCTTGAGCCAACTTGATCGAGAGCACCATGCACCATGCACCGACTCTGACCGGTGCATGGCTCGACTTGCTGAACGCCATTTTTGTTTTGAACAGAGCCTCCTTGCTGCCCCATGAAGTGGCGCTACTGCAAATCCCCGCTCATCATCATCGTTTCTGCCTGGTTCAATAGAGTGGTTCTACAACAGTTCCGGTTTCAGCTAAGTAAGCCATGTCAAGACAATCCAGCAGCTGATTTGTTTGTTCGCACACAACGCTGCGAGTAGGCCACGTTTTTCGTTTGTGCGGCTAGTGTCGGCATGGTGGTGTTTGCTTTGTGTGCTGTGTCGAGGTTCCGGTAATCCAACGCTGCATACGGAAACATCGCGTCAAGTGTCTAATGGCGCCGACAGTGCCCGCGCAGACTGCGCTGGGGAATGCCGGCAAGCGGTTGCCGGGAGGCCTAAGATTTGTCGCCTTCCGATGTGCTCCCTACTGACGCGGAAAATGTTCTGCCGAGACCTGCACAGTGGTTGCATTGCGATTCCGGACACCGTCTCATTTGACAGTTTCACAGGTGCTCACACCGCTGTACTGACAGTCGGAAGATGACGCACCATGTGCTACGCTGCCGTCGCATGCGGAGCGTGTACAAGCAGTGACTGTGCTTTCAGCAGCCTATAGTGACCGTACGGCCCTCTCCCGAGATTCAGCCTTATCTGATTGCGCGTAAACGGAACAGCGTGCAACGGCGCATTCACAATTTATTCAAGCCTACTGCCGAGCCCAAATAAGTGCGTGGAAATAAAGGATTTTATTTTTTTTTCCTTAATCTGCTTTTTCGGACACCTGTTTATTCGGACATTTTCGCAGTCCCCGTGAGGTCCGAGAATAAACAGTCGGCAACTGTAATCCTATGGAAGAAATCGCAATCGGAGAATGCGAAAAGCAATCGGAGAATGCAATCTGCGGTACAAGTTTTTTTATTCTCCCTTCGCGTACGTACCGAATTCGACGATCCACGTCTCCGCGCATTGCACTTGTCGTGCAAGACGCCATTTTCCAAAACAAACCGGCGAAATAGCTCCGTTGACAGCTCTCCACGCAATTTCGACGGAAAATCGCAGCGATCGGTGCGACGGTGCGACTGTGCGACCAACCGGTTGGTCGGAGCAGAAAATCTGGGGGTCGGCACTGCGACTGCGATTTTCATCGCAAACGACGGACATCGCACTTCCGGTGCGACGAAAATCGCATCATGTGAAACAGGCTTGTGGGTGACAGTACCGATGCACTTCGCCCGCCTGATGGGACTACGTTTACGATTGTGGATTTGAGTGCCGTGAACACTTTATTAACATTTGCGAACTGCAACATCTGCAGTGGTGCCTTATAAATCGTCCGAGACGAGCGGGAATACGGACTCGCTGTGAAGCTGCGTTTTATGTGCGCAAATTGTGGAGAGATTGCGTCGGTGTGGAGCTCGCCGCGCGTTCACAGTGCTGAACGAATGAAACCCTTTGCTGTGAACGTTTTGGCTACGCGTGCCATGCAGGCAACGGAGAACCGACAGACCGCGTTCAATGACGTTTGTCTCGTTGATGGGCATCAGCCGTTGGGCTCTTCACACGAAAACATGCCAGAGCTACGTGAAGACGAAGTTGACGCCAGCGGCCGATCGCGCGGCGCGTAATCTGACGAGCGACTGCGCGTAATCTGACGAGCGACTGCGCGCGGTCGGTTCGCGAACTTTACGCCGAACTGAACGTGGGTCATACTGGGAACATCGTTGTGTGCAAGGGCAAGGGCCTCAAAGGACATAATGAAAGAACTATGTCTAAATCCGAGCGAGCAAAGTCACACCCTCATGGCCGAGAAAGATAGGCGTCAAATGACAGCATCAGCCAAGAAATGCAAAGCATCAGAAAATTTGCGCCAGTCCCTCAAAAAGCGGCACACCGGGGCTGGGAGTCAGCAGGACTACATGCCTGGTGCCTACTGAGCTGTTACAGCTGTAAATTTGTAAATAAAGTAGGGTTTTGCACGTTTTCTCACTTTTCTCAAAACATGTTTTTGGGTCACTTCACTAGACTGTCGAAGTGATAACTCATGATCTAGAACAGCTAGAGCACTAATTCTTTCTTTAGCAGAAAGCCTAATTTACATATTACAAAGTGCTGAGAGCAGAATTTCAAATGTGTGTGTATGTATATTTCCATTCTATGAATTTTCTTTTGGTGTGGTAGCCTTAGGTCAAGGAAAGAATTTTGATCACCTGCAGAATGGCTAATTAAAATGTCATTTGAAAACTTTTTGCAGCATTGCAGTTATTGCACATTAGAGTATCTAGCTATGCAATAATATTCACTTTCTGCTGAGCAGTTTTTTTTCCATTGTCTCCGGAAACAATAGAGTGGCAGCACCGTCAATCTCCTGAACTAATGAACCTACAAGAAAGATTATTGCATATTTGAAATCAGCACGAAAAACTAAGTAAGCTTGTATATTTTCATCAGATTTGGCCATAAGATGCAGGTAATAATCTCCACAACCCATGTCCCCCCTTAACGGGAGTCGACTGTAGTAGTGTTTGTGCCTGTTCAAAGTGTCTTCTGCACATCGAAAAGTATAGATTGCTCCGAAATTTACGACAATGAAGGCATAAAAAGCAAAATAAAGCCACAAGAACATCTGAACACACAAGTGCGAACATCAGACAAATCCATCCTCATCATTCCCGTGGTGGCTGAACAATTGCAACGCCAAAGTTCCCTCTAGTAATTATTGTAGGAAACTCTATGGTTACTGCTACTGCTGCAAGCCGACACACATGACATCATGGCAGTCAGCGCGCAGCCCCACGTGTGCTGGCGTGCAGCCAGCACGCCTTCACAATCCTTCAAAAATAGAGCCATCCATATAAAAATATGTGAAATAAACGCTGCATATCACAACAGTCTTATCCTCCGAGTCGAATTTCTATGCTTGCCTCATTTTTTCATATTTTGTTCAGTATCCCTTTATTGTGTGGCTCTTCACGGTAGCGCGATGCGCACTGCTGTGAAGCCACACTTCAAGGCAAAATTTGCGTGTAACCTGCAATCCCACTTTACTGTAAAATTTTTAAAAACTTTGATGCAGGCTATCATGCATAAATACAGTATGTACAATTTATGTCAAGTTCTAGCGCACCACTGCTGGAACTGCTACTGTCAATTTAGTGGTGCCGTCTGCATTGCTACACTCAGTCCCAAAACACTTCGGTAATTACGACAATGTCAGGTCAACCAGTACAATGCGATTGGAAATTGCATGTTCAGCAGGACAAAAAATTTTAACAGCTGTTTTTATTGTGAAATGAACATACTGCAGTAATAGCTTCACTAGTGTCACCAATTAAATTATGCATAAAGTGCTACAGCAGACTACCAACATAAAGATATCCTAAGACAAGACAAACTCCCCTTTAACATTACATGCCTTGAGACTAGGCCGTACCAATCAGCCAGCACTGAAAAATGCCACAGCACCTGTCGTGGTCCTCGTCAAGGACTTCGTCCTGGACGGCCCAGTCGGGTTCCTCCTCCAATTGGACCATCATGTGCAACAGCTGGGGAACAAGCACGGCCACATGCCTGCCAGCCAGTTTGCGGACCATGGCCGGTGCACTCTCCGCCAGCGTCACCATTGTCTCCAGGCATAGGTGCCGCCATGTGTCGGGCACCGAGGGCTCCCCAGTCACCTGCACTCGAAAAATGCAGGAGTAAGACCCCCATAACTGCCACCTATCTTTGAGGATCTACTGGCTCATGCCACACTCAATGCAACTTTTGGGTCTATACTCCAAGCAACATGAAATCCTCACAGAACCCCTCGTGAGGCCCCATTGCAAATATTGTTTATACACTAGAAGTTGTAAGGCGCCGATTGCTAGGAAGCGTTATACCAAAATAATTGTTCAAATTGGTTCATAATTAGAGGAGGTAGAAGAAATGAACTGCCCTGTTACATCGCTCGCTCGAGGCACAGCTCCCTCAAGAGGACAGGCACAAGGCCTTCTATTTGAAATTTCAACCGTTTTCACGTCACAGAGTTATCTCATACTTTGCGGGCACGATCGCCACTGCATGATCTACGTGCCGCACTTGCATGCAATGCCAGAAACTGGTGAGGGGCCCTTTAAAATTTTATTGTGCCCTCCAGGAAGAGATTAGCTCCCTCATATGGCGGAATGAACTACTGTATTTAGTCGCATAATGATCGCACTTTTTCGTAAAAATAGGGTAGACTGCTAACGTATCAGTGTAAACGTGGCCACTATCGTTGCCGCTCGCGATTTGTTGCGTGCCCGAAAGGCACCCTTTATGTTGTTGTTGTTGACCAAAACCATTATGAAGCCTACAAATAATAAAGCCGAGGCAAGTTTGGTTGTAGCATTGCCATTGTGGTGTCGTCTCCCTTCCGTCCTTGTTTTGCTGGCGCTAAATATGCTTGGTTGTAGCTTTTTTTTTTCATGGAAGTGCGGAAAGCGATGAAAAGAATGAAATGGGGCACCTGCTTAAGAATGTTGGCTGCGTGCAGACCGCTTGGCATACCTTCAAGAGTCGGTCGCATAGCATTTGGCAAATGGTAGGCGCGATCATCATTACCTAGACTTTGCACACGTCATATCACTGCAACAAGTTCAGGGTGCGATCATTACATGTGAAAGAAAAAAAATCTAATTTTGACGACAAAATTTAGGGGTGCGATCATTACGCGAGTGCGATCATTATGCGAGTAAATACGGTATGCAGCAGATCCTCTTGGTGGATAATAAGAAGTGTTAACTTTAATTCAATGCTACAGGAAAGAAAAACAAGGCATGTTTTGTGCTTGAAAAGGCTACGGCTCCATTTCAGTTTTTAGCAATCATAACTCTTACATGTTAAATAGAGCCACCAGCCACACAATGTTTCATTAACCAAACAAATAACCCAGGCTATAAAGAGACAGTAAGCAGGAAGTCAACTTGCGGGGAACTGCAATATGGCAAATAACACTGCAAGGGCATAGAGCAAATGCCATACTTTAGGAACGAACTACAAAAGGTTGATACTATAAAAGCCAAAGGCCAAAGCACATACTGGCATGGTTCTTGACCAAGTACAAGCCCAGAAACTTCCTTTGCGCTCCCACGAAAGTGATCTTGCAAAATTTTACAAAATCAATATTTGTCTTACTACACCATGCCCATGAGCTAATGAATGTCAAGCCTCTCATCCCTGTTTGCTTATAGTCAAATTCAGGCATTTGGCTGAAACCATCATGTTTTGGAATGCCACACCTCAACGCTGTACAGCCCGTGTGAGCACGGCACTTTAAGTTTCCAACTCACAGCTGTTATGCTTGTAGAGCTGTGATTACAATGAGTCAAAGAAAATGGCTTACCCTCAGGAACACTTGCATGAGGCTGTCCAAATGGGGCCGAAAGAAGCGTGGACAAGCCTCGGCCAGGTCGACGAAGCACTTCAGCACACTGTCGTCTTCCAAGCCCTCTATGCTTAGAGACACCACCTGCGCACAGTCGGCCAGTCATTTCAGTAAACACTAACCACAATGAATGGTTACATGTCATCAAGAGATGCCCTACATCACATTTAGTTTAAAGTTTTGATCACAAGTTGAAATTCTTAGGCTGCTCACAGGAAATGTCCTTCGAGTATGTTTCTAAAAAAAATACCGGTACAGCTAGGCTACTTGTGTTTGAAGTAACGACATTTTGCTTTGTATCCCTCCCTAAGCCATTAGGGAGCGATAACCTGGCTTACCCTAGAATTGGCACACACCTTGATTGCAGGAGTCTTTATAGACAGATGCAAGCGTGTGTCAGGGCTTAATTTGAGGGTGGGCTGCCTTTCTATACTTTCACTATGTACATAGTACACGACAATGACTGGGCTATAGGAACGTTGGATTCACGGTTACGAAAATACAGCCCAAACACAAGAAACAAAGAAGGAAATGCACTCATCTTTGCATTTTCTTCTTTGTCCCTTGTGTTTGTGCTGAATTTCAATAACCAAAGTCTATGACAGTTTTCGGCACCGTGTGGTTGCAGGGATTGCCAGGGTGTGTGAAACTTTCTGCAGCTGATTGCCTTCTGAAGCAAATGTCATACCTGCTTACGACGTTTACCAAAGATGACACCCCTAATGGGCATGGGATTTTGTATGAGCCTGTCAGCTCCCTGCAACTTACCAAGAAATAATGTCGGTTTATATCAGAGCTCTGGATCTGAAGGTCACATAAGGCTGCATACACAGCACTGCCGCTTCTAGCAGGTAAGGCTGGCGTACTCTACGGCAGGGAGTTGCACGAACTTGGACAACTTAGCTGGGACGAATTAATAGTTGGGGAGGGCCACACATTTGAGACATCTGCGATTGACGATCCACGGTAAAGTGCTTTACACACTATCCAAACCTGGTCTTTCATAGCCAACTCACCTGGAGCATTGCAGGCAGAGAGTCCACGAACAGTCGTTGAATGGCCACTTCCTTTTCATGTACAAGGAGAAAAGCAATGATGGCCTTGACAGCAGCAAATTGAACCTGCACAGAAAGAATGTCACCACTAAGAAGTGCTACTCACAAACGGCACAATGCTAAGGAGAAACAAGAGCAGCTTTTTCTTACAATACAGTTGATCCCAGATAAATAACCTGGGTATGCTAACTTATTGTCTATATCATCAAACAGTCGTACAAGTATCCTATGAAACCCCATGAAAAAATAAAGTGCTGTCCCACATGCATATCGAATTCCCATCACCGGCACATTCAAAATATCAGTGTGCCCCATCACTGCAAGTTTGCTTCTGTTAACCGAGCCACAATCACTTTTTACACCATCATAAATACTCAATGCCCATTAAGC
Organism: Dermacentor andersoni; assembly: GCF_023375885.2. Classification (NCBI taxonomy): domain Eukaryota; kingdom Metazoa; phylum Arthropoda; class Arachnida; order Ixodida; family Ixodidae; genus Dermacentor; species Dermacentor andersoni. The sequence goes on from NC_092815.1 coordinate 110,648,367, forward strand.
AGCACTGTTACGGTAGTTGCTCCAAACAAGACATTGCATATGAAGAGCTGTATGTTGGAGAAAAAATTAACAAAGTGCGTGTCACAATTTTGCTGTCTGCAAACATGGATGGCTTGCGCACACTGCAGCCATTCATTACCCACAAGAGCAGGTTGCAACGCTGCTTCAAGGTCGCGAAAGGGCTCCCCACTGCTCTTGCTATCGCCATTGCTCTTTATCAATATTGCCGATGTCCATACACTTATGACGAAAGTCCACAGGTGAAATAATTCCGCTTTAAATATTTTCACACTCTTCCAGAAATAACTGCTGCAAGTATGGAAAGTTCCAATGACAAGCTTTCCAAGCCCCCGCTGCAATAGTGGTCCTTTAATATTTCCTTTTTAAACAGACCTCTGCTGCTGTTGCCCAAGCAGAACACAACATGACAGAGCACACAGAATCTAAAGAGCACAGCTGCAGCAGAAATTACCATCACATTCAGGCTAGTGGCCTGCTCTGCATTTTCAGACAAAATGAAACAATCCTCCACACCCTCCTGATATTGATATGTGTAGCTAGAGAACCCGTACAGAAACAGAGCCACAAGATAGATCAGGTAAGTGAACCTTCCTTATAAGTTACCACTTACAATTATCTACTTCCAAACAAAGCAAGCTGAGTAAATTAACTATCTCTTTTAGTGCATCTACAATGAGTTGACTAGTGGGCAGCACAGAAACAAAAAATCCTGCCTGGCACAACGCAGCACTGGAGACTAACTCACACTGGCATTGCTGGAGTCGGCCAAACTTTGCACCAGCATCTGGTGGATCATTTCCAGGTAGCGACTCTGCTGGTTTCCAAATATTCCAGGAACAGATCTATCAAGAAAGAAGGCACAGGATCACTATGCATGTTGCATTAAAGCATGGGCTGAAACAGCCTTGTGCAGGGCCCTCATAAAAAAAGATAAAGCAGTGCGTGTTAATATGCAGGATTGAACCAGCTGCACAAGCATGACAAAGGTACCGCAAAGTGAAATTAGATTCACAATCAGTAACAGAACTCTTTGGCTAAACTGCTTACGTGAATATCTGCAGGGCTGATTCTCTGAGCACAGGGTTGGAGGAGCTGGCACATTGGAACAGGAACCTGAGAAACTCTGGCCAGTGGTTGTTGGCATCATCATCTGTAAACAAGAGCAGCCAAAAATGGCAGACTCTACAATCACTGTAAGGAAATGCAATCGAATCTCTGTAATTTGAACATATTTAATTCAAACTTCCAGTTTATTCGAACTGATGCTGTGGTCTCATCAAAGTTATGTGCATTCCAATGGGCAAAAAAAGCCCAGTAATTATAACGCGCAAGCATTTGCGACGGTTAATTCAAACATATTGCGCTTCGACAATGCTCACAGCAGTGCGCCAAATGACGTGGCGGCGCCCCCTGTCAGCATTATGCCGACCCCGCCACAGAGGAAAAGTTTAGGAGAGCCCTCAACGAGGCGCGAGAGGTTCTGTATAAAGTCCAAGGGCAATAACACCATCGCCGCGCGTCCTACGCAGTATGTGTGAGCAAAAGCATGAGAGGGGAGCCCATGTGAAAGAGACGGAGTGGGGAGGGAGCATGCCGTCTTCAGTCATGCGCAAGGCCCCCAACGTTGCGAGGGATGGGGGATAGGGGGGGTTCTACTCTGGCTGCAATTGCGCACGTGGCTACTGCGCGAGGTCACGAGGTTGTATCTTGAAAGCAATCTATGTTGGGGGCAGTCTAGATGCGTCAGAGGCTTGTAGCTTTGTGCATGCCGTGCGTTCTCAGTACAGCACGAATTACACTTCGCTCGCTGCTGTTGCCGCATTTCCTCACACCAGCGTTTTGGCAGCAAGTTTCAGCAGTCATCGAGTAGGATGTGTTCATGTTTGCCTGTGTGTGCGTGACACGATGCTTGTTAATTTAATTAGTATGACTATGTTTACAAGTTTATATGGCCAATAAAACTACTATTCTTGCTTCATATAGCTGTCCACTAATTTGCTATCACAATTGATGCTTCGCATTTCAAGCGAAACTGTGACTTTTTTTTACAATGACAAGTCTAAATAGAGATGTACCAATGAAAAGGTTGTCGGAGGAAGTGCGCCACATCCGATTCTGTACAACAAGACGGATCCTGAATACAAGGACGCAAAAGTGACACCCTGTACTTCATTTTTATCTTTTGCATGCGGCAACGCCACAACAGAAGGGACCACACCAACATGATTATGGTCAGTGGCAATGACTTCGTCATCTTCATAAGACAGGAGGAACAACGTAAACGCAGCGCCAATCTGTGAGCAGACGAGGGAAAAAGCATGCGAGCACGCAGAGGGAAGCAGTGGCGGAGGCCTAGTCTGGCCTCGGCAACTCTGCTGTGGCAGTGTTAGGTGGCAGAGGTAATTACCGTATTTACACGATTGTAAGTCGACCCCTTTTTTAAATTTGGAAGTCTGAAGTTGGGGGGTCGACTTACAATCGAAACCGAAACATGACCTAGCCAAAAAAAAGCGATACCAACGGGAGCTTCAATGTAGTTAGAATTTTATGTTTGCTCTATGGTCCTACCCGTATCCTTTCGCTATCCCGCGTGTTTGTTCGCTTTTCGGAAGGGTTTTTCAACATTTTTGAGAGTTTTACAGTGCATGCAACACTCATGGGGGGGGTGTCGATAGTTGATGGAAGCGCCGCTGTTCCCATTTGCGGCGGCACCCTCAGAACGGCGGCGCTTGCGGGGAGTATCGGTAGTTCATGGAAGAGCAGACACCGCTCGCTGGTTTCTCTTTCTCAGTTTGAAGGCATTGGTATTGGCATGGTATTGGTTTGACGTGTTCCACTTGACTGCCGGCTACGTGCTACTTCTATGCTTCCCCAGTCGTCATGAGTGCTCCAGGCCCACTAATCGGTCGGCACTCGTTCACAGCAGCGTTCAAGAGGGCTGCCATCCTTTACACCGAAGAAACAAATCACTGCACAGCGGGCCGCAATTTCCATGTTTCAAAACGGGTGGTGCGAGAGTGGCGACTGCAGCAAAGCGAAATTTTCACCTGTGACGACAAGTGAGAAATTTCCCACGTGCCAAAGTCTGGACGCTTTCCGGAGCTGTAGGCTAAGCTTGCGGCGTACGTCGCTGAAATCCGTGATCGGTCCCTGCCAGTGAAGTGCGACGTGGTCATGAAACAAGCCTGGACCTTAGCCTTAATTTTAAGGTTCTGCTCCGCTGCGAGTACGAGTGGCTGGTGGCAGAAGACTGCGAAATTACGCCAACCGGACCTGTCAAAAGAGCCTCCCTGACGGCTGCGTGTAGTTGGGTGCATTTGGCGTGGGCTGCTGTTCTGCAATATGTCCTGGTGTGGTAGTTTGCCAAATTTGAAATTTCGCTGGACCACGACGCGCTGTAGGACCGCAGCAACGATGACGATGGCAGCACTAGTGAAGACGAGTAGCCCAGTGACCATGTCAGCTACTAATAAATTTTCGTTATCGAATGCGCCCTCGGGTGTGCTCTCTTATTTTTATTTTTTATTTTTCGGTCACGCGATATGGGGGGGTCGACTTACATTCGAGTCGACTTACAATCGTGTAAATACGGCAGCGCCATCCATGAAGCTAGCGGGAAAGCAAATCTGATTCCCTCCTGCCCCTCCTTACAACTGCGTCCCCTCGCCCTGCCTCTGAATTCCCTTGTAACTCTCTCACCTTTGATGGTCCCCACAAGCGCCCACCTCCACACCCGCCTCTTCACCAGCTTAGCCCGCTCCCTGTTTCGGTTTTTGCTGTTATTGGGAAGCGAGCATTGGCCGGCGCGAGCAGCTTCACAGTCTTTGCTCACTGTGTGCTTGCGCGCCGCAATATTTCACGATTCGCACCATTCGTGCATCGTGCTATGGTGCACGAGTACTTCAAGAACAAGTGCCCCTTTTAATTCACACAAATTTTCAGGCCCCTTCAAGTTTAAGTTATCGAGATTTGACTGTAGGACTTTTCCAATACATAACGGATGCCAACGATTAGTAATTATTGCCACACCTCTCTGCAGTTTACGTATTCGTAACTGTACATACACAGAGGCGCATGCCATGAAGTTTGTTTCAAAGTTGATGTGTTTTAGTTGGCCTTTGCCGGATAATTCGAACTTGACCAGTCAGCATGCGCACACACACTTGAAACCCGTGGTGACCCCAATGGCATACCTGCCAACCTGAAGATTTGGAAATTCATGAAACTATCGCGGCAGGAAAAGGGTTTGCGCGGCAGCACTCTTTTCTTTTTTAAGGGATTTACTTTTTGCGACAACCTTACTCATGTTTTCACAACCGCAAGTGAAATTGGTGTCTTGGAGAGTAAAGAGCGAAAACTCCATTGGGGCACAATTTATTTTTGCAATGATTTTGCTGTTGCCAATTTTGCCTGCTGCAGAAACTTCTCCGTGCAGGTTTGCTCAAAGAAAGTACCATTCTGGTGCCCCTTGATCATCAGCAGACTTTCGAGTGTTTTCTCACACACAGATGAGTGAAACTCCACTCGAGTTTTGTTCACAGTGCTGAATACAGTCAACGAATGAATTTTCAGACGCCCAAATTTTCGGACATGCCTGATATTTCGGCCGTCTTCGCGGCACCGCCACGAGCCCCATAGAATCAATGTATAAGGACATCTGAAGTTTCGGACGCTCGAACCCCCCGCAGTCCAATTTTCCGGACGGAAGGTCTTTTGGCTCCTCGTGCAGCTCCCTTGAGAAGGAAATCCACTTGCAGCCGAAGCATATCACCGCTTTGAACCACAACTAGCCGAATCTAGTCGTCACACACCGATTTGGTCTGGCCACGCTGGCTATGTTCATCGCCGCACTTCCGCCTCCGGCGGAGTTTTCGGAGCGGCGCCATTTTGTTTGTTTGTTTGCGCAGGCCACGTTTTGGCTAGCGTGGTGTGTGGTTGTCTGTTGTGTCAAGTGTGCTCTGCGACGCTAGGCCTAGGTGCTTCGACGCTCGTCAGCGAACTCCACTGTTCGCAACTTGAGGATTTCGCTTGCCTTCGATGGCGCCCACTCCGTCTTCGTCATCCTCGCCGATGGCATCGAAGCGCAGAAAGCAGTACCGTCGGACGTGATCAACGACCTCCGCTCTGCTGGGGTTTCCATACCCACGGAAAGAACTTTTGAACAGTTTGTTGACACTGACAACGAGCTCGACTTCCGCGCAGAACTGACTGCCGAGGAAATAGTCCGTCGAGTTGTGGGGGATTCAGAAGACTCCGATGTTGAAAATGAGGAGCCAATGCCTGCGCCACCTACAAGCGCCGAGTTGACGCGAGCACTGTTAACTCTTTCATCGGTGTACAGTGCTGACATGACCCTTGCTCAGATCGAGGCGAATATGATCGCATGCAAGTGGAACGCCGTCAAAACAACAATCAACAAGTTCTTCAAGCCACTGCAGCAATAACACCGGCTGCCTGACGATGCACATGTACATAATAAACCGGCAGCCGGTTGCATACAGAGTTTTTGAACGCCTCTTTTTATAGCCACTTCACTGATGCTGTGGCAGGGTTTCGGAAGCCTGTTACTTCGCCCTTTACCTCTAGGTCTGAGAAAAAAATAAAAAGGGTGCATTTTTTTGCATGCATTCATTTTTTTGGACTGCCTGAATTTTCGGACGTTTTTACATTCCCTTGAGGGTCCGAAAAATCGGTCGTTGACTGTATTCTCTCACATTCAGCATTGCTGTGGGGAATGGAGAGAATACCCAGCATAACCATTGAAATTATGTGGAACGTGAGCAATCCGTTGACACTTCGAACGCTTACTAATTGCGACCACTGCATGTCACACCTTGCCTCATTCAATATGTCGGCTGGAACCTGATATGCTTGCAAGTTGGCAAACTCGACTTTAAGTGCGTCGATTGCTTCTTCTTTTGATTCGCCACTCTGCTGGGGTAGGATTGCAGGGAACGCCATTATGAAATGACGTACGCTGTTGAATGAAGCAGTTTCCAGAGCTTCTACTTGAGCAACTTCAGCCATCTTGAGATTGACGTCTCCTAGCAAGAATTTGTGACGAATGTAATTGCATGCTTCCGTTAAGTACCGACATATAGCAGAGAAGAACTGCTCTCTCTCAATGCAGCTCAGTGTCTCAACCACAGAGTAGGTTGTGCTGCCAGTGACTACATCTTCATCACCTTTCTAGTTCTCTACAGCTCCATAGTCAACTTCCAGCAATTAATGACATGCCTTGACAACACCTGGGCGCACAAATCTAGTCAGGAGATCCTCGAAAAGGCGGCTTAAGAGGCCCCTCAGTACATGAATCTGAGAAGCCTGTGCCTGAAGAAGGCAGTTTGCTTTCTCAAAAAAGCGGTATAACATTTTGGAGAAAAAGATAGCATGCCTTGTTTAGCTCCGATGACAAAAAAGTAAAACAGGCGCTCCTCACGGGTCACATGGCTGGCTTCCCTAGAATCCTTGGTATGAAGTTTCAGTTTTCTTGCTTGAGGTCCAGAATGCGCTCCTTTCCTCTTTAGCGAGAGTTCATCGCCGTCGGAGGTTTTTTTCCCTGAGGCCTGCAGCAGTCTTGTAAAGAAGTGTAGCAGACTTTGGGGTCGGTGCGGGGTTCTTGGGGGTTTGAGAGTAAGTCTTTGGAATTTGGTATGACTCCAAAAACAAGATCTGCTTATTGCACTGCTTTTGTTTCGGATAAAAAAAAGCTTAGTAGTGGTTTCCATTGGTCGAGCAGCCTCTTCAAACACTTTCCCAATGACATCTAACGTGTTGGCGAATGCTTCATTATCTTTCTGACCTCAGCGTCATGCACTTTTCAGAACTTTCAGAGCTTTTCTCTAGGTAAAAAAAGATGTCAACCAAAGCCTCATCAACCTTTACAGGAAGACATGAAGCTTCTTTTTGGGCGACCAAGTTGATGAGATGGCGTGGGCAACCAACCCCGATCAAACCTGGTTGAGCCTCTCTCAATACAGTAGTTTTTCTTGCCGATCATGACATTTGCAGTGTCCGAACATATAGCCAACAGGTTTCCAACAGGCAAATTCCGAAACTTCATCTCGTCCAGAACCAGATTTGCAATCTTGCGACCCGTCGCTTCCCTTTGGATTGTCCTGAGAAGGCGGCTTTCAACTCTGCTTGTTTCTTTAACGAAATATGTTGCAACAATAGGGTAAAGCTGCGTATCCCTATTGTTACTGCCATCCATATCGATCAAAAATACTTGCTGTTTCAGGGCATCCAGCAAAGGAGTCTCCGCGTTGGCGGCCATTTCCCGAACAATTGACCTCATCTTTGTTTGTCCACAGGCGTAGCGTTTCGCTTCTTCACACTTCGGGAACATCTTCAGGAAAAGCGGTCCGGCACGATCACTGACACTCGGTGGGATGTTGCATTGAACTAAAAATGCTGTGAAGAGGCATTCTGCACAAATCACACCAAGGTCGTTGTTGCTGCATACAAAACTTGCTAGGCTCGGCCGGCTGTCCGTGGCTGGCTGTCCGTGGCTTGCACGTATCCCTGATGCTTTTTCGAAGCTATGTGGACTTTGATGTCAGACTTTCCGCCATTGCAAGATGTTCACATCACACGCACACGTGTTGCAGAATCCAAACCTCTCCCCTCTATTCGACGACACGAAGCACAGAAATTTTGCTGTGTACAATTTCAAAACCACTTGGAAGTACTGTCAGGGCTTTGAGCCAGCCATCGCACTGCAATGCCGCTACACGCCGGTGTCACACTGCGTCCGACGCGGCAGCGAGTCACACAAAAGGTGAGGCCAACACTGCAGTCACTGAAGCTGACTTACATCCAAACCCATGCGCCCGCACGTACAAAGGCAACAGCATGGCAACAGCTTTGAGGAGGCACTAGAGGCGCCGTGTCGGCCCTATCGAGTTTTGAATATGGATTCGTGACCCCCCTGGTAGACGACAGATGTCACTACAACCTTGCAGCTGCTGGTGGCAGCACAAGGTGCCAGGGTATAGTTTCGCAACATTTTCACGTCTTCTTTTTTTTCGCAAATAAAATGTTTTCCGTAAAATTTTAAGCAAAATTCGTATAATGGTAAAACTGCTTGAAATTCTTACATTTTACGGAAAATTCTGAAGAGTTGGCAGGTATGCCACTAGGCCCTTTAGTGACAGTGTCTGCCTCGACAGTGTTTATGGGACAGTGACTGTGTTGAACACACATCTTTTCCCACAGAAAACGGCTATTTTCAGCCTGGCCTAGGAAGATTTTCAAGCCATAACTACAGCTCACAGTGCCTGATTATGATATTTACCCAATTCTTACACTTTTTTCTTTTTTCATGACGAATGGGTCAAAAATTGCTTGCACAGTGCAATCAGACAATACCAAAACTGCTTTCACGTTTGTATGCTTTACCGCACAATGGGGATGTATTGTGGTAAAGTTGAGTTTAGGAAACCGGCCGCCATTGTGCAACACATATCAGACCCTCGTCCATTTTCCTTGCTAGAAGCTCGGATGTGCGTTGGATTTCTACACTGTTTAGGTGCTTTAATGTCATTTCTATGCCAGTTTTCCACTCTTGTCACATCAAGTGGGCGCGCATTTGCTTTGGGGGCCTTTTCCAGTTAGAACCTGTAAAATACTACCAAATAAGTCAACAGTGCATTTCGGTTTTGTTTTTTTTCTGCAACTTGTTCAATTCAACCTGCCGGACAATTCAATCAATTTCATAATTCTCATCAGGGTCGAATTAACAGAAGTCAACAGTACAAGACTGAGAACGTACAGAAGTATGGAGAAAGAGAGAGTCATATAAAGAGGGGCAGGCATGAAAAGCTAAAGATTACCGTGGCAATCTAGAAGGAAACAATGCTACAACTGCCCTTCTGCTAAATGTGCACATCTATGCACATAGCAGGGATGTCTTGAGGTACATACCAATCAGCTTGCGGGCAAGCTCAGCTGCACACTCGCACAGCCGTCTGCGCATTGTGTTGCTCGCTTCATTCTCGATGCTTTGAAGTAGCTGCTCCTTGATCTGCTGCTGGTTAGCGACCGGCAGCTTAGGGAAGGTGGTGTCAAACTCTGTTGACAGTAGGCGCCGCAGCAGCACGGCCGCGAGCACCCGCATCTCCTCTGGTCCTGCAGTGGGGCCCATGGCTCCAAGCAGGAACAGAACCCTGTTGCTGGCAGGGATGACATCGTAGGCCGTCTGTAAAGGCAAGTCAGCGTTAACAAGAGTTTATAGTTTTGGCTTCATAATGACTTGCCAACCTTACAGAATTACCAGGGTGGAATCCGTTGGTGACAAATACTAGAATTAGTTTTTTGTTATTCAACATACCGACTGTTGATCCAAAAACACACCAACTTGGTTCAAGATATATATTATGGGGTTTTATGTGCCAAAAGCACAATCTAGTTATGAGGCACATCGTAGTGGGAGACTGGATTAATTTTGACCACCTGGGGATCTTTAATGTCCACCCAATGCACACGCACAGGCGTTTCTTGCATTTCGCCATCGAAATGCGGCTGGAATTCGATCCCGCGACCTCGTGCTAAGCAGTCAGTACAATGCCATAGCTACTAAGCCATTACAAAGGGTAACTTGGTTATGCAAGCCACGCTGAGAACAGGCACTTGGCTCGAGTTGCAGCTGGAATGGTCAGTGCGCATGCATGCATGTGCACACACACACACACACACACACACCCAACGCATGTAGATATTTGCGACGCTTCGCGTTGTTGCGAATGCCAGCTTTACTCGTTATTTCCTCTTCTTTAGATAAACCAACATTAAGGCTATCACGGTGAAAAAGACTATAACAGCAGTAGACATTAGAAATCGCAAACTTTTATCCCTCAAAGGACTTTTCAATGCACAAAAAAATCTGCAGTGTAACTGGGAATACACACTCTAGAGTACTTTTTCCACTTTGTGTCATAATGGCACACCAACAATACACTTAACAGGTACCATGGGGCAAAAGGAAGCTGATGCCTTTCAAAACAAGAAAAATTGGGGCAGAACTCATCTATGATGTGTGTGTCCAGGTAATGCGTTTATATAGCATTATTTTGCAGGGGTCAGATGAGCGGTAGATAAGCAACCTTCACTGTGCATCTCTAAAAATTCGCACACACCTAGGATGGACAAAGCACAATGCGCATCTTGTAGAGCATTCTGGGAGCAATCCAAGTAGAGCAGTACTGCATTCGAGAGGAGCCTCGCATTGTCACAAGTATAGCTGTTTCTTTCTAGGTAAATCATTAGTTAGGCATGCACAAGCATACTTCAGCCAGACAACAGAAGCGATTCCTGTCTAGGGGTCGCTAGATATCATCGCATAGTTTTGCAGAACCCTGGTGCTCTCGTAAGTTCTGGGTCCTTCGCGAAAACTGTCAGACACAAGGAAAGAAAACTGGTCTGACAATGCCAATGATGCTATTCACATTAAAATGTGTGTTTTTTTTTAAATACAACTAAAGCGCAATCACATTTGTTAACTTTCTACCAAGAAAAGCCTCCCTTCAGCTAAATGTAATCCAAACGTGGTCACATATGGTGTGGAACATGCCCAAGCTAGCGGAGATGCAATGAGCACAAAATGAACCTCCAGCACCATTCGAAAGGTCACTTCAGCTCAAAATTAATATCGCTTCTCACAATGATACTGCACTCTATCTGGTGCATCTTTAAAAAAAGCAGACAAAACGCATCAACTATGAGTTGATGCTCGGACTCTTCCATCACCCAGGTTTATGCAAAGAAGAATCCTGAAAACTGCAGTGATACATTATTAACAGTATGTTCAGTATCTATGCACATTAGTACTAGTGGCTAAAAAAAATTCAGCAACAATCATAGTCCCTTGCTTTTGGACACTTAAGTCATCGGCTGTACCATAAAAAGTACTGCTACAGATTTTTGTGCTGCATAAGTGAGTATGTGTAAATCTCCATTCCAGCATTCAAGATAATCTTTTAAGTTCAATACAAACTGAAGTTAGCCCTAAAGCCAAAGAGCGGTAATTTGATTAAACAATTCAGGCAGATCCTTCGAATTACGCAACATATGCACAAATTGAGCCATCACTCCTGACTGCAGAAGAAAGTGAGAATGTGCACTTAATCTTCACATTGTGGGAGATACGAGGTTCTCCTCCGTACTCTTGGGACAAAGGAACGACAACACAGTAGTGCAAACAGTCACAAGGGCATTTATTGCACCTTTCATGGATCAATGCCTGCTAGCCGAGTTCATATCCCCAAAACATGCCGATAGGCGCGCGACAAATCTAGAAGTCAGACTCACCGCGTCCTCGCGAGCGAATATGTTCGCTCCATGCTGGATCCCAACGCCTGGTCGTTCGCGTGTATAGTCACGCGAATCGTGGCGCGTTCCAAGGCGGCCACGCGAGGCGGTCTCGCAGATGCATCGGTCGCCGCGCGCTCGCGGGAGACGTCCTCCGCCGCGCGCCGACCCGCCGGGAAAGAGCGGGTCGCTCCACCCGCGGCACGGCACGTCCGTCGCGCTCGCTTCCCGAACCCAAAGAGCCCAAGCGCCTTCCCTTTCGGCGCCCGAGTAACCCCGCCGCGACAGTCGCGCCATCTCTCGCACCGCGCTTGTACCACGCCGCGGGCGCCGCGTGTGCGGCGAAGCCGCACTACAGGAGACGCGCTATGCGGGAAAAACATCAGGGGAGGCGCGAGGGTCGCGCAACCCCACATCCCCCCAACCTTAAATCACTTCTTATTCCGGCGAAACATGTCACACGGTCTAACATTAACCCGTGCTTCGCGAACAAGATAGTACATGCAACAGTGGCCGCGCTGAGGAAATGTCCGCACGCTGTCCATAACATGCGAGCCGACTGTCCTTGGGGTACACCGCTGGCGTCCGCCGGTCACAGCAGCAGCTTTGCAGACTCGACGGCATCATTCCAGGCCAGGACTCCGGAGACGACGACGCAGTAGTCGGTACGAGCAAGCGTCGCTCGCGCCGACGCGCCCTGCTGGCAAGAGCCGCCGTAGCTGTTGGTGACCGCTGGCTCCTTTGTCCGCCGCCGAGGGTTGTGAGCTGGATGCAGGAGGCCGCCGAAGTCGCTGCGCCGAACTGGCCACAGCATCACCATCGCCCGGGGTGACTCGATCGTAGTCCGGGGCAGCCGCGCCGACGATGTGCAGGTGACAGCCAGCCAGGGGTGACTCCAATCACGCTGCGTACACTCAAAACACTCGGCAAACACTAAAGTAGTGCAAGGGAGAGGAATTCTGCATGCGCATCGCCCACGTGGTACGATGTTCAACTCGGCTAGCAAAAGATCGGGCAGCTACTCAGATGCTAAGTTCACGTGAACGAAGCTCGCTTTCTTGAGTCGAACGAGTAATTTCAATTCGTGCGAGGCTAACTAGAATGAGGGAAGCAACTTGCAACACCTCAACGCCACGGTCCACCAGGTTGTGTCCCTCCACGTGCGACAGGCAGCTTCGTAAAGCCTTAGGCCTAAAGCGTCGCTACCCTGACAACAACCGGCATCCAAAAACAACACTCAAAATGAGCGCAAAACAGGCAGCCGCGAGGAGACGTTAGCTCTGTGAGGTGGTCCTACTCCGCTCGGTGCACACAGCATCCGAGTTGACGGCGCCCACCGTCCCAGACGGTGTCGGAGCGCCCGGTGCCAGGCCGCAATACCAGTCAGCCCGTCGTGGCACCCGTGGCCCGCGGCCACCCGGCTCCCAGAGCCGCGACTTCATCCGAGTCAAAGAGATAGAAGAAGCTATTTACATAAGAAATTCGGACCACCCACGAGGCTTCCGTACTCACTCGCTTCAGGCTTGCCACTGCTCCGCGGGCACTCAGCCTCGCTCTCCCAGGATGCAGACCACGTGGCTCTCGTACTGACGAATGTCATTAAAAAAAAACACTTGCGAAAAGGCTTAGCATGTTGACAAGTCCAAACACACTACCGCCACCGTCGCCTCTCTCAAGAAAGCACGCCGCCGACGCTAGCGATCAAAATCCACGCTAGGCCTACGCTTCGGTTCAAACAAAGCTCTCGAACGAAGCAAAACTGTTTAACTCTATCGTCCGATGTCCCAAGAGGTCCACGTTGGGCAGCCAGATGTGGGAGATACGAGGTTCTCCTCCGTACTCTTGGGACAAAGGAACGACAACACAGTAGTGCAAACAGTCACAAGGGCATTTATTGCACCTTTCATGGATCAATGCCTGCTAGCCGAGTTCATATCCCCAAAACATGCCGATAGGCGCGCGACAAATCTAGAAGTCAGACTCACCGCGTCCTCGCGAGCGAATATGTTCGCTCCATGCTGGATCCCAACGCCTGGTCGTTCGCGTGTATAGTCACGCGAATCGTGGCGCGTTCCAAGGCGGCCACGCGAGGCGGTCTCGCAGATGCATCGGTCGCCGCGCGCTCGCGGGAGACGTCCTCCGCCGCGCGCCGACCCGCCGGGAAAGAGCGGGTCGCTCCACCCGCGGCACGGCACGTCCGTCGCGCTCGCTTCCCGAACCCAAAGAGCCCAAGCGCCTTCCCTTTCGGCGCCCGAGTAACCCCGCCGCGACAGTCGCGCCATCTCTCGCACCGCGCTTGTACCACGCCGCGGGCGCCGCGTGTGCGGCGAAGCCGCACTACAGGAGACGCGCTATGCGGGAAAAACATCAGGGGAGGCGCGAGGGTCGCGCAACCCCACAACATAAACCTTAATTCACATTTGCATGCCTTCCACCTTGTTCATAACTTTAAAATTCATAAAAATCTCGCAGGCACAATAGAGAGGAGAGAGGAAAATAACGCATTTTTTAAAAGTTTGCCGCCTTAAGTAGACACATTTTGCTTGATACATACACACTTTATTAACGATGATTTACCTTTATGTGCAGGACACAAGCAGCAGCAAACCTAGAACTGCAGACACTGACAAGTAACACAGTTTTTGGTCACAATGACTTTGTTCAGCAACTTTGATGTGAATTTGGTCTGCTAAACAGGTACCCCACTGGCATACATCTTGGGCTGCCACACAAGAGCAACTAGGGTAACATCACAATTTCCTTTCTGTCAGTATAACTTCGCATAACTTCAATCAACGTTGTCCCATCCCGTCTTTGAACAAAATTCATTTTTTGTAAAACCAACCAGGTTTTGTAAACCTTACGAAAAAATTTGGGAGTGCTGGCAGGTATTTGGGGCCCCCTACAATTTAGAGTAATATTCCTTTTTTTGCCAACTTTATGCCCAAAATTAATAAGTATTTAACCCCACCCATGTTTTAATTTGCTAAACATTTTGTGGCCACCATTCATAACTTTTCATAATTCATAAGTTTTCTATTTACATTTTTTTTTATGGTAATTGGTCTTACAATAAAACTGAGGTGAACACACTCACTCGAAATGTATATTACAGCAATTTGCTTTCAAAAGTGAACAGCTAGAACATGTAGAAGGAAAATGCAAATACTTTATGCTATACCCGAATTGCTGATGTTCCTTTCGATGGACAATTCTGAATAATGGTACCCTAAAAGCTTATATGGTGGCACTATTTAAAGATCATTAAGTTTTACGTTTTCAATAATGATTCAGTACAAATTTGTTTGCTAGGGCATATAGTAGAGACCACCTGCAGACAGAAACTTCCATGAGACGAAAGTGGGTAGGTCACATGCAAGCCTGACTTGTGTTTGGTTTCCACAGAAGATTGCAGCATGCATAACAAGAGTTAATTTAAAAGTGTCTTGACAGTCACGGCCTCTTCATTAACACCTGCAACAGCCTATTCACTGGCAGCTTCCTTGTGAAAACACAGGAAATGTTTTAAGATCAACATAGATGCACTTTGACGGCCTGCTTTATCACAAGTCGTTTGACAGAAGTACACTCAGTCTGCCAGATTTATCACAAGTAAACAGGAGTACACTCAGCTAAAAGAAATCTAAACAGCTTTTCCCTAAACAGTTAAGCTTCTCAGCTAATTCAGCACAACAGCCCAACTCAAGAGGATTTTTAAAAAAACGCAAAGCTTTAGAACAAGGAGAGATAACTGTACCTACCTAACTATTACTAATGAAATCTAATGAATCACTCTTCTAGTAATTCACAAAATTGGCCTAGTGCTTGGCACATGTGATGCATACACACACTGAAGTGTCAGCGGTGGGAAATTTGGCAAGCACAGAGCAAAAGACTTACATATTTTTTTAGAATCTGAGTGCTTTCTGAGATTGAAAGCACCACCAACCATCACTTTCACTGAAAGTATAGTCACTTTGACTATAGTACGATACAACTTAAAAAAACAGCAGTTGACAACCAAGACACATGGACCACGTGGGGTTGTTACTCCGCCAGCTTATCACAGATGCAAACAAAATCGTCGTCATTCGACCATTTCAAAATGGCGTCGTACTTGATACCACCAAAGCGTCTGCTGTTGATCAGCGGAAGCAATTAGGTGTGCAACAGACATGGACAAAGTGTATGGAGTCTGAGCATTTCACTCTTTAAAAGTCCGTGCTACTGTTCATTTCACTGTTGACCCCATTTTACTCATGAAACTTCACTGCCAACTGAAGAGAAACTTGACAGTAAATAGTTGCAGCGAAGCAAGCATTTTATTTCAATTCCATAAAGAATTAGGCTTTCACTGTTCCACTATAACAGACGAATGGAAACGTACAAAGTTATGCACTTATAATTTTATTTTTGTGGTTACCGCCATATTAATGTAACAGGGAAAGTTTGAAGTACGAACTATTTGCAGCCTTGCGGAGGAAGTGGCTGGCAGTTATGAGGGTGTGGGCGGGGCTTCACTGCAGACTTGAGTTGTATCCAACTATAGATTAAGTGTAATGCCAAGCCTCATTTTAGCCAAGCTTTAAATAAATCCAGTGGAGCTATAACATTTTAAAAATGAAGCATGAACTTGAAATCAGATGAAGCTTTTGTGAGCCAGGCTGTTCAATATTATATTCGGACTGTGAGGCACACATACATGTGGCTGACCATCTGTCTACCCCTCCCTTTCATTCCCATACCTGAATTACCATAGCTCCCCAACATAGGTCAAAGTGCCAGCGTTTCCAATAAAGGTGTCATTCACAATAAAGGTGTCATTCATTCATATTATGTGAAAATGGCTAAGCCAACTTCTGTACAGCTTAATGTGAACACTACAACTCCCAAACTGCTGCCGGAGCTGCACACACAGCTGTGAACAGCAATTATCTAGAGGTTCTATCATCAGCCAAGGCCCTGCTAGCATACACAGAATAATTTTCAGCCTGTGTACATATGCACAGACTTCTTTATATGGCACTGCTCCACCCTGAAAGCTGACGCAGGAGGCCTGAATAGAAAACACATCGCATACAGCCTCGCTTAAATGACAGCATCTCGTGACAGATGCAGTAGACAAAAAGCAGAGCAACTGGTTGGCCAGCTGTGATGAACCAAGCAGACAGGTGGGGTCGTCATGGAATTGGCACTTGTGCAATCACTTCAAACTCATTTCGTATGCTGCATCCTGATAGTTGTGCACTATTTCATCACTCGGGGGAAAAAAAAAAATCAGCGCAAGAGGTACCAAAATTTGAAGTTGAGAAATCATTCCCTTTCTAGCACTGCAAGAGTTATTTTATTCTTTCTCTTGCATATGCATTTCACATATAATTTCATCCCAACAATCTAGAAAAATTATGGGGAATAACTAGGGGTTGCAGCCAATATGCTGCAGAGCAATAAGCATAACAACCTCAATTTCTAAAAAGAGATTGGCTCCCCCCCCCCCCCCCCCCCGAGTGCAAGATATCATTATTTGTAAACAGAAAGTACTTCCCCCTCTTTGGTCCTTTGCTGCCATCAACTGAGCAAAGTGGAATAAATGGTTGCATGTAGGCTAGTTGGTTTTGATCTTGGATGCGCATCATCTTTCTTTGGGTAGTACAATTTCGCATAGAACAGCTAAATGCTCATTTCCACCATGTGCTTGTGTGGCCTGACAGACAATAAACTAAGCATTACCGTGCACAAAGCAAGAAATTTTGTTACGAGCTGAATATCTTCGTTCAAAAGCTTGCAGGGCATCTTAAAAGATAAAGGTTGAATACTTTCGTGTCAAGCTTTCAAATGATTTTAAACAGATAGGGAGGGTTCCTACAATAGGGTGTGCCATTACAGCATCAGCTTCTTCCGGATAACGGCAGCACAACTCAGGTGCAGAAAGCTCTGCTGCACATCCTCAAAAGCTATTGCATGATGCTTCACCACACTACACACGGGCAATGAAACTGATAAGCTACAGCTATTGGCTGAGGTACCGAGCGTAAACGTTCACATCTGCAAATATGAACACTCGTAGTCAATATACTGCGAACTAGCCGGTATAAATAATTCTGTTGTCTTCAGTGTGCGAGGATGCGATCCGGCACCATTCGGGTTTATTGCGCACGATCTTTTAATGGTTTCCATCACGGCTCATCTCTCTCATTCCCTCCCCACCCCCTTATTTTTTTTTTCCATCTCCACGTGTGCTTTGCGCACATAACATCCCTTCCTTCTTGCGATCTCGTTATTCAGCAATGCGCAGACGCATAAGCATCATACACTACAGCTGACGGGAGGGGCAATGTGACAGGGCGGCGGATTAACGTGACAGCGAAAAACACTAGCTGGGATCAAAACCAAAACTGTGTGCTGTTACATCGGACCGCCACATCGGGAGAAACGCTCCACTGTATTCCATGCAAGGTAACATAACACACACCGCAACCACGGAGATGTGTCAGTTAGGCTTAGATTTCGGAGGCAGCGCAACAACGTGCTCCTTTCCCGCCTCGCATCCGGCAAATGACCTGCTCAGAGAACTGGCGCAACGAGGCCAGAAGACTACACATAAATCGAATGTCGCGTTGCGGTGCGCACATTGCGGAACAGTGGGTAAATAAAACAAACTATTTCGTTCCTTAAACCGAAGAATTTATCGCGCCCGCCTTTAGGATCGTGGTCAGGTCCACGTTACTTGCATGACAGCGAAGCAAAGTAGGTAACACCGTCAGTAGCAAAGCGATTCATACCTCAGCGCTGCTTCTTGTTTCATTATCTGTGCTCAGCAGGTTCTGAAGTAGTGCGTTAAACTGTGCTTGTTCATGTTCCATGATGGGCACTGCTCAAACGGCGTGCGGCCACGGCGCGCACCGGAGGCAAAAGACATGAGAGAGATTGCTCATTAAATACCTAGTGTAAAAAGCGCGACCACTAGCGGTACCGCAAAACACATGCAAAACAGCTTTACGCGGAAAAAAAACCGTAATTGCGATTGTTGCGGCATCTGGCGTTTTTCGTTTACGATGCACGTATTCTTTTGCCGTACCTAGTACGACAAAAGGATGAATGGCTTTCAAAATGACAAGTCGCCGCACTGTTCGGGGCTGTTGGAAGACATCCACAACATGTCCCTCATAACTTATTGTGCAGTATCGGGACATTAAATCACACAATTATCTTTCTTTTTTTTTACCACAATGTAACGTCAGGGTCTCGGAGGCTATGTAAAACTATATCCGTATTCAGAAATTTGCCGCAGTTGGACAGCGCTTAATAAAAATGTAGTGCTTAGATATCACTTTCTGGCCTGTTTTACTATCGTGAGCAAACTGAGGTGCTAATGCAGGATTGTTTGAGGACAAGCTAAGCCCCAAAAGTGCAAAGATATTTAGAATAGTTCCACTCTTTAGAAACACACACTCCCGCCCATGCTACGGCCGGAACGGTGACGGCGTAGACAAACACGATGCGAACGAGCGAAGGCTAAAAAACTTAACCAACGTTACGAGGCTAGTTTGGGAAACTGGGTTTGCTGTTGTCCGTCCCTCTTAAAAAAATTTACACCGGCCTATCTAGGGTCAGCAGGTATGCGAACTCGTTCGAGCCCGATTGTCCGGATTGCGGAGATCCCTTCTGCACTTTAGAACACATGCTCTGGCGGTGTCCCCATAGAGAAGGAAATTTGGTGTCCCTCGTTACGGGACCACGATCATCTCACCACGGAGGAAGAGTGGGAGGAGGCGCTCAAGAGCTCCAACCTCGCCACTGAGCTACAAGCCGTCTAGAGGGCCCGCGGCGGTCAGGCACGGCCTGCCCGTCCCGACGTGGGAACGGCCCGCGGCGGCTCCTCCGTCGTAAGGGGGTTTCGGAGTCGCTCCTCAGGACCTTAATAAAGTTCACTGCCCGCCTGCATATACCCTTTGGGCCGTATCTTAATTGTCCCACATTGCAACTTTAATCGACATCTGTCTTGCTCGCATTTCCTAGATAAAGTCCCTAGACAAAGCTCATAAAGGGACTTTAGGTACCTCCAAGTCACGAACGACATGCGCGTAATTACGTAACATTCTCGAGAGGAAAGTAGCGAGCGCAGCGTTTTCATGAAAGGAAACGCAAGCAAGGTAGATGACGATTAGCGTTGTGGGACAAATATACACCCCCAAGTGTGCAACTGCTAAGTGTTGTACTCCGTCCACAATTGATAGCGCAACGCAGGCGTAATGCGGAGGTTGTGAGTTCGGCTG
The DNA here is from genome assembly GCF_023375885.2 of Dermacentor andersoni. Lineage (NCBI taxonomy): Eukaryota > Metazoa > Arthropoda > Arachnida > Ixodida > Ixodidae > Dermacentor > Dermacentor andersoni. The sequence goes on from NC_092815.1 coordinate 110,667,971, forward strand.
TCACCGGCGGCTACACGTTATCTTTCCGTCCACTTTCATTTCCATTTCTTTATTATTAAGGTGCTGAAACGAGTGGTATATATTTCTTCATCTCCGTCGTATGGGCACTTCTTCACAGCTCCCTTAATACGGTCCAAATTATTACAGCATCATCCAGCCAACCTACGCAGCTCAGACCTCGGAATCCAAACGTGGGCAGTCCAGCAAGCCCGTGAGGCGGCGTTGAGGCAGGGCCAGGCACACTCTTAGGCAAAGTTACACCCTTTGGCTTGCCCCTTCTGCCACACAACGATAATCGTTATCTGCCTTGATGCGTTTCCTTTCTTTAACGCTGCGAGCCAGGGACTTTCCAGTAACGAACGGCACGCGCGTTATCAGAAGCGGTACTCCAAAGGGTGTAAACTGTTCTATGCTGATAACGCGCGTGCCGTTCGTTACTGGAAAGTACCGGGCTCGCAGCGTTAAAGAAAGGAAACGCATGAAGGCGGATAACGATTATCGTTGTGTGGCAGAAGGGGCAAGCCAAAGGGTGTATAACTTTGCCTAATTAAGAGTGCAGGGCCTTGACGTTCCCCCACAGAACACCTATACAAACTGAGCAGACCTGAGCCCAGAGGTCGCGTTAAACCTTGCCGGACGTACAAGAAAGTTGTATCCATCCAGCCATAGAATTTCTCACTACACATAGTGAGAAACTCTATGCATCCAGCGAACCACGAGGATGTTTATCCAGTGGCCCGCACCGCCCGCACATACAACAGCGCAGTGACGCAAAAGACACAAGAAACGAAACCGAAACAAAGCCTTTGCGGAAATAAAATAAGTGATGCGATGGGTGCGCCATAGAACGTGATGGTTTCGCCAGTTTCGCTCTCATAAACTCCTTTGTACTTCCCTACTGAATCAGCTGGGAAGAGGCGTCAGGGCCTCAGGAGTGGTTCGACCGACTCTTTTTTTTGCTGTTGCCGCTGCGCTCGCTGGGTTATATTTGTTTCTGAATTCGTTGTGCGCCTGCAGAGCTCGTGCGTCATACCGTCAATACCACTGCGGTTGCTGCATCACTTGTGAGTGACTGTGAGCGAACTTGACACGAGCACAGAGTCGTCGACGTGGGACGAGAGGCACCACGATGGGAAAACTAATGCAAACAGCAGGCTGTATTAACCTCATGAAGTTTTTGCTCATGACGTTCAATATAATATTTGGCGTAAGTAAAGCCCGGATCACTTTGTTTACCATCATTGTCTGTAACCTCTTTGCTTTGAAGAAACTATGTGCATGGAACTGCGGATTTGCTGTGCTGCTCTGTCGCGCTGTTATTCGTTGGGCCAGGTGCCCAGCGGATTTCGGTGCGCCTTTTGCAGCGCCATATGCTCGATCAGGAAATGCCGAAGTGTAGTGGGCTTCGGCGTCTTCGGGACTAGTGCTCCCATTCTCATGGCGAACCATGTTATTTGTCTCATTGGAGCCTCATTCTGACGTGCCGCATATCAGACTTCCATATTGCGGGACGGAAAAAGAATTTCGCGTCTGCACAGCTACAGGTTTCACTTCCGCGCGCTACCAGAGGGGGAAACCAAACCGTTCAATCATGGAATACAAGTAACATTGGAGCGTTCTCCATCGATCTATTAAGGGTCACAAACCTTTCGTATTTAACAAACAAACCAAAGTATTTCGGGAATTGCGTTTGGTAGACGTAGTGCCAAAAGCTTCGGTTCATTTTCGTGACCAAGATAAAACGTGAAGATAATCCAGCAACGAGGTTACCTAAATATGCCGTGTGTGGCAGCCCTCAGACGTTGCAACCAGGACAGAATTGAAACGTCCGCGCTTTGCGGAAGTTTGCCTGCAGAGTTGCCTGTGGCAGATATCACAATTCTAGTCCGTGAGCTGGTCTATTCGCAGAGGCGAACATTACTTGCAAAAAAAAAAAATGAAATGCATAATCGACCAATTTACAAAAAATAACTAAGTGTTAACTAATTACTAGATATGGCACATGTTGCAATTCACAAATTCTAGCCAGGGAGCTCCTAAAGCGGATCCACTTGGAACTTCTCTGGATGACACAGTTTTCAGGTATTAATTCCTGAACATTGCGGAGAAATGCATTGGCGTTCCAGTTAACTTTGTGCCTCTATGCATAAACTATGTTTTGTTAAGAAAGTAAGTGGAACAAAAGCGCATTTCTACCGCAAGTTTGACAGCGCATATCTCGTAAATGGTGTCATCCACACAGTTCTTTTCAATAGCCTTGCAGTCTCACCGGCTAGAATTTGTTAAGTGGAATGTGTGCCATAAGGTAACTAGTTAAAAACTGAATCAGTGAATTTTTTTTAATGTTTCGATTACGCATTTCAATTCTTTGTGCAAGTAATATCCACCTCTTTGAGTAGGCAAGCTCATGGACTAAAATTGTGCTACCTGTGACAGGCAACTTTTAAAAATTTTTGAAAGTGTTTGCTGAAACACTCTGTAGAATGAAACATAAGTCAGACCTACATTTTATTTTTTGTAGTGATTTTGGAGAGCACTGGCTGTGGTTATTAATAACTCTACATCTGCCTTGGTACTTTTGCCAACCTAGCACACCGCTGCAACTAGCATGCATGAGATGTTAATTTCTTTAAACAAGTAATACCGGCTGCATGTCATTGTCAGCCATATTGCAAAGTGGCAAGTGTATATTGCACTTAGTCCAGTGTACTGTTTAAAGTCACTTAACATGCTGCTTGAAATACCCGCTTAAGTGCCCACATTCCAGTAAAAGAAAAGGGGGGGGGGGGTCTTTACATTCACCAGTGTTCGGCTTCATTTCTTCCTGCAAAGAACGCTTTGTTTGCTTTGCTTTTTTAGCTTGAAGAGAAACCCCCTTAAAATTTCACTAGAGACTAGAGAAAGCTCCCATGGATGCTGCAGCAGTACTGCGCATAGGTACGCATGAAGTGTGCGCAGGTACAGATTGTGAGTCCCTTGTGTGAATGTGTGAGCCAATGCTTGCGTTTTCCACTGACAGGTGACGGGCCTGGTGCTGCTCATCCTCGGTGTATGGATGAACGTGTCACTGTACCATGTGCTGAAACTCTCGACCGACTACAACCGGCACATGCCATTGCTCTTCATTGCCACTGGCCTGCTTGTGCTCCTGGTGGCAGTGCTTGCCTGTGTGGCCACAGCCAAGGGCCAGTCTGTTCTCCTGTACATTGTGAGTGCACAGAACACTGGTGGGCATTAAATGGTCTTTTGATTTCTCATTACTGACCATTAGAGTGACTAGAATGTCTGTAGGTTAATGTGGTACAGCTTATTAAATGCTGTAGGTGTCAACATCAGTAGCAGTTCTAATAGCGCCATATTGCGATGCTTTCTTCAACCATGGCACAGGATAAAGGTTTGAGCGAGAAGAATAAAGGAATCCAAAGGGCTTGATTATTTAATGCGAATAGCGTTCTTACCCTACTTCAGCCACTTTGGGTTTATCTATCTAGCCTCTTTATGTCGCTCTTGAGTGAAAAAAAAAAAATTCTTTAACATTTCTTCAGTACTGGGCAGAACTGAACCTGCATCACACAGGTTCCTCAAGCACAGCAGCTGCACTCTTTGATGCTGCACCACAAATGACCGCAGGCAGTGAGGGATTCTCAGCGTTCGCATATACCGGCACTCTACACATCTCAGAGGCCACACTGTAGGAGGGTGACATCATGCAGACTTTGCTGGTTTGCTGCTATATGGTGCTGCGTACAGCAAAACAGGATATATTTCACATGGATGTTTAGAGGTGTTTGGAATACGTGCATTACCTTCTTTATGTGTCACTTAGTTGTGTTATTCTTCAATATGAAATTACACTGTTGCTTTCGTAAGCACTTTACATAATTGTATTCATTGGGAAATAAATGGTCAGCTATGGTTGTAACCACTTGGTTCACTTGACTCGTTCTAGATTCGTCATGGTTGCTTAGTGGCTTTGGAGTTGCGCTGCTAAGCACGAGATCGCGGGATCAAATCCTGACCAAGGCGGCCGCATATTGATGGGGGCGAAATGCAGGAACAGCCATGTACTTAGATTTAGGTGCACTTTAAAGAAACCCAGGTGGTCAAAATTAATCCGAAGTCCCCCACTACGGTGTACCTCATAATCAGATTGTGGTTTTCGCATGTAAAACCCCATAACTTTAAAGGGCTAATTCTAGTCGCACTGCTTCCTCTCACTTTTGTTGGCAAATCTTTGAGCAGGTGACATAACAGTATTGGCACTTGGTGGGGTTGTGCTGAAACAGTTGCAAAATATCAGGTGTGAGCACCTTGAAAGGAGTCCGTTCCTTTGGAAGAGAAGCCAAGGCTGATATAATGTTGTAGCTGATGCGAAAGCACGCACTGAAATATTTTCTATGTAGCCATGTATGGAACATTTTAGGAACTGGCCTCAGCTTATAAATATTTTGACTATTCCATACTTGGAAGAGAATGTGTCAGGAAACAACTAAAATCGAAGAATGAAACACTTGTTGCCCGCACTGCTGCTCAGTCGATTAAGTTTCTTTGTTATAGGTGCTGCAGCTGTCCCTGCTGATCATATGCGTGCCTCATCGGGCACAAGAATTAAAACTACATACTTTAAAGTGAATAGCTTTCTTTGGTTGTTGCAGCCTTTGGTATATGGTGGTGGTTGAACTTTCACCACTTGTACGAGGGAACGGATGCAAAGGGCATGTGGTCTGATGCAACCAAGTTGTGGGGCATCATTATCGCTGAATGCCACCTATTAACTCTTAGAGACGTACATGGAGTTGCACAAGAGTTTTGTGTCATCTGAAGGCTTAGGTGTCTGTGGCAGAGCGCTTGGGAAAGACATACCTCCTCTTGTCCTACCGCGCCTTTCCCCCTGGAAGCTGCAGGACGACTTACACTCCAGCGTTTGCACTAAAGATGAACTGGTTAATAGATGCGTTGCTTAAGCAATTACGCAATGAAACAACAAACACTGCATAAATATTTTCACTGCAATAAATACTATATGTCTTCTAGTGTGTCATTCATTTAATAAAACGATTAGCTCTCTAGAAGCGTTTCGGCAATTCGCTTATGTTGGCAATCATTGTCAATGGTTTCTGCACAATTCCATTTTATTAAGCTATTTGCCACCTTTGGTGATAATTCACATTCATGAAGTAAGACCTCAGTAAAAAGATTTTGTGACACATGAATAACTTTTATGGCGTGCTATTGGGGCTGTATTCTGGATTGATAATTTTGTAAGCCAGTGGGCAGAATGTTTGTCACTGCAGTGAGGCGTCATGCAAAAGTGAAATTATCTACAAAAGTGATCAATTATGAATATGGCCTTTGTCTAGCAGTTGCCTGTGTGAGTTTGAGACAACCTACGTTGGTAGTGTCTGTGTTCATGCAGTTTCCTTGTTTATATATATTAAGGATGAACATTGAAAATCTGTCATTGGATTGTACACTTCAGATAATTATTTCTCTCTTGTTCTCATCTTGTTCTCTTTTTTTGTTTTGTTTTAACACAGCAACAAAGCTTTTACCATAAATTTTATAATAGTCATGCTAAGTAGTTCTGGAGTGATTAGCATATGCCTATGATTTAAAACTGTTTAGTATGGAACGGGTGAACGATGCTGAGCGAGTTCTGGTTGTTTCAGTTTGGCTCTCTGCTGGTGCTGGTCTTTGTGGCGGAGCTGACGGCTGGCATAGTGGGATACATGTACATCCGGCAGGTGCGCGAGGGCATCGGCCGTGGCATGAATTCCTCCCTAGCACACTACAGCGGCAATGGTGGCATGGCTGATGAGACAGTGGACTTTGTCCAAGACAAGGCAAGTGCCAGTGTTGTCAGAGTAGAAGCTTGTATTGATGTTTCATAAATTAACCATCTACAGGCTGTTCATTGTGCGATGTGCGCATAGGCCACCTGTTGTTGACATTATGGTTGCACACAATGTGTATTTATTGTAGTGCAACTTTGACAAAACCGTGAACTGCGCAAGTTCTAACATTTAAGAACTGCGCCTAAGGCACATCTCAGGCCGGGAGTGGAAGTGTTTCTCATTAGGAATAAGAGGAAAACGAAGTATGGGACGAGCAATTGCTGGTGGTGAGCAAGTAACTTCTGCTTGTTCTAAGTTAACGCCAGGAAGATGTGCTGTGTCTCTTGTCTGAAGACCTTGTCCGTCCCACGAAACAGAGCCTGCTTTTTTAATAGATAGGCCTTCGCCTTTGCATATCTGTCAGTGAGAAGAAACAGCTTCAGCACTGCCAAAAGAATGAGTGGAGTGTGTGGATATAATACTGAACTGAGCCAGTTTGTAGTCTACTTACTCTTGGGTAAAACAGTAGCACTCAAGGTGAAGTGGAAGCAAAGCAAAGAAAACACAGTGCTGATGGCCAACCACTCTTTTTGCAGCAGCAGTAAGCAAGTCATAAGTGAAATAGCTTTTGACATCGTGAAATCAAACAGGCTTCCTCGACATATTGTTACCTTGTTATAAGAAAATTGCATTTGTTATGTCCTGATACTTGTTATAATCATATATTCATTACACATTGACACCATTGAGAAACATTCTACATTTACATTGTATTCAATCATTCATTATATCTGTGTTGAGCACATCGAGGTTCGATATACCATATTTTCCGGTTGATAAGTCGCAGCTTTGTGTAAGTCGCACCAGTGTATAAGACGCACCTGTTCATTCGGTAAAAGATTTAAAAACTCGTTGAGGGTCAGGTCATGAGCAGGTGTGACGAAAATACATGCTTGCAGCGGCTGCTGCCTCTGCATGCATCCCGCGGTAGGCAGTGCTGACAAGCTTGAAAGCGCCTTCCAAAGTCTACGCAATAGCTTTAAGAAGCACTGTACTCCGATAGCATGAACAGTGCTATTGATAGCTTACGTGACGGTGTTTACCTAGTCAAAACCATCGAAGTGGTCCTCCTCCGAGTTGCTTACAAACAATGCGGCAACTTCAGGTTGGAGTTCCACTGACACATCACTGTCGTCTTCCGATTTGCTGTTGGAGCACACTGGAGGCTTCGTGTCAGTCATTTTCTCGCCAACTTCTAATTCCCTCCCTGCTGCTAGGTTTCCATGCTCCACTGCAAATTCAACTGCACTGCACTTAGATTGAACTTCGTGTCGTCACTTCGTCGACTTTTCTTTGCATGCGGCGCCATGGTTAGCAAGACTGCGATGACACACGCGAAGTGCACAGCAACAACGGCAACAAGTGCAATGAAGTGTAGTTGCTGTGCATGGCAGAAGGGGATGCGCAGTGGAGTGTCATTTGATGAACACTCAATACAAAGGGTGTGGCCATATCGTTCAATTCGATTTTGACTGTATATAATTCGCACCGTTCTACAAGACGCACAGACAAAAAATTCATAAAGAAAATGCGACTTACAAACCAGAAAATATGGTTCTTGATAGTTGAAAGGGGTACTTCATTGCAACAGCAGCAAAGCAAACGTGCTGGCATATGAGCGTTGCCTTCCTTCTCTTACTTCATTTGTGCTGCTTTTCTCATCTTCAGTGGTGTGTAGGTTTTTTGCTAACCATGGGCCTGCATGAGCATGATACTTTAAGCATGAAATCTATTTGCAGCTGACATGCTGTGGCCTGAATAATCCGGACGACTGGGCCGAGACTGATTTCTACAAGAAAAACAACCATTACCCCAAGAGCTGCTGTTCCAGCCGTGCCATCTGCAACGCAGAAGATCCCACTCTGCATCTAGAGGTAGCCATGTGCATCCCTGCAATCTGCTCCCCCCAGTTAGCTTTGCCACAGACTCGACCATAGTTGTGATGTGACAGATAGATGCTTGGTGGTGGCAGTCTTGTGATCCATGTTGTTGAGTTTGTACATAGTGAACAGCTAAGCCACAGTGCATAGTACTGTTTTCATCGCAATGCTTCTTTACCTCTGCACCTTTTCAACCCCACTTTGTGCTTCGCCACCAAAATTAAGAGTACAGTTGACTTCCTTTGACCCTGACGGTATTGACGAAGTTGGTCTAAATTATCTGGCAGGTAAAAGTAAACAAGAGGCAGGAAAAATGCTAGAACACATGTGTTACTGATTCATTAGCAGTATTTGCCCCAATTTTAATATGTCTGCAAATCGAATGTGCACCCACTTTTTTATGGGTTTGAAGCATAAGACTAACCTAGACATGACATGACATTAGAGCTTCTAAACGTAGAAATTGGAACACGCACCCGACATTTCAGGAGAAAAAACATAGCATGCCTCCAACTCTAGCAATGAGAGAAAGACGAAATCAGCTAACTTTACCCTCACAGAAGGGAAGTTTATTTACCTAATGTTCATTGCCTTCACTCTCTGGTATCACTGTGTCACTGTCTATCAACCCTTTCAGTTTTATGTTTGTTTCTTGGGTATTTTAAACGAACACAACAGTGTACTTTTGATTGCGAAGAAATGAAAAAAAAAAAAAATAAGAACTGACAAGGATAATGGTAAATGTTACCCACCGTAATCCCGGCCACGGCGGCCGCATTTCAATCGGGGCGAAATGTGAAAACACCCGTGTACTTAGATTTAGGTGCACGTTAAAGAACCCCGGGTGGTCGAAATTTCCAGAGTCCTCCACTACGGCGTGCCTCATAATCAGAAAGTGGTTTTGGCACGTAAAACCCCATAATAAATTTTTTTTTAATGGTAAATGTTCTCTTGGTGTGATCCTCACATTCCTATCTGACAAAAAGAAGGTCAAAAGGAACTTGGCATGACCGAAATGTGGAAACGTACTGGTACATCAATTGTGCTGAAAGGGCTAATAACCACAGCATGTTGTTCTTCCTATGGTCTGTAGCGCGTTTGACAGTCTGTATTTATTAAACGACTCCACAACAATTGCAAATGGGATTGTCATGCATGCCTAGACTAACCACTTCGCTAGTTTGTCCTACAATTCTCTGCAATTCATATATACAATTCTTGTGAATGCCAAGAACATATGACTCAACTTGTTGCCACTAGTTTAGCATGTAAAATAAGTTATCGCTTGAATCTGCTTCAGTAACCAGGGCCGCTATTTTGTGGCAATGCCTTATTCTATGCTATTCTTATCATCCACCACACACGGCCGCCTGATTGCGTTGATAATGTGGGCAGACAGTTGCTCTGACCAGTTGCCAAGTGCGAAAAGCCTGAAAAAGCATAGAATCTGAAAAGGCATCGCTACAAAATACCGGCCCAGACTGAAAGCGGCACGTCGTCGTCATGCTATGCGAGAAAAATTGTTCTGTCGCCATCCATGGTTGCCATCCTGTGATGTTAATAGTGATGATGCTGACTAAGCTGGCTCTCACAATTGAACGCTGGGACTGCGGTTTGTTCTGACCAAGCAATTTTGGGACTAATTTTGTTTAAAAAGAAAGAGTGCTTTAAAATTGGGTAAGCATTGTAATAATTCATCGTGAGCAACTGCTTCTGCTTTAAAATGTTTGTAAGGCAGACCAGAAATAGGTGTTATTAACGAGAGATGTATGCTTGATGCATTTACTGTACCTTAATAAGCACTGCCACTATGGGAGTCATGACTGCAATCACCATTGGGGTCGGGTGTGTGCATGACGACCTGCCAAGTTGGAATTATCCAGTGAAGGCTAATTTAATGATTAAAATAACAAAAGTTTGGCGCCGGCCAGGGCCTTCAGTTGGGATCAAAATTACCAAAAAATCAAATTAATTTGAGTCGAATTAATAGAAGTCTGTCTATGCACTATGCAACTAGTTTTGCCTGAAGGATAGTAGGGGTAGTGTACTACACACAGCTTTCATTTACAAGCCACATACAAATCCACTTGTTTGCTGAGTTCTCTGTTCTTGATAATGCTATGAATAGGAGGGAAGAGTCATAATAGCCTGCAAGTTGTGCACATACGGTACTTGTATTGTGGTGAGTGAACATAAAGTGCTCTGGCACTGACAAAATGGATAAGAAAGTAAACGATGCATGCCTACTGCAGTGGAGAAAAACTTGTATCATGTGTCTCTCTTGTATAGGTAATAACGGCTAAGGAGCCAGAACTTTCCTTCCTAAGTGCTACTTCCCACGGTGCCATAGCAAAGTGGCACACAATTCATTGGTCAGTTGCAGGAACTTGAGATGTGCACCTGCAGGTAGGACTTTTGAAAAGGTTCCAGATTTGTGTCAGTTGCTCTACGTAAGTGCAGGGCCACTTCAGGAACACCGAGTTGTCACATTTAGCATGCTAGGAGGAAATACTATAGTATATTTGCACATGTTAACCCCTCTGCTGTAAGATGTCACCAACTTGTTTTGAAAGCTCTTCCTGCTTGCCCCGTTGCACACAGGGGTCTTTAGCACACCAGATTCATATGCTACGTTTTAGTTCCCACTGCTGTCTGGAGACAAGTGGAAATCACTTTTCATGCTAGTGAGATCACTTTGTAATAGTTGTAATTGTAAATCCAGCACCATTGCTCATAGTATATGTAAAATGTTGTTGTGACCAACCATCTCATCTTTAGCTCAATATGCTTTGGTCAGAACGTTGTTGGCAAAAAAAAAAAGAATAAAGAAAGAAGTGAGACAGCTGATATGCAATTGTTGTGGCGCATGTGATGCAGCAATTGTTCCACCACCATGTTGTCATTAAGCTAAACATTTTTTAGGTTTTCGCAGCACATTTTTAATCGTTTAGCTGCGGCTTTGTAGACAAAGAACTATAAATAAGTTGGAAAAGTATAGCGCTGAACCCAATTAATTTCAAGTATTAAAATATGGCTGGTCCATATTTGCAGTTCAAGCTTGTTTGGCCTGTGTTTTCTTGCAAAAGCAAGCTGCATGCACTGTGTGTGTGTCTCGCTTATTGATTGGTGTCTATTGGAGACGTGCCACCAGTGGCGAGCAGATTGAGGTGAAACTTGTGTGTGGACTGTGTTGTTTCTGCAGGGCTGCTACGTGAAGGTTATTCGTTTCTTGGACACAAACCTGAGTGCCGTCGCAGGTGGTGCTGTCGGCTTTGCATTCTTTCAGGTGAGGGTACAAATAGAAAGCTTTCAACACCATCTTCTGTCCTCTTTGATTTTGCCAGCACTTGAAAACTAATATGAAATCAAATTATATCGAGTCTTTATCCACATAACAGAAATGCTTGGAGGCACACATGTAAAGCCGTTAGAAAGGCTTGACTATGGAGTCTATACTCCCTACAAACACATACTATTCTTTGGTGCATAAAAATTAAGCTGTATGGGCATAGAAAAGCATAAAGGCAGCTTACAAAAGAGGTGGTGCCTTAGGCTGGCAGAGTACATACCAGTTTGCGTATGGCTGGAAAGAATTGTCATCCACCAGCAGTAGCACAACACTACAAAGGAAGAAAGAAAGAGAGCTTGGTAGATGAAGAAAAACTTGTCCTGGTCCGGTGAATGAACTTGGGATTTCCGGCGTGATCGCTTTGCCATCCGAGCTAACCAGGAGGCTAGCAGATCACAAAGACGTGTTAGCTTGTTGTTGACCGCATTTTAAAGAAGTACCATATAGACTCATGTAAGGGTTCCACTTCTTTTTGCAGTTTCGACAAGATACGGTCCTTACACGGGACTGGGCCATTTGGTTTAAAGGGCCCCTGAAATGGTTAAGACAATTTTTGCAGACGCGTAGGGTACAGCTAAAGTTAATCATTCGCAGCACAATTTGTGTGAAGCGTCTCATATTAAGAGAGCTACGGATGATTACAAGTTACCCTCCTCCATAGCCATGCATTTTCTCCTCAACTCGTTCGCCGAGTGATTGGTGCTAAGCTCCGCCTTCATTGGCTCTGCGTCACGATGGCACGTCGTGTCGTCTACTTCCGGTTCTCTAGGAGCGCGCGCGCGAAGCCTCTCCAACCTCTCCGGCAGCTGCTTGGCAGTCGACCCTACGCGAGAGCTATTGAAGCAGCATGCCTTGCGCATTCTGTCGCAGTGCCGAATGTGTCTGGTGTTCCAGTAACCACAGGCGGGCTGGGCCTTTCGGCGGATGGGTGGAGGCATAAACTCAAGCTGATAATGCAACTTTAGCGTAGACGTACACGAGTGGCCTGATCGGTCTGCACGGTCCATCCTCCTGTTCGCGTGGAGCTTAACCAGTCAAACAAAGAGCTAATATTGCTCTAACCAAGTGTAAAACATTTTAAACATTTACAAAAACAGCATGTTAATAATTATGCTCCTGCGAAAAATTTACACCAGCAGCAAAGAAGAATACACTTCGTTACTGCTACTGTGTTTGGTTGAGCTCTGTGCCACCAGGTGGCTGCACCGTGCACATCATTCACGTTTGCGCTTCTGCTCATCCCGTGAAACGGCAAGGTCACGTGGCCAGGCCTTGTCCCCTCGTTTGCGTTTACCCGAATACCAGACTCGCGAAACGCTATTGTGGTAGTAATCCTCCGGTCTAAAGGGACAGCTGCAAACACACAAATTCTGGCGCCGATCGGATAGTGACAGTCAGATGCGCTGCAACCACTCCACTTGTCTGCTGCCTTGCAAAGGGACAAAATGTCGCAGCTTGACATATTGCCAGTCGCTACGCTTGCAGGCCACAGCACAACAAAGGCGATTCATGGTGCTCACGGAAAGACAGACCGACACTGACTGCGGAGCTCTCATCAAGACGGAGCATGTTGTAACACAAGCAGACGACGCTTGCTGTGTGCCGGAAGTGCTTAAGTGTAGTGTGAAATTGTTCTTGTGCATTCTCTTTTTGTTACTTTCTTTTTATAGAAATAAATTAACTAGCATTCTAACTATTACGAACATCGTTTGTTCACCATAAAGGTGGAAAAATTATCGATGACGCGCCCTGGGCAGCCAATCGGATAGGTGGCCCTACTGACATCAATTGGGTGGTTTACGTCATATGGGTAGAGGCGGCTGAAAATTACGCTGAGCAGTGTGCTGCAATTGGCAGCGATGTACATTTTGAAAATCTTATAATAAATTACACACTTTACACGTAGCACTTAGATGCATCAATTAATGATCAGAAGGAGCTACTCTTAACGACTCAGTACGTTTGTACAAAATCTTGCACTTGCACGCTTTCTCACAGAATGCAGTCTTCAATTTGTTCATTGTGACGAGCTCCTTTATCTGCTTCAACCACTGACATATGCACTTGTCGTCGATGCCAAAGTTGTGGCTGGCTGCTCGCTTGCCATGTTCCTTGGCGCATGCAACAACCTTGCAGTTCCATGCACCATCAAACGCTTCCTCCATTGCGAGCTCCCAGCGGCTGACAGATGAACCAAATGAGCTGGCTGGAGTTGGCCACATGGAGCAGACACAGGTGCATGCAGTGCAAGGATGAAATTATTTGCCGGTCTTTTTGAGATCGCAGATATATATATTTTTCATTTATTTAAATCAAAATTAACAATTGCGTATTACTGAGAGTGCTCTCATCATCATGAAATCAGCCAATAGTGCTGGTGGGCCAGCTACTTTCGATGACACTGCATGGCAACACTGTGGAAGCGCGAGAGCAACCGATTTTTCACTGTGTTTGACAGTATATACCATTTTTGCACGATTCTAATGCACACTTTTTAAAAATAAAAGGTGCATTCAAATTTGCATGCGCATTACAATCTTAACCAATTCTACTCAAGATCAAAAATGAAACTGATTCTTACTAAAAAAGAAAAAGCTCAATGCCAGGTAGCTAGCCACACTTTCATCGAACGTGTGGCTAGAAAGTGACTTTCGGAGACATCGCAAGGTGGGTACATTGTGCATGGAATGCCCTACCGCAGATGATCATTGCGAGAGTCTCCACAAGTAAGGCCTTGCTAATGCATTAAATGGAACTGAAAATGACTTTCTCGGCAGACAGCGAAAAGGAGGTGTCGTCGGACTCTGATAGCCACTAGCCGCTAAGATTCAGCTGTGTGCCTTTGTATTCTCCGTAATATCGCTCCAACACGGTACGCGTCAACTCGTGTTTCGTTACTTGATGTTTGAAGTAGATTCAGCAACAAGTTCATTGCTTTTTTAATATTTGGGCAGTAATATAACTGCGTGTTACAATCAGTGGCATGGTAGAATCATGCAAATACGGTATATAGTAAATTCTATCCTGTGTGCATTGCAGTAATATTTCACTTGCATGTTCACAGCAGCACGTACGATAGCTCGGCAACATTTTTTCACTGCGTTTTAAAGGTGTTTCAGGGGCCCTTTAAGATCTTTGCGCTGTTGATTGCCGATAGCTTTGTGGGCTGCATATTGTGCTGTGGAAACGTCGCATTTGCACTTAGATTGCTGTCCCATTGCTAAGATCATGATTAAATTAGGATGCTTAACTGTGAATTTGCCACTTCCCTTGAGGTTACCTGCAGCGTAAAGAAAAATTAGTGGCGAAATTTGAACAGTGAGAAAATACGTATATTTTTTTTCTTGCTGTTTCCAGCTTGTTGGAGTGCTGTTGTCCTTCTGTCTGGCCTCAAATATCAACAAGGCCAAGTACGAGCGTGTCTAAGTGCCTTATCAGGTATGAGGCCTTTTGATGGGCACTTATAATGTGTTGCATGTGTCACGTGGCTCCTAGAGCAGCCTTTGCGAGCAAAAACCCTCTCATAGTATACATGTCTTTCTTTCTAGTTCAAAGAGATTTCTTTAAAATTGCAAGAAACATATAGTTCAACATGTCCTGTTCAGGTGGATTACCTGAGGAGGTAAACAATAGTGGCACAACAAATCGCAAGGTCTAGTTAGGGAATTAAAAATATTCACAAAGTTACTTTTCGATGATTCACTTTAGTGTGCATGTTACAATCACAAAATTTATGTCAGATGATTTGAAGAGCTAGTGAGAGCTCTCGAAAGGTGCGGCAAATAGTATTTTATTGCATTTTTTCTTGTGCATGTATGATAACGATGTATGCTCCTACCAGGAAAAGAGTGCTGAAGTTACGTTCTGAAAATCACGGCGATGGCGACTGACCACGCTGGCGTGCGAAACAGCCAGTCAAATTTGTGCAAAATTCGTCTGGAGTCCACAATTTCTTGCTTAACCTTGACTCATTTGGATGTACCATAAAAACCCGCATATAATACGAGTTTTTTTTCCTATTATTAGCGTCCCAAATTTTCACCTCATAGCATATGTGTATCCGAACAAAAATTTCAGTCAGAAATTTGGGCTAGAAGTTTTGTTTTCGTTATTGCTGCATGACTATGGCTTGACTTCATTATTGCTGCGTGGCTACGGCTGGGCTTCCTTATTGCTGCATGGCTACGGCTTGGTTTCTTTATTGTTGAGTGTGCACCTTGGCAGTACACGTGCAAACCACGCTTCAAGAAGTGGATCTTTTTTATTCCGCATTGAAGAACCAAGATGTCCGGACCATGAAAACAGTACTCGGCTGCTTTCAAGAGAAAGGTTATTTTAGCTGCACAGGACATCGGCAACAGTGCAGCCGGGAGGCAGTTTGGCATCAACGAAGCAAGCATTCATGGAGTGCGTCAACAGAAGGAAGCCCTTTTCACGTGCAGCGGAATGCGAAGAAGCTTTCGCGGCCTGAAGAGTGGGACATTCCCGGAAATCGAACTTGCTCTGACGGAGTTCATATGCCAACAGCGAGCCGCGCATCTAGCTGTGAGCTTGGAGCTTATGCAGGCAAAATCTAAGGAGCTTGCAAGAGAAAAAGGGCTACCGAGCTCCGCCTTCAAGGCGAGCAAACACTGGATTTATCGCTACATGTGCCGTGCTAGATTTTCCTTACGCTGCCGAACTTCGATTTCGCAAAAGCTGCCCGAATCATTCGAAGAGCTGCTTGTGGCTTTCCAGCGCCACGTTATCTCGCTGCGCAAGTCCAAGAACTTCCAGCTAGTGCAAATCGGCAGTGCTGACTAAACGACAGTTTATCTGGACACGCCATTATCGGGACATCCCCTCACCGTGCACGAAAAGGGCTCTAAACAAGTTTATGTCCGGTCCACTGGCAATGAGAAAACGCAAGTTACCGTCATGTTATTGTGCACGGCAAATGGATGCAAGCTCCCGCCCTATGTCATCTGCAAGCGCAAGACAGTGCCTAAAGGTGAGGAGCTGCCAAAAAATGTGGTCGTGAGATGCCATGAGAAAGGCTGGATGAACGAGAATCTTGTGCTCGACTGGATAAAGTCCGTCTGGTGTAAGCAGCTCGGTGCACTGTTGTCGTTCCCGTCCATCTTCGTGCTGGATGCATTTCGTTGCCATTTGGCCGACTCAGTAAAGAGGCTGTTGCGCGAATCCGGCACTGAACTTGTCGTTATCCCAGGTGGGACTTCTCAGCTGCAGCCTTTAGATTTTTGCATGAACAAGCCGTTCAAGAGCGCAGTGAAGCGGTGTTACGCAGATTGGATGCGCTCAGGTGAGCCTGCAGTGATGCCGACTGGGCGGCTGAAGCGGGCTTTGCCAGCCACACTATGCAAGAGGATTGTGGACGCACGGGCCAGCATAACAGAGTACCTTGTGCGTCACGCATTGAAGAAGTGTGGCATCTCGAACGCACTCGATGGGACAGAGGATAAGTACCTCTGGGAAGATATGTTCGACAAGGAACTATCCGAAGAGAGCGCAGCTGAGGAAGACAGCGATTGAAGTGCAAAGTGCAATTTAAATAAATGTTTTCCTCGAGTTTTCCGAACTCATATTATACGCGGATAAAACTTTTTTTTCCATTTCGCGTCCCAAAAATTTCACCTTGTACTACGGTATATGTGGGTTCGTATTATACATGGGATTTTATGGTATTTTTCACTTACTTCTCATGCAGATGTTGTTTTGATTTCTTGCTGCACGAAACTAGGATGGTCAGAGATATAGAAGAGAAAAGAAAACTGAAATGATGAATGCAGATGAGAAATAACAAAAACGTTGTTGTGCCGGAAATTTGACTGAATTTGTATTCGTCAAGCAGGGATTTGATGCTAGTTGCAGCAGAGATGCACTCCGCGCATGTTATTTGTAACATTTCCTTTAACCTGATGCTCTGCGTTTCTTATGTGCGCAGGTAGGGGCACGCCGTCTGGTGCAATGTCACAACAGTGGATCCACAGTGTTTCTTGCACTGGCACCACGCACGGCGTGGCCAGCACTGTTTCACTAGGCACAACTTCGCATCTCCCCGCAGAATCTTGAAACTGTTCCAGACGAATGGTGGGCCCATGCAGCTTTCCAGGCACACACAGAGCACCGGCCAGCGTGTGGACGACTGCACAACACTCTTCAGTCACACTGTACGCGGTCACGTCTGAGTGCTCATTCACACCGGCTACTGAGGGAAGGTCGCGTGACTGACTTCAATTAGCGACCAAAGAGCGACTCACGGCGACCGATGTTTATACCGGCAAACCTAGCCTACTTGTTGCCACACCAAAAGTTTCTCAATATGTGTCGCTCACCCGCTATCACCATGTAAAATAACAATGTCCTGCTTTTGTGCCGCTGATTGGTTTAGTAGGTTTCCAACTGCAGTCACGCAACTGAAAATCTAGCAGCAAGTGACTGACCCAAAACATTTGGTTTTTAACCAAAGCGACCATTTGCGACCGACATGGTCACGCAGCCTCTGCGAGTCGCCGGTGTGAATGAGCCCTGACCCTGCCTGCTTTTGCAGCACTTCAAAGCCGCCTACTTTCTTTTTGTGAAACTACTTGGGCGCCCCTCTTGGCAGCCTTGAAACAGTTGCATGGAAGGAGAAGCTGCCCACTGCATGAGAGGCACGGCTCTGGACTGGCAAGTTCTGCCGTGGCCACGACAGGGCTGCTGTGCTGCCGTCCTGCCCTGTACGTACTTAACATAGTGCAAGTGTTTGCAGAAGCTCTTGAAACATGTGTGCAACGAAAATTGGAGTGTAGGTGCATGCATGGAGTCACGTATTGGTACGTGTAGCTGTGAGCTATATGAAAGAGAACATCGAATTCATAACTTCCCCCCCCCCAAAAAAAATTGACACATTTTTGGGTACTTCTTGTCCCCGAACATTAATCGTCATCTGTCTTGCTTGTGTTTCCTTGAAAACTCTGTGCTCGCTACTTTCCTTTCAAGAATGCCATGTCACGCAATAACATGCAAACCGTTGTTGACCTGAAAGTACCAGATTTGCAGCTTTAAAGAAAGGAAAGGCACGCAAGATGGGTGACAATCATTGTTTAGGGACAAGATAAGACCCAAATGATGCGAACTTTTCTTAGGGTGATTCTTAAACAACAATTACTTGTTTGACATGAATTCAAATATGAAATCTTAGTTTGCAAAGCTTTCCTGTTGAGCATAAAGTTTCATTGAACGCTTCTGTGCAGGTAGGGGCACGTCGTCTCATGCATTAAAGGGCCCCTCACCAGGCCTCGTAGCAAATATTTGTTATATGCTGGAAGTTGTTGCGTGTCCTCTAGGGAGCATTCTGCTGTAAAATTTTTTCAACACAGCTCATTAATAGCCGAGATAGAAATATTTCAGTGTCGCAAACCGATGATTTCAGAAGGTGAGCTTCACCGCAAACATAGACGCTCTCTCCACTTGCCCCATCTAACCTCCACAGGAAAAATTCCTTCCCTGCGTTCTCCCATACCGGACCTCGAGGATCGCGTGATGGATACGTCACGAGCCCCGCCTTCATTTTTTTTTCTCTTCACTTTTTTGTGCCGCGACACACTTCCGCTGACGGCGTCACATGCGAGCTGTCGTGATTGTCTCATTTTGTGCAGCACACGATCTTGCGTGCTGTGCCCTAGGACACCTCACTAGTGACACAAGTCTCTGTTACACGAATACTGAGGCAGACACAAGCGGATCACAGAGCGTGATCCCGCGCTGGAACACGGTAGAAAATAACATAGTTTCGGTGTCTGTGCACCCGACTGCATGACATGGGAACAAGCAGACGAAACGGAAGTACATCCTTCTTACTGCAGTACGATGTAAAACAAAAACATGTAGACATTCAGTTTGTGTTTTATTATTTCTCTAAGCTTTAACTCGTTGATTCTAGCAACATATTAGACAAATAACATATATTGGCTTGAATAATTCTCGAAGTCACGTGTTACCACGAGCGACGTCACAGCGCAAACACGTGTACGTAGGCGCACTAGCATGTGTACGTCATCCTCCGACTTGGAGCATAGCAGCCACGAGGAGAAGTGAAAACGGCGTTCGGTTTCAAATTTCATAGCTTTCCATGGCGCATAGCGACATAATATTTTGCAGACACGATCGTTATCGCGCATTGTATGCTCTGCGCTTGTCAGCTCAAAATGGCCATACCTGGTGAGGGGCCCTTTAAGCCACCATGGCTGCTGAAAAGCAATTTCGGTGTTTTCTTTCATTTTGCTTGAGGGGGACATTGTTCTGCTTGTAAATATCGGTGCAGAATGTGTGGTCACATTCCTGGCCGCATGCTGAGGCCACAAAGATGTTCAACAGTTCTTGTGAATTTCAAATTTCAACATGTTCAATAAGCATGTGAACAGCTTGTTCTCAAGTGATGCTAAATGTAGGAGCCTCAGCTCATGGCTCTTCCACAATTTCCTACCATGGTACTCAGGGCTGTGGCCACCGTTAAAAGGGACTGGCATCTTCTGCTTTCTTGCAGCTGTTTTCAGACCATCTTAAAATTTTGATTGGTGGTGTTTTTACTTACATAATCTTCACACCACAAAAAGTGACTCTTTTTTTACCTTGTATATTTATCGCGGTGGTTGGAGTTGCATTTTTTTTTCTTCTGCAAATACAATATGGAATCTCGAGGAGTCCTAGCAGCACAATATTTCTGCCTCGGAGTTATTAAGCAACCTTATTGGTCTCAACTTGCTGCATTCTGCTTCAATTGCATTTATATGTGCACGCACTGAGTGCTGCACACAAGTCACTCCAGCTGGTCATCATGTTGTGCAATGCGGGGTACGCAGTGTTCAATCTCGTGCCCAGTGGTCTCCTGCACTGCTCACCGTGCCTAGGAGTTGCGCAAGAGTCGTGCTTGTTACATTTCCCGGTGTTCGTGCCTCGATACTTAGTCTGTCTTAATTGTAGCCTGGTAGTGTTGGATTGTGAATCTTTTATTTTTAATTTTTATTTTTTGGTGCATCAATGCCTGTTTTGGTATTGTTTTTCTCTGTACGCATTAAGCACTTCTGCCCTTGGCACTTGTTGGTTTTCACTGAAGAAGGCAAAACAGCTCGTGCTGTAGATACAACTGTCGATTACGTGAAGATACCATAAAACCCTGCATATTATACATCTCGAACATTAATGCAAGAGACAGTACAGTGGTAGTAGAGAAGAAAAAAAAAATCTTGTCTGCACGGGATACACATAGCGCTTGCATCATGAAAACGTTCGTGTCACACTTTCTGTTCTTTTTCATGAAGCTTCTGGTGCCCTCTGTTTCTAATTAAACAAATCATTTGTTCCTACTATTTAGAACATTGTAAAAGGGTTAACAATTGTCTTTATTCTCATATAGCACAAAGGGTAAACGTTACAGGAGAGTAAAAAGAAAGCTGTCTTGATGTGTGGGTTTTTATGGTATTTGGTCATTTGTTAATTGGTCAAAGAAAAGATGGATGGCTGAGGTTTCTACTTTTTGACAGAATTGGGGTCAATGACAAAAATCTGTGGCTGGTTTATTGGTTTGTAAGCATTCTGGAAATCTTTTTCGATTTCAGCTTGGTAACTGTGTATGTCTTGCTTCTATTAAAATAAAATGCTTTAACAGCACATTCTGCTTTGTCTGATTTATATAACGGTCTTTCTCTAAGGATGAGCTGAACATGTGTATACTTTTGTGTAATTGTTGCCCTAAAATTATAATTGTTGCTCTCATGGTGGCAGTCTTTAGGGCAAATATCTAACACTGTGTTTTCATTACTCGTCTCCGAAAAATAATTTGAGATACTATACTGTCAAAGTTCTATATAACAAAGTTGTACTTGCAGCCCAAAACTTCGTTAAATCGCGAATTTCATAAATTCGAGATTTTAAAGCTTGAGCAGTAACAATAATTTTACAAATTGGTGAAATTATTTTTATTGGTGGTGGTGGATATTATCTAGTATAATTGTAAACAAATCCCAAGAACGTTGGGCCATAGTAGTGTGGTTACGAGCGCCAGCACACGCAGTGCCGAGAGCAATGCATCGGCGTGGTTCATGTTGTTGACTACTTGTCTCGGAAAAAAATTTGAGATACTATACAGTCGAACTTCTATATAACAAAGTTGTACTTGCAGTGCAAAACTTCGTTAAATCGCGAATTTCGTTAATTCGAGATCTTATGGTATGGTATGATATGAACTTTATTCAGCTCCTGGAGATCAACCCTTAGGTTGACACAGGTGGCTCCCACATTGGGACAGCAAGGTTTAACCTTACCGCCGTATCGTGGGTCTTCTGGATGGCCTGTACTTGATCTAAAGGAACTCCACTGTTAAGGACTCGTCACCACCAGTCTATTTCGTTGTCACAGTCTGTGAAAGACACAGGACACTGCCAAACCAGAGTAATGATGCCATTACACTTCTCACAATTGATCGGTACCTCTCTTTCTGGATATAGCTTGTTAATAAAGTTTAGACTCTGATAAGTTATTGTCTGTAACAATCTCAGTCGCCGCTTGAGCTCTATTGAGCTTAGCATGTGCCATTGGGAATTCCCTTCTGTTCATGTAGTAATGCTTCATGATTTCATTGTATGCAAATAATTGGTCCCTGTTCTCCTCCTGTATGTTGTTATGGTCCTGGCCGTGTAGTGCACGGATAGTAAGTCCTCGTGCAGTTGCGTTAGCCATCTCATTTAAATTCTTCCGAGATGGATCGACAGACAGCTTGAGGAGGAGGAGGAGGAAAGAACTTTATTGTGTGCCCTGCGAGTTGGTGGGGAGGGCCAAAGGTCCCGCCTAGGTGACGGCCAGGAGTTCGTGGGTCCTGGCGGCATCCTCGGCCCGCTGGACGGCCCATAGTTGATCCTCGAGGGCGGGGCTGAGCAGCGCGGCTTCCCAGCGCGTGTGCAACAAAAATAATTTCGCAAGTTCCCAGAACATTCCTGGTGGATAATATCTATAATTATAAACAAATCCCAAGAAGGTCGGGCCATAGTAGTGTGGTTATGAGCGCCAGCACACGCAGTGCTGAGAGCAATGCATCGGTGCGGTTCGTGGTGTCCGAGATGAGCGTGCTGCCTAGATGGTGATGTAAGGGCGCCATGGCTGACCACGCTAAGTGCCTGCAGCTGTCATCAGATGGCGCCCTCAAAAGAAGTTTGCCTATTTTAAGAAGTTCGAAGTTCATACTATTCCTGCAAGGTGGCAGGAATAGGCTTAAATGGGAGGAAATGGACGAGTAGATGAGGCAAGAGGAGCTCATGGTGTACGGGTTTGTGGAGGCGCATCTTAGGGACATGTAGCGACCACCCTGTAATCCTGACCATTCGTGGGAATATTGAAATAGATCCACAAACCCGTATACCATCAGCTCCTCCTGCCTTAGCTGCTCGTCTATTTCCTCCCACTTCAGCCTATTCCTGCAAGGTGGCAGGAATAGGCTGAAGTTGGTGGGAGTAAACAAGCAGCTAAGGCAGGAGGAGCTGATGGGTTTGTGGAGACACACCTTGGGGACATGGAGCAACCACTCTGTAATCCTGACCATTCATGGGAATATTGCAAAAGAACAGACAGCAGCAGAAAGTGGGGTGGAATTGGGGCATTGATTCATGAAAGTATGGATCGGTACTGTTGCATCTGGGTCGCAAGCCCCAAGGGTAGCGTTGGCCTGGCGGCCTGGGGCACAACTGGAAGCATCCGAAGGTCCTGGCAAAGGATGAGTCGACTGCTAACAGAACAACTTGTTTACTATAGCATCGCAAAAGAGCGGCCGGTCAGGTCGACCGAAGTGGAGAGACGGGAGACCACGTTACTCGACGGAAGAAATCGGAGCCTCCCTCGGCGTCCGTGGGCTGCTGCTTTTATACTCTCGGAGTCGAGGGCAAGAAGGAACGGCTCGCGATTAGGCGCACATGACGGCGCCGCACGGACACGTTGAGACTAGAAGTGACGCATCCGCCGGGCTGGCGCCAGTCAGACCTCCTCGCTTCACAGTTGGGGAGTTCCTCTCCCCGGCTGCCGCGCTTTGACAAGCGTGGGCACCAACATGCACACACACACACATGAAGACACGTGGCATTGAAACATGCCTGGACGCGCATGGCAGGAGGTGTTGCGGCAGCGCTGAACGGGCCAAAATGTCCGCCGCTTTGAACGAAGCCCCGGCGTCCGTTGCATCCGCGCCGGCTATACCGCGTGTCGTAGGCGAAACGTAACAGTACTTGTATGGATTGTACTTGTATGGTAGTATGGATCGGTAAGAGTCAAACAGGAATAAAGGAGCATTTATGGCTAAAAGGGAAAGTGGCAGGAGAGCAGACACTTGTTGGCTTTGTATACCTGTGGACAGGAGCAAATGCCAGAGAGGAAAACAAGGTCATAGAATGCATAGCAAGTGACATTTATGAGCTAGAAGGAGGGTGCGAGATAATTATACTAGGAGACATGAATGCACACATAGAGGATGTGGACGGGTGCACAGGCAGCATGATATACGTGAGAGGCATGGCTTAGTTGTATGTAACAGTACTGAGAAGTGTGAAGGGCAGATACATAGGCAGTAGGGAGCCTGCAGTCGTCAATAGATTGTGCATTAATGTCACATAGGATGTGATAGGCTAGGGATAATGAAAATAGATCAGTATGGCTCTAGAAGTCTAGGTAGTGATCACAAGCATGTAAAGCTGACTTTTAGAAGAGAAACGGATGTAGGAAGGAGTGAAGATGAACAAGTAGATGGGATTTTTTATTCGGAAAAGCAGCTGGAAATAGCAACCCAACAAATTGAGGAAGCAATTTCTGAGGATACTAAAACAAAATGGACATACACAAATTTAATGTGGTTGTTTGCGCTAGAGCTTGCTAAGGTACAAGTCAGGCCCAAAGGGAAAAGAAGATTCAAACCTAAGAGCTAGTGAGATGAAGTTAAGAAGGCCATAGAGAAATGCCAGGAAGCCTCCAGGGAACACAAATATTCTAAGCAGAGGGGTAACCCAGAAGCTGGCGTAGACAGAAAATCGTATAACTTCTTAGACTGTAGAAGGGAAGCATCCCATTTGATCAATGGGAAAATTAGAAAAAGGGGACCCAATGGTTGTCAGAAGTAAACAATAAGGATGGAAAAGCAGCTAAGAAATTTTGGAAACATCTCAACTCCTTTGGTAAGAATACTAGCCTAGAGCAGAGGTTTATAGTTGCAGCTCGAGGTGTTCGGCTAGAAGGAGACGAGGCAATGGAGCATATAAGAACAATGGTGACAGAAAAGTTTAAAGAACAACGAAACATTGCACGTACTCTATCAGACGAGTGGGAAAAGGCAGAGAAGAGGGTTCCTAGTAGGAAGTCAACAGGTCCTGATGGCATCTCAATTATGTTAATAAAGACATTGGGCCAAAAATCTAAGCAAGCATTAAGAGAGATAGTGAGCAAAATGATAACGGATGGTAAAGCCCCTGATTGGTGGAGAGTAAGCAAAATGAGCATGATATATGTATAAGGGAAAGGGGGACAAAAACAACATGAATAACTACCGTCCCATAACAGTGACGTCAGTGGTTTACAGGGTGGCGATGCAGATTATGAGGACAGACTGTAGGCATGGGTGGAGAGCGAGGAGAGGCTGGGGGAACTACAAAGGGGGTTAGAGGACAATCTTTTCTCATTGACACAGTGTACCGAAATAGCAGAAAGAGAACACAGGCCCCTATGGCTGGCATTTCTGGATAACAAGGGAGCCAATGACAGTGTAATCCAAGAGGATTTGTGGGACATACTGGGCGTATTATATGTGGAAGATGGAGTAACTAATCCTTTAAAAGATATCTATAAAACAACGACGTGCTTATAATATGGGAAAAAAGGGTGTCCAAGCCTATAGAGATTCAGCGGGGGCTTAGGCAAGGGTGCCCTCTGTCACCTTTGTTGTTCATGTTGTATCTATAAATATTGGACCAAATTAGAGAAGAGCAGACTTGGCTTCAACTTTTCTTTTTTCAAGCAAGGAGAATGATGACATTGTCCACAATCTAGAATGCAAAGTGAGGTTATATGCTGATGATTGTTCTATATACAGGAATGTAGAAAATGATTGTGATGTTGGTAGTTTACAGAATGACCTAAAGAAAATTCATGCTTGGTGCATTAAGTGGGGAATGTCTTTGAACAGTGCTAAATGTCAACTTGTGTCATTCACCCGTAAACGCTTTCCTCCGAGATCAGTGTATAAATTGGACAGACTACTTCTTGAAAAGGGCCAACACTACAAATACCTCGGGGTCTATTTTTCAGAAAATTTAACATGGAACAGACATATTGAATACCTAACCTTAAAATCATCTGGTATGCTAAACCTTGTTAGACGTAATTTTTATAAAGCCCCCCAGAAAGTAAAACTGCTTTACATAACAAATGTTCGTCTGGCACTCGAATACGCTTTCCAGGTATGGGACCCTCAAAGCTCTAAACTTATAGAAAAGCTTGAATGCGTCCAAAACCGCGCTACAAGATTTGTTTCTGGTAATTATAACTTTCGTAGCAGTATTACGTTAGTTAAAGAGGATCTTGGTTGGAAAACACTAGCACACCGTCAATTAACTGCAAGGTTAGAATTTTTTTTCCGAATTTACTCTGATCTCACAGGAATAAATAAGAACTTGTACATTTTCCCTCCCCACTTCATCTCTAAATGATGTGATCACGAGCTGAAAGTTCTTGAAATGTGCTGTCGTACTGATGTCTACCATAATTCATTTTTTCCGCATGCTTCCGCACACTGGAATAGGCTTCCCAAGAGCATTGGTGAATGTAAAACGTGTTTAGAGTTTGTCTTTATTGTCACGTAGTCTGCCGTAGTATAATATCATCCGGTTTACTTTATATAATTTGGCTGGCATTGCACTTCATGCGATAGTGTACCCTTTCCATTTCTGTGTTGCAATTTTGCACCCTAGTTCACTGAAGACCGTTCTGCTGTCAAGATGACTAATTGATGTTACGTATTTTGTTACTTTTACCACCTGTGCTTAGCCGTTCTAAGTTTTTGTCACATGTTCATTTTCCTCCAATTGTCCTCCCCCTGCAATAATGCCCTTGTGGTGCTGCAGGTACTTGTATAAATAAATAAATAAATGAATAAATAAATAAATAAATAAATAAATAAATAAATAAATAAATAAATAAATGGATTGAACAGTCATTACCAGGGCTGATGTATGCGGATGACATTGTACTTATGGCTGACAACAAGGAAGATTTGCAGGGATTGATGGACATTTGCGGTAAAGAGGGAGATAGATTAGGTTTGAAGTTAACGAAAAATCGGCAGTCATGATTTTTTAATAATAATCAAGGGCAGCGAGCATAGGATACAGGAGGTTACGCTGGAGGTAGTAGATAAGTACAAATATATTGGCATGTGGATAAATGATGGGGCTGAGTACCTAATGAAAAATATGTAATGACTAAAGGTAGCAGGAATGTAGCTGTGATGAAAAATAGGGCAATGTGGAATTACAATAGGTACGAAGT
The DNA here is from genome assembly GCF_023375885.2 of Dermacentor andersoni. Classification (NCBI taxonomy): domain Eukaryota; kingdom Metazoa; phylum Arthropoda; class Arachnida; order Ixodida; family Ixodidae; genus Dermacentor; species Dermacentor andersoni. Next base: position 110,694,649 of record NC_092815.1, read on the forward strand.
GGTGAGAGGCATTTGGAAAGGGGTAATGGTTCCTAGTCTGACTTTTGGCAATGCGGTCCTGTGCATGAGATCAGAGGTTCGAGCAAGGTTGGAAATTAAGTAATGTGGGGTAGGTTGGCTTGCTTTGGGAGCACATGGAAATACACCAAATCAGGGGGTACAGGGTGACATAGGATGGACATTATTTGAGGGCAGGGAAGCTACCAGCAAGCTAAAATTCGAGGAGCAATGAGAGAAATGGTGGGAAAGCAGTGGGCTAGGAAAGTTTCAATTAATTGTACATGAGGAATGTTGACACAAAATGGAGGAAGCGAACCAGAAAATTGTCAAGCAAATATTTGGGCAGCAGCAGGGGGGGGGTGCAAACCAAGAAACAGTTAAAATATAGGGATGCAGACGAAATTGGCCCTGCGAACATACAGAACATCGAAGCAGGCAATTGGCAAAGAAAACATCTACAATTATTCTAAGGGAAGCTCTTTGTTGTTTGAAGCCAGGACAGGAGTATTGCAATCTAAGACATACAGAGTCAAGTACCAAGGGATAGACATGTTATGCGGTGCTTGTGGAGAGGAGGAAATGGCTGAAAGCTTGACACTTTTCTGTAAAGGGCTATTCCCTACATTTCAAAGCAAAGGGGCTGATTTTTTCAAAGCATTCAGGATTAGGGACAGTGGAGGCAAAACAGACGATAAGCAGGTAAAAATAACCGAGACATGACATGACAAGAACTTTGAGTCCTGAGGGACTGAGATCTTGAGGAGCCAAAGCCGAAGATCAATTTGGTGGCTCCACCCACGATGGGACTGGGAGATGAAGCCCTGCCGCAATGTCGTGGCCCTTTGGACAGCTGGAGTTGAATGTGGAGATTGATGCTCTTGAGGGATTCCTCCCACTGTTCTTTCGTGATGGGTGAAGAGGCATTAAGGGCTGAGCAACAAAAGAGCATGAGTCATGACCACATTTGGGGCACCACTGTGAGTGGTCAGGGTCTATCCTGTTAAGGGATCGAGGAATGGGATACGAATGGGTTTAAAAATAACCAAACGGAGATTATCTGATCGGTAGCTAAAATCAAGGCAAGAGTGAAATTTCACCTTCCACTAAGTACAAAATATATTGCCTATCAAGGCCAGGTGGCGTGTGTGGATAGATGGATGAACTAGAGGGAACTCTGGTGCTGCAATTCTTCAGCCACCATGGGAATGATGCGAAGCATATAGATTTGTCTGATCTTTGTGCTGGTGGATTCAGACGTTCTTGTGGCTTTGTTTATTACGCTTTATATGCCTTCGTTGTCGTAAATTTCTGAGAAATCTTTTCTAAATGTAGGAGACTCTGTGAACACAAACAATCGCTACTAATCGAAGTGGTTCAGCCTGGCAAGGTGGCCAACTTGGAATGCACCAAGCGTATTAATGCACTGGCTTGCCCGCGAGAAATTCGTAAGGGTGTTCTATGCTGCTATCTATACTTTTCGAAGTGCAGAAGATGCCGCGAACACGCACAATTGCTACTGATTGCAATGGTTCAGCTTGCCGAGGTGGCCAAATCGAAATGCACCAAGCGTCTCAAGGCACTGGCTTGCCCGCAATATATTCACAAAGGTGTTTGATGTCACTTGTCGTTGCGCGAGTCTGTGGCGTAATGGTTTGAATATCGGGCTTCTGAGCTAGAGGTCTTGCGTTTGAATCCTGCCGTCGAACAATTTTAATAATAGCCATGCCCAGGTACAGCAACGGTAGAGGAAAGAAGCGTGCGCCAAGGGGAGAGGGCGGATAGGCACGTGTCCAACACACGTCCCCTGCCCCCCCTCCCCTCGCTGGCGTACGCTTGATCATGTTAGCGCGTGCTCGCCTCTTCCCTGCCCCTCTGTGCTGAAAGAATCGTCAGCTCTAGTGTTTCTCCAAGCTGCCGCACGATCCGTGGCTTGTGCAAGTTGTTACCCAACAAGTGGTGCAGCACTGTTCCCTGCATACTGAGTCCCGGTGCATGCACTTCAACAGCATTTTATTGCTGCTTTTTATGTGGAAGGACACTTGCAAATAACTTTGTCCTCGGCTGACATTTTAGTATTGTGCTAGATTTACCAGCCATATAGTCTTCAAGTACATGCTTGGAATGGCCAAAACTTCGTTGAATCGAAACCGTGTCACAAAATTATGATATTATTACAACAATAGATACTATTAAGACAATAAAAGTAAAGGTGCTGCTGGTTTTCCATGAAGACTCTCTGCTTGATAATGCTTTAATGTATTCCCACTGTCAGGTAAATCACTGTGGCACAGCAACGGAGACTTGCTGTGAGCACTATTACTTATGTGCACTTCTGCAATTCTAAACAATGGAATGAGTTATACAACGAAGCTGTATATGGCTAGCCGATTCGTCCATACATCCGTCCGTCTTTCGCCTGTACGCCAAAAACTCCTCCGACGCAACCCCATGTGCATGCGTTTAAAATAAATAATAATAATAAAAAAGAGAAAGGCGCACGATTGGCTTCGCCAGTAGTGACGCCATTGCTCTCCATCACAGCTGAGCGTGCGTTGTGGGGATGCGCGACCCTCGCGCCTCCCCTGATGTTTTCCCGCATAGCGCATCCCCTGATATGCTGTTTTTCCCGCACGGCTCGCGTGGCCTGGCGCCCGCGGCGCTCGGAGTGGTACAAGCGCGGTGTGAGAGATGGCGCCACCGTCGCGGCGGGGTTACTCGGGCGCCGAGGGACAGGCGCTTGGGCTCTTTTTTCCCGGCGGGTCGGCGCGCGGCGGAGGACGTCTCCCGCGAGCGCGCGGCGACCGATGCATCTGCGAGACCGCCTCGCGTGGCCGCCTTGGAACGCGCCACGATTCGCGTGACTATACACGCGAACGACCAGGCGTTGGGATCCAGCATGGAGCGAACATATTCGCTCGCGAGGACGCGGTGAGTCGGACTTCTAGATTTGTCGCGCGCCTATCGGCATGTTTTGGGGATATGAACTCGGCTAGCAGGCATTGATCCATGAAAGGTGCAATAAATGCCCTTGTGACTGTTTGCACTACTGTGTGTTGTCGTTCCTTTGTCCCAAGAGTACGGAGGAGAACCACCCGTATCTCCCACATCTGGCTGCCCAACGTGGACCTCTTGGGGCATCGGACGATAGAGTTAAACAGTTTTGCTTCGTTCGAGAGCTTTGTTTGAACCGAAGCGTAGGCCTAGCGTGGATTTTGATCGCTAGCGTCGGCGGCGTGCTTTCTTGAGAGAGGCGACGGTGGCTGTAGTGTGTTTGGACTTGTCAACATGCTAAGCCTTTTCGCAAGTGTTTTTTTTTTTAATGACATTCGTCAGTACGAGAGCCACGTGGTCTGCATCCTGGGAGAGCGAGGCTGAGCGCCCGCGGAGCGGTGGCAAGCCTGAAGCGAGTGAGTACGGAAGCCTCGTGGGTGGTCCGAATTTCTTATGTAAATAGCTTCTTCTATCTCTTTGACTCGGATGAAGTCGCGGCTCTGGGAGCCGGGTGGCCGCGGGCCACGGGTGCCACGACGGGCTGACTGGTATTGCGGCCTGGCACCGGGCGCTCCGACACCGTCTGGGACGGTGGGCGCCGTCAACTCGGATGCTGTGTGCACCGAGCGGAGTAGGACCACCTCACAGAGCTAACGTCTCCTCGCGGCTGCCTGTTTTGCGCCCATTTTGGGTGTTGTTTTTGGATGCCGGTTGTTGTCAGAGTAGCGACGCTTTAGGCCTAAGGCTTTACGAAGCTGCCTGTCGCACGTGGAGGGACACAACCTGGTGGACCGTGGCATTGAGGTGTTGCAATTCGCTGCCCTCATTCTATAGCCTCGCACGAATTGAAATTACTCGTTCGACTCAAGGAAGCGAGCTTCGTTCACGTGAACTTAGCATCTGAGTAGCTGCCCGATCTTTTGCTAGCCGAGTTGAACATCGTACCACGTGGGCGATGCGCATGCAGAATTCCTCTCCCTTGCACTACTTTAGTGTTTGCCGAGTGTTTTGAGTGTACGCAGCGTGATTGGAGTCGCCCCTGGCTTGCTGTCACCTGCACATCGTCTGCGCTGCTGCCCCGGACTACGATCGAGTCACCCCGGGCGATGGAGATGCTGTGGCCAGTTCGGCGCAGCGACTTCGGCGGCCTCCTGCATCCAGCTCACAACCATCGGCGGCGGACAAAGGAGCCAGCGGTCACCGACAGCTACGGCGGCTCTTGCCAGCAGGGCGCGTCGGCGCGAGCGACGCTTGCTCGTACCGACTACTGCGTCGTCGTCTCCGGAGTCCTGGCCTGGGGTCGAGTCGCAAAGCTGCTGCTGTGACCGGCGGACGCCAGCGGTGTACCCAAGGACAGTCGGCTCGCATGTTATGGACAGCGTGTGGACATTTCCCCGGCGCGGCCACTGTTGCATGTACCACCTTGTTCGCGAAGCACGTGTTGATGTTAGACCGTGTCACATGTTTCGCCGGAATAAGAAGTGATTTAAGGTTGGGGGGATGTGGGGATGCGCGACCCTCGCGCCTCCCCTGATGTTTTCCCGCATAGCGCATCCCCTGATATGCTGTTTTTCCCGCACGGCTCGCGTGGCCTGGCGCCCGCGGCGCTCGGAGTGGTACAAGCGCGGTGTGAGAGATGGCGCCACCGTCGCGGCGGGGTTACTCGGGCGCCGAGGGACAGGCGCTTGGGCTCTTTCCCGGCGGGTCGGCGAACAGCGCTGGACGTACCGCGCGCGCGCGCCAATCCATGGTTCTGCGAGACCGTCTCGCGTGGCCGCCTTGGACACCGTTGGCGTGACTGTACACGCGAACGACCAGGCGTTGGGATCCAGCATGGGGCGAACATATTCGCTCGCTTTGCGGTCGTGGTGAGTCGGACTTCTAGATTTGTCGCGCGCCCATCGGCATGTTTTGTGGATAGCCACTCGGCTAGCAGACATGGATCTATGAAAGGTGCAATAAATGCCCTTGTGACTGTTTGCACTACTGTGTTGTCGTTCCTTTGTCCCAAGAGTACGGAGGAGAGAACCCCGTATCTCCCACAGCGTGCAGCAGTTTCTCTCCGGCTCCGAAATGGGTCACACTCCTGAGGAGCAGGCAGTTTTCAATCAGCAATGCTGCAAGCAGCAACGGGAACGAGCCCGTCTACGCCGAGCCGATGCTGCAGCCCGGGCACAAGAACAGGCTCCTGCAGCCGAGTGCAAGCAGCAACTGCATACCAAGGATCTGGACCAAGCCGTCGTTTAATGAATCGTCGGGATTAACCCAGTGATAAACACCAGGGCCACACGTTTCAGCTTCGCTGGTTAACCATCTGTACGGAGTTCTTGGGTGGTGATTCTTTGGCAATGTAACTTCGGTATACTTATGGATGGCTCACATGAACCCAGTTACACTGTAGACTAAGAAAAAAGACGATTTGAAGTTTTTGTTGATCGAAGGGCAGGTTAGCTTGTTGCCAACAGTTAGGAACTAAATTATCACAACTCAAAATTTTATCAGTCTTTTCACTGTGTGTGCAAGTGGAGTGGCTTGCAGGCCGCATGGTAATTGAGCAACCGTGGAGCTTCAGTGTTGCAATGTTGAGGTATTCAGTTGAAAATTTTTCATTTTCCCAAAATTCAGAAACTGCTACGTGTGATGTCGGCTTGGCCACCATGATCGCCACGCCAGGCATGCCGGGCCGGCGACCTGAACAGACACAGACGCAGGCAGGGACCGAGGCTGAGAGTTTATTCAGAGCGCTGCCACTTATATAGTCTCAGTGTCGCTATCACAGCACACCCTGAGGGTGAATATGTTTCGGTTCCGAAACTGAAACCCAGATTAACACTATGGATGGGGGCTCTGCAAGAGGACCCGAAAGCAGTGTGCGACTCTTGCAGTGGTTTGGAAAATTTGTGCCGAGGCTATACATCATCTGTAAATTTTGTTACTATAGATAACCATTATACTGAACAAGACTATGTGTTTGTAAAGATCTCTTGCAAGGCACACAAGGAATTAAAGGTGTACAAGCCGGCACAAGATGCAGATGGCTCGTGTAATGTGGTTATTGATTACAGCTAACAGTATAAAGATTAGACTTGTACAACACAAGAGTCAAGGACTCCTCGGTTTTTGTTGAAGTGTTGCAACAGCTACTGTGTAGAGATCAACCAATCATTCAGCAGTTAATCCATTCAACCTTTCAGCCATTCGTAGTGCACCTTTCCCATGTTGGCGAACGCTCATATTGAGGGGAGGAGGTGTTGGTGAGGTAGCATGTTTGTCAAACAAATTAAACTACTAACCCCTTTTCAAACAACCTGTTCGTACTGCGAGCTACGTTCTTTCTCTTGTACTTGGTGAATTTGGCTGACTGTGCATTTGGTGCATGACCATGATGTGCTCATTGTTGCTTATGAACTGGCACTCTTCATGCCGGTGGCATGTGTAACAGCACTACTTTATGAAGCAGAAACCGAAGAGTGAAGAGCAAGCATAGCATCATGCCTTTTTGAGAGGAGCCTCTCCCCATTCTTTGATTCATTTGACATTGAAGCTTAGAGCCATGATATTGATATCCTTGTCCAATTTTTACAGACTGGACAGCTTAGCAAAGACAGCAGATGTCACTTTGCTGCTGCTTTGGAGATGGAGAATCGTGACCAGTGAACCGTGCTAGGAATTTCTAAGATTTAGAAGCTAAGAGGAAACAATGTATATAGGTAATAAGCATTAGTTCTACAGGCTCACATAGGCAGGTTATTGCTCAACTTTCAAAAGGTGGTATCCAAAACCAGGTGCCTACGGCACTTTTCCAGCTCCCAAAATTGCTTCCACGGCATTCAGCTAGCGAAAGCATTGCCTCCAAGATCAGCATTTTAAATTCAGAGGGCGCCACCCTACAGGAAGTGGATTAGGACACCACTTATACTGGCAAAGCGTCTAGTAAGCCCCATAAACTGGCTTCAACATGTGGTCTTCTAAAAGTTTTCACTACTGCTGTTAAAAATGCACAGTTTGACTCTACTGCACTTGCCACAGGTGTACTAACTGGGAACAGTTACGTGATGCTAGCTGTTGCCTGCATTTAGGTGCGAAATTAAGGAAAAAGGACACACCACACACATTACACAGAGGCTTGTACTTTTTATTCGGAGTCATCAAACCCTTTCAAGTCACACAGAGCAAAATAAATGTTACTCATTCACATGCTTTGCTCATCATTACCATGTCACGCAGCCCCATCATACAATCCGTCAAATAAATTAAGACAGCCTCGTAAATGCAGTTAGAGCATTTTAAGAGAGCTTTGTGTGTTTGCCTCACCCTTGAACGCTGCCTCGTGTTGTACAGACGAGCAGGCAGCGGGAGGCCTCTAGCTGCACACACTGCACCTCTGGCAGCCTGTGGGACCTTTGTGTGGAATGTTCAGGCTGCCGCAGCAGAGGGGGTTGGGGAGGGGAAGAGTCGGGAGGGGAACACAGATCTCCCCGACTGGCCTGCTCCGGCTGTGCTCGCGTAATGCCACCACTGCAACACTGAGCGTGAAACTGGGAACAGACCAACACATCACCATGCTGCCGCTACTGCACTGCTCCTGGCAGGTTTCTATAGCACTAAATAGAGGCAACCACAGTTGCAAGTGCTTTCTTCACCTATGAACAAGCCACTTGGTATCTAATTTTTTATTTCCTGAACTTTTTCTTGTGGTATTAAAAAGATTATTTCCAGAAGTGTAGAAGATTGTGCACCGAGAACACAAGAAAAATATGTTGAAGACACCTGCAATATGGCTAACCTCAACAGTTGACCCAGGGCTGCTTCATACACAAGCACAGTAGCAAGGGCTACTGACATCATGGCACCATCAGAATCCACGGACACACACCGTGAACATAGAGATGATAAAATAGGATAAAGTAGGTCTGTTCTAATACATGCACCAAGATTACTTCTTGAAAGAACCACTTTGGGCCTAATGCTGGAACAATTAACCTAGACTGGTTAACTACCAGAGTTACACTTCCGGAAGATTGAGTAAGCCAGCCTTTGCAAGAACAGAGGTTCGGTAAGGCAGAAAGCAATGGAAGAGTGGCAGAGATGCCACCTTGAGATCTCTGCACCAGCTTACCATGATGTCATGGATCTGGACAGCATTTGAAAGTACCAAGTAAAGGCGCAACTTGGCAGCTTTTGGCAACCCAAACAAGGAAACACGGTAAAGTCCACAATGTAACATCACCGGTGCCATGGTTTTGGCACTTAATACAAAAAGCAAAGCTTGGCCTTGATTTTTTCCATTAAATATCAACCTTTATATGAGAAATAAAGAAAGAATACACAGTGTTGAGAGCATATATACCTACCTAACATGATTTCATGGTGTTAGGTGCCCCTTTGTAAGGGTGTCAGCAGCGCAACTCGGAAAGTGAGTTAACACGAAGTGCAGTGACTATAACTTGCAAATGTGCTGCATTTGCAAGATTCAAATATGACGATCTGTAAATCTAGTCTGTAAACTGACACCATAATTCAGTGCCAACAGTGTTGACAAGCAGAAAGCACCTTAAAAAATCTGGTCTGTGGCATATTATTGCAAGATACAGAGTTGACTTATGCCTTCAAGTGCAGGCATGAGAAATTTCCTTGTCACAGAATAACAGCAGGATATCACGGCCTGCCGTCAATGTACAGCAAATAGTCTATTACTAAGCAACAGGTGCAAGATACTGCATTTGCACAAATTCTTTTACCACACAATTTTTTCCTTATAATTTCCTGTTTAAAAGTGGTTTTCAGGGCACACCTGAAATGATGCTAGGAATATGACATTTGTTTTTATTTGAAGCACCAGGCTCAACTACCAGGAATCAAAGGTATGGGGGGAAAAAGGCAACGCCACACAACCTCAAGTAGATTTGTCAACTCAACTGGGGTGCAAAGTGGTGCAACAGCAGCAGCAGGGCAAGGGCCCACATTGGGCTTTGTTGCTCACAGGCAGTTGGGAGCAGCTAAGGACAGACTGTAGACAATGAACAGCTTACATGTGCCCGTCTACTGGCATCTGTGCAGGCCAGTTTCAGCTTTTCTAAGCTTGTGCCTGAGGTTGCTGTATGCATGGTCCTCAGGTTACATTATAACAACTTACTTTTGTTAATGCATGGGATTTCAGTATGCCAAATGCCACTTCTGATTTGTGATTGTATTATATATACCTGGGCAAGTATGGTGACTGCACAGGCTTACGGTATACAGAACTTTGACAGAAATCCAGAGGCAGCAATACGTATAAAACGCTTGATGAGGTCTTGACAAAGTCTACCTGCCATGGTACAAAGTGCCTGCATATGTAAAAAAGTGCTGAGGGAGGTTTACAGATTTCAGAGTTTCTCCCTCATAGTGCACGATTGTCAGGAGACATGAGGAGGAGGATCAAGAAACACTCAATGCCTATGTCATTTATCAGGTAGGAAAGGCATACATAAACATCCTGCTGTCAAACATGGGATAAAGGTTAGTTCAGCATCCATGAAATGCAATGCAATTTTTCTGTTTTTCAGCTGGCTGCACGCAGGCTCCGATAAGAAAACTGCTCAATCAAAAAATCATTCTGAATGTCAAAGGTATTCGTGCTTATCGGTACATTTGTTCTGCTGTTGTGTTGTGAGGCTGTTCTCTCTCAAGCAAACCAAGGCTGCACTGTATTTGCCACATCACTATGTGACAGTGTGCAAGGTTGCCCGTAGCACAAGCCCATTCATAAAGCAATGAACACCCTGAGACACATTTTAGATTGATTAATTTCACTACTCGCGTAACCTTAAAGTGACCCTTCACCAGGCTGCATCGAAAATTTTGGTTATACACTAGGAGTTATAAAGGGCTTTATGGCGAGCCTTTTATAGCACGGTTCAGTAGTAGGCGGTATAGAAGCAAAGAAATATAGTAAGGTGCAGGAGACCCTCACTGCATGCAGTTGCCTCGACCAGAGTACCAGTTCCTGCAAGTAATGTCCCTCTCCTGCCTTCTCCTGCATCGGGGCCAAGAGTTGACCTGCTCTATTTTTGTCCACCCTGGCATCTCCCATATCTTTTCTTTCTCACTGCGTGGTACATTTTCAGAGGTGGATCTGTGCGTTCTGCATATCACAGGTATCCTTCAATTGTAAACCTGTTTCCTGTTGATTCACATTTAAGACATTATTAGCTGATTTATATGACATGAGGTGTGCGAACACTCGAAATTTCGGATACGTTTCGAATGGTGCTTGTTATTTGGTTAGATTCAAGAATTCACTATTCGAAATTGTTCAGTATTTGTTTTTGTTAGAATATTCAAGACTGTTAGATTCAAGAATTCAATATTCGAAATTGTTCAGTATTTGTATTGTTAGAATATTCAAGACTCTGAACAACGCTTTGGACTTCCGAGGAACAGAGACAAAGCAAAGGGTAACTGCTTGCAATAATTTTTCTGCAGGAGACCAGCATTTGTTCTGTAGAGTTCCCAAGTGAATGTACAAAGTAAATTACCTTTGCTGAGTAATTTGCAGTCATTCAATACGAATGCATGCCTCGCTTCTAGGCAGCCTATGCTCAAATGTGTCTCTATTCAGGCAGAGCATTATTCATTTCATTTACTGATATTGTGAGCCCATGCAGCGTTGTTACAGGGGGCGCTCTCACTGGTCTCCTCCGTCCGCAGCACATGGCAAGCTGCAAACAATTGGTCCATGACCAATCCCTCCCATGGCATGAGAAAGCTGCCATGCGGCAGCTGCGTCTTGTGTTTTGCCACTGCCGGTGCATCACTTGTGTTTTTTCTCCACACAATCTCTACACACAACGGGTGTCTGTATGCAATGCCCAAACCTGGTGAGGGGCCCTTTACATTCACCATAGTGCTGCTACCTAATTTCTGGAAGCTTGATACCAGCATCAATACCATGAGAGTTATGAGACATTTTAAAAACCATCTAAAAGCCACATGCTCAAGTACTCAATTTGTTCAGCTCCGTTCTCCAATGGAAATGAAGTACGTACATCCACATAGCAATGCTCAGGAGTACCTGTGCTGTGCTTGTTCTCTGCATACTCCTTCTGATGTGTCGTTACCTGCATAACTGCTACAACAAAGCAGATGAAAGAGATCGTCCTTTTTCTTGCAGTGCTCAAGACCAGCCAAGGCTGTTCAGCATAGAGTAGTGGATGAAACCACGTAAGGACTTCTACAAACCGACCAGTTCGCCTTATAACAAGACCTCAGTATTTTTCTACCAGTGCCCGAGACCAACTAAAGCAGTTCAGAAATCTACTTCCCATCTTGCTTGTACAACCTGTACTGCAGTCTTAGATCTGTGAAATACCATGTTAAGGAGCAGTATCAGCACTACACAGGAGCAGTGCGATGACATTACACTGCTTGGAGCTCCTGCAGTGGGTCCAGGCTTTGCTATGGCGCATGGGACACAGCAGTGCAGCAACCCATTCTTCGGTCTGCCTATTCTGCAACCTACTCTGCAGTTCTAGATCTGCCAGCGATGCCTGGCTAGCCCCTGCCTCTCCCTGCACTTAACAGCAAAGGTGCAAGCTTCTTCATCTTACCAGCAGCGCGCAACTCCTCAAGACGTTGAGCACAGCACAGCCTGAGTGGGCCAGGCCTAAGAGACCTTACAATGGCGGACAAGCACGACGGCACTGACTAGTAAGTAGGAGAGACGCGTACAAACTGGGGCCATGATTGGCCTCGTAGAAAAGATTGGCAGCGTCAGCCACCGGGGTCAGGGTTTGCGAAAGGGCCGCACCAGATACATCTTGTCCCCCTTGGGGCTGGTGTAGATAGGTGCCCGTTTGTAGTGCTCCACAAGATCGTCCAAATTGGAGAACCTCCGCTGACCAATGCAGTACACACCATCCTCCACGTGGACACGGAAGTGCTTGTTGCGTTGCGGTGCCTTGAGGGACACAGAGAGATCGCCAACCTGTGAGAAACGAGGTCACAAAGCTAAAGCAAAGCCTAATGATGGAATGGCACATAAAGCAAACCATGGCACTACATAGTGTTCAATATTTTCTGTTAACACCATGCAAGGTCTACCTATACAGCATCAGACAGCTTGACGCTTTGCAGTCATGACAGCTTTAACCCTTTGCGGACATTTTGGTGAGCAACTATTTCGTGCGCAGTAGGCAATTTATTTCTGAGTCTTTTCTTTATCCATGTGCAGGGGTGGGACTACCCAAAGTCATTTTTAAGCAGTTTGGAGCAGACAAAATTGTATTTTCGGGCAGCTTAGAGCAGATCGACCTTGGGCTGGTATGAGGTAAAACTATTCCAATCTGTTTTTATTGTGGCAGCAATTATATGGACACTCCGAATGCATTTCTGCAGTTGGCGTCGCCGTGTTCTTCTGTATAAAGTCCAGGGGCGATAACATTGTCGCTGTATGCTGTATGTGCAAGTGAAAGCATGTGAGGGTGAGCTGTCGATGACAGCTTAAGCTCATGCGCACAAGGGAGGAATGTGCACATAAAGCGCGCTATCTTCCGCTGTGCGCAAGGCACCTAGGGGAGGTGGCATTGTACTCCGGCAGCTGCTGCATATGGTGCAGCCACACGGGCCCTATTTTGAATTCGATCTGCGATGGGGACAAAGTGCGAGTGCCGATAGCTTTGCGTGCTTGTCTCTCTTGCCACTCAGTTTGCGTTGAAGAGATAGGCAACACAAAGGTCACTTTGCCTGCTGCTGCTGCTGTGCTTCCGCAGGCCAGCATTTTGACAGCGAGTGTCTGCAGTCATCGAGTGAAATTTGTTCATATTTGCTTGTGCCTGACGACACCACGCTTGTTAATTGAGTCAGTAAGCGAATGTATACAAGTTTACACTGCTGATAAAGCTACCTTCCTTACTTTGTATAGCTGTCTGCTAACTTGCTATCGCAATCGATGCTTCGCCTTTTGGGCGAAACTGCGACTTTTTATTCTAAATCTGCCAAGTCAAAATGGCTCAGGTCATGCCCATATAGGCATAAAAACAGATTGGAATAGCTACTATAAGTTATATCGGCCCTGGGGACAGTGACGCCTGCCCGCTGAACCTGCTGCAGCGCCCGCTTCCTTAATATTTAGTTCGCTGCCCAGGGATGGAAGCGGCCAAGGAAGTTTTGGAGCAGCTCTGGCAGCAGCAAATTTGGCACATTGAAGCAGGTTTTGGAGCATGAATTGTCTGTTTTGGAGCAGTAAATATGCGTTTTGGAGAAGTCAATATGAATGAAATACAGGCATATGAAGAAAAGGTGTTCTTTATTTCACTTTGCAGAACACTATTTGGTTACGATAGATCAGTTCTGTGGAATCCCGCAAGGTGAGCAAAATTCAAGACATGGAAAAATTGTCATCCACACGACTGTACCATGAAGCTGCAAAGGAAACCCATAATGGCTTCTCAGAAACCACCATTAAGTTATATACTGGATGCGCAAATTAAATATGGTCAAGAAAAAAAATAAGCGAGGGCTTTCCATGAATTGCGCCCACTTATATAAGCTTGTGCTGATGTTTTGATGTTTGCAGAGCTTTTTTTTTTTTCATTACGAACAGGCAACTCGTATTTAATTTTTCAAGAACTAACATATATTCCCTTACTTATTCACTAAGGTGGCAATGCAAAGGTTGTGAAATAAGTCGACAAATGGCCGACAACAGCGTATATAGCAACCTAGGTCTTTTGCCGTTCTTTTTTTCTTACAAAGAGAAAAGGAATATGGTAGAACCCTCTTTCACAGGAATCAGTAGAACACTAAAGTAAAAACATGCCTTCACAGAAGCTGTTGCATGTTCATTGTACTTGAACAATTAAGTTGCAAGTAGCCATTGGCGGCACCCTACCACTGCACAAGGATCCTCGACAATTGACACACAAGCGAAAGTTGTCGAAAGACTCGTCACCGGGAGACATCCCCTGGAGACACTGCATTGCACGCGCCAGAGCACTGCGCAAGTCCGCCACAAACCACAGGTATTTGCATACCGTGCAAGTGAAATCAAATTGGTTGTTAGTAAATTGCTTCGTGAACTCATGACCTGCTGCAGCGAACGGTGCACCATTTGCAAGTTGGCAACAGTATTGCTTGGCGCGCGGCTTCCTGGTGGCGAGCGGCGTCCTGCTGCCAAGTTGCATCGGCGAAGGTACGAGAATGTTTAGTCCGGCTCTGTAGTGTCTTGGGCAGCCAGTTGAGTTGCGACGCGCTCAGCTTCAGGAATGCAAGTAGCAGAGTTCACAGTGTGCACCCTGAACGCGCGAAGGCATTCTGCTTCACACTAGTGTGTCTTTCGCCGGAGCAAAGCAAGATTCACCCGTTGACGTCGATGACTTTCTGCGCCGCTTAGCACAGCTGTTTTCTTAGGTGGTGCCATGGCAAGTGAAGCAGTAGGCAGCGTGCAAGCACTGCTGCTGCCTGTTGAAGTCGCACTCCATAGGTGACGAGGCATCACAGCCTAATCCGACGCGAAGGAAAAACCGCGTGCGAAAATTGCATCACCTCATGAGAATCCCGTGTCGGAGCCTACGCTGCACTGAGACTGCCAAAGAGCTTTCTGTCGGCGCTCGTTAGTGTCATGATGCAATACTTTGCTTCACCAGTCCTAGATGGCGGCACCATCCCAGTCAAGAATTCATATTTCATGCATTCGCCGCGCACTTCACAACCATTACAGGAAGTTCATCGTGGACCCCAGCATAAAACACTTTCATGTTGAAAACAAGAAACATTCAGGGATTTTTTTTCTTTTAATCCTTGTGACAACACGTCCCCACACCAGTAATGTCTTTGGTCTTAGACATAAACGTTGTCTAGTACCTTGTGTATATTACGAATGTGGAAACCTTGACCATGGTCTTGTAATGATCCGGAAAGGGAACCATCACACGATTGTGCTACTTCACGTTCAATAAGGACTGAAGATGTGCGCCAAAAACTGCTGATGTGGCAAGAAAACGGTGCAACAGCTCGTTAACAGTGTCCCAAATTGATGACGCTTGCGTAAAGATTGGTGCAATATTTGGGGCCCAGAAGCATTGTCATGGTCACAGCCCTTTATTTTTTTCTAATTTTATTTCGCTGGCTTTCCTTCTTGTTCTTTTTGAATCCTAGGTCTTTTCTAGTCTTTTTGAATCCTAGGTTGTTTTAAACGCTGTTATTGGTTATTTGTCAACGTCATCCACAGCTTTTCATTGACATCTTATTGGTTAATCAAATATTTAAACTTAGCTAATTAAAGATATTCATGAACAATTAAAGAGAAATATTTACAGTGCACCATGAACAACACCCATAAAAGTACTGTGAACGGCATTCGTGTTGTACCCTCTGGTAAATTGAATAAACTTGAAGTGACATACTGGTCATTGCATGTTGGCTAGTATTTCACATCACTTGCTGAGAAAGAGCTCTACGATATTCTTGGAAACAGTAAAGAGATTGTAATCAGAGAAGCAGACAATCGGCTGTCCGCCAGAGCGCCTGGTTTACCTTTTTTTTTTTAATTGCGATAGCGTGCTTTCTGGCATAAAGAAATTAAATTTAAACATGTAGATACACTCCGGATTCGCGGAGGAAGTCCAGCAATGTCCAGTGGTGGGGCCCCAAGATCCAACTTTCTACATCTGGCGGCCGACCTGGGGGTGGTCCACATCGATGCAGGTGTTTCTGGCGGAGGGCATGCAGCGTCCATGCAAGGTATATTATGCAATTTTAGCGCAAAGCAATCACGTTTGAGCACATTTTGGAGCCTGCTAGCCTTGCGCGAGTAGGTAATATGCGGGGCTATGTTCCTGCAAATTTCGTTGTAGTGGGATTGTAGTATAGCGACATTTTGTTGTCGAGAGGTACGAAATGCATTGAATCCTATAGCCATTCACCGGGGATATGAAAATATTTATTCTCGCGGGATTTCATTATTGTGGGTTTTGACTGTTGCTGCCATCTATGATCGCATCGATAGCGACCACAAATTTGTTCACAGTGGTTGTGGCAAACAGTAGCTTCGTTTTGACTCATTGCAACGGCTATGGCTGTGCACACAATGTCACACAGTGGAAGTTGTCGGGGATGAAGAGCATTGTCTACATTGCAATTCAAGAACTATATGTTAATGACCAGCTCACTGGCAAAAGAATGTTTGTAATGCATATCGTGCATCATGATGTGTATGTGCATGAAACGTTGTTGATGTATGATGGTAGTGAAAAGTATGCCTCGGATGAGGACGTGTGCCGTTGCCGCGCTGCGAAGGAAGTCACGATGCCTCTGCCACAGCGAGCCTAATCAATTACGAGATAAAGAGAATTTCAGATTCTGCATTGCTTTTGTGCAAAATAGAAACAGGATTTGCCAAGTTAATCAGTAAATACAAGCATGTTAACGTAGTAAGCATTTGTTCATTATTTTCTTGATGCCCTTGATAATTCGACATTCACTTAATTGGGACATTTTTTTCAGTCCTGTGGAATCAGAATTAATTAGGTTTTACTGTACTGCATAGCAATGTGCTCTGATTGCCATGAAGCCACACCTAGAGGTAGAATTCTTGTATTACCTGTCCCCATGCCCACTTTGTACAAAAAATGTTTCAATTTTCAGTGACGATTACAGGTGTGACAATATCGCATAGTTTAAAAACCTGAAGGTGCCATTGTCACGATAGCCAGATGAAAAAGACATTGGCCATAATGGCCAATGATTTCTTTTATCTTCTATGACTCTTATCACGAGACCATGTTACAAATTTTTTCCCTTCGATGGGGAAGAAGAGATCCTTCACACTAATACATGAACACATGTAGCGGCAATTAACAAGCATGCATTTGTGAGTATTCCATTATGTATTGAAGTGTTTCACCACAGTGCACTGGCTACATTGCTGCTGCATATAGGACACAGAAATAAGGGCAACACTTCTTACCAAGTGACATCACACAACTTGCAGACGTTGTTCCTAAAACTCTACTGCCCTCGTTTATTCTGAACCAAAAGCACTGCAGCACATGTAAAAACTGAGCTGTGATGCTCACGGGAACGTAGAACTAACTAAGCCAGCTAACTTTACACTTTTGCAGCTGTACTTCAATGCATTAGAGCAAGCTATAAAGCGTTACACAAACCAATTTATTGCAGACAAATTGAACTGTAATAAACCCACTTACACTGAATCGTGCTTAAATACAGAACATGCAAGATCATATCAATATTTATGCAAAATAAATTTCTTATAACGAAAGTTTAGCATTGTCCGTTTAAGCAAAAAAAAAAGAAAAAGAAAAGAGGTATGCAGAATTCTTTTTTTACTGGAATTCAATTTTAGCTGAAAAGAGTAAGCAAAAGCAAATTTACCAGACTGCTAAGATGGTGATTGTTGCATAGCAGCAAGCATACATACGCTCCAATGCAGGAAACCTGGCAAGGTCAAGTGTTAGCCCACCACCTAAGCAGTCTTCCTTATTTGCATCTAACCTGCTTGAGAAGCTGGGATGGGGAGAGCCCTGGCAGTGTGGTGTCGTGTTCTTGCTAGGACATTTCTCTAAAGCTGTTATTCTGTGTACTGGATGCAACTACAATGTTGAAGAGTAGGATCAGCACAGCAGTTATACGGTATGTTCCAGCCCCAACAAACTAAGAGAGCCAAAAAAAAAAAGAAGCATGCTTGATGTTAGAAATCATCCGCCACAACATATGGCAAAAAATCCATCTAGAAAAGTATGTTCGTAGAAAAGGCAAACAACATTCTTTTTTTTGTGGAGAAAAACAAACAAGCAGTATGCTTAATTTTGGAAAAGAAAAAAAAAACGCAAACACTGAACCATGTTTATAATGAACTGGAAATTGGATAGACTGAGCTCCTACCACTTATATCTAGCGTCATAAAGTCACTCATATGCAGTAGTCGGAACAGGTGGGAATTTTGCTGTCTGCCACACATATTTTCCAGTTACTATTGATCGGGTTTGCTGTGGTGGTTACGTGTACTGTACAAGAGTTTGTTATAAGTCCTCAACGAGAGGCATTTATGAAGCGATTTTCTTGTGTGATGACAACCTAGCCAACCTGTCGCACTGCCTGAGGACCCACGGGCAATCTGTTAAAGGGAGACGCTCCTCGAAACAATTTTTTTATTATTACTTCTAATAGAGGTTTCAAAATTCAACCAATGATACGAGTTTTCTATGCAGATTTCAAATATGTCATTACTTTTTTCTGTTGCTGTTATAGCTTTGAGGTACGTGATGCACAATGGCAAAATATAGTAATCCTTGTGGGCACTTTTTTATGTCCTAAATTTTCACAAAAAGCATCGTGCTGTAGCTTGTTTAGTTCTCTGTATATCGCAATGTGCCGATGTCTAGCAAACAGCGTGTGCAATGGAACTAGACAAAAAGATTACAGCACTTCAACTAACTTTTTTTCTCGATTCCCTGAAAAACCTTGTACTTTTGCAACTTCTGCAGGGAGATATTGCAATTTCAAGTAGGTATGAGCACTGTACAGCCGCCCTGATTTTTAATAATATAGCGCGAGCGTCGACTGAACTGCTGGTGAGCGCCTTATAACGGCGATAAGCGTGCAACAAGGCGAGAGTTCGCGCACGAGAGTGCGCGTGCGCGAACTCTCGCCTTGTTGCACGCTTATCGCCGTTATAAGGCGCTCACCAGCAGTTCAGTCGACGCTCGCGCTATATTATTAAAAATCAGAGCGGCTGTACATATCTTCAAGAGTATGTGTGCCAAATTTCGCTAGTGTAACACAATTATAAATGCACAAGGTTATTTTCATGTGATTGGGGAAAAAATTAGTTGAAGTATCCTAATTTTTTTTTTTTTTGATAGTTGCAGTAATTGTAGGTGCTGTTTGAATATATTGGCACTTAGCACTCTACAATGAACTAAATAAGCTACGGCACAAAGCTTTTTGCAAAAATTTATTACCCAATAAAGTGCCCACAAAATTATTCTATTTTGCCACTGTGTATGACATAACTCAAGAACCATAACGGCTACACAGAGACTAATGACATATTCAAAATGTGCTTGTAATTCCATATAAGTGGATGGATTTTCAAATCTCTAGTACAAATATTTAAAGAAAATTTTTTTCGAGGCACGTCTCCCCTTAATTGTCTATCACCGTTAACACTGTTCATCAACAAAGCCTGAAGTCTTACGTTTGTCTCGCTGTCCCGTATGAGGAAGTCCCCATCGACTGCATGGTCATTGAGCACCTGGTCACACTGGGAGCGAGAGATGCTGCCAAAGTACCACTCCTTGGCATGCAGCTCAGGCCGTGGCGCTATGGCTGGCTGCGGCACAGGTGTTGAAGGCTTGGGTGTGGTCGATGCTGAGGCTGGAGTCGCCACCACCACCTGGGAAGGATGTCATAGCTTGTTCAGTGCCCACCACGTCATTGCGATTATTCCTCCACTATCCGAGATAAATACCCAAAGAAAAGCTAACGACCATGAAGAGTTTTAGTATATAAAAAGCTCAAATGAAAGACAATCAGTATGGATCACAAGACAGCTTCAAAGCATCAGCTACAAAAAAAAGAAAGAAAGAAAAACAAAAGACGGAACACTAATGAAGATGCAGCATGCACATTGCACAAAAGGCTACTTGAAACGACCAACTTTTTCCCCAAGATGAAAAGACAACTCAGTTGCACACTTTTCCAATGACAACAGTTTCACTGTTTCTTACTGGGGGGGATCAAATAAATGAAGAAACGCTGCACAAGTTATGTGGTCATTTGAAAGTACTAGGTTGATAATGGAGCAAATGCTCCCTTAGATCTACTGTTTGAAGCTGGTTGAGTCCAAGAACTTTTCGAACAACCTTCATATCTGGTCTAGCGAGTGCAGAACCACTGTGTAGTTTGGCGACATGAATCCGAGATCAAGTTGTGTGCCAAAGAACTGCACACAACAACAGTTCTGTTATGCTTCCACAGAAGCATAGGATCTACCAGAGGCAAAAATTGGGTGGTTTGGCTCCATTTTCACTGTTTTAACCTTCAAGGCTGGAGTAGGAAGTGATATTTTGTCACGTCACAGGCTAGATTTACATAAAAGAATGCTTTGTTGAAACAAAGAGAGAGAAAACATTTATTTCTTGTGATGCTTGGCCTGCACAACCGTTACAGATATAATGTTGGTGGTGTGTTGCATGAAGACAAAGAAAATGGATGGATGCAGCCTTATGCCTTCATTATAAAATATGAGATTATCAGTGCAAACTACTTCACTAAAAACACACACACACACACACACACACACACACACACACACACACACACAATGATAACTTTTCTTTTTTGTGCCTTCACATAACTGTACATTACAGATCATAAAATAATTGGGACAGACAAGCCCAGATAGGGAAAGGTAGTTCCATGGCAGAGGCACTCAAATGTACAAATAAGAATGAATGCAGAGGACATTGTCACAAGGCATCGTGATTGCACCTACCTGCACATAGTTTTTGGGCACCAGACCAGTGTCACCTGACTGGTTGCGTGCTTTCCACCAGTCAGGGTCGTTCTCTGGCTTCTCTATCACCTCGAGCTGCTCGCCCTTGGTAAAGCTGAGCTCTTCCTCATTTTGTGAGGCAAAGCTGTACAGAGCTACCACCGTCTCCAGCACCACAGGCCCATCAGTTGGTGTGGCTGCCTCATCTGGGCTGGACGCTTCCTCCTGAAATGCACCAACAGTTGTTCTGCTCTGCAAGCCAGGCAGGACTGCCTGCTGCAATACCTTCTCTAAAAAAATTTAATTCTGGGGTTTTACATGCCAAAACCACATTATGATAATGAGGCACCCTGTAGCAGGGATCTCCAAATTAATTTTGACCCCCTCGGACTCTTTTAACATGCACCTAACTCCCATGGTGCATTCGAACGGTCGCTGCCGCGCATTGACTCCGACTGCAATTATGCATAGCCCGTTCTTGATCAGAGCCAGCAGAAGCGCGGCCAAGCGGACCATGCAGCCGCTGACCAGATCAATCATAGGCCGGAAAAGGAAATGCATCAGCGCTTCTGTTGTAAACAAACAATATGCACATGTTCTTTGGCATCGACGCGCAAGCTGCCATCACAGACGCCACACTATCGATAAAAGCTGCAGGAGCCACATGACCGGAACTCCGCCAGATCTCGGTTGCGCTCCCAGGACGAAGGTACCTCAGAGCACACTGAAAGAACCAGCCAAATGTGTACCGCGCACTCAATTTTGACCAGCCAAATGTAACGCACGCCGCCAGAGCGATCTGGAGGGCTCCAAAATGAATAGTAGAATTCACTATAAGTACACGGGCATTTATGCGCCCCGCCCCCATTGAAATACAGCTGCTGTGGCCGGAGTCGAACCCACGAGCTCGAGCTCAGCTGCGCAATGCCATAGCTACTGCCTACTGTCATTGTAAAGGCGGCACAACATGTAAACAGAGAACAGGGCTGTGGTTTAACTGTATTCATGCGCAAGTTACTAAAATGTTGAAAGTTCATTAGCTTGTGCATGTTGCATACAAGCCCAATATGATTCACAGCTTCCATTGCATGTGTAAATGTATTTTGACCAAAGCATCCTACTGTGGCCCATTTGCTTTTTTGCACTGCTTAAAGCATGTGCACTGATGCCATGCAAGGGTACTTATGCAACACAGACATCACTCAAAATTTGGCTGGGCTAGCCTCATTGCCCAAATGGATACAAAAATGGCACGAAGACCCATGGGTTCAGAGAGAGAAAATGGGTCGAAGACTCTTTCTTATCAACCCAAAGCAGTAAGTAGATCACCAAGTGAGTTTTGGATTAAGTAGACGGCAATGGCATTGTGCATTTTAATTCATCCTGCCATCTAGTTAGAATTTAGTTGAAGTATGGTAGGCACGTGCTTGTGGTCAACAGACAATACGTGAAACATGAAACAAAATATAACAAAATACAGGTGTGGATCATTACGCTTGACCAATGGTACGGCGCAATCTACTGTTAATGGGAACACACAAGCATGAGGCATCAGTAGACTTCTTTAAGAAGTCTTATACTGCCCCACAATACAGAGGTGTCTTGGATGGCTGCAGTGCACTCTAATGGTTGTTGCACTATAGAAACCAAGCTTGCTTTGACCACAAGAAAAGGAAGGCAGTGTGTGCCAGCTGATGATGTTGCAAACCATTCCTGTCATGTTTGTCTAATCACACAAACATATTTGCGAAATTACAGTGTTACAGCATTCCACTGCCCGACTAGAACTACAGGAGAACGAGACCACCCAAGCATTTGTTAACATCTTGCAAGCGAAGCTCTAGATGTGGGTGACACGAGCAGGCATGCAGACGAGATTGAGAGCTGGGGCGTCCGTTCCACTTTGCGACCCCAGATGAAACTAGTCCCGTAACGGTGCACAAGTGAAGAGGAAACGTAACAAGGCCACTGACATCCCTACTCGGGAGCCTGGGGAAGCGCACCTGGACGTAGTTTGATGGGAACCATCCTAGGCGGCCGCAGTGCTCGCCCTTCCACCAGCCGTCGCTGGACTTCTCCATGACGAGCACGCGACCGCCTTTAACGAGCGAGATCTCGTCGGCCTGCTTGGCCTCATAGTTGTAACGGACCAGCGCCGTGCCGCAGGCCTCGGCCGGGCCCCCGCCGCCGCCGCCCGGCTCGTCTGCGGCCACGGGCGACGAGGCCGGCGACAGCTTGGCCTCGCTGCGCTTGCGCACCCGGCGCCGGATGCTGTCGAAGAGCGACGGTTTCTCGCGCTTCACGTAGTTGGACGGCACGAAGCCGGCCTGGCGCTGCGCGTTCTGCACCTTCCACCAGTGCTTGCTGTCGTCCAGCAGCACCAGGCGCTCGTGCTTGCGCAGGCTCAGCTCCTGGCTGCCCTGGGCCACGTAGTCGTACTTGGCCACCACGTACGTCTCCTCGTTACCGGCCTTCCCTGGGACGACCACACCAGCATCGCGGGAGGGATCAATGACGGCCGCCGTCACCACCATCCCTGTGGTGGTCCACATGCACTGCTCACCGGACTTGGAGTTCGACATCTTCGGGCGCGATGCGGGCCCCCGCCGGGAATGGGCGCAATTGTTGATAAGGTAATAAATACTAGCCTAAAAGCACCGATTTTAGTCGCATCTTAGTCCTAACCATCACTGAGATTCATGACACTCCGGGAAGCGGAGGAGGCAACAACTCTCCGACGGCGCCCAGACGGGAATTCGCGGGAGAGCACGAGAGCCGTGCGAGACCTACAGTGCTTCCTAGACAAATACGGGAAATGGAAGTCGAGTAAGCCAAGCCAACCGCGGGAAGCGTGCGGAGAAACCATGGGAGAAAGGTACAAAGAAGACGCGATTGCTACGGCCCCTCACGACAGCAACGAAAGTAACGGTCTCGGAGGCAATAATTGAAATTGCTTCATAGTTAGTTTTGGCCCTGTGCAAGCCATTTATAAACGTTTGCACAAGCGACTCTGTAGCTGCGCTTTCACTCCCTCAATTTTTACTGTGAATTTAGTATTTTAGCAATTTTGCATTTAGTAAATTTAGTATTTTAACTGATTTTTGGAAAAGAGCACAAACATTCGGTGCCAAATATTTATGGTAAAGTGCTAGGCATCCTAAAAAAATAAATTTATTCTACTAGATAAAGTTTCCTAGTCTCACATCACCTTTCCGCGGAGTGCTGAGCATGAAAGAAATGATGAAAGTCACCTGAAATGACAGTAGGGGGCAGGGGGGTGTGTCAGCTTCGCCACTCTAGCTTCGCTTTCCCCATTTTCCCCATGCTTTTCCCTCTCTACCTTACTGCACCTTTCTGCGTGGCTTTGCTGTTGCGCACGCTTTACACGCACACGTTACACACACACAAAGAAGAGATTAAGTGGTAAAGAAGGAAGCGCTTTTCCGACATTCCCAGTCGACGTGTGCTCACATTATTATTAACTTGTCTGCTTTGCTACATAATATATAGACCGGAGGAATTATGAGCGCCGACAGATACGCCAACGGGGCACCCAGAGAGCTTGCCGCGTCGTGGCGCCTGGTGAGAGTGTGGTATCTTTCCAGCTGAAGGCTATGGGCCGATGGTCGACGATGCCGACGATGCCTGCTTGCGCTGGTACGACCGTTGCATCCGCGAACGATAGTGTTGCTAGTTCGCTTTGCTGACCACCGCGCCATGCACGCCTGGATCAGGCAGTGTCCCGCCGGCTTGACGGTATGACGACGCAAGCGAGCGAATGGAACTGCGATCTACTAGCACAGTCGTTGAGCGACTGTCTCAGTCCGCACGACCTGAACCTCAACTTGTACAACTTTGACCAAAATGATGCCTCCGACTGCCCATATGTGCTGACCAGCCCGCGGTCGCTGGAAGCATGTGCCAACCAAGGCGTCAAGGTGAGAATCAAACGCAGGGTCATGCTCCCGGGCAATCCCATAGTCCACCTTAATTGATGTGTGCGCAGCCGGTCGAGCTGTTGCCGAGGCTCTTCGAGGAGTTTGCGGAAGAGCTCGCACCCGGGGTATCACCGGACGAGGCTCGGCGGCTCTTCGAGCAGGCTGAGCGTGAGCGCACCGCGAAGTTGGCCCGGTGCCGGCGCGAACGAGAGGCCCTCATCCGCTTGGACCGGCTCCGTCGCCGCCGGTCACTGTCCCTGTCTCCCGGAAGCCGTGTCGTGCAACGCCGGAGCGGCACCAGACCGCTCGGGGTGCTCCTGTCGTCAGGTAAGTACCTGCGTACATAAAAAATCTAAAGTATTACTGTAGCCATCACAAAAGTCGCCTGAAAGGCAGCTCTGCAGCGCCTAGCCATTGCTGAACCTCGCTTCATTAGCGAAGTGCAGCAAGAGCGAGGCATACTAACAATGCTCATTTTGAAGATGAGACACGTCACAGAGGAATGTTCAGAAAAGAGCCTGCAGCTACTGTGCAGCCCATAAATCTGGTGAGACAGGTTTTAAGTGCTGAAGTACGTCTGGCAGCAGCATTCTGCTGGTGTAAAAACCTCCCACCTGCAAGCTCTTTTGTTTGAGACTATCAGATTGAATATCAGTGTAAAGCACACAGGTGATCTAGACATTTGATGGTAAAATTGTATAGTCTCACACTTGTCATCTGTGCTGCTCCCGCTCTGCCTTTTAGTGTTTGCTTTTGGTGACCTGATTAGATAAAGGTGAGGAACCTCTTATCAAAGAAATAGGAATCTCTTGTCACTACCTTGACTTCATTATTACGTGTCACACAGCCATTTTCTATTGCGATCAAGCTCGATTCGAATCGAAATTCTTGACTGTGATTGGCTCCCTTCCACAACTTGTGCAAAGGAGCCAGTTGCCCAATAAATTTGATCTCAATCTGACTCGATCACGATTGAAAGTGCTCCGGGTGAAGCCCATATTAGAGTAGCCTTTCAGACCTATAGCGTACTTGAAATGATCATTTTAGTATTTCTGTGTTTAACGTTTGAATTTCAGTTGGTGAAAAGCATTCGTTCTGAATGCTCAACTCCTCCGGCAAAGAAGTCCTTTTCACTTTTTTATTCCCAAACATATGCTATATATGCATACAAATGCAACAACCTTGTGGCACCCTCTGTTAGTATGTTATATCAGTTTCTGTTGGTAGTGCCACATGCCTATCACGACCATAGAGTTTGCTACAATAATTACTAGAGGGAACTCTGGCGCTGCAATCGTTCAGCCGCCAAGGGAATGATGGGAAGCACATGGATTTGTCTGATCTTCGTGCTTGTGGACTCAAATGTTCTTGTGACTTTGTTTATTACACTTTATCTGCCTTCATTGTCCTAAACTTCAGAGAAACCTTTACTTTTCTAAATGTAGGAGACTCTGTGAACACAAACAATCGCTACTAATCGAAGTGGTTCAGCCTGGCAAGGTGGCCAAATTGGAATGCACCAAGCGTATTAATGCACTGGCTTGCCCGCGAGAAATTCGTAAGGGTGTTCTATGCTGCTTGTCAATGCATGAGTATGTGGCGTAATGGTTTCAATATCAGGGTTCAGTGCTAGAGGTCCTGTGTTCGAATCATGCCTTTGGGCAATTTAATTATTGCTTATTTAATTATTTTTTACGCAGTACTTTGTTGAATACGATGAGTTTACAAAGTCACGAAGCAGTTTAATGCCAGAAGGACGTAGTTTTGGCTAATCAATGTACTACCTATTATTCTTATGCTGGCCGAACCATCCTGCTTGCAGCTCCTGTAGACAATAGTTCCACAGTTCCCTCTAGTCATTATTGTATGAAACTCTGTGATGACGAGACTTACCCCTCACCAATCGTATCTTAATGTCATAGTACTAAAAGCCAAGGAAAGAACATATCTCATTGCACCTACACGTCCACTCTTTCTTGCATTCGCTAATACACATTTCTGGAACATTAATTTCACTATTCACTAGTCATTACCATATATCTGTCCTGTTTTCTGTTTTGTTCTGTTAGTGAATTTGTGGGCATGTTCCTTTTATAATGTGGTCCCTGAGCCTTGTTGCGAGCATGTCCGTGTAAAGTGTAAACACAGTTCAGGTTGTGTGATCGGTGTCTTGGCTTTTGTGGCCTATTATAAAATTAGTGTGGAACTCATTTTATTTTGACGCTTGTGTCTGCCTCCCACAGACAACAACAAAAATAAAGTACAAGTACAGATACTTAGCTTGTGCTTTGTGCAACATTGTGACTTGCTCATTATGGTTTTCCACAGGAGAAGGCCTTTCATTGGTGTAGCATAACTCGCACGCCACTCTGCACAAATTGTAGTGGCACCTTGTTCAGCTTGCATGGTCTCTTGCAGATGAGGATGATGGCAGTGTGGATGACTCAACAAGCACAACCCGTGAGCCAAGTTCATCAGCAAAAGGAGATTCTGATGAAGGCAGCACACCTGGATCAAGCACAGAAGGCAGACCTGCTAGCAAGTCAACACCTACTTCCCCATTCAGGCACCCAGCACCACTGGTCCCTGTGCCAGCTTCACTGCTTCCTTGGGTTGATAAACCCAGTCTGCCTGCCAAGGTGACCACTGCCTTCTGAGTTCTTTATTGCACATCAGTCTTATTCGCAAGGTGCACACATATGTGGTCTCATAGCCAAAGGCTAGTTCGGTGGCCATTTACAAAAAAGTACATTTGAAAAACTGTCAATACAATAGCACAAAGAAACCAGAAGTTGCAATTAAATGTAAGGAGATACAAAAGTTTGTCGCACAGTATCATCGGCAAAGAAGAAGAAAGAGAAAAAAAAATCCACCGATGATTACGATACTCCCTAATGCGTATTTTGGACATAACTGTTAAGGTGTTTTCGTGCAATATATTGTGGCAAAGAATTTGGTTCTGAACGACAGGGCCCTCTCGATGGCGGCGCTGAGCCTCTGCTCGGGCAGCTCGCTTAGCAGCAGTTGCACACAAAGCATTTCCACCGGTTTGGTTGCTCACTGTTCAGAAAGAAAGCGTGAACATGGGAACGCGTGGCTTGTGCAGATCGCATTCGCTAGCGGTGGTGGCACAGGCAATCTAGCACATACACAGTGGGTCCAAAACCCAGGCAAGCGGTTTGTTTCCATATATGGTATTGGTGGCCATGTTCGCCACATGCCTAGTTGTCACTGTGAAGAATGTCTTCGTGCTTCTGCTGCACCCTTCTCCTCCACTTTTCTCCTCACCCTCTTTTTGCTCTTGCCATCTTTCACCCACCACTGTGCTCCGTGTTTGCTCTTTCATCCTTTGCTGTGCTCGTTTTATGCCGACGCTCAATGCAGGAATGGCGCCCAAGAACCACACTCTAAAAACACACACAAATTACAGAGGTCAGAATGAGGCACATCGACCGACATAATTAATAGCAAAATATGACACTTGGCACTAAGCACATCACATGTCAACGAGGTCAAAAATTGTTACACAGGTATTAAAAACATATAAATATAGATATCCATCAATTCAGGAAGAGGAAAGCATTCGTTCAAAACAATGTTTTAAATTTCTAATTTCATGTGTTATGCTATTCCATACTTTTGTTCCAGAATACTCTAGCAAACATGCTATTGGCTCAAGCTCATTTTGGGCACTTGACAATAACCTTGGTGGCAAGGTCGGTGACTACATGAAACCGCATCCAGCTTGTGGCATGCACTGATATCATTGAGCCCCAGAGCCGACAATATGGCGAAACTTGACAGAGTACAGCAACAGCACCCTCTGTCTGCTTCTTGGCTACTCCTGCATCAGCCACTTATCAGCCTTGCTGAATCAGTGAAGTGCCTTGTTTTCATGCTTGTTTCATTGTTGGTTTTGTTTGGCAACATGAGGCTGAGTAATTTGTTGTAATGTACATGCACAAAAAATTTACTTGGCTGATTGATGAAACAGTGAATTGGGAGATGATTACCTTGCAGTGCCCTCTATAGTGTTGGCATACTTGGAACCTAGTGTAGACAAGCAAATTGTGCTCATACCTACCGATTGCAAAAATGACCATCTCATCATTAGTTTGGCAAACTGCTTCACAGGCAAGTTGGCTTTGCAATTATGAAAAACGTTCATAGTAGGTGTAAAATGCAACATAGCACAATTAGAGTCAGCAAAGACATTCAAAGGTGATGAACGAGAGGGATTGAAGGATAAGCATGTAAGGGGGTGCGGTGCTGCAGGATGTGAAGCTACTGCAGCTAATGCTCCAGAGGCGGCAGCGTGACGAAGAGGCAGCTGAACAGCGCCGGCTGGCGCATCGTGCCTGGGACCAGGAGAAAGAACAGCGGGCCCTGCAGTCTCGCGACAAGGTAGGCCATGTTTTGAAACGCTGGGGCCCCAACTGCACTTCAGTGGACGGCGATTGCTTCGGCTAAGCCATACCGAACACTTCGTGCTCTGGCATCATGAATTCTCTACAGATGATTAGCATGAGTAGCATGTTCTAATAGTTGCATGTCATCCCTGTTGTTGTGCAGTTTTTGATGCAGTATTTTTGCACTCTCTGTCATGTCAGTGTTAGCTTTGTGGCTTGGCATATCATTATTTAGCATACTGTATTTGCACGAATATAACACCATAAGTTCTCTCTCTGTCTCTCTGTGCAATTATGAATTTGAGAAGACCCCTTGCATGGTGTCTGGAACAGAGTTCTGAACATAAAGAGAAAAATGTTTTTCCCCTACTGTCATCATTCTGTGCTCTGTAAGATCTACCACAAGACAACTGAGCTATGCTGATAAGGTGCTTTCTTGTAGGGAGAGCACAAAAATTTGGCAAATACAGACATGTCGACGCATGTGTGCAAGAATATGAAAATGAAGCAAAGTGCAAAGGGTGTGATGGCGCAGTGTACTCTTAAGAGTGGTTCACTGCTGCAGTGTGTGCCTGTGTGATGTTACCTGCTAAAGGCAGATTTGGTCTCTAGGGATAGTGCAGCACATTATTCAAAACATATTAGTGCATTGCAGTTAGCTATCCATTACCATGATGCTTGTTGCCTGCATTGGTGGTCTCATCTGACAGCACATTGTTGAAGGAAATCGTGCATCATGCCATGATAAAGCGTTCTGCAATAGGTCCGTGACTATGACTTGTGTTATCAATCAAGGAGGCTTTGCGAGGTGACATAAAATATATTTAAAAAATGCAAATTATGGGGCTTGACGTGCCAAAACCACCTTCTGATTATGAGGCACACCGTAGTGAGGGACTCCGGAGATTTGGGCTACCTGGGGTTCTTTAACGTGCACCTAAACCTAAGTACATGGGTGCCTTTGCATTTCACCCGCATCGAAACGCGGCCGCTGTGGCTAGGATTTGATCCCACGACTTCTTGCTTAGCAGCCCAACACTATAGCCAGTAAACAACCACGGTGATTGACATAAGGTATGTAAAAAATATATACAGAGAGAAGTGTAAGGGTCAAGGACTGCTCAGAGGTCCTCCTGTACAACACATTTCGAGAACTTTTGCCACCAACTGCAGTTATAATAAATATAACTGAATTAATATGACACTGTGTGCAGAATTTAACGAACATAATGTAAATATAATTATACAGAACGAATAAATAAATCTAGGGCAGATGTGGAGACACTGAAGTCTTATTCTTAATACTGCATGGTAGCGATACTGAGATTGCATAAATGTTGTGTATATAGTTTCTAGCTTGCCAAAAGAGCCCTCTCTCCTATCCCCCTCCCTGCTTGCACAATATTCGTGCAAATACAATAATTAAGAATTGACTGTTTGTTTTAAGAGTTGCAAGTGAGTGAGATGTGCTGTGCTTGTGTGACTGTATCTGCATTTTGTTACCTGAATCTTTGCAGAGAGTGGCTAGTTCTCATGTTTCACCTCGGCTGCATGCTCATGGCTTGATCTTTTGTTCTGTGCAGACCATGTTAGCGAACCGTGGGGCCTGTCAGTTTTGGTTTGTTTCTTTCGGCAAGTATCCCTTTTTGTTTACTTTTTTTTTTCTTTTGCCTAGTGGCGTAGTGTCATGTCCTAAACCCTGGCTGATCCTCGAGGGCACTGGGAAGCTTTGTGCATGGGATTGGCATGCATTGTTGCTGCTAGGAAATGACAGTCCAAAGTGCATCTAGTATGGCATACAAAAAATAAAAAAGAAAGAAACAGGACGGAACATTGCCAGCACTGTGTACTGTCATGGAAACATAAAATGTGAACCAAGACAATTCAAACATGAGCACTAGGAGATGCAAAACTTTTGTTAATTGATTTTATACAGAGACGCGCTTTTCCCGCCACACTGTTAAAAAAAAAGTTTTGCGCTTACTGCTGCTCTGTTCTTGCCTAAATTTTGCAGCAACATTGCATTTTATGGTTCAAATAGTTCAATATAACACTGCACACTGTTGCTTGCTTGGCTTGACCAAGAAAAAAATGGGGATTTGCATTTGTCCGTTCTTCTCTGAGCTCTGCATTGAACCTTCAGTGAAGGGAATAATGAAAACTAATTTCGAAGACCTGCAGGTGCTGAAAGGTGCTACAGTCGCCAAAAGTTACAAGGTGATGCCATAGCCATTATGTTTGGGACATAACTCACTGCAGAAAGCACAGATGTAGGCAAATTCAAATAAAAACAAAAATCAAATTATGCAAATAACAATGCCAAGTGTTATATTGAGCAATCCAAGTGATAAAAATGCAATCTTGCTGTGAAATTTGAGCAACAGAGTAGTGGTAAGCGCAGAAATAAATTTTTATAATATGAATGGAAAAACGCAAGTCTCTGTGCATAAAGGCATGTGCATAAAGGCAGTTAATTTTCCTCTACAGAGAAAGATATATTGCTTATTGGAATGATCAGCCACACTAATCGATGTCCCCAACTCATAGTGCAATTTTGCAACTGTGTTGCTCTGGTTTGAATTTGTTCAGTTTTTGTCCACGACAGTGCAATTATCATTAATGAACTTTGAAATTCAGCTCTCTGACCCTGGTCCCATTGACATGCAGTACAGCATCTTGTCTGCTTCCCTAAGTATGCAGTTGAGTGTTATGTATTCTTTCACAATAAAAGATGCTTATTTTTGTGAGACAAAAGGATCAGTTGTTTTGAGTGATTTTATGGCTAGAGAGACTGCATGATATTAAATTAGCCTCATTAATGTTCAGCTAGAGGAATAAAAGAATATACAAAAATTTTTCAAAAAAATTGTGCATTTGCATGGGCAATAGCAGTTGACGTACCAGGACCTTGGTAATCTGATTGTCCTTTTAAAGAACTTATTAACTCCAGAAGTAAGCTGGTGATTCACATGATGCTGAACAAAGACCAATGAATAGTTCTGCTTATTAGTGAACTTGCTGCTGGATTTCATGGTAAAGTCCACAGCATTGATATTTGTTACACCATTACGTCCGCAAAATTGTGTTGCTTTTAAACAGATTTGTGTTTCTTACACATAGATGATTACATTTTGTCACTCGGTGATGCAGTCCTCTACAACAGGCCATTAGACTGAGCTCATGGTGCTTGAATCCCGAATCCATACTGTTCGTGTTTCCACTAAGTGTGATTAAAATGTTAACTTGGGCCAACATTAAAATGAGCATTCAAAATTTTTTGTGCTTTGTTGCCTTGCGCAACACGTCTGCTTACACTTAATTCTCCTCCTACGAGTTTGGTATTATTTTCTCAACACGAGCTGAGGACAGCCTTCACAGCTTTTGAAATTTTTTTCCCCACTGTGGACTGAGTTTTATGTGTGACGGGAACATTGCTATGGGAAGCATGTGGACAATCAGGAGCCTTACTCTGCAGCGTTGGAGAAGTCGTCAGGCCCTGACATCCAGCAGCAGCTGCGAACTCCTGGACAGTGAAGCTCTTTCGGCAGCTGAAGAACGGCGCAATAGCACATCTCGGCAAACAACCGTAAGCTTGGACCAGGCATGCCTGTATACCTTTCTTTGACAGTGAATCATCTTGGCACCTTGCCTGGTTGGGTGTCAAGTTGTTACAGTGCAAAGCAAAGTAGTGTAAGGTGTGAAAAATAGGGCCTTTATTGCACTCTTTAGTCATGTCTCGCTTTACATGGCATTGCTGTTGGGAATGTTGATTGCAAATGCCAGTCATCGCTATTGGCGAGATCTTTCATGCAGATTCTGCCACAGCAGTGCAGTGACTGCTTCATTGCATTTGAGCTTCAGATATGAACTGTCAGGGGTTCATGTGCTAAGCAAAGCTTGCTGATTGTTACCTGTTTATTTAATAAGGCAGTAATGGCTCATTGTGTTGTTATCGCTCCGATGTAGTTATCAGATACTTGAGGTGGCTACTATTGATGCTGGTAATATATATGGTGATTGAGTCCACTTTTTCTGTGGTCTCTTTGTCAGTGAGATTCTATTGCATCTGTGCGTGAGTTGGTAGAGTTGTTGCACTGGCTGTGCTTTAGTGTCTGTCTCATAGTGATTTATGCAAACATTCATTCAGATCAGGCCAGCACAGCTTGCGTTGGCTTGTTTATTTTTCTATGGTAGAATGGGGCTCAAACCAAACATAAAGTGGACTGACTGGTGGAAGTCCTTGCAGGCACAGCACGCAGGCAGCAAGGTTGTACAGCCTGTTGTACAGTCTGAAGGGCAGCACTGGCCAGTGTTGTGACAGGAACCCACCAGATGCACATAGTGACAAGTTTCCTTCATGTTTGTGAGCATGATGTCTAGAGTACAAAATTGAACAAGGACATAGAAAAGGAAACGGGATACAAGCCTATATGGGAAGACAACCAGCAACTGCATGATATGTCGGATAATGTGATACTCCCTGATACTCCCTGAGGTGAAGAAGAAAGAACGCTGCCAGAAAATTACCTCTGCTAACACAATGAATTATTTGCTCTCAGCAAAACAGTGATGGAGGTAAGTTTGCTTTGTGCAAACATACCTCACACTGAAATCAAGATAGTTAGTGTCACTTTAAAAACATATCTGACTGTTTACCTCAACCTTTTTTCTCTCCTTCTAAGGCAATGCATTTCTTTGGTGGAGTGCTCTGTTGTTAAGTGAGGTTTTATATGGACTTTGTGTACCTGGGGCATTAATCTTGTGCAATCATTTCCGGGTATACTATCACTTTTTTGAGATTTTGGGGTGACTAGTGCTGGATGCATTGGTGTCTACAGGTGACAGCATACTTGGCATTGTGCCAGGGACACAGTTGCCTGTAGACTCTGATCTGTCCGGTGATAGTTACGTGAGATATCACAAAAGTGAGAGTATCCCCCCAAAATTATTGCTCGAGTAAACCACTCCTGGGCTACGTAGAAGCCCAGGAGTGGTATTCAGTATTAAAGCAGAGATTTTTTTTTTTCTCTCTGCTTTCAGGCAACATCCGAACAGAGGCTACACCGTGTGTGGGTCGAGGAAGAGACTCGGCGTCGGCAGCTGGAAGAACGCCTTCGCCAAAAAGAGCAGCAGTGTGCCCAGCGAGTCGCTCAGGCGGCTGCGCAGAGGCAAAATGAGGCCCGTCGCAGTGCACAGCAAGTTGAAGAACGACGTGGACAGGTATGCTCGAGAACGAAGGTGTTGCTGTGCTTTGGCTGCTTAGGATCTGCGTATGCCATTTATACTGCTGGCATCTCAGGCATCATGAAGAATGTACATACCATGGTGAGGTGATGGGCCATGGACCGAAGCATTGGCTACACATGTGTAACCTTTGTAGCCAAAATGTTGCTCTCATCATTCCTTGTTTTAGAAACTTGCTGTGCAATAAACTTTAAATGGGGTTGTTCAAGATCTGTGAGTCGTGACAACATGAACATTGGAAGCCCATAGCTGTGCTCACAAAGTTTCTAAATTAATGAGCACACAGACAAAAACCTCTTAATGACATATTAAGTTGTACTCACTTGAACTGTCAGTTTTTGTATAAATGCTCGATGCTAAGGTGCTCAGAAGTAGTAGAGAAATGCTAAAGCACCTAAATACATGTTGCAAGACTATCTAAACTAAGTGCTGTTCTGTTGGAATAAAACTTAAAGGGACACTAAAGTGGAAAATGATTTCTTCTGCATCAGTAAATTATCGTTCTAGAACACCAAAAACACCACTCTTACAACGATAAGACGTTTGGTAAGCCAGAAAAAGCGTAAGAACGAAATACGGGTGGCGACACCTACGGGTGGTTCCCACACCTGGGGGCTGTGACGTCTTGGATTTTGATGGCATCTTCTAGGGCCTACTAATTATATATAGCGGTACAGATTGACTACTTTGTGTTCTAAAGGAACCAAATATTAAACATGCAAGTTTCGGGAACCTTTATTCAGCCAACGCGGCCCAAATGCCAAAACATACTTTGGAATCCCTGACGTCACGCTGACGTACCGGCGCTGGGGTTTCGGCGTGAAATTCAAATACCGATACTTGGACCTTCATTTTCTCATCTAATAATCAAACTATGTTTTTTTTAAATGACTGCCTGCAGGGTTGTCAAACAGTGCTTCATTAGTCTAAACTGATTTATTGTTTCGCTTTAGTGTCCCTTTAAGTGACCTTTGATGGTGACATGCCCTCCTCCATATTTCTATGTTCGCTTTTCCTGTGTGACATACATAGCTACTATACATGGTCGTGCATCAGTAATTTTAATAATCACACATAGAGCATGTTATTTCGGCCTGTGACTGTTTGCACATCTGGGTCTGCTAGACATCCTGCTTGTGGCAGCGCAGTCGTGTTGGTGGCAATGCAGGTGCTTCAGCAGCAGCGCCAAATGGACGCTGCATTAGACGTGTGGCGGGAGCGAGTGGCTGAGTACCAGGCAGCCGCCAATGGACGTGCCCGCCAGGTAGTGCAGCAGCAGTTGGAGGAGCGGCGCCGTGAGGCGCTGCGTCAGCGGCTCGAGCGGGAGGCTGAGCAGCGGCGCAACCTTGCACGAGTTGAGGCCGACCGTGAGCAGCGGCTGCAGGCAGCAGCAGCTCGGCTACGTGACAAGGAAGAGCGTGCCAGACAGCTGGCACAGCAGAAGGAATTTTTCGTTGAGCAGGTACGCATTCTTTGTAATACCAATAGTAATGTGGTGTTAGTAGCAGTAAATTTATGGGGCAGCAGATGGTTGTTAAGATTCAGGTCAAATACAGCAGAACCTCGTTCATATGTTTTGGAAAAAGCCACGAGAAAAAATGTGCTAACCGGGAAAACGTACGACCTGAATAACTAAAAAATTTTACAGACTCAACTATTGTTGACGTATAGGTAATGCAAAGCGCCGACACGCGTCGACCAGGTGGTGCTCCAGCGGCCTGAGACGTGTTTTGTTGTTTTCTTATTGCCTGGTGTTTTAAGCGGGCGACAGGAAACCGAAATGAAATTGAGCTGGTGGACGACGCCAGATGCTGCCGAAGCGAAACGTGATGCCTGTAGCAGGGAACGGCGGTGTGTTTGGATTATCACATACTAGAAACATGCAGTACGCTACCATTGGCATTATGCACCACGCGCTATAAAACAGGTAGGTGAAGACGCTTATCGCAATAGCTTTGGCGGCAATAGCTGTGAATGTGGTGTACGACGACTGGGGCGGAGATATGCTGGTACCGGAATAAGAAACTGCGTGCGCCATCGTTTTCACTTGAGACGGGCGGCTATATACTGTTCTCAGTCGCGCGCCTCCCGCCTTTCCTTGTTCACATAGGATCTAGCGGCCCAAAAACGTATACGATCGCAGTCTGCAGCAAGGAACGACGGAGCTGCGACGGAACTACAGTGCGTGGTGCCGCCGGAGCTGCGCTTCTGACGGCACCATGCACTGTGAGACAGATAGGCAAAGATCCTTACTGCAATAGGATTGGCAGTGACAGCTGTGAATGCAGCGTGCGATTATCCCAGAAAAGATTTGCTGGTACCGAAATGAGAAAGTGGGAGCACGCTGGCGTTTTCACGTGAAACTGGCGGGCGAGTATTGCAGTGAAGCTGCTGCGCGTGCCTCGCGCACTTTCTTGTTTACATGGGATCTAGCAGCCGGAAAACATATCATACAATCGCAGTTTGAAGACGTACTGAATGGTACCGAAAAATCTTGTTTTCTTGGAACATATGAACCAGTAAAAATAAGTGTAACTTTATTGGGCCATTCTTTTGTTCACATTGCGAATGTTGGTCCCGGGAAAACGTATGTAACGGGAACGTATCAACAAGGTTCTACTGTGTATGGCTAAAGAAGGGAATTTAGCTCATTCAGATTTACCCATGGTGGCTGCTTGATATACGTATTGTGGTTGCACAATGTAGCTGCAGTCCTCTTGTGTTCCGCATGGTGCCCTAAGACACCACAATTAATACCTGCCATGTTGCATGGTCATCTCATGTGGGATTTGTCTCTGCAGTCACGCCGTCTCGCCCTGGCCACTGCTCAGTTGCGAGAGCAACTTCGCTTGCAGCCCTCCCTGCCACCCTCTTGGGGTCCCGGCCTCGTGAGGAAGTCCCGGTCTCATGAGTGAGTGCTACTTGTTGATTTCTCTTGTTGTGCTGCCCAAGACCTAGCTGTGCACATGGGTATGTGCAAAGGTGCCATGTGCAGGATGATCCATGCAAATGACTGCTCACGTGCAAGCGACTGCATGGATGATCCATGCAAGCGACAAGTTTCACATGCAAGCGGCTGCGCGATGGTGGTTGTGGCCGCTGAGTGGAACTGCAGCGCGCAGACGTGGCTTCGTTTCACATGCACCCTCTTCATGCGATGCCCGCCGCTAGCGATGAGTGCAGATTGCGGAGAGTGCCCGTGAGCAGTAAGTTTCTATGGTTCCCAGAAGAGGTGCTGGAGCTTCACATATCGCCCCATGTTTTAGCTCATGTGAGATGCAGATGTAGTTGTTCTCCAACAGCAACCTCAGTTCTACACTAGTTTATGTAAAAATACACTCTAATTATTAATCATGCTAACTTCGGTGGCACTTCCTGTTCTAAAGCCTCTCCCAACTACAGACCTTTAAAACAGTTGCTGGAGAGGGTAATATAAAAATTTGGTGTGAAACGAATACAAAATGGATACATCAGTGGCTCTCAGTCTCAAATTCCACCAGGCATCCCAGTTGCCATACGGTTACCAAACTCTCGTCCCCTTTTCTCCTCAAGGCATCCATACAGAAGGGCAGCGGTCTCTTGGTTCTAGCAGACCTGGGCTAAGTTTTACCTGAAGAAGTGCAAAACCCAACTTTGAGCACGCATGGCAATACAGTGATATAGAAGAAAAAAAAACAATACAAATTCAACGATAATTACAATACTCTCTAACAGGAAATTTCTGCGCAGCTCTATACATGTTTTCATTTCACGATATATTGGCTGGCATGGACAATCTATTGCAAACGGAGTGAAGTGTGGCGCAACTTACTCACTAATCGGGAGATCACAAGAGGTAGCACATCGATGATGCATGGGCGCGATTCACAGCAGCCACCGTAGACGGATCTCCGCTCATGCAGCACTTTGCTTCCATATATGGTATCAATGGCATCATTGGTGAACAGACGACGTGCACTACTCTGGCACAATCTCGTAGCCATTGTCCCTGCAGAGTGCGTCTTGCACGTCACTACACTTTTCTTCTTGCGCTTACACCATACCCTCCTCCTCTGCTTTCTGTCTCATGGCTCCGCTGCACCCTCCTCCTCCACTTTCCTCCTCGTGCTCTCTTCACTATTGCCGTCTTTTATCCCTGCTGCGCTCTGCATTGGTCGGTTACGAGGGATGCTGACGCTCGCCGCGGGAACGGCCATCTAAGAGCCACGCTCTAAAGAAAATGGCTGCGTGTGCCATGAATGAAAAACTTGGACTGTCCCACCACGCGCACACACACACAAAAAAAAAAAAGGCAAGGATAAGGAAATCACAACCATGCACAGCCCATTTAGTGTGTGAGTAGAAGTTTCCATCAATTGGTTCCTCACTGGTTGTCGTCTGCTAGAAAAGTGTCGCTAGCTCAGGCGCATGAGCCCCTTCGTGTGCCGACATGGCCCCTGCCACATGCTCCACGTGTGATTGTTAGCAGACACTCACCATTCACCAC
The DNA here is from genome assembly GCF_023375885.2 of Dermacentor andersoni. Taxonomy (NCBI): domain Eukaryota; kingdom Metazoa; phylum Arthropoda; class Arachnida; order Ixodida; family Ixodidae; genus Dermacentor; species Dermacentor andersoni. The sequence continues at coordinate 110,733,217 of NC_092815.1, forward strand.
CATGGTCACTATTTGTGAATTTTTCCAACCATTACGATCTCATAACCATTACAATTTGTGCATGCGCTGCTCAAAAAACGGGTTCTGGGTGAAGAGGTTGGTTCTTGCTACAGCCACGGTGCCATTTCTGGGCCGAAATTGCTTGCATGTGAAACAGGCTTAAGACAGAAGCAGTCTTACAAATAAGACGCTCATGGCAGTGCCTGGCTGCCTGCCAGCCTTCTGTAAATTTAGGTGGCAGCCATCCCTTGATATTGCAGAAAGGTTTAGTTCAAGAGAATTTAAATAAATACTTGATTTTATCATCTAATTCTAGCCTCTATCTATTATAAATATGCTTGACAAGAGGCAAAGAAATTGTGTGCTTGGCTTCAAAATTCAGTGCCCTAAGTTTTGCCGACAGACACAGTACCTGGTATGAATTATTTTACACACCGTTTTGCCTCTGTATTGTCAGTAGGATAAACTAAACTAAATATCTGTGCCTTTTCTTTCTCAGATATGGCAGATTGTTGGGTTGGGTCTGTTGGGTCTCAAACATGCTCTTGGCACAAAGAAATGACAACACAGAAGTGCAAACACTTACAAGGGCATTTATTGCTCCTCATATTCACCAGTCTAGCCAGCTGAATTACTATCAATAGAGCATGCTGATGGGCCTTCACGAATCTAGAAAGCCCGACTGGCATAGTTGGGCTTTCGCAGGCCTATGCCAGTAGGCATACCTAACCTACCTACCTAACACCATGTTTTCAACGCATTGCTTTCACTGTTTGTTGATTGGCTTGGCCAATGGTAGCTGAGGCGATGAAATATTGCAGTTTTCAAGTGGGTTGACAAGATGCCTGTTAATTAAAGGGGCCCTGAACCACTCTTTATTCAACTGGAGAAATGCATTTGGAGGTAAAATAGGCTATTTAAGAAATACTTTGCCGCAAAATGTGCTCCAATGCGTTTGGCAGAATGAGAGTTATTGGTAGTCTTAACAAGGCCTCCTCTATGCTCCTGTTCCTTCTTCAATGCCTGGCACTGCGAAGGCTGTGTTGGAGTGGGGCATGCCCACAACGCTGTGCCTTCGAAATGTCACTGTTGTTGCTGTTCAAATTTAATTTTGGATGTTAACGTAGACGCCACGACTCGTGATTTTGGTGGCTACGACGCGATAAATGTTAGCCAAACGCAGTTGTCCTCAGCCAGCCACAGTGCGCTTAGCCTGTGGACTCGTGGCAGCACTCCGCGGTGGCTGCAGTGTCTATGCTGCATAGCCGACTGCGGCTACCAATGGCAGCTGTGTATAGGAATCCGCTTTGTTACAAAATAAAGCATCTAGAAGAGAGTGAGGAGCAGGCTTCTGTTTGCAAAGAGAGCGTTTGAGAGAAAGGTGACTTCGTGCTTCGCTTGTGAGCTCCACATACCGCGTACTACAGCAAAACTTGGCTGAGGTGTTCACAGCAGCGTATGCTACCCATGAACTATGTGATTTCACCAAGCCCGAGGGGTGGTTCAGGGCCCCTGGCACACGGCACTACTTACTATTTTGGCACCTACGACACGACAAATGTAAGCCAAGTGTGGTTGTCCTGAGCGAGCCGCAATGCATTTAGCCAGTGAACTTGTCGCGAAATCGTGCGGTAGCTACTGTAGCTACGCTATGTAGCAGACCGCAGCTACATGCAACTGTAGTGCATAAGCGCGGCATTTGCTTTGTGCACGACAGGGCGTGCTTACGCTCATGCACTTGTCTGACCGTGCTATGTGGTGCGGACTGGCTTTCTCCTTCACCAGCTTGACCGACAGATAGTAGCCACATCCAACTTGCACATTTTGAAGCACTATCAATGAGTCTGCCAAGGCGTTTTACCAGGAGCAGCCAGAGTGAGTGCATGCTGGCAATTGTGTGCGTGGTCTCGCCTTAAGTTTCCCGGGTTCTAGGCTAGTTGAGCATTAAAAACTAGTTGAAATTAGCGAGACCCGACGTCTATGATACTGATAAGCAAGGTGGCCAAAGTTTACTTGCTACTTGGGCAGTGGTGGCCAAGTGTGAGGAGTCTATAGTCGGCTTCTTCCAGAATTATGTAATTATTATCAAAATTCTAAACCAGATTTTCACTTAAGCCTGTTTATCAAACTTTGTCAATAAATATACACAGTAATAGTAGGAAGCAATGCACTGATCCAGAGACTCTTCTTGATTGACGTCAGCTGTTCACCAATACCAGCCGCATATGGGAATATGCTATATTATGAAATAAAGCGTCCAGAAAAGCATGAGGAGCAGGCTTCTGTTGAAAAGAGAGCGGTTGAAAGATAGGTGACTTTGCACCCCACTTGCAAGCCCCACGTGCCACGCATGACTGCAAAACTTGGCTGAGATGTTCACAGCGGTGTATGCTGTCCATGGACTATGTCTTTTCATTAAGCCAGAGGGGTGGTTCAGGACCCCTTTAAATGAGGTATTGCACTGAAAATGTCCCACAAAAGTGAAGATCAACATGAAAATGACCAATTGAAAATATGGCTCTTGGTTGCATCTTGTATAGGTTTCACGTTTATTGAAAAGATCCAGCCAGATTTGAAACAGGATGCAGATGGGAGTTGTTCTTGCGGGGATCAAATGCGTTGTTGCAAGAGTAGAGTTCTCACAAAGTTGTGTGTGTTTCCAGGGACATGCTCGACTGAGCCGGCCGCTTCCATCTGGGGTTCCGTCCGGCTGGCTGGGAAGGGCAAGCAGATTCCGCAGGAGAGGGGCTCCTTCCTTCCTGCATTTTGTTGCTTGATTCCCCCGGAAAGGGAAAATAAAATGTATTCCTGCTTCATACATTCAAAGTGGTGCAGCTGTACTAACTGTTCAGTCTGAAATGGGTCACTGTATGAGCGAGGCAAGTGTGTCAAGTCTGCTTGGAGCAAAGTGCTAGCAGAAAAGATCATGTGTTGTCATATCATATTTGTATAAAAGTAGGTGCAGAGAATCGTTCAAATGAAATTATTGGACCGCTCAAACAGGAACATTCAAAGGATAAAATATTTATTGTGAATGTAGCTCTTCAGTAAGCTGTTTATCTAATACAACACTAATAAATTACTACTACAACTATGCATTAGTGTTATGGTTTTCAGTGTATGGTTTACTGCTGATTCATTTTCTCTTGGGTGACAGTCATGAGCATGAAGCCAAGTGATTCAGCTGCATTGCTGTGTTTGTTGTCAAATCCACATGAATATGCATATCCATCTACATGCAAGCTGAAAATAAGAACAGTTGAACAGGATTATCTCCCAATTTATATGTTAACTGCTGGTTGCATGGTTTCTAATTGCTGGAATTAGACAAGGAGCAAGGTAGATCAGTTCAACATTTTTACCAGAAATTTTGTTCCGTTTGCACAGTTAATGCACATTGTTTTTGTTTCACTTGCTAAACCTTCATAAGTGGTTCAATAAGTTGCAGAAGTGTCCCTAAAGGTTAAGAGGATTGGTAAACTGTGCCTTATTCTGCTACAATAGCTAACAGATACAATGACTATGCATGCAGTGTGCCCAAATTTTTTCTAGAGACCACAGTAGCTCAACAGTTACACCAAATGTAAAATTCTTCCACGATACAAAACTTTACCAGAGAAGTGAGGTACTACTTGGTATATTCACGCTTAATATACGAGTCCACGTGTTGCAACTATAATCGTTGTTTAATACACATCAAGTAAGACTTAATGAACACTTATTCGTCATTGAATATTGCTTAAAACAACATTGGGGGATGTATGGGAGTCGAGCATCCTCATGAGGTTTCAAACGGAACAGTCGTAACTGGTGACAAATTTAGGTATGTGATTTAATTAATTACAGGCAACTGATGTTATTATTGCAACATCCAAAAAGAAACAGTTTCACTGGAAATGGGGCTATGGTTCTCCAATGTCGCACAAGTCTGCAGGCATATTTTAATAGGTGGTTTTATAAACTAAGCGTTTTTGTGTACTTGCATTTTTCTGTGCAACTCTTGCAGAGAAGGTCTTCTTAGCTGACTTCACATGGATATGGCGTATCTGGGTGTCTTGTAACCACTTCCAGAAAAAAGGTCTGTTTAGGTGATTTGTAGAAGCTGTATGAACATAAAAGAGCTATCAAATGATTCTTCTCCATGCCAAGAACATGTACCAGTAGTCAGGAACAAAGGATATAATCAAAAAGGAGTATAATTAACTGTAAATGAGGTGGGATGCGAGAACCTGCGTCGCGGTAATCCTCTGCTGTGCTGCCGCCAAGTGCCATCTAACTTAACTGCCATGCCACTGCCACTTAACTGCCAATGATAAGTGCCCATGTCTCCCTGCACTGCTTCAATATAAAATGATACAGTGTTCCTTTTGGTTTAGGCCTGCTTTGAAGTCGGAGAAGCGCAGAGCGAAATTCATTTTGAAGAAGGACTCGGGCTCATGGGTGAAAATAAATGGATGGCCAAAGTGCACAAACACCTGAACCTCAAGAGCGTGGACACAAAATGGAGGAAGAGGTCAAGAAAGTTAGCGATGAGGTACGGGGCAAGTGAAAGTGTAAGTAGACAACCAGGGGCCATAGATAGAAAGTGAGAGAAACAGGGACACTAAATCGGTATGCAAAGGATGGGAACATAGAAGGCTGTGGAGGTTTGCAAGTATGGCAAGGAAGAAATTAGAAAGGAAAATCTGTATGATAACACAAAGGCCAGAGATAAATGACAGAGATGTGTGTGAGGCCTAAGCTGGTTAAGGCCACAAAAACATACTAGAGCAAATATTCGCAACAGGATCAGGCATGTGCGTGCTGCACCAAAAACTGGAGGCAACTCGCCATATACTAATGGTATGTGAGGGTATTCATGTACAGAAGCACTTGGGAAACGTCCACCTTCCAGAAGTGCTGGCAACTAAAGCAGATATGGAAGCATTAACTGGTCAGAAATTGAGATTTTAGAGTATTGGTGTAAAAAAAGGTGGTACGAAATTGATAGGACTGGCTCCGTTGTAGGCATAGATTACTATACAAGGTAGATGTAGAGGTTTTGAGGAAGAGAGAAAAGGTTAAGGAGACGAAGACAAAATGCTAGATCGATAAATATATTTAGACTAGCTCAAGCAGACTAGGTGACTTTGTCACTGCCCTGTTCCGAAGGAGATGTCAACTAATTATCATCATCGGGACGGAAGAGAGATGGGTCAGGTAAGCAGGGAGAGCAGACAGTGGCTGGCTGCGAGAGTGCATCGCCTGAGCCTTGGGCACATGTTTTGAAAAAGCTGTAAACGCTTGATGCTAATAAGCTCTATGCCTCACGGTAGCATTAAAGAGCAACAAGAAAACCTAGGCTAGGGGCGCATTCCAGAGCATCACGCTAAAAAAGAAGAAAAGGTAAGAAAATTGTTAGCACTTATCAAGACAAGATGGATCTAATTGTGCACGAAATGCTATGCAGATAAGATATGAAATGAGTAAATAATGAACACGAAAAAGTGCCTGAAACAGACGGAGAAGAGATATAATCAACATTTAATCTCTGAATCATTTGAAACTACCATGTTCGTCGGCCCTTCCCTTTTATTGCGATAGCAACTACATATATGGACACTCGAGGTGAATTCCCATGGTTGTCGTTGCCATGATGTTGCACATAGAGCCCAAATGCGATAAGATTGCAGCCTTGCACCGTATGCTGTAGGTGTGAGTGAAAACTTGCAAGGGTGAGCCAAGAAGGATGGTGGCTTGATGCAGTGGTGTTTTCTCATGCTCGTAGAGGAAGGCAGGGAGGGTGCGCACCGACTTCTCACGCGCGCTAGGAGGGAGGAGTGGGAAAAGGGGCAGGTTAGTGTGCATCTTCTCTTCTACTCTAGCTGTGGTGGCCGAGCTGAGTGTGGCCACGCCTGTCCTATATTGGAGGAAATTCGCGGTGGGTTCAAAGGCTAGCAGACCTGAGGTATGGCTTCATGTGCACTGTGATGTCGTGCACGTCTAGTTCGCGTTGGAACGAGAGGCAGCTCAAAGGGGAATTTGCTTGCCGCTCTTCACGCCATTGTGTGTCTGCGGTCATCGAGCGAGCTGTCTTCATGTTTGCTTGCGTGCATGTGATCAACAAGCTTGATTGCGTATGTTATGCATCTGATCAAACTCACTGGGTACTTAATGACATGCACTGCACCTAAAGGCACAGCGTACAATTGCTCTGATTTTCAGTTTCATAATTGGAAGAGCCTTTCAAAAATTTTTCTATAGGCTCATTGAAATACCCCTCCCCATGGCAATCTTTAGTAAAAGGCGAAAGATTAGTGCGAACTAATAAGGAGAGGCATGAGCATGATCACTGTCAGCCTATTTTTATGTCCACTGCCAGAACGAACGCCTCTCCCTGTAATAAGGTAATTGAAGGTGATCTCCAATTACCCTTGTCCTGCGCCAACTGATTCTAAGTTGCGCTTGCGAATTTCCTAATTTCATTACCCCACCTAGTTTTCAGCCGTCCTTGACTGCGCTTTCCTTGTCTTGGCACCCGTTCTGTAGCTCTAATGGTCCACCAGCTATCAATCCTGCACAATGCATGGCCTGCCCAGCTCCATTTGTTTCTCCTAATGTCAATTAGAATATCGGCTATCCCCGTTTGTTTTCTTCCTGTCTCTTAACGTTACACCTAACATTTTTTGTTCCATCGCTCTTTGCTCAGTGCTTAACTTGTTCTTGAGCTTCTTTGTCAACCTCCTAGTTTCTGCCGTATATGTCAGCACCAGTAGAATGCAGTGATTGTACACCTTTCTTTTCAACGATAGTGCTAAGCTCCCAGTAAGGATCTGGCAATGCCTGCTGTATGCACTCCAACCCCTTTTTATTCTGTTGTAAATTTTCTTTTCATGATCAAGGTCCGTTGTGAGTCATTTACCTAGGTAAACGTACTCCTTCACAAAGTCTAGAGGCTGACTGGTGATCCTGAACTCTTGTTCCCTTGTCCGGCTGTTCATCATTATCTTTGTCTTCTGCATATCAATCTTCAACCCCACTCATACTCTCTCTGTTAAGGTGCTCAATCATTTGTTATCACTCGTTCCCAGTGTTGTTGAACAGGACAATGTCATTTACAAACTGAAGGCTGCAGAGATATTTGCCGTTGATCCTCACTCCTAAGCCTTCCCCTTTTAGTAGCTTGAATACTCCTCTCAAGCACTGGAAAGATTGTGTCTCCTTGCCTGACCCACTTATTTATAGGTATCTTTCTACTTTTCTTGTGGAGAACCAGAGTAGCTGTGGAATCTATGTAGATATTTGCCAAGATATGCCTTCTATGCCTCCTATGCTCCTTCACGTATGCCTCCTATGCTCCTTGATTATGTAATGCCTCTATGACTGCTGGTATCTCGACTGAATCAAATGCCTTTTCATAATCTATGAAAGCCATATAGAGAGGTTGATTGTACTCTACAGATTTCTTGATTACCTGACTGGTGGCATAGATGTAATCCATTGTAGAATATCCCTTCCTGAAGCCAGCCTGTTCTCTTGTTTGACTGAAGTCAAGTGTTGCCCTTAATCTATTGCAAGTTATCTTTGTGAATATTTTATACCATACTGAAAGTAAGCTAATGAGCCTAGAATTTTTCAATCTATAATGTCTTCCTTTTTGTGGATTAGTATAATGTTGGCATTCTTCCAGTTCTCCGGGTTCCTTGACGTCACGAGACATTTCATATATAGGGACGCCAGCTTCTCAAGCATGATGTCTCCTCAATCTTTGATTAAATTGACTATTATTCCATCTTCTCCTGCCGCTTTTCCCCAGATCATGTCTTGCAAGGCCCTTCTAACTTCATTGTTAGCTATAGGAGGAGTCTCTGTATCTTGTGCATTACTACTTTGAATGAATGTAGTGTGGCTGCTCTGGGTACTGTAGAGATCGGTACAGAACTCTTCCGCTGCTTCTACTACATCTTCTGAATTGCTGATGATATTCATCATCATCATCATCATCATCATCAGCCTGGCTACGCCCATTGCAGGGCAAAGGCCTCTCTCATACATCTCCAACTACCCCGGTCATGTACTAATTGTGGCTATGCCGTCCCTGCAAACTTCGTAATCTCATCCGCCCACCTAACCTTCTGCCGCTCCCTGCTACGCTTCCCGTCCCTTGGAATCCAGTCCGTACGGTAACCCTTAATGACCATCGGTTATCTTCCCTCCTCATTACATGTCCTGCCCATGCCCATTTCTTTTTCTTGATTTCAACTAAGATGTCATTAACTCGAGTCTGTTCCCTCACCCAATCTGCTCTTTTCTTATCCCTTAACGTTACACCTATCATTCTTCTTTCCATAGCTCGTTGCGTCGTCCTCAACTTAAGTAGAACCCTTTTCGTAAGCCTTCAGGTTTCTGCCCCGTACGTGAGTACTGGTAAGACACAGCTGTTATACACTTTTCTCTTGAGGGATAATGGCAACCTGCTGTTCATTATATGAGAATGCCTGCCAAACGCACCCCAACCCATTCTTATTCTTCTGACTATTTCAGTCTCATGATCCGGATTCGTGGTCACTACCTGCCCTAAGTAGATGTATTCCCTTACCACTTTCAGTGCCTCATTACCTATCGTAAACTGTTGTTCTCTTTTGAGACTGTTAAACATTACTTTAGTTTTCTGCAGATTAATTTTTAGACCCACTCTTCTGCTTTGCCTCTCCAAGTCAGTGAGCATGCATAACAATTGGTCCCCTGAGTTACTATGCAAGGCAATATCATCAGCGAATCGCAAGTTACTGAGGTATTCTCCATTAACTCTTATCCCCAATGCTTCCCAGTCCAGGTCTCTGAATACCTACTGTAAACACGCTGTGAATAGCATTGGAGAGATCGTATCTCCCTGCCTGATGCCTTTCTTTATTGGGATTTTGTTGCTTTCTTTATGGCGGACTACGGTGGCTGTGGAGCCGCTATAGATATCTTTCAGTATTTTTACATACGGCTCATATACACCCTGATTCCGTAATGCCTCCATGACTGCTGAGGTTTCGACTGAACCAAACGCTTTCTCGTAGTCAATGAAAGCTATATATAAGGGTTGGTTATATTCCGCACATTTCTCTATCACCTGATTGATCATGTGAATATGGTCTATTGTTTAGTAGCCTTTAGCTGATGATATTACCCAGCTTATTTGTCAGTGCATACATCTTGGCTTGTCCTGTGCCAAGTTTCCTTCTCACTGGCTTCACGCTGCGACCTTCTTTTTACTGCTTCCTCAGCCTTCCTCACATTATAATTTCAAATATCCTATATCCTCTCCTTGTTGATCAGTTTTGACAGTTCCGTGAATTCAGTCTCATCTCTTGAGTTGGACACTTTCATTTTCTGTCGTTTTATTAGGTCCTTTGTTACTTGGGAGAGCTTACCTACTGTTTGCCTTGGTGCCTTACCTGCCACTTCACCTGGTTTCATTCATTACCTCTATATCAGCTTGATCTCTATGTTCTAAGGCTGAACATTTGTGTGCAAGTAGCATCCTGAATTGGTCTGCTGTTACCCTTACTGAATCTAGGTTGGTATGCTCTTGACAAGTTTCACTTTTCCTCTCTTCAAATTGAGGTGAATCCTAGGCTTCACTAACCTATGATCACTGCACTTTACCCCACCTAACACTTTTACTTCCTGCACTATGCTTGGATCGGCAGAAAGTATGAAATCAATTTCATTTCTTGTTTCCCCATTAGGGCTTTTCCAGGTCCACTTCCTGTTGCTACGCTTCCTGAAGAAGGTATTTATTATTCATAGCTTATTTCCTTCCGCGAATTCTACCAACATCTCTCCTTTTGACTTCCTAGAATCGATGCCGTAGTTGCCAATTGCTTGTTCACCAGCCTGCTTTTTCCCCACTTTTGCATTGAAGTCACCGATGACTACAGTATTCTGAGTGAACATTTCTTATTGCTAATTCAACATCTTCACAAAACTCTTTCATTTCTTCATCATCACGATTAGAGGTTGGAGCATACGTAGGTGTGTACTACCTTTATTCTATACCTCCTATTCAGCTTTATTACGACTACTGCTACCCTCTCATGAATGGTTAGCACACGCTGGTGGGCTAGTCGGTTTGAATCCATTATAGAATGTGTTAGCACCACTGAACGAGGATGTAGAAAGAAACATACAGTGCTGTCTCTGTGTATCTGTTTCTTTCCACGTCCTCATTTAGTCGCGCTTACACATTCCATCATGCTCTCATTATTGCTGTAGAATTCGTCAATGTTGCCCGCTATGTCATTATGGATAAGGAGTCCTACCCTGTATTGTCTCTTATCTGGAAGTACTCTGCAGCAGTGGACGTGGCCGTTAGTGAGCACTGTATAAGCTTTCCCAGTTCTAACCTCACTAAGGCCAGTAATATCCCATAAGCTTCACCCAAGCACAGCCACTGGATAAAAAAAAAGTGCGGCCTGCCACGTCAAGCGGGCTGCAATGGGAGCGAATGTCTCAGCTGTAGTTGCATTCTCGGCCGCTTCACTGGGCTGAACGGTGTTAGCTGTCGGAGGCGGCATGTGTCGGTTTCCACGGGCGATGGCATTCGAAGTGCGTTCCTCACTCATTTTCTATGCCGATCCCAGACAACAGTGTCCGAGTGATGGCACTGCGGTGGATGACAGCATTTTTGATGCACGCAGCAGGCCACACCTTTTCTTTAACAGAGGAGCTGTACATGCTACGTCGATCATTCGCCGTCCGGCACCCAGTGTCACGCAGGGGGTAAGTTAATGGCACAAACTCACTATAGGGGATAGGCCATAGGAGGGGTACAGGGGCAGGTGTTTCGCCGGCGCACACCCTTTCACCCCGTGGATTCCGTTCGGGGCGAGCGGCAGCGGGAGCTTGCACGAGAGCAGCAGCGCTGACGTCGTGCAAATCCCGAGCTTTGAGAGTGAGAAGCGCAAGCAGAGGGAAGCCGCTACCGCCGAGGATCGAGAACGGGAAGTGCAAGCCAAGCACCAGTGGAGACAAGCCAACACCCACTTTAAAGAGAAGGCAACCCAAGCCAAGTGCCAGCAGAGGCAAGCTAACCCCCAACTTCGAGAGTAGGAGGCCAAGCTGAGACGTCGATGCAGAGAGATACCTCCCACAGAGGGTGCCGATGGGCGGTTCAAGAGAGAATTCCTCGATTGTGAGTGTGGCCACAGGTGCATGGCGTGTGATAGACTGTGGTTTCATCACAACCTCGCACAACTGAAGACTGTGTGCAATCCGGAACGGAAGCTTGAATCTAGCAAAACGACAGCGAGTTAAAAGATTTTCATTAAAATCAAGCCAAACACGAGTTCGAACTTGAGAAAACGACAACCAGCTTCACTTTTTTGACCGTTTTCACTACATAGAACTGGCTTTACCTTTTTTTTATTCTTATCCAGGAGCCGTGATCCCCAAGTGAGCTCGTGGGTTGCACATTGCCAGGTTTGGTTTCCAGTGACGACTACTCTGGGGCCAGACATTCTTAGCACCCGCTACCATGCTGCAAGACTAACCGACACGTCAGTCAATAGGAAAAGGACTTGGCAGCCCTCTCACACACATGCAGGATGTGTGTGTTTAGAAAAAGTTTATTCAACAAGAGACGATACGAACTCTGAGTCACAATCACGGCACAATTCCACCAGGACGATCACATATACAAAGCACGAAGCACTGTATACACAGCACGTTTTCAAAGAAGTGTCTGAGTGCTCACTCACAAACACATAACCACATAGACCCACGCAACACACAGTTACACAGAAATTAATTGTCACGTCATATAAAATGATGTTGATATATACAGTGTACAAAATGGTTATGTACAATGATAATGCGACAGAGACATTTTGCAGAATTTTGAAGTGTTGCATTGAGATGGGTATATACAGAAATGATCAGGTATACGAGATCATGCACACACAGAAGTCACAGGCACCTACATTCCATGCATGTTCAGTGAACACCTCTGATGGCCTGACTACAAGAACCAGGCTGGTCGAAAATTAAGCCGTACGCGTCTATCAGACACCTACAGGAAACGGCATGACCACTGTCGAAGGAACTCTTCTTCCCCAAGGAAGAACAACTCCTCTGACAGAAACGGCAGTAGCTCAAAGTGGAGCTTCCCCAGAAGGGGAAACAGCGCAGCGACGATATCCCGCAGCAACTGCTTCGCACCAGTTACGCCATAGACAAAAGGCCCCCGCAGCAATTAAAAGTCGTGCAAAGCGGCCACGGGAGCAGCAACCAGATGTAATAAAGCGGTTAACTCCAAGGCCACGGAAACCAGTATGCACGGCCCTCCAAACTGCCCTGGCAATGACGCATTGCAGCAGCACATGTTTATTGGATTCCTGAAGGGGGCAATTTGGACGCAGCAAAGATGGGACTACGCCCCTCTGCTCTAACCTGTCACGAATAGGAAGCATTTGCCACCCTAGATGCCACATGAAGTCACGTAGGTGGCCTGGCAGAAATGACGCCGTTATTGCATCCCACGACACATTATTGGAATTTGCGTGGCGTGCAGGGGGAACTAGAGGAAGCAGTAAGGCTGACGTAATATCTATAACACGGTTTTCAAAACCATCTACATCAGGACATACCTGTTGTATATGGCGATAAAATTCCACGGCCGTAGAGTAAAATACAGGTGCGTTTAATACTTGTGGTCCGCGATTTAAGTGCACACCCGGTAACACGTAACAAATTTTTGTGCCAAGGAAATAGCAGGCGAGTTCATTCGCAGGACACGGATCACACTGTAACAGACAGAACAGAAATCTAAGAGCAAGCAGCGGACAGACATGGATGGGAACGGGAACCCACCGCGAATGCGTGGTTGCCCAAGCGCCACGTGACAGACCAGTTCTGTACTTCCTGACCAGAAGAAGGAACCAAGAAGGGATTGCAGAGACCTAGTAACTCGTAATGGTGGCTATACAACGTGACAAATGCACCACACTTGGCCGCAAAATTCAGACTGTGCTAAGTACCTTTTTTCTAATAGGGGTAAATCATACTCTTGAACATCTTGAATATTTAGCCTTACGTCTTCAAGAATTGAGAGCCACACAGAGTGTTCACAGTGTTCTGTGACCACACCATAGAATAAAGACCGCACCATAATCGCACGCCTACAAACCAGATATATGAAGACCGTGCCTAAAATGCTGGTATGTTGCACCATTTCATCCAATATACCTTAGCTGATATATAATTTAAGGTTACAGCTTTAATTTTTTCTCTAGTGAAAATATTTCTAGACAATTTCTTTTAATTTGAAATTAGATTTGGAGCATGTGAACGTGCAAAACTTTGATTTTATGGTACCAATTATGTAGTAAGAACTTTACAAGACCCGAAACCGTGGACCACAGTGCCGTGGATGCATGCGCGGATGCGAATGCTGAGCCATTTTGACATACATTGTACGGCAAGAGATGGCGCAAGCTTTCAGTAGTAAAAAAATTGCACAACTTTTTGAGGCGTATTAGTAAATTCAAAGAAATTTACCTGTAAACACAAATGCTATATTTATTTGTAACAATACATATTAAATAGAACTTATTTGTTTGCACAGCTTGTCAGTTTTCTTTTTGCTTGGAGTGTCTGTGGTTGAATCCGTCGAACTGCACTCTTACACTCTATACACTCTTAGAAAAATTTACACCCTTTGGGGCGTATCTTGTCCCACAACAATAATCGTCATCTGTCTTGCCTGCGTTTCCTTTCTTTAACGCTGCGAGCCCGGTACTTCCCAGCCACGAACGGCATGTGCGTTATCAGTGTGACGCAGAATTCTCGACAGGAAAGTAGCGAGCGCCGAGTTTTCAAGAAAGGAAACGCAAGCTAGGCAGATGACGATTATCGTTGTGGGACAAATATACACCCCAAAGGGTGCAACCTTTTTAAGAGTGCACTCTACACTCTTAAAACGGTTGCACCTTTTGGGGTGTATATTTGTCCCACAACAATAATCGTCATCTGCCTAGCTTGCGTTTCCTTTCTTGAAAACTCGGCGCTCGCTACTTTCCTGTCGAGAATGCTGCGTCACACTGATAACGCGCATGCCGTTCGTGACTGGGAAGTACCGGGCTCGCAGCGTTAAAGAAAGGAAACGCGGGCAAGACAGATGACGATTATCGTTGTGGGACAAGATAAGCCCCTAAGGGTGTAAAATTTTCTAAGAGTGTAAGAAAAATTTACACCCTTTGAGCCGTATCTTGCCACACAACGATAAACGTCATCTGTCTTATCCCCATTTCCTTTCTTTAACGCTGCGAGCTCGGTACTTCCCAGTAACGAACGGCACGCGCGCTATCAGCATGACATAGCATCGCCGACAGGAAAGTAGCGGGCGCGGCGTCTTCAAGCAAGGAAACGCAAACAAGGCAGATGACGATTATCGTTGTGTGGCAAGTATACACACCAAAGGGTGTAAACTTTTTAGAGTGCGTACACTCTTAGAAATACTTACACCCCTTGGGGCGTATCTTGTGCCGCACTCTTACACTCTTAGAAAAATTTACACCCTTTGGGGCGTATCTTGTCCCACAACAATAATCGTCATCTGTCTTGCCCGCGTTTCCTTTCTTTAACGCTGCGAGCCCGGTACTTCCCAGTCACGAACGGCATGCGCGTTATCAGTGTGACGCAGCATTCTCGACAGGAAAGTAGCGAGCGCCTAGTTTCAAGAAAGGAAACGCAAGGGCAGATGACGATTATTGTTGCGGGACAGATATACACCCCAAAGGGTGCAACCGTTTTAAGAGTGCACTCTTAGAAAAATTTACACCCTTTGGGGCGTATCTTGTCCCACAACAATAACCGTCATCTGTCTTGCCCGCGTTTCCTTTCTTTAACGCTGCGAGCCCGGTACTTCCCAGTCACGAACGGCATGCGCGTTATCAGTGTGACGCAGCATTCTCGACAGGAAAGTAGCGAGCGCCGAGTTTCAAGAAAGGAAACGCAAGCAAAGCAGATGGCGATTATTGTTGTGGGACAAATATACACCCCAAAGGGTGCAACCGTTTTAAGAGTGTGTAGGCAAAGTTACACCCTTTGACTTGCCCCTTCTGCCACACAACAATAATCGTTATCTGCCTTGATGCGTTTCCTTTCTTTAACGCTGCGAGCCCGGTACCTTCAGTAACGAACGGCACGCGCGTTATCAGCACAGAACAGTTTACACCCTTTGGAGTGCCCCTTCTGATAACGCGCGTGCCGTTCGTTACTGGAAGGTTCCGGGCTCGCAGCGTTAAAGAAAGGAAACGCATCAAGGCAGATAACGATTACTGTTGTATGGCAGAAGGGGCAAGCCAAAGGGTTAACTTTGCCTAAGAGTGCACAACGATAATCGCCCTTTGTCGTGACCGCATTTCCTTTCTTTAACGCTGCTAGCCCGGTACTTCCCAGTCACGAACGGCATGCGCGTAATCAGTGTGACGCAGCACTTTCGACAGGAAAGTAGGGAGCGCCGAGTTTTCAAGAAAGGTAACGCAAGCAAGGCAGATGATTATTGTGGGGGCCAAATTTACACCCCAAATGGTGCAACCGTTTTAAGAGCGTAAGCAAGAAGTACATCCTTTGGGACGTATCTCTGCAACACAACGATAATCATCATCTGCCTTGCTTGCGTTTCCTTTCTTGAGAAATCAAGGTGCGTCCGCTACTTTCTTGTAGGGAATGCTGTATGTTATGCTGATAACGCGCATGCCGTTCGTTATTGGGAAGTACCGGGCTCGCCGCGTTAAAGAAAGGAAATACGGACAACACAGATGACGATTATCGTTTTGTGGCAAAAGGGTGTAATTTTGCTTAACAGTGAATAATCGCAGCCTAGCTTGCGTTTCCTTTCTTGAAAATGCCGCGAACGCTACTTTCCTGTCGGCGATGATGATAACGCGCATGGCGTTCGTTACTGGGAAGTACCGGGCTCGCAGCGTTAAAGAAAGGAAATGCGGATAAGACAAATGACGTTTATGGTTGTGCGTTTCCTTTCTTGAAAACGCCGCACCCGCTACTTTCCTGTCAAATACTTGTCATGCTGATAACGCGCATGCCGTTCGTTACTGGAAAGTACCGGGCTCGCAGCGTTAAAGAAAGGAAACGCATCAAGGCAGATGACGATTATCGTTGTGTGGCAGAAGGGGCACGCCAAAGGGTGTAAACTGTTCTTAGAGTGTAGCACTTCGTTGCAAAACAGAATTTTTTCCCGAGTTATTCGAGTTTCGAACTTTGTTGCAGTATCATCATTATGCAACAGTACTAGAGAACTTGGAACGGCGTTGGCTACGTTTGTCTTGTGCGTATCCAGTGCCCGGCTTTCGTGCGGCTGCTGCGAACTATGCAAACTTCACTGAATGGTCAACACAGGTGGTACAAACACCGAAAGCAATCATGGTACGTGTGTTATTACTCATTATGACTGTTTTATTTCGATTTCCTTTACTCGTTGACTTTAAGCCGCGCACAAGGACACACTTTGCAGTGTCTCTGTCGCCTAACGCTGATTTAAATTGAAAAGTATATGTGGTGCTCATAAGAACGATGCACATATGAACGATGCATGCTACTTTGACTACAGGGGCAGAATTTCGATGATCTGCGCTTCAGTTCTTGACGAGCCGACTGCACCGCTGTCGAGCTGCGTGCGCGGCTGTTTGTTTTGACACTTCACCCATTGCCGACAACTTTCAAGCACGCTTGATAGTCATCTGAACGACGCGCGCGCACTGCATCGACTACACCGGCAATGTGCTCCGCGCGCGCCTGATCTCTCACATGTCTCATTTTTTGTTCACAGGATGGTAGCCCAAACGTGAACAGTATGCCTCCGATGCCGCCGTTGATGATGCCGCCAGCACCTCCGTTCGGGGTAAGTCACCCCTCCTGTTACCCGACGCTATATTTTTTTCTGGGGCCGAAATTGGCCAACGTTTCAGCACCGTTGACTTCGGAGAACACTGTCAGACAAACTGCAACACCGTGGCGGCTTGGCCTAGTCGGTACATACTCGACAGGGAAACAGCGCAAACAGACGAAAGACAAGAAGGGGTACACACACAAGCCTTATGCACCAGCGCTGACTGACGACTGAACTCGTTATTAAGAAAGGAACGCACACATATATACCTAACGAAAACAAAGGTACATCACTACGCATGACCAAACAAGATCGCGCACCTTGATTTTTCATGGTGCGCGATCCGCAAACGCTACAGTGACTCTTGTGCACGCGAAATCTTTGAGGCTGTTGCTATCGCAGCGAATGGTGTGGCTGGTCTTACTGAGGCAGAACTAACATAATCTTAACGACCGCAATAATTCTGGGGAAATCTAATCGGTGTCTCATTCTTGTTTGGTCATGCTCAGCGGTGTACTTGTTTCTTTAGGTAGGTATGTGTGTTCCCTTCATGATAAAGAATTCAATCGTCAGTCAGCGCTGGTGTGTGTACTCCCTCTTGTCGGTAGCATTTTTGCACTGTTCCCCTGCCGACTGTTAAGTAATTATCGAGTTCTCGTTTTTTGTATGACAACATGGGTCTAAGCGCAGCGTCCCGTCGGTGTTTGTTTCGTGGGGAGCACGACGTAGCTTTGTGAAGCGCACTTTTAGCCACTCATCTGCAGAGCAAGCTTTATGGCTAGGTAAGTTGGAACCATGTAAATGTTTTCGCAAAAGTCAACCGGTGAAAAAGAAATTCAGCGAGGAGCGATCTCTGCGTGGAATATTAGATATATCCTCATTAATGGTTGTGCCGTGTTGGCTATTAAGTTTCAGAGGTTTGCGCTTGTATTGACGACAACAGCTGCAAGCGTTGCTCTTTTTATCCAATATGAACAGCTGCATGAATTACATTAAAATGGAGATCTCACATCTGTTGTGGACGCCTTGAAATGCGGAAATGTATAAAAAACATTTCTGCAGCAAATGTCATTTGCATTTTAAATTAAATAGGTTGAATTCAAAAGTATTTGAAAAGGCCTACTCTTGGATTTATTTTTTGCATGTGCAGCACTTAACTGTTGCAATAAGCAAATTATTGTATTGACTGCTACTTGTTCCTGGGAATGACAAGCATGAAATCATTGACAATGAATCAAAATGGAGGACCTGCCATAGGAAGTATCGAAAATAGTTTGACATCATTGTTTTCCTGCTCTGTAGCTTGGCTTCTCAAGCTGTAAACTTGTCGCAGTTGGCTGCAGTGTATGAGCAGACTGGCTCCACAAATGTTATCATGCTGATATAAAGATTCCAAATGGGAAGGAATGGCTGCATTGTAGCTTGTGAAGCTGAGGCTAATTTGTAGTGATGTGCCTGTATTTTCTGAGCCAACAAAATAAATGGAAAGCTTTCACCACCTTTCACATTTGTACCGTTTGACCTACTATGACATCATGTTGAGTGCCTGACCTATTGTCTGACCTCAAGCAATAAAAACCTTTGTTGCTCAGAAAAACAAAAACATGAGAGACCGAGACAAAGAACAAAAAGCTTGTGAACAATTTGTTATTTATTCAGAAAATGCTCTGTATTTTGTTTGGGACTAATGATGGCATTTATATTGCTCTGTGCAATATATTCTCAGGCAGCTGTAACTTTAATGCCAGCACTCTAGCTAGTCCTAGGCTTTCGTATATTGGTATATTCCTTCCTCTTGGCAATAAAAATGAGAGTTAGAGCCATATTTTGTAACACTGCATTTAATTTTCTATTCTTTTTGGCATTTGTCATTGGCATACCGCTGTTATTGCTCGGATTGGCCACGCAAATTGATTTATGATGAGAAATTAAAAATGCATTGTAAAAAAACATGGCCCCAGATCTGTTTACTTAGAGAAGAAAGTTAGTGCAAAATCGTGAACGCACTGACTTTGTTAGTGTTGAGACTGGAGTCTCTTCGAATACATGTGATATGTAATGTGCAAGTCTATGAAGGAGTCACACCTAGGTTGCACTATGTAGGTTGCCAAAAAATTAAATAGGACAACACAGAACTATCAAATACAGACAAGAAAAGCTAGTTACAGGTATGGATAAAAGAACAATCCAAGCAAAACAAAAACAGTTGACATTGGCTAACTAAAGAAAGAAAAGAGAATCACAAGCATGAATATAATCTGACTTACAAATAAAACATAGAGAATGAAATCTATGCAACACAGACAAAACACAACACAAAAACAGTGCAACTATGCACAAGCTTTTAAAGTTCATTAGGATCCACAACAGTGAGCTATGTTTGATGGTAGGTTAGTCTATAGTGTTATTGTTTGTGGTATGAATGACTGGGTGAGATATTGTTAGTTCTACATTAATTACTTCTGCTTGCGAAAGTGTTCATGCTGACAGATCATTACTGAGAAGGTTCGAAAGAAGTGTTTGTGAAGTGGGGCATCTTCCTCGTTTAAATTCTCTGAGGACCACAATGTGTGCATTATATTGTTCTTGCAGCTTCAGCCACCACCGATGCCACCAGGTTTCATGCCCCGACCACCAATGGATGGCGGAGGGCCCATGCTGCTACCTCCAGGCATGCCCATGCCACCGCACTACCCACCGGGCTACCCACTCTACCCGGCAATGCCACCTCAGGTGCCCCCTCCACCAACAGCTGCCGCAGGTGCGTTTTCGTCTTCATGAGAAGGATCTATAATTCTAGCCAGATAGCTTTTTACTTATGAAAACTTTGCAGGGGTGAGGGAACACGAGAGGTGCACATATAGGGGGCGACAGCTATAGAATGGTAGGGGAGTGTGAAAAATTATTTTTGAAGCACTCTGGTAACGGCACCAAATTGAACAATGACAATACTGAATCAAACACTGACTAAATAGTTATCACGCTAAGTTGAATAGCTTCCAGATAGAAAATATCCTATCTTAAAGAATAGATAGGCAATATAGTTGCCACATAAACCTAAGATGTAAACATATTGGAAGGTTTCATGATTATGGTGGCTCAGTTTGTGCTTCCAGTCTACCAGTTTGCAATATGACAGGGAAATTATGCTTCTATGCTTCAAATTCACTTGTTAATTCGTGTATATCAATGCAAATTATGCACAAAAGCTACCGAAAGATTATCAAACTCTTTGCTAATACAGTTAAAGCTCTATATAATGAACTTCAATAAATGAAAGTCTTAATATAATGAAGTGTTTAACTTTTCATAACCTCTTGTCCATAGAACACCATGCATTTAGAATTTCAATATAATGAAGTGCGTTTGTATGCGATTTCAATATAACTAAATTTCATTTCTACCGGGAAGGAATGCTGAGACAATAAATGGAAACTTCAGCGAATGCAGATGGTCAAATGATTGAATTATAAGCGTCTGCTTGCAAAAGCACCTCAGATCGCGCGCAGTGCGACAAGAGCGACAGCCGAGGAGCCGCATCATGTTCCATATAAAGTCCAAGTGTGATAAGATGCTATTGTGCACCGCGCACTTCGTACTTTAGGCGCGAGTGAAAGTGTGTGAGGGAGAGACTAGAAAGAAGGTGGCTTCACGAGTGACGCCTTCCCGTGCTAGCAAAGGAAAGAGGGGAGGGGAACAAGCTCGTGGTAACGCGATCAAGCGCATGCAAGGGCCGTAGTTGGGGGGAGGTAAGTTGGCTCGCGTGGCTCGGCCATGGCTGTGCATGGCTGTAAGTGCGGCTGAGTGCATACGCAGCTGCGTACTCTGCTTTACAGGCAACTGCCGCTTGTGCAAAGAGCGGGCGTGCTGAGATGGCGTGGCATCATGTAAACTATCTTCCCGTGTGTTAATATTGGAGGTTGTGTAATCTCGAGTTTTGGTGACTCGTTGAAACGAGAGGCAGACGAAAAATTCGCTCCCCGCTGCCGGCGCTTTTCATTATAGCGTTGTCCCAGTGCCAACGTCGCTATCAACCGCGGGGGCGGAGTGCAAGCGAAAGTAGGCTGGCTTCGCTTAATTCGTACCACCTATGTCAACGCAGCATGAAACCGTATAATTTTTCTCCAACTCTCAAATTCATCATTTGTTTGCTCCTTCAAATTTGCTTTCTTCGATTGCCCGATAATTCGGAAAATTCTGTGGCCCCTTTCCATCTAAGAAAAATCGGCAGGCGACTGTACTTATTTGCATAAAAGGTCGAATTTCAGTACAAAAATATTTCGCTATAACAAAGCAAGTTGCCGATTTTACCTACTTCAATATATCGAGGTTTAACTGTAGTTATTTGGTTCAGAATAGCGCATTGAATGGAAGATCATTGAATTTGCTATTTGAAGTTTTTGAATATTCATATAGCCCTACAAAATGGGTTTAACATCTTGTGTTGTCAGGCTTGTGTTGACATTCTGTAGTCATTATCTTCTGGTGGGGGTGGTGGTGAAAACATTTATTGCTAAATAAATGCAGATGGGGGCAAAATTCCCCTTACATGGAATGAGGCAGCCCTTAGGGGGCCGCCCTTATAGAGCAAAGGAGAGTCCTTGGAGGACTATCCACTTCAGGTGTTGGCAATTGTCCGGCACTTGTCTATAGCCGTGGAGCTGACCAGGAGAGTCTTCCAGTATGACTCTGCCGTGGTTGGGGATGGTAGGCGTGTGAAAATAGGGCTTGTGAGGAGGGGGTGAAGAAAGTCCCCCGTTTGCCGCAGAGCTTACAGGAGGACGGGAACTGATTGTGATATCGGGCATGAAGGAGAATAGGGTAGGGAGTAGTGTCTGGAGCCAGCGCAAGTGGGAAGCTTGGGTTAGGTTAGGGAGGGAGCTGGCAGTGCATAAACACGTCGGGTATATCGGTAGTGGGTAAGGATGTCTCTGAAGGTAAGCAGACACTCCTGGGCTGGTGGAGGGAGGACTCCGGCCCAGAAAGTAACACTTTGGGTGAGGGAGTAAACCCCCTTGTTACCCGAGAGGCCTGTGTATGCAGGGTCTAGATGAGGGTTACAGGGAAAGTTGGGGGCCAGGAGTGTAGAAACGAGGCTGTGGTGCGGGATCAGTGGCGTAGCTAGGTCGTCTGGAATCTGGGCCCCATAAGTCTTCTGTCACCCCCCCCCCCCCCCCCCCCCCCCCGGGTGTAGTCGAGGAAGGCGAGGATATCGACAATGCCCGGGTGTCTTCAGTCGTATATGACAACCCCCCCTCCCCACTGGCCCTTTCCACCCAAGCCATCATTCTACTCATCATCATCATTCTACTTTCACAGGAGTGAGTGTAACTGCGATTAACGATCTACATTTTGACCTTTTCGAGCACTTTTGAAAAGAAAAAGCTGGTGCAATAAGTTCCCGCTGTTGTACAGACATTTCTTGTATTTGTACCACGTTTTTCCCCAAGTGCACGCCTACATCATGGCTGGCTGGCCCCCATCATCGTCGTTCTGTCAATTGACGAGCCAAGCCAACTCATCAAAAATGAAGGCGAAGGCAGTGCCACTTTTCTGCTCACTACAAATGAAGGCTTATCTGCACATTATAAGTCAGGAAAAACTTGTAATAATAAAATGTATACTGCAGTTAAATACTAATAAAAAGACCAGTAGCTGCGTACACTAGTCAAAGGTCACGTGGTGGGCCTCTTATGCAGCTTCATATTTTTGCCGCATGGGGCACCAAAGGCCATTTTTCGCAAATTTTAGTGATGAATTAAAAAATATAAATCGATGTTTAATGGGAAAAACATGACTCGTTTTAGCTACTATGATAGGGTATCATTCCATTAGTGGGGTTATCTCGATTCATGTTCTGAGCAGTTGTTTGTCCCCTTAAGGGCCTCGTGTCATAGAAAATTCAGCGTCGGCGCCATTGTCAAATGGGAAGAGGACTTGGCACCTGTAGGTGCTGCGTTCCAGAGCTTTCATGTACTCATCAACCCAGCATCATTCGGTACCTTGACCTCCGTGCTCTCCCTCTACCTGGGCTGACTGGGCGGAGGGCTTTGGTTCGGGCCAACGGTCCTTCCCGGACAAGGAGGCTGCTGCCGTGCAGCACAATTGAGTTACTGCACTCAACACACAAACACCCATTTCGTTCTTACAGGACACAAGCCTGACTGACCCTTAGACTGCCTTGACACAAAAGAGGTGAGGGCATACAACCATGGAGACCACCAAAGCCATCCGCGGAGCAGCGCGACCACACGAGTGTATGCCACGACCGGTTCCAGCTCTGGGTTCCGCTGAGCCAAACAAAACCCTGTGGATCGACTGGCACACACGGCTGAGTCAAGCAACCTTAGGAGCATGCATCATAACTTAATGGAGAGCTTTCCACCTAAGTGATAAAAAATTATGGCAGGACGAGCCCATACTTTGAGAAACTTCTCGTTGCCCAAGTGATGCCGCTCTCGTGTGAGATGGAACCAGACCTCCTTCCGTGCTTTCGCAAGCACTTCGTGAAGGCCTGGTGCCCGTCCCCCAAAAACTGCCTCATAGCGTGCCAACCAAACTTGGTATGAGCACTCGACAAGAAGCACGAACTGGTTGATCTCTTGTTTCGGCAAAGGGTGCAAAAATCGAACAGTCTGATATGGAACACCTGGGAGCCTAAAGAGACTACTAATCTTTTGGAGAAGAGCTGCAGGAAGCAAACACTGCGTAAAGATATGAACCGAATCCTCACGACCTCTACAAAAAGGGCACACTCCATGAGCCGGGACGGCTGTGAAGGGCCTGTAACTCAATGGCAGGCACCCTCGCACCAGGCGGTACACGAACGTAGCGTGCCTAGCCTCGAGGAAACTGGCCGTAATGAGCTTCCAGCTTGGCCTGTGGATGGACAGATCGTACCTTTGGCAATGCGGGGGGAGACCTGGGGTGAGGATATAGACTAGTTCTTGGATTGGAGTTGAAACTACGTCGATGCCGGGGTGAACCTTGCGGATGCTTACTAGAGAATTGGCAACCACCGCATAAATGGTGGACGGGGAACTTGAGCGAGGCATACAGTGGGAAAATGTGTTCTGCGAAAACAAGTGGAGTCGGGTGCTAGGTAAAAAGCAAGTAAAGCTTCGAGTCAGGAGCATATCCGAATTAAAAGCGGCCTGGGTTTACACGACGTGTAGTGCAGTAGCCACGATGCCCAGGTCGGGAATTCCGAGTCCTCCATTATCCTTGTGCAACTTTCGGCGTTGGTGTCCCACGTCGGTGTTTGGCGGGCAGTGTTGGACGCCGTTCTGGCAAAAAGATTTTCGCACCTCCCATACCCAGGGCCCTCCATGTGGCGCAAAGAAGTTACTGAATTGAATTTTTCAAGCTAAAATACGTAGAAAAATCATAAAGTACGACTTACATACAACCTACAGGCATGATAGCGTCGGATTGTAATTTGACTATATGAGAAAACATAATTCTCTTACGCGAAAACTCAAAAGAAAACTCTTTTCCAGCGTTTCTACCATCCATAGACCGGCTACGGCGTCCGCCATTTGCTTGCGCCGGCGCGTGAGTATCTTGGCGGCCACAGAGTGGCGCGCCTTGTTCCTTGCAATATCTCCAGATGGCGCTCACCTCTGCTGCATCGCGGCCCATGCAAGAGGTTGTGTTTCTACCAGAAAGCCCGCCTCCATGCATAGCGTTCGTGGCCAGCGTTTCCTAGTCAACATTACGGTTACATACGTTCAGTTGCCGGGAAGCGTGAGAAGCAGTGAGGGATCTTTGAATGTTATTGCGTTCCACTTTTAAAGGCGAAGCTTAAGCGTCCTCCAAATTTTGGCAGTGATGGTCCAACTGTGCCATTTTGCTACAATTCGACTTGCCTGCTCCTGGCTGCGCGCACTCAAGTGCCATTTGCGTCAACTGCGCATATGTGCGGTATTTTCACGTTTTCATGGCAATATGATGTTTTCAGTAGTCAACGACTGATTTTACGGACGCCTGGTTTTTCGGACATGCCCGATGATTCAGATGCCTTCACGGTACTGCCACGGTACCCACGGCAACGTCTGAAATTTCAGACGCAAAAACCATTCGCCGTCCGAAGTGGCATTTTCTTTCCTATTTGTTTCTTTCCTATCTTCTCCTCTTCTCTTTTGATTCCCTCCTCCCAAAAAAGTAGGCAGGCGTTGTGCCCCTCCGGTGGCAGTTGTCAGCTTGCCCCCTCCCTGCTTCCTTTGTGGCCTTGTATGTTTCCATAACATAATAATAATAATAATAATAATAATAATAATAATAATAATAATAATAATAATGACATTGAGCAAATACAGCATCGCCGCCATTTTGATTATCTCGCCGCCTCGAACAGGCGCGCTCGCACGCAGATCCACTGGCTGCCGTAGCTACTACCGTAGCAACGTTAGGCCTAGCTGCGTCGATATTCGCTACCAAGGTTCTTGCTGATTGGTGCCATGTTTTTTATTAAAACAATTCGCTGCTGTTAGCAATGGCGCCGACTTTGCCTTTGTAATACTCGCCAACGGCTTTGAAGCTCGGAAAGCAAGACGCGTTGCATAATGCTGGGTCAAGAGAGTCAGCTTCACCTCAATATAGCAGTGTTATGCAGTGAAGCAGCACACCAAGAGTGGTAGGAGGCGATTGTCACAGGACACAGTCTGTATTCTTTAATTATACACGTGTGCACCCGCCATCTCCTGTCAGAGTACAAGTACCAATACGCCTAATGATTGGACTGGCAGGCCTTCAGAGCTCTTTTGGACGTGCCTTTGGCAACTTGATCCTTTGGGGGCAGTAAAAGGTAGTGCTTCGAAAGAAGGTCAGTCGGGTATCAGTGACAAAAGTTACGGTTTTACACGGAATCGACTCGTATCTATTCGCAGAGGCCACATGACACATGGGAAGCCAACAAACTGCCTCGCAATGAAAGCAAGTGTACAGGATGGTTCAAACGTGGTTCTCGACTGCCATCACCATTTTTGCAACACACTGTATGGAGGCTTCCCAACTTGGTGCCATTCATAGACACAGTCTGTTGTCAAGCTTCTAGCATTTGGATTGCACGAAAGACATGTTTTGTCTTGTGCAGTAAAGCATATCAAAGCACATTTGTCATTTGGAAGAGAGAGAGAGAGAGAACAACTTTAGTGAAAATGCCTGCAGAGTCGGTTAGGCTCCCTCCACGCAGGGAGGACAAGCTTTTACCGCGACGCGGCCACTACGTTGTCATTTGGAATGCACATAAAACATTTGCCATCACTTTTTCTCTTGTGCCTGATGATGCAAATTATCCTCGCTCATTTGTAATTTTATGTCTGTCTGGCACCCAGGTTCTTTGTTCTCATTAGGCCCCAAAATTTTATTTAATTGTTTACAAAATTAAGTTCCTTGCCTACCCAAATAAAGATGTTTGCAACATACCGTGCATTGTATACGATCTGTGGGAAGGCAATCTTAATTGGTTGCTGTTGGCTTTTGTGCCTTGCTTCACTCTTGAGCAGCACTTACTGATTGCACAGTAATAACAAGCTTCACCAAATGGCTGCAGGCTACTGCTGTACTACTACAAATGTTCCAAAAAGACACAATTTTTTTTTTTTTTTTTGCTGCACCCGCCGTGGTTGCTCAGCAGCTATGGTGTTAAGCTGCTGAGCACGAGGTTGCGGGATCGAATCCCGGCCACGGCGGCCGCATTTCGGTGGGGGCGAAATGCGAAAACACCCGTGTACTTAGATTTAGGTGCACGTTAAAGAACCCCAGGTGGTCGAAATTTCCGGAGTCCTCCACTACGGCGTGCCTCATAATCAGAAAGTGGTTTTGGCACGTTAAACCCCATAATTTAATTTTAATTAATACATTTTTTCTGCTCCAAAACAGCTCCGAAATTCTGGTGTAACAGCTCCTAAACTGCTCCATAATGACATTTTTCCTGTTCCAAAAATTGCTCCAAATCCTAAACTGACTGGACCACCACTGATTTTGTTTGGAGCTTCTGTGCCTGCTGTCAGAAACACTTTGACAACAATGGGACAACTTCAGTTCTGAAAAAAAAAAAATTAAAATGTTTATTTACAAGTAGCTGAGAACTGCGTTTAATTGCCAACAGCTGCCCTGTTTCTCGTGCACCCCTTTATGTTTGACAACTGTATCTCTATCACTGTCATGCCTCAGCTGCTGGGCTAGTTGGTACATGACGTCAAGAACAAGAAGAGTGCGAAAGCGGGACAAGAAAGAGAGACAAATGAAACACATTACAAATGCAGCCTTGTGTCTGTCTCTCATTCTTGTTTTGTTTTTGTGCTGTAGTTGTTTTTAACTGTCATGCCACTCACACACGTGGTGTTACATGTCAGTATGTAAACACAGTGGAGACCTTAGACAGGCCACCTCTCCAATCTAATTGTGCGAAGCATCTCGTAGTGTAAATCTGTGTACTGCTGTGTTGCCAGCTCTGCCATGTCATCTGTCTGCTTTCTTCCACAGTCCCACCAGCAACCCTGCCTGCTCCATCATCACCATCTCAGGCAACCTCTTCTCCAAAGCCTGATGTACCTGCAGCTTCTACACCGCCAGCTACACCAGCCACGTCTTCTGAAAATGCTGCACCAACGCCTGCTGCCCCACAAGCATCAGTGAGTATAGCTGAACCATGTCCATTCATTCAGTCATTTATGTTCTTCCATGTTTATGTTCATGTGAAGGATGCGACAGTGAAAACAAATTTGTATCCCAATTTCTCGTTTCCCATGCTTACTTTGCTTGTCTTGATTTTGGAGGCAAAGGGGACATTTCATATGTCTGGAGGGAATTTCACAGTGGAAACCGTTAGAAAGTAATTGTTGATAAGTTAGAGCTGTTAAATTAATGCATTCTGTTGTTTGTACTACATAAACCATTTGGAGCAACTTTCATAATTATGAATTATGTATGTATGTGATCTGAGAGCTAATTTAGCAGCAGGTAATTTAGGTTATGCATTCTAGATTTTACAAAAATATTTGGCTTAAAATTCTGCTAACATAGATGCAAGTGCAAATACTTCCATTAATTCAACTCCAGTTAATTTGATTTGTTGGCCAATTCGATCCCTACTTGAAGGTAAGCTCCCGGCTTGTGCCCATGCATACCTATGGGCCCTAACTTTTGTTAATTTCAATCCTAAAATTGTCATCGTCAAATAATTCAAGCTTGACCAGTCAGCACGCACGCACCTGGCTCCTATGGTGACCCCAGTAGCAACTCCTATAGTGGCAGCGTCTGTCTCGGCGAAGCTTAGGGGCAGTGGTTGCACACGTCATCTCCCATTGAAAACGCCTATATTTGGCCAACCCTAGGAAGATCCTCAAGCAATAAACATAGCTCACAATGTTTGAATGAGGTATTTACCCTATGCCTTTCTTTAAGGCGAAAGCCTTAAGTATCTCGTTGCGGTGGCCCTGTTGACACAGAGCTTGCACAAGCCCTGCACACATTAACTTTTTCATTACTGCGCCTCGGCGATCGATGCATTAGATAGCCGATTTCAACATGTTGGAGCCATTTCTTGTCCACTTAGGGCCATCCAGTAAGTAAAAGCAGTGCACTTTCAGAATCAGTTCACATTTTTGCGCTCTTGCGATGTTGTGATTTTTGACGCACTTTATTGCGAACTAATGTGTGTATGTTGTAGTGCAAAGAGGCGTGGCTATCACCTGCGGCCGCGCTCGACAGAAAAGCATGCCGCTCACGATTATGCTGCACTATCATCAAAATTGTGTAATCAAATGACTCCCAGCAAGTCAAGAATTAAATTATACTATTGCTGGTTTTGCTGTCCGACAGTGTTGAGCGGTGATGATTAATTGAAAATGATGCCAGCTGTTGACTTGTAAGCTTTGGTTTGGAGTCCGTGTCGTTTTATTCCGCCAAAGTGTATTTTTGAAGGTCCGCTGCATGTCCAACATGTAGACCTGGCATTTTCTACCAGTTTTCAAGAGCTTACAATACTGAGGGGCGCTGCCGGTGTCACTGCGCAGTTATCGAAAGTCTCTTCCATGGCGGCATCCCGTACGACTGCATTGCGAGAAAAGCATCGTGCTCGAAACTATGCTGCACCAGCACTTCAATTTAGTGATGAGGACTCAAGTAATTTTCTGAAGATGACAGCAAAGCAGATTCAAGCTCTGACGGTGATGATGTTTTGAGTCAGCATTAAACATCCGCCACTGTTCACCGGCGAGTTTCCTTTATGGCCTTGAGTGGACTCCTTCCTTGTGCATGCTTATCTGCCGATCATTCTGCATGACCTGAGAAGTCTATTGATTATCTTCAGGGTGCATATTTCGCTTAGTTATGATGTGCTGCCATCGAAACCAAAGAAACTTCCGTTAACGCCAAGAAGGCCACCCGTAGCACATCGCGGCCCAACACTATGGATCGGCGCAAGACAGTTTACAACGATGTGGGATTTTTTTTCTACTCTTCTTTGCAGAGGTGGTAAAGACAATCTGCAAAAATGCAAACAGATATGCTTGAATGCATAATCTTGTTGCCCAGCTATGCTGAGAGCGATCGGTCCTGGAATAGGTGCATGATTCTAGACGAACTGGTGAAGTACGCTCCTTGGACTTCTCATCAGACGATCCTCAGAAGATGCTGAAAAGGCGGAACTGCAAAATGTGTTATGAGGACCGCAAAGTTGAACAAAAGCCAGACATTTTGTGGGAAAAGTGCAGAGTGCACCTATGCTTCCCAAAATCCAGGAACTGCTTCACTGCATGGCATGAGCGATGAACTGGTCTTAGTTTCTTTTTTTTGTATCCGAAGAATGGGTGTATTGAGCATTTATTTTTTTAGACACTATTC
Organism: Dermacentor andersoni; assembly: GCF_023375885.2. Taxonomy (NCBI): domain Eukaryota; kingdom Metazoa; phylum Arthropoda; class Arachnida; order Ixodida; family Ixodidae; genus Dermacentor; species Dermacentor andersoni. Next base: position 110,762,945 of record NC_092815.1, read on the forward strand.
TTGGGTTATTTATCTTTGAAATGTATATTCTGAATTTCCTTTGAAATAATGTTTTTGTAGATATGTCTTTTTTATTGTTGTTTTTATCAACTGGCAGCAAAAATGGCGCTTTCTAAAATTTTTACGTTCTACCTAATAATTTTTTTTGTTTGGCAAAGTATGTTTTTGGAAAGAGCATTTCATTATGCACAATATGCTATGCTGCAATGTGTGTTGGAATATTATTTGTAGTGGTAAATAATCTTTTTCTGAGACATTTAAAAAAATGACCATTTTCTCACGGTAACGAAAGAGTCAAGCGTCTCACTGAAGAGAATGCAACACTCAAGGTAGAAATCACTCATGTACATGCAGGGTTCGTAGCACTTGATGATGAATTGCTAGAAAAACATAGCGCTACGTGTATACTAAACACTTCAACCCCACCCCTGGGGAAGTGGAAACGGGAAGAGCAGTCAACGCATGCAGCCACTTCAAATCCGACACTGCAACGAGCAACTACGCAGCCCACTACACCGCAGGAAGTCATACCTGTCCAATATGCCACTTCCCTGAAGGTAGAGGCCAGAAGGTAGAGTAACAAAGGCCTTTCAGAGCCTTTAGGCATCCCTACAAGCTACTGTGCAACACCAACTCAAAGCTATACAACAGTCAGCGGCACGACAACAATTTGCAACTCAACAACGACACTTTAACATTCAGATGGAGGAATGCATCACGAGACTAGGGGAACCCATACTAGCACTGGAAGCTTGGAAAAAGCTGGCACACCAAGAAAACAATTCACCAGAATCTACCAGGTTTGCCAGACTTTCTAGACTCACCAGAAATCCACCTGGTGCATGCATCACTCCCCTTAACAACCAAGATGGCTCCTTCTCAACATACATGTAGTAAGCGCGGGGGTTCCATAGGCGAAACTTTGTTGTAGCAATGGAATTGCTGGGGCTACAAGAACAAATTCGGATCGCTGATACATTACATGACCACCTGAAATTATTCCACTGCCAGCGACAAACACTCAAGTCCACCTACCCGGATACGTCACGTATGGCACCGACACGGGTGACAGCCTTCACACCCTAGTCAGTAAGAACCTAGTGGCTGTTCAACACTATCTCCATCAATCCGAACCACTTGCCGTTCTGCTTGCAATTGTCCTGCAGGCAACGAAGAAGAAGGGTCCCATGTTCTTTCTAAACATCTACTGCCGACTGAAAAGCCCGCAAATGGTCCTCTAACAGGTTTTGTAGGAAGCCATGCATGCAGCACGTAACCATCCGCTTCTAATAGTGGGTGACTTCAATATGCAGCTCACTCCCTCTGGAATTATACGTACGCCAACCCCAGGGGAAACTTGTTTCACAAAGTTATTGAGGACATGGACGTCAGACTCGTCATCAATCCAAGGAATAGCATGAGGCTCGGCACAAGTGCTACAAGAGACACGAACCCTGACCTAACCCTCAATAGAAACATTTTCCAAGCTTGCTGGACCAATCTGGAGGAGTGCCTAGGCAGCGACCACGCGCTACTAGGCATGACTCTCCATGGGCTTGAATACAAAACCAGGAAAGATGCTGCTTGTCTCACAGATTGGGCCAAGCTGCGGGAGATAAGAGCGCAAACAGCTACAAATGAACAGAGCTAGCAGCATCAGCTAAGGACTGGATCACTCAGCTTCACCAGAATGTGAAGGCGTACACCAAATTCTTGATTCATCCACCACCACTCTGTGCATCGATGCTCGCTTGCTCCACATGTGGGAAGCCTTGCGTAGCTTGCTGAAACATTGGAAAAAGCAAAGGGTAAATCGCGAGCTCAAGAGGTGAATCGCCCTACTCACACAAGAGGCTGCAGAATACGCCACCACACTATGCCAAGAAAATTGACTATCCCTCTGCAACAGCTCGAGAGGAAGGCTGAGTACCTCCAAGACGTGAAAGTTATTGAGGTACCTGATCAACCTGGCTAGCAGCAAAATGAAAACCCACCACAACATGGCCCGAGTAGTCCACCAATTTCCAGGAAACGAGGCAGTCCTCCTTTTGACTTTCAAAGCCTGGTACATACTTCCACACACAGCCATCGGAGCCTCTGGCACCCTACACCGGCAGCCCAAATGAGCACCTAGATGACGACATTCATCTGCATGAAGTAACGGCGGCAATAATTGGCTTGTGATGTCGCACAGCGCCAAGAATGGACCAAATCACCAATGAGGCTCTTGACAATCTTGACAACCTCTCGCTACTAGAGCTTACTGCTCATCTGGACAAAGTATGGAGGGATGGAAGTCTCCCTGAAAACTGGAAAATAGTGGAGGTTTGTCTCATACTGAAGGCAGGCAAGCCACCAGCCATTGAGAACCTATGACTGATCTCCCTCATTTCTTGCATAGGTAAGCTCCTAGAGCATGAAGTTCTCAACCGGCTACAATGATTCCTAAAGGACTCGGGGAAACTTTCAGCAATGATGATAGGATTTTGTCCACACTTCTCGATACAAGACATCCTACTTCATCTGAAAGAGGAGGTGATTATACCACTGACATGCAACTCCCCCACTGGTATTCTAGCCTTAGATCAGAGGGGTTCGATAACGTCAAGCATACAACAGTCTTATAGAGCCTAAACATGCTGGGCTGTGGGGCCAGGACGTATTAATTTGTCAGAGATTTTTTCTCAGATAGAAAAGCTATCCTAAAGGTTGGGGACCAAGCCACAAACCCCCTTGCTACTGGGTGGGTGTGGCACACCACAGGGCATAGTGTTATCCCTTCCTATCACCCTAATATGCCTTCCACCGCTCTTCGATAACATCCCGGGAATCCGGCATGGCGCCTATGTCCTGATAACGTTACCATCTGGTCGTCCACAGGGTTATTCGGGGCAATGGAGAGCCGCTTGCAAGAAGTGGCAGACGTGGTGAGCAACTATGCAAAGTCATGCGGCCTCAGCAGTGCCCCCCCAAAGTCTGAGCTACTCCTGGTCTCATTGCGAAAGAAGCATGCATCCGACTCGCCCACTATCACCATACAACTGTAGGGACACACCATCGTTCCACCTCAGAGCGTAAAGATACTGAGAATGGTTTTCCAGTTGGATCGCACCAATATAATACTAATCAACAAGCTTAAGAATACAACAGCCCAAGTTACGCACATGATCCAGCGAATAACAACCAAGACAAGAGGCATGGGGGAAGTGGACATGCTTCAACTTGTCCAAGCCTTTGTTATGTATCGAATAACTTATGCCATTCCATACACGTTACTCAATGCTTCGTAATTCAAGAAAATTAACACAGTGATCAGAGAGGCATATAAGCAGGTGATTATATTAAAGTGGACAAAATTGATGTATTAGAAATGGCTGTCCAATTCACCACTATACTATGTTAGTAGGACTTCTGCAGAACCCTTGTAAACAATATAACAAATTCGTATGAGATATAAATTGATATATCAAATTTGTCCACTTTGGGTCCTGTGTACAGTTTACAGAACTTCATTATCTGTTCTTGGTGCAGAGCTACGAACTTGCAAACTTCGTGTTTACATGTTCTTTTTCAAACTTACCTATACTTGAAAATTCCTTTAAAAAAATTCAGACCATAAACTAAAATATTGCTACTAACAGTAACTATAATTTGACTTAATCTCTCAAATGCAAAAAATGTCATTGAAATTGGCCCAGTGATTATCTTAGAAAAGTGTTTCTGCACTTTACATATATTTGAATAGGCGGCATCAGAGTTTTGCCCAAGCTAAATCTTCCTCTTACTAATTTTATTGGTCGCACATGCAGAAGAGCAGCAGTTGGACAGAGCACAAGGCTCCTGATGGCCGTACTTATTTCTACAACCACACCACCAAGCAGTCCAGTTGGGAGAAACCCGATGAACTGAAGACACACACTGAGGTGAGCATTCCTGCTCCTTGCAATCAGCAATCTTGTTTTCAAATACATGTATGTAGTACATTGTCTATGCTATAACATGGTTTGTGCAGTGATGTATAAATCAATGTTTAGTTGACTCTACTTAAACAGAACTTGAAAGGCCATAAAAATGTGTTCCATTTATTAGAAGCTTCATTTAAGTGAAGGGCACAAGAATCACCAAGAATCGTTCTGGTTGAAAAGCATCCGAGTGTTGTAATATTACTGTGCTGAAAAAAAAAAAAAAATAGGACTTCACTTGCACTCGGCTTCTAATATTATACAGTGAAACCTTGTTAAACCGTAGTTGGCCGGAGCTCTGAAAAAAGTATGTACTAAACGGTAGTACTGTTTAACTGAAAGAGCATGAGTTCGCCCACTTACCTGTCGAAAACGGAAACACAGAACTCGGAGAGAGTGTGATGAAAGGGGAAAAAAACATGCAGTATTTATTCACTTCCCGCGACAAAAGTGTTATTTTCGTCTGATGCCACAGCGGCCGAGCACGATGACAGCGACCTCAAACTTATTGAAGCTGCGGGCCAGCTTTTCAGCCATCCCTCTCTTCTCGACAAACACTCGCACGGCATATTCCTTGTTGGCATTACGTATTCTCCGTGCACGTTCGCGGTAGTGCTGCAGAAGTCTCGGGGCGCCTTTTTCATTCCCAGGTGCTGTTCTCGCCACGACGGTTGCATTCATGAAGCTGACGTAATGCACAGCTTCTGCCACTGTTGGGCCTGAATCGCCCGTGCTGTCGTTTTCCATGTCGACCTCATCACTGTCGCTAGTCGACACTTCGGCAACAATGATGAAAAGTCGAACCTTGTAGCTGACATCTCTTCGCAGTCGCAGCAGCGCCGAGCAACTTCGCATTCCAAATGCCACACACCGTAGTCAACAGCAGATCCCTGTCACGTGCCAGCGCCGACTTCTTCGTGTCACGTTCGATAGCACGGGCGATGTCTAATTTTTCTTCTATGCTGAGCACCCGGCGTCTTTTTTATCCGAGCTTTGGCATGACGCAAGTCCTCGCTTGCACGACGCCACAACGCTCTCTGGCACGGCGCCGAAATGATGTTGATGTTGATGTGGCTCACGTGCAAACGCACAGGGCGCTTGGAGGCCGTTGTTCCGATCTCTGAGGCTTGTTGTTCTGCCGGGCCGCCCGATGGAGACGACGCACCGCCGTGTTTGCCCGACGAAAAGTGGAAACAGTACATGTTAACTGATACGTACGCAATAAGCTGGTACGGTTTATGCGGGTACAAAACAGATTATGTTCAATAGCCGCTGAGTTGGGGATTTGACTTTACTACTTTTAAAACGACACTACTGTTTAAGCGGGTACGGTTTAATGAGGTTTTACTGTACCTTCTTTTTTACAAAATTGTGTTCATGCGTGAAAAAATACTCAATAATTCTGCATGGTCCTCACATTCAAGATGGCACTGCAGACTTCCAACTACATCTCTTGCCATCTTGTACAAAACAGTAACGTGCACTGGAACAGCAATATAAATGTCTTTGTTGTTGTCTGTTGTATCCCGTTAGTTGTATTGGGGGAAGGAAATGGTAGCACTTCTGCAATGGAGCGGTGGGGTGTGTAGACATGACCATCTGTAAGCTTACATGTATGTTTTTATGGCTCAGTTGCTGCTGTCTCAGTGCCCCTGGAAGGAGTACAAGTCAGACACGGGCCGAACATACTTCCACAACGTCCTTACAAAGGAGTCTCGCTGGACCATTCCTAAGGAGCTTGAAGAGCTTAAAGGTAACTGAGTGGGGTTTACCCACTTGCCTGTGTCACAATGTGAAGACCTACTTTCAAAGCACTTCTCCCACCCCGGCTTGGCAAAGTGGCCATTCCTCCTGGTAGCATGAACTGTTTCATGAATTAAATATCTTACCGCGGGATATGAAAGATGTTGATGTATTCCCACTGCATATGTTTTCGGAGCATGTGATCTGAGAAAGAAACTAAACTGCACTGCAGCCAATGAAGCCACCTCTGAATAGAAAGGCGTAGTAGATGGCTTCTTATAAAACCCCTACACAGCTTGCCAAAATTCTAAGCTGAGTGGTGAAGTTGAAACAAAATTTGAGTTTTTCACTGCTTCAGTGCTCCGCAAACTTTTCTGGTTGGCTGTACATAGCCATCTGGTGGGTCAAAGTGTGCTTGAGGCTTATGGCCCAAGGGCTAGCAATAGTGCATAAGTATTAGGTCCATTAAATAGAGCTCCCATAAGGGTTGAGTTATCAAACTGTGCCCGCACAGTTGCATATCTTGTATGGTGGACTCCATTTAAGAGGAACTCTTAAAGGGACACTAAAGTTTAATATTAAGTCAAGCTAAAGTGATAGATTAGTTCTTGAGAACTTCTGAGGCGTAGATATTATCGCGAACAGAGCCTTAATAACCGAGAAACTGAGGTAAATGCAGCACTCCTCAGTTAAAATCTGTCGCTAGTACTCAACGATTCGTTGCAAAAACATCATTGTATTGTATTATAAGACGAAATAAAGCCCTACTTCTACAGTTCTATTTCATTTTCAGAAATAGGAACTAATTGAAATTACCCTTCACATCGATGCAGGTGGTCGAAAGGCTTCATTTTCGCTGCACTCTGTGCCGCCCATGCTTTCGTGTTTCAGCAGTTTTGTTATTGCGAAGTGCTGCGCTCATTTTGCTGGCTCGCAAACCGCGCACTAACTGCAAGTAGCACAGAATTTAACTTCCATGTTATGTTGCGGGATGCCTGAATGGTCTATGCCGCGTGACCAAAAAGCAGCTGCAGCGGCAAATCCAACACTTTGTCTTGGCTCAGTGCCGCTGCCTGTTGGGCGCCGTTTTACTATAGTTTTACTCACTGACAGCAGCAAAGGGTGGTGATGGCGTATGCAACATCACCACTCCCCCAGTTAGGTGGCGGGAGATTTGAATTTCAAAAAAGGTATTCGGACCCTCAGATGCAATTTTTTCGTAAACTAAGTCCTTCTTTGGGACGAGACAAGCGTTGCAAGGTTTCTGGAATAAGTACTTAAACAGTCCACGTCGACTAGGTATTTGCCTTTAGTGTCCCTGTAAGCTCAGTTGTTTGATAAGGTAAAGAGTTCTGGCACATTTGTTTAGTATCTGGAAGAGTTATCGCACTTTGGTTAAGATGAACTTTCATTAGAAGACTTTCATTAGAGCGAATTTTGTATAATTAAAATTTTCGTAGCATCCCCGCAGAATTCGAATTAATGAGCTTTTATTGTAAATGGACACCATTTCTTATAAGTTGATATTTTACTGCGTATTGCAATACTTCTCTATTGCATTGTTTTGTTGTGGTTAAGTAGCAGGGCTTAGTAAGTCTTTTATGTGGCCTCAAAGATCTCTGAAGCCTTCATCTGTTTTTCTTTTCTGCAGCCACAATTGCTGCCCAAGGAGAATCCAGCAAGTAAGTTTGGTTATTTGCTTTGTAGCTCTTGCATTTTTTCTGTAGGAGGTTGTAAACTGCTTCTTTTTTAACCATGTCATTCGTTGATTATGCAGCTTTTTTTTCTCATAATAGCAAAATAACTTATAATAAAATTTCGTCTCACACTGCACTGCTGTACGAGCGGTGTACCATGTTGTGATGGGGCTGGGGTGAGCGAGATTGTCAGCATTGGGGTGAAGGGGACTGTGAATAGGGGCGGTTTGGTGCAGGAGATTCGGTGGCGGCATTATTGGACTGTGCAACATAGGGACGAGAAGGGCCGCTTGGGCGAGAGTAGCCAGCGTAGGTGGTCTGGGCTGGGGAACTGCAGTGACTTAGACAGTGGCGAGGAATGTGCCAGATGCGATGGCAGTGGATACAAATGGCCTTGTCATCAGCAGTGCACCATTCAGACAGGTTACGGAAACATGCTGAATAATAAGATGCAAGACAGCGGGAAGAATCCGGGTGGGTGGCATCAGGGCAATGGACCGAGCAGACGGAATGAAGACCCATGTTGGCGAACTCTTGGCAGACAACTTCCTGAATTAGGGAAAGTGTGACTGCAGGTGTGTTCGAGGATTAGAATAACAGAAAGCTGAGCTAGTTGGTAAGGATTCATTATGCAGAATGGTAAGGCGTGCAGACAGGACACAAGAGAAGAGAAGTGGACATGCGGCGTTCGTGTTGTCCACTTCTCTTCTCTTGTGTCCTGTCTGCACGCCTTACCATTTTGCATAATGTTCGAGAAGCTGGATTCGAAGGCAGCTAGATAGGCAGCCTCAACCTCTCACCGGCCGATCCTGATAGCATCTCCACTGTTGTTAGGACGGGGAGCGTCAGCATAGGAAGATGTCACCGCGTTTGGTAGGTGGGCAAACTGTTTGTCGATTCGTTAGCTTTTTGCAAGTTCCAGGTAGCAGCACTCTTTGATAACTGTGTCCACCGTCGTCATGTTGTTGAAGGTGAGCAAGTGCAAGGCGTCATTGATGATATGTTTGAGAATGTCGGAAACCTTGTTTTGCTCAGTCGTATGTGTAAGGCTTTGCTGACCTGATGTAAGGCTTTGCTGACATCTGCACTTGGCTGGATAACGCCTTATTCATGGCAAGTTAGTGACTTCAAGGGTTGCCGAACAAGTCTTGCAGCTTTTGTTTAAGCACATCCTAACTGGTAAGCCCATCTTCATTTGTCCTAAACTATACTTGAGGTGTGCCACCGAGGTAAAATACTGCATTGGTGAGCATGACAGTAGGATTCCACTGGTTATTGGTACTGAGGCGTCCGTACAGGCAGATCCAGGCCTTGAAGTCTTCCTCATGTTTCCCCAAGAATATGCCAGGATCATGTGGAGTGGAGAGTGCAATGTAGGTAGTTGGAGCGGTAGCAGGTGTCAGGTTGAGTCGAATTTTCGTCTCTGGGAGCCATGATGGAAGGCTCAATGTACCGTGCACTGTGAAGCTCTGCGATGAGGACAGGAAACTAGCACCTCCACCAAATATGTTATGTGGGAAGATGCAGACAAAAAGCTATGTACAGTCTATGCTCGTTACAACAGACCTGCATACATCAGACTTTTAGATATAACGGACCATATTTCAGCCTTAGTTTGCTCTAACTATTTTATTAATGCAACGAAGCTTGCTTTTAACGGGCTGTGCTACAACGGACTATTAGCTACAACAGACTAAATTAGCAGCAATTTTCTTCAAAATTGGAAAGAGGAGGTCTGTACTCCGGCAGCTGCTGCTTACCGCGCGGCCACCGCATCTTGAGGGCGACCTGCGATTTGGACCAAGTGCTCGCCCGCATGAGTGCTGTATATTGAAAGCGATCTGCGATGTGGCCAAAGTGCGCCCAGTGCCGGTTGCTTCGTACCCACTGTACTTTCGATGTGTAGTTCGCGGTGAAGCGACAGACAGCATGAAGGTCAATTCGCTCTCTGCTGCTCCCGCACTTGCTTAATTTTCTATCGCAATCGATGCTTCGCCTTTCGGGCGAAACTGCAACCTTCTTGTTTGTTGTTTGCTTTGGACGTTCGCCACTCACTCTTTGCAATAAAGTTGTTAGACATTGCAACGAAAGTTTTGGAAGTGAGGCGTTTGAGATATTATAGACTTCAGACAAAACGGTCGTTTTTTGTCGGATTATCAGGGCCCGTTGTAACGAGAGTCGACTCGACATGTATATTTACTAGCGAATATGCTACACTTGGCCAAAAGTCAACAACCCGCACTAGCCTCTAATCGTCGTCATCGTCTTTACACCACTGGCCTCTCCTTCATTGTAACTACTGGCCTGTAGCAATATGAAACAGATGTGAAAAGTGTGATTGGTGATGCCTCACGCTGTACAGCCACATACTGTCTAGCTTGCTGCAAAGTGAGTTGTCCATGCGCTCCTAACAACATTGTTTGGCTGAGCTGATCACATTCATTGAGAACTTCTGGCAGCCCTATTTGCCATCAGATTCAGAGAGAATGCAAGCTTCATTTGGTGAACCAGGCCTCGACAAATGTGACTGCGACCCTAGCACTGTAGTCTCCATCTTTTCGGAGCCCATGCACAGCCATGGAAACCTCAAATAAACGGAGGCAATCCATCTGACCTGGCTGTCTCCGCAAACTCTCTGGGGTAGTTTACAAGGTTTGCAATGATCAGCTGCAGATGATTGCATCCGGTCGTGTTTAGGTCAGCTAGTGAATTTTTCTTTGCAGTTGTACATAAGAAGCACCTAGCATCTGTAGATGACAGTGTGCTCAAAATGGTGCCTTTGTATTTACCTTATTTTTATTGATGTCCTTGGTTGGTGTGGCATGATGCATGAAACATGTGCTCGCATTTTTCATAACATTCCTCACCCAGTATGCTTGTTCAGGATAAGCGATGTCAGGGGCATGCTGAACAGTTTCTGCGGCAAGGCAGGTCAACCGTGCGTTGTTACAGGGAGGAAGACAATGTGGCCAACATTCAGCTGCCAAGCAGTGCACCAGCAGACCCTGCGGGCAGTGTGGCTGTGCAGCCACAGCAACCTCAGCAGGCACCGCCGCAGGTACAGCCACCGCAGCAACCCCAACAGCCACAGCAGCTGCCACAGCAGCCGCAGCAACCGCAACAGCAGCCGCAGCAACCGCAACAGCAGCAACAGCAGCAGCAGGGAGGTGAAGAAGAAGACAAGTAAGTGCAGCCACTGTACCCAAACGTCATGGCGCTCTTGGTGCTGGCTGCAATGCTGTAACAAAAACAATGGGTGGGATGCAGTGCGAAATGATAAACACAAAAGGAGGCAGAAGTAAGCATAAGTGCTGATTGCCAACTAATTTATCTGTCGGCAGATTTCTTTAAATGTTTGCTAAGTTATAGATTCCTATGGCACACCATCCACTTCTCCGTAGAACCAACGTATAACAGGGACCAAAATTTCAGGCATGTTGCAGTGCCTCACTAAATTTTTTTTGTGCATGATCCAAATGTATGATGTTTAAAAAAATAGCGGCTGGGAGCAGTTATTGCCATTCAGGTTGCCTCTGTGTACTACTAGCTTCATTGGCAAGGCAGATTCTCAGCTTTCTGAGTGCTATTCGGCCACTGTAAATTGATTATTGTCAGCTTGGCACTAAGCCATAACTTTTCTGGCCGACATCTAACCAAGCGGTGATAGTTAGCTGTAACAGCTTAAGCAGTGTGGATGAGACAAAAAATTACGCAAAAATCATTGACAATGATTGTCAGTGTAAGCAACTAGCCGAATGCTTCTAGAAAGCTATTCGCTTTTTAAAGAATGATGCACTTCAAGGCTCATATTTGTCGCTGCGAGGATACTTAGGTAGCGTTTGTTGTTTCATTGCGTAATTCCATAAAGAACAGGGCCATTAACCAGGACATTTGTAGCAGGAGTATCAGGTGACTTTACGTGTAAGCTGATTCATTTTGTGTGTGTTGTCTCCAGTGGCATGAACTCTGGTGTGGAAGGCAACCTGCAGACCTTCAGACACCCGAAAGCATTCACGATAGCATGTGCATCTCAAAGAGCTGTAACAATATTTGGCGTTTGGTGACGAACGCATCCTGAAAGTCGGTTGTGCAAGTCCGCCAACCACCGACCACGAAAAAAGTTGAAAGCCAAAGAAAGCAATTTGCTTTAAAATTGCCCCTGGCCGGTGTGATAGTTGGCGGCTAGACATCACAGGAGGCTTGCCACTCGTATTTGTACAAGTGACTCATCAGCGAGTGTGCCTCGAATGCCCATTCTAGGCTGACATCTGTTGAAACAGAGCCCATTTCCGCAGTGCCCACTTTGCCGACAAATGTTGGGCTGGGCTGTTCCCCAATATGTGTCGCTTCAAATAGATTAGAGCACAACAAAAAGCAGAAATCTGTAAGCATACGTGCCAACTCTCCCAACTTTTATTGCGATAGCAACTACAGTGCAGTCCACTTATAACGATATCGAGAAAGACGAAAAATATGATCGTTATAACCGATGATCGCTATATCTGGACTGCAGTTACCAAAAAAAAAAACATTTTTAGAAAGGCGAAACATACCTTTGCAGCTCCGAACTCGAATTCGCTACTTGCTCTAAAGAATAGATGATGTAGACAGTAGGCCGTGAAAAACAAACTTTATTTCTAGCGCCAATGACCGTGTCAAGGGTTAGGCGCGCCGAAATAGTCCGAAATCTGCACTTGCTTTTGCGGCAGCTTCAGCTTCACAACCGCGGTGTGCATGGATTCCAGCTGCTGCGCGAACACTGGCGGCAATCCTTAGCATGCATAAAATCAATTAAGGAGTCGATCGACGACAGTTCACTTTGCGTGGACATCGTGGTCGGGGTCAAGGAGCCACGGTCGATCTCGTTGTCACTGTCGCTGATGCCGTCGCCACCGTCGCACAACTTTGCCGTCTGTCGTGACAGCACATCTTCGGCGATCACCTCGTCGGTGACCTCATCGCAGAACGAGGCAGCACTGTCTGTAGTAAAAAACTCCTCCTTCGACACACCACCTGTGTCACCAGTAGAAACGAGCTCCCAGAGCTCAGTTATGTCAGCGACTTCCACCGGGTCGGTCTCAGCGGGTTGGGGAAGTTCGTCCTTACGCACAAAACCCGCCTTCTTGAAGCAATTGGTGATGAACCACTGGTAAAGCGCCTCTTCAACATCGGCGTACAAAGGGTCTCTAACCCTTTTCCGCTGATAGCTCCTGCCTTCACAATTGCGGTGCTCCCGGTTTTCAAGATGGTTTTGATATCGTTAACTGGGCAAGCTCACACTTCTTCACAAGGGCGCTCACCTTGAAGCCGCATCGAGAGTCCTGCAAAATATGCATCTTCGTGTCAAGCGACAAAGCTTTGCGCTTTGTCGGCGCCATCTTCGAACTGGGTTGAACCGTTGGTTGCACATTGCTTCGGTGGCGTCAGCAGAGAGCACGGGACAGGCACCACCACGCCGCTTTGCTTGTCCCTTTTGTTTTTTTTCTCTCTCTTTCGGAGCGACTGTGGCCGATGCGCATGAAGCAGCTAGCACCATCTTGTGGCGTGCTGCGCCTACTCAGCTATTCTCCGGTGCGCGGGCGGGGCGGGACGCGCTGTGCAGTAATGGCGGCAGATACGAACTTACGGAGGTAAACATCGCCTTGTCTCGACATCGTTCGTTTCAGGGAACTAAGCAGCGCAAATGTTACGATTATTTGGCATGGAAAACGCCGTCCAGACGGCAAAATTTTGATCGTTATATCCGATATGCGGTGAATAACCTATCGTTATAAATGGTTTTTTCCCCCATAGACCTAATGCATAAAATGACACTCTCACGTCGACCCATCGTTATAACCGATATATTGTTATATGTGGTATCGTTATAAGTGGACTGCACTGTACAAAGAAAGATATAAGGAGTGGGAAAACACACAACAAAATACAGTCGCCGACCGATAAATTGGACACCGATAATCCCGACATGCTCAGTAATTCGGACAGCTTTGCAGCACTGCCAATGGCCCCATAGACTTTATATTGACACAAAGATGTGGGGCTCTCGCACCGCAGAACGGCGCGCGCAAAGGTCGGCGCCATGAAAGACAATGAAGTGCGTAAGCTGCACGCTCTTCTTCTGGCCCGCCATTAAAGAGAAACGTCTCTTTTGTGACACTCCGTCTCCAACCTATGTTACATTCTACTGGTGGAGGTGCTGGGTAAGCCAATATGCTGACACGATGCGGTTTCAGATGTAGCAATGTCAGTTACATAAGTGATTTTGCGAAGGAATGCGATTGTCGTTCCTCGCGGTACATGCCGATATTCGTTATTAAAGTTCGTTAGCAAAACGACTGAACATTTGTTTCGCACCTGAAGGAGCTCTCTGGCTATACAAATGTGGCGCTCAAGAAGCAGAGGCATATTCGCCTCAGCAATTCCTTCGGCGTCGTCCTCCATGTCGCATCGGACAAGGGTAAACACGCTGCTCTTGGGTGGCAACGTGACGTGATCGTCAGCTACGCGAAGCCCGACGTCATGGTCGTTGTCATTACTGTTCGCTATATCTTGCGTAGTAGCGAAGCTCACTCTAGACTCTTGCAGGCCGATGATGGCACCGTTCGCCTGAAGGAAATCCATGCCGAGTATAAGGTCCTTTGAACATTCAAGAAGAATGACGAACTTGCCGATGTACGTGAAGCCCCGAATGTTGACTCGCGCCGTGCACCGGCCCATTGGAGTTATGAGATGCCCTCCTGCGGTACGAATCTGAGTTCCGGTCCATTGCGTTGAAACTTTATTCAGTATACGCGTGAGATTCTGGCTTATAACAGACGTCTCCGCACCCGTGTCGATTAACGCCGTGACTTCGTGGTCATCTATGGTAACTGGTACGTCGCAGGATACTGACACGGAATTACACTGCTTTCTCTGCGTCTCAATTACGTCATATCATGGTTGTCGTAGTGGAGGATCTTCAGCGTTCGCAACGTCAGCGACCTCACCTCTGCAGGTCACTGGATTCAGTTTTCCCGGGACGCAGGGCTGGGTGAGCGACGCCTCGTTGCTCTCGACGTGAAGAGGGGGCTGGAAGACCTGTTTCGGGCAGGTGACGGGGACCGGGGCTCACGGAATCGTGGGGCAAATGAGGTCCTGGCGTCCGCGAGGTATGCTTCAATCTCCAGGGGGCGTTCACCATTGCGCGGGCACGGTGCATTCAGTGAGAATTCACGAAGCCCAGCTCGGCGGTAAGGACACGCTGTTGCATTTGGAGGCGATCCCACTGCTAGCAACCAGTTGTAGGAGTTGAGGAGGATCTCGGGATGAAAACTTGGGAGGTTTATTTACATTATTTACAGTGAGAGTCAATTAACATTCGTAGAGTCATTACGGGCCGGCAGCAACTCGGACGCTGCGGCCCGTGGCAAGAAGCTCGAAAGAGATGAATCAGGGAATGCTCTAGGAATGCTCTAGGAATCTCTCCTGCTGCTCCCGGTCTGCGTCTTTTAAGCCCTTCGGTGTCTCGAAGACACGTCATGTTCGGCCAATGGGAGAGCCCGCTCAGGTGACGCCATTTTCGGCCAATCGGCAAGCCCGCTCGGGTGTCGTCATTTTCGGCCAATGGTAGGCGCCCGTGCAATGGAGTCACACCCGGCAACGAGAGTCGCTGCTCGTGTGTTTGTCCGAGGGCTTTCTTCTCCCTGCGGTCTTGCCTTGCTGACTTGCAAGGCACCGTCACAATATGCGGATGGGGGAGCGACGCCGCCCGGTTTTCACGGCGCATTACAGCCGTGTTGCTTTGGGACCCACTTTACCTGCCACAGTGCCAGGCTCTCGCTTCACTTTCGGGAAGAGTCAAGCATTGAATAGCTCCTCCGGCTGCACACGAAGTGGGGTCCGCCAACTTGTTTGCACGTGCCGTGCCTCAGGAATGTGGTATCCGTGTTTCTGCGCTCCTTAATTAGCTGTGGTGCGATTCGATGTGGTCTGGGGATCTCGAAGTAGGCTCAGGAAACGGTCCCGTATCTAACAACGCCCTGTAGAGGTGATTGGCTTCACCGCAATGAAAACACAAGGGCCTTCGGTCTGCAGTGCACCATACGTCGCTCTTGCGGGGTGGTCGTCTTTCGGCAATGAATGGCGTGCGTCGGGGCCTGAAGTTGCCAGTTGCTTGTTCAACGGCGCACACACCATGATAGTCCGGGACATCGCGCGTATCGTGAAAAGTCGGAGACAACGAACTTCGCGCAGCTTCCGCATACGACATACGAGGCTGTGGCTGCTGTACCTCGTAGTCTGGTTTCTCGCTGCGTTCCGGGATTTGTACTGCCTGCCTGATTTCTTCCCAGACGACCTCAGCCAGAGCTAGTCGCTGTACCGATGCTGGAATATGTAAAGATGACCGATATTTCGGACAGCTGCCAACTCTACACTTGATTATCTGCGCTCCGTCCGTGGCTGTAGCGTATGGCGACTCTCCTGCCATTATCTCCTTTGGCAATCTTGAAGAGCCATCAAGTATGGCCTCAAAGATACGAGACATCAAGTACGGCCTTAGAGATTACACGCTAAATGGTAATCCCTGATGCCATGCCCTGGTCGCAGCACTGCGCCTCAGAGATTTAACTGCATGTGCCCACGTTTTAGATTTGCCCAAATTGTGAGGTCACATCAAAATCGTGTTCATCACATTACGCATTCTGTCACCACTGCACATGGTCCGCTCTTGTTTGCTGAATTTGCCTTCCGGACAGTATTCCACATTCTGCACTTGTTTGTTTGTTTAGTATGCATTCCAGACAGCGGCCTGTTGGCTCTAAGAAGTCTTTCTTGTGAAGTGATCAACAGACTGCACCAAATGGCACCAACGGTACCCCTCACAGTCCGAATGAGCCCGGCTCCGCAACTGAAGAGCCTGAACTGCCGCCTACCACGATGAGCTCAAATGCGGACATCACTGATGACCTGCTAGGCTGCGGTGTACTGATTCCTGCCACCGTTACATTTGAAGACTTTGCAGACGACAGCGCAGTGTCATCGTGTGCCGAACTGAACGATGATGAAACAATTGAGCAAATTCTCCCACCGTCAAGCTGCGACTTTAACACGGATGATAATGATGTGCCATGCTTGTCTGATAGGAGCATTTGCAGTCCTTGCTTCGGCATACAGACACAACACAGAACTGACAGAAATACTGGTGGATTTCGTTGCACATAAGCGGAATTACGTGCAGCAATGCATGGACCACTTCTTCTTTGCACAGGGGCCTTAAAACATAAATAAAATAATCTTTTTTAGATACATTAGTTTTTTCGGACATACGATAGTTTGGACTTATTTATGTCCGCCTTGGAGTCCGTATTATCGGTTGTTGACTGTAGGCACATGCTGGCTCAACACAGATACATCACTGAAAGCTGAGGAAGAGAAACTGAACATAACTTTTGTAGTAGTGCGCCAGGAAACTGAGATGTAGTACTGTTAACAACTGCAGGTCGAGTGACGAGGAGGAGACGAAGGACAGGCCCATCGAGTTTAAGGACAAGAAAGAGGCCATTGAGGCCTTCAAGGAGCTGCTCAGGGAGAAGGTAGGTGCAAGCTCACTTCAGGAAAGCCTTGTTATCACTAGTGCTCTGTGTGCTCACTTCTCCTTTGCATTTGAACGCATTTTTTTCAAATATTAAAGGAAAAATTCAGGTCTCTGTACAAAGCTTCGAATATAGTGAAACAATTTAAAGGGTCGGGCATGGCAAAGGAATTGCATCGGATGTTGTGAAGGGCGTTTTCAAAGTCGTTGGAAGATTTCGAGCATTTCTTTATATGTTGTTTGTTTCCTCCCCCTCAAGTTTCTCGCCTAGTTGTCTTACAATTCTCCTCTTTATCTTCAATTTCTTAGCATATTTTGTTTCTCGTGCTTGAATTAGGCAGCTTGTTTGCTGGAAGTTGAAGGAGCTCATGAGCCTAGGAGATGGAACTGATGAAAACTGTGATCACAAAGACAGTGTGTTGTGAAAGTAAACTTTTCCCCATTTGAAAACGGTTGCTTTTAAAGGGCCCCTCACGAGGCGCCATAGGAAATTTTGGTTATACGCTTAAAGTTGTTACATGTCCTCTAGGGAGCCGCAAAAATCTTTCACATCGGCTCATTAATAGCCGAGATAAAAATATTTCAGTGCCAAAAACCCATGATTTCAGGAGGCGAGCTCTACTGCATAGCGGGACACTCTCTCCAGTCGCCCTATCTAGCCTCCGCAAGCGAAGTTCTTTCCCTGCATTCTCCTATACCGGACCTCGAGGACCTCGCGCAGTGCACAATTTTGCGCGTTGTGCACAAGGACACATGATTAGCGGTATAATTCAGTGCTACACGAATACTGAGGCAGAACAAGCAGATCGCAGAGCATGATCATGCGCTGGAACACAATAGAAAATGACAGTTTTGGTGCCTGCGAACATGACGGCATGACCATGTGTACAAGCTGACGAAGCGGACGTACATCTCTCTTGCTTCGGTGTGAAGTAAAACAAAAAACACGCACACATTCCGTTTGTGTGTTTTATTATTTCTCTAAACTTTAATTCGTTAATTCAAGCAACAGATCACACAAATAACAGATGGTGCCTTGAATAATTCTTGAAGTCACATGTCACCATGAGCAATGTCACACTGCAGACCCGAGTACATAGGCGCAGGGACGCGAGTACGTCACCGTCCGACTAGGAGCGCAGCGGCCGCGAGGAGATGGGAAAACTGCATTCGTATTGAAATGTCAGACCTTTCCGCGACATGTAGCAATGTAATTCTTTGCAAACATGATCGTTGGCGGGCATTGTATGCTCTGCGCTTGTCAGCTCATAATGGCCAGTCCTGGTGAGGGACCCTTTAAGGGCATCCAGTACCTTGGCACAAGACGTGTGATTGTGATAATACTTCCTGGTGTTGCAGCAAATATAAATGGTGTTTCTAAATGCTTAGTACTTGGTGGTCTGTTACAATCTTCAACAACTTATAGGAGTACTGGCACACAATTTTGGATGTGTTAGATACTATAGCGCACTCTTCTTGCATGTGAAAGGATGACACTTAGCGAGTAAGGTTGGTAAAATTACTAAGATATCTTAATTTGATGCTAAAGTTGGTCTCGAAATGCCTGATTTGGTGGTATTGACATTATCGTGACTTCATGACATGGAGCAAAATTTTTACATTGTGTAGCAATAAAGCTAGCTATGACGGTGTTGCTCATAAAAAATAAACAAAAGTGCTGCATGAGTTCCGTCTCACTGAGCTTGAAATGGTAGCTGCAGTGATTGCAAGAACTGAGAGAGCAAGCTGTTTCATGACACCATGACATGTCTTCTGCCTGGGCACCAAAACTGGTTTGGAGCAACAAGTATTATAGTAAATTATTTAGAGCACTCTTGATGCCTACCACTATTTTTTATCTGGTTTAGATGGTTTGGGGGGGGCCCTTCGTTTAACAGAAATGTCATGTCACTACTCCTTTAATGAGGGAAATATTGCATAAGGTAGAGCACTAGGAATCACTTCAAGTTTGCACCTTATTATGTTTTTTGCAACAGTAACAGCTAGAATAAAAATTTCTGCTTAACCATTACTATACTAACGCCAAACCTAACCACTTTCTTGATATTTGTTGGCTATTCTGGGCTGTAGAGGCTAATTGTCTATAAAAATATACATAGTAATATATATATATATATATATAATATATAGATATAGTAGTAGTATGGAGGTTGTTTATTGCTCTTAAATGACCCTGGAGCTGTTCAAAGGGCCACTAGATAACACAAGAAGACCGTGGATGTGGAATTTGAATCGGCAGCATCCCTGTTGCACTGATGTGGCCTTGCGTGAATGAAGTGGTTCATCATACCATGCCCATGCTTTACGCAGGAGGTGCCCAGCAATTGCAGCTGGGAACAAGCACTTAAGCTCATTGCCAATGACCCCCGCTACGGGACGCTGCGCAAACTCAATGAGAAGAAGCAGGCCTTCAACTCGTACAAGGTGCAGAGAGGCAAAGAAGAAAAGGTGGGGCCTGTTTCTGGTCTTGCTTGGATTCTGTGTCTTTGGGCTAGCCTCCTGTGTGCTTACTATGCCTGCCTCAATGCATTAAAAGCAGGAGGGGGAGGTGACTCAATGCCACTTTTACCAGATGTTGGTCGCTGTTCATGGGGTGCATTTAGGATCGTGGCAACCTTCTTTCAATGTTTGTCATTCCTGCTGCTTCTGGAGTGGCATGCTGAAATGGAGGGCGGGAGCATAGCACTATGAATACTGTTACTGTTATTGATACTGTTAACAATGACAGGTATAAATCGCCTGGCAAGGCGATGCTGTTTCAGTTGACCGTTAGCCCTCATGCACTTAGGCATGACATGGTGGGTGTTATAAATATACGAGAAGCTATTTCTTTGCAGAGTCAAAACAGCACAAATAACCCAGAACTATGGAGAGAGAAAGAAAGTTTGATATCTGGAGAGGTTAGCCTAGCGACAGGCCTGACATGATACTCCAGGTGAGATGGTGAAGGGTGAAAGAAAGGTAGTGAGATAAAAACAAAAACGAAGCATACACACACTACATACACATCCACGAACACAAATGCAATAGCACAAAAGTTAATGTGAGAGCTTTAAATGGTTCATGAGGTGGAAAATCTGGCGTTGGCAGCGTGATCACACGATGGTACAAAAAGGCTACAAACCCTCGACCTTTCGTGAGAGTCGAATCCATGACCTTTGGTGTTAATTAAGGCTAAGTTTAGGCACAATTAATTAAGATATAGTTAAGAAACTCAAATCCACGACGTTTGGTGTTAAAGGGACACTAGGGGCAAATATTAAGTCAAGCTAAAGTGATAGATTAGTGCTTGAGAATCTCTAAGGCCTGACTATTATCGCGAGTAGAGCCTTAACCCTTTCGCTGTCACGTACGTACCGGTACGTCATCGCGCTTCCCCCCCACAGTGTCACTGACATACCGGTACGTTCTCTATCGCGCGTTCAAAATTTCGCGCCTGGGCGCAAAGCTGGCGCTCCCGGACTTGGCCACGACATCTGTTGACTCTTCCTACAAGTTCGTATTTTCACCCTGACCTGTGTTAATACATGTATTGAAGAGTACGGTGCGACTGCCACGCCCGCCTCTCTTTTTGCTGAGTGGCGCGGTGGCTCCGCATTCGCTGGATCATGCGTCGCGCCCGTGTGGTTATGGGTTCAAGGGTTCTTCTGCCATCTCCGCCGGTTTGAAGGTTTTTATTTTTCTTCTGTTGTTGCGTCTTCTACGGCGCGTCAAGTTCAGGCGCACGCGTCGCCGTTGCCTCTCCGAAAAGAGTGACTCGATTGCTGCTTTCGCTCTCTCGCCGCACCCTCGCTTCCGACTTGCAGCAGTAAACGTAAAGCCCTTCGAACTTTGTTTTAGCCTTTTTCCATCTCTCTCTTCTTGATCACACAACGTCCCATTTATCTCCGTTGCGCGGGCGACTGAAAGCGCATCCTCCCTGCATGCGGTTACTTTCGGATAGCTGAGCGGCGCGAGACCTTCGTCTGTTCATTGGAGCGGTGGCTCTTACGATTCAGAATACGAGCCGAGCTCGGATTTGGACTCGGACAGCGTCTAACGCGGAGAGATGAGTTCCACATCGTCAGATTCGGATGTTGAACAGATGTATAGTCAGGCTGATGATGATGATGATGTTTACTAATAACAGCTGCAGAAGATTGAAATGTGCATATTGCATTGACTATGTTATTTGTATACCAATCATAATCAAAAATAAATTGCTGTGTTCATTCCCTGTTATGCTCGTTCCCTGAAACCAAGCCGACACTGGGGGTGCGTCACGGCCAGAAAGGTCCGACAGCGAAAGGGTTAATAATCGAGAAATTGAGGTAAATGCAGGACATGATTAGAGACTCTTCCGGGACATTCAAGTACTTGCTGGATGATGAAAGCACTCCTCAGTTAAATTCTGTCACTAGTACTCTACCACTCGTTGCAAAAAGCATCCTTGTATTATGAGACGAAATAAAATGCTACTTGTCCAGTTATATTTCACTTAAAAAAAAAAAGAACTAATTGAAATTACCCTTGACGACGTGTGCGGTTGAAAGGTTTCGTTTTCGCTCGACTCCGCGCTGCCTACGCTTTTGGCTTTCAGTAGTTTCGTTGTTGTGTAGTGCTATGCTGGTTTTGCTGGCTTGCGAAACACGCACAAACTGCAAGTAGCAGAGGATTCAACTTCTATGTGGTGTCGTGGGATGCCCGAAGGGTCTACGTTACTTGAGCTAAAAGAAGCTGCAGCGGCGAATCCACTGCTCTGTCTTGGCTCGGTACCGCTGTCTGTCAAGCGCCGTTTTACTCACCGACGGCAGCAAAGGGTGGTGATGGCGTATGCAACGTCACCACTCCTCTGGTTGGGTGGCAGGAGGTCTGAATATCGAAAAAGGTATTCGGACCCTTCAGATACAATTTTCTCGTAAACTAAGTCTTTTCCTGGCACGAAGCAAGCGTTGCGAGGTTTCTGGAAGGGTATTTAAACAGTCTACGTCGACTTAGCATTTGCCTTTAATGTCCCTTAATTAGGGCAAAGTTAATTAAGGCACTGCTAATTAGTATACCGTTAAATAAGGCATTCGAACCCACTTCCTTTGGTGGCAGTCAAACCCTTGACCTTTGGTGAGAGTCAAACCTACGACCTTGCATTGTGCACACCTTGTGACGAACACCGTTGATCACGTGACGTTTCAGTGTTTCTGCTGACATGGTTGCTCGAGTCGTGTGACTCTGCAAGTAGCACCATTAGATGTCACTGCGCTTCTGCTGACGTGGCCGCAATACTTTCGAATTCATCCACGTATGGATAACTAAGTGCCCCTTGAACTTTTTGTGCTAGGATAAAGATCTCGCTGAGGTCTTTATCTTGCAGGAATTCCATAAGCACTTTAGTGGGGTGCAATTGAGATTTGAGACATTGCTACTGTCCAAGAACATCCCACAATTTGAAGTTGTGTGTCATGTTACATGTGTAAAACGTTTCTCAAAGAAGTAAGGAACAAGCATGCAGGCACATGCTAAGTACTGACTCACAGCTGCTGGGTAATTGTTTGTCTACCGCCTACACAGCAAAGGTGGTCATGCGACTAGAAAAAATTCACCGACGATTACGATACTCCCTAATGCGAAATTCGAGCGCATCTTTATACGTGCTTTCATTTTGCGATGTACTGAGGCAAAGAATTTGACAGAGACATGTAGCAGAGTCGGCAATCGTCAACGATCAAATCTGCTGGCCAAGTGTGTCGGCTTTTATACATGACTTGTCAAAGGTTCCAGTGTAATCGCTGGTGCCGCATGGCTTCCAGAAAGCACTGCACAATTCGCGTCGCGCATGCAATCAGATAACAAAACAATTGCAAACCATGACAATTGAAACAAGCACGATGAGGACCAAACCAAGCAAACCAAACAAACGTGAACGAGAGCTGACACGAGCAGACAGTACAAAACGAGGTGTCCGGCTTAGACCAATTACAAGCACTCATTGAGTGGTTGGGTGGGTCCGCATGATACCAGTTTCCTGCATGCACGCCATTGAAGGGGCCTCTCTTATTGGTCTTTGCCATTCACAGATTGCGTCTTTCATATCCCGCTCCGTATTAGCTCTTTCACTATGGCTGTGCTCGTTCGCTCGGTTATGCTGCCGATGCCATCGCTCGCCACAGGAACGGGCACCTGAGGGCTTCGCTCTAAAATAAAAAAGGGGGGAAAAAAACAACAACAAAAAAATAACAGAAAAGATATGGTGAGCAATAGCACTCTCAAGATGACAGAGATACCATTACTTTTTTTCCTGTGCCCTCCCCTCTTCTCCTGTGTCCCACCTATGCACTAATGTGGTCATAAGCAGCAAGCCTGCTTGGACACAATCATGCTTATCAAAATCTGTGCAGAGGCTGACTGATTCTTGATCAGTGTGGCAGTTCTGAGAGAGCAAATTTTCTTTCCATACTTACACTGCCATAAGCAATTACAGCATCAAATTTTAATGTAACCATTTTGCAGTTAGGAACCCACTGTTACACTGTTCAATGCACCATATCTACTCGAATCTAGACCGACCCCGATTCTAAGCCGACCCTCGAATGTCCGAAGTCTGAAAAAATAAAAAGACTTACCTTGAATGTAAGTCAAACAAAAAAGTGAGGGCAGCATTCACAAAATGAAAACGGTATTTATTTAATATGCACATGCCGAACTCGCTCTACGTCATCATCGCTGCTAGCCTCGCACGCTTGCGGAAGCGCTCAAACTCGCATCCACATGCCCACACATGCGCAGACAGTGCGGCACGGCTTGTACGCGTCGAAATGCTGTGCAATCTCGGTGGACAGCTCCTCTCTGTTATTGCGTGCTTATCTTCCTTATTGCTATCATCTCCTCTTTGCTGCACACACAAAAGGCGTCTCCCGCTGCCCCCTCCAACAACGGACGTTTTTCTCATCGATGCTGAAGTCACGCCCGGCTTGAACGTTTGACGATGCCTGTGTGGCTAGCACAACTTTTTGTTTGTGGCATCGCCTGTTTGGTGCCATTACGATAATGCCATGCCTAACGCCGTTTAAGCC
Source organism: Dermacentor andersoni (assembly GCF_023375885.2). Classification (NCBI taxonomy): domain Eukaryota; kingdom Metazoa; phylum Arthropoda; class Arachnida; order Ixodida; family Ixodidae; genus Dermacentor; species Dermacentor andersoni. Next base: position 110,786,985 of record NC_092815.1, read on the forward strand.
ATGATACCAATATGACACAGGTCAAAATGGCGACGTTGCTCTTGTACTTTGGTTGGCTAAAGGTGTGGCTATTAGCGGCTGCGATACTGACTTTTCTAGATGACGCTAGCTATGCACCATATTTATCATTTTCAATTACAAACTGGCGCTTTTCTAAAATCCTCGAATCTACGCCGACCCTAGAGTTTGGTATATGATAATATTTGAAAAAAACTATTGACCTCGATTCGAATAAATACGGTAATTTTTTCTTGGTCGAAATATGCACCTTCTTGTTACTAACTCTTAAAGGGACCCTGAACCACTTTTTATTGAAGTTTATAAATGCATTTGAATTTGATAAGACTATACCAGAAATATTTTGCTGCAAAAAGTACTTCAGTCTGTTGAACAGAAGAAGAATTATTGGCAATCAAACATCCCTTTCGCGGTGCTTCCGCTCCTTCTTCAACGCCTTGCACTTCGAAGGCTACGGCAGAGCGGGGCATGCCCACAATTCCTTGCCTACTGAACGTCACCATGGTGCGCAGTTCAGATTTGATTTTGGATGTTCACGTAGACGCCACTACTTCTGAGCTTGGCACCTGTGACGTGCCGCCAAATGTGGTTGTCCTCAGTGAGCCGCAGCACGCTCAGCCAGCGGACTTGTCACAGCAGCTGCGGTATCTACGCCACATAGCAGACCACAGCTACGTGCAACTGTAGTGCCTGTGCGCAGCGTTTGCTTTGTACACGACAGGGCTTGAGCTCATGTGCTCGAGTCAGGCCATGCTACGTGGTGCGAACTGGCTTTGTCCCTGCGCCAGCTTTGCCGACAGGTAGTAGCCACATCCAATTTGTGTATTTTGAAGCGCTATCACTAGCTCAGTACAAAGTGAAGTCCGCCAAGGCATCTAACTAGGAGTGGCCAGGAGTGGGTGCGCGCTGGCTAGCATGCATGTGGTCTGACCTCAAGTTTTGCGTGATTCGAGGCTAGTTCAGTGCTCAAAACTAGTCGACATTAGTGAGGTCCGATGGTTGCGATACTGATAAGCAGGGTGGCCAGAGTTTAATTTTTACTTGGTGACTAGCGTCGCCAGACAGTAGCTGGCTTCTCCCAGAAGTAGATAATTATTACAGAAATTTGAAAGCAGATTTTCGCTTACTTCAGCCTTGTTATTAAACTGCGTCAATAAATATACACAGTAATAGTACGAAGAAGCCCATTGATCCAAACACCCTTCTTGATTGATGCCAGCTATTGGCCAATAGCAGCCACATATGGGAATCTGCTATATTACGTAATAAAGCACCAGAAAAGAGTGAGGAGCAGGCTTCTGTTTGAGAAAAAGGTGACTCTGCGCTCCACTTGTGAGCTCCACACGTTGCACACGACTGCAAAATTTGGCTGAGATGTTCGCAGCAGCGTGTGCTCTCCGTGGACTCTGTTTTTTCACAAAGCCTGAAGGGTGGTTCAGGACTCCTTAATGAATATTTTACAGGCATCAGTTGTATGTTATTTGCTGACAGTGTCAGTGGTGAGAAATCTTTATCTGGTCTACAAGCTTTGTTGAGGAAGTTTAACTCTTTCATTATTGTGCTTATAGAAATCAATTAATTTGATTGACAGTTTTTCTATGCGTTGTTAAACAATTCCGTTGGAAGTCTTCTACTAGCAACGTCATGGACTGTCTGAAATGACGACTATTTGTCAGATGTGATGATTTTTGGTAGATTGGAGAGTCCAAAAATATAGAACATTTACTGGAGGTATCATCAAAACTAGCCTCCTGTGCTGCTACTTCTTCAACAACTATTTGTAAGATAAGTGCTTTGACTGACTTATCAACATAATTTTTATATGACAGCAGCAATGAAGACACAGAAGCTCTTCTCGGGTAGTATAACTTTTCGATTCAACGTCTAAACTTTTCTTATGGTACCTCAAACGGTTGCAATTGCTTGTGAATGTTATTTTGATAAATGTATTCGAATAATATTGAGTTGAACTTTATTTTCCTCACCTCGGGTTGCTTTTATTCATCAGTGCTTCGACAGCATATGTACAGATTATTACGAGCAATCCTTCCCGTCAAGTGGAGTTTTCACTTACACAAAAGCATGCAGCCGGTTTGAGACTGACCTTCGACAGAAGCTTGACTAGCTGTATAATCTCTCACATTTAGAACACCGCCTCTTCAAGTACCATTATTCATTACTGTACAATATTGTGCAACACTCCACATTACTGTATAGCACTTTACAGGAACTGAACAATGCACGTGGAGGCTCCAGTGCTAGTTGAACGCACATTAGACCACCTCGCTTGCACAGAAAATCTGATTGAACGCAATAATCAAGTATGAAGAGGTTTCTCCATGCTTCCCTGACCTGGCAACCATTGTTTCACGATGCGAAGAATGCAATAACAAACAAGCCAGATACCTGCTGTAATGAGTAGAAACAAATGCTCCCTGTAGATTAGGAACTTACCCATTTTCATATTTGCAAAGCTACTGCTCTTCCGCATGGCATGGGCATCACTATGGCTGGTATTGATGCCAACAAATGTTAATCATATTTTTGCCTAATCTTCATAATTCTTCAACAAATCTTCATAATAATTTATTCATAGTGTATTTACTCGAATTTAATGTGACCACGATTGTAACGCGACGGTCGGCTTTCCAGCCAAACAAGATAAAAAATAATAATGTTAAATAAAACTGCGAATGCAACACGAAATGCAAGGAAGAAAAAGAATGGTACCTTTATTCAAAGAATCACAATTCGGAAACAAGTTCTGTTCACATCTGAGGTGGAGACAGCTTTCCTTGAGTGATCCCTTTCAGAGAAATTTTCACTTTCACAAAATTTTGCGTGACTCGGCACTGAAAGTGCCCATGACAAGTGTTTTTAGCACTGTGCCAAGCTCGCTATCAGTGCCAAGAGCACTGTCAGCCGTATACTTCGAGGGGTTTGGTGCCAGAACGAGCCAAGCCTCGCAAAAGTTAGACTATCTCCGGAAGTGATTGCCCGAGAATCACGTCAATTTCGAGCTTGTTGGTGATTAAGTCCATCTTAAGAGGCCGCAAAACCATTTCATTTGGGGATGCTACTAGGCTACCACAAGGTTTACAAAGCCCTTCTGACTGACCTTGGATTTAAGGAGGGCCTCTCGTAGGTCTTGCCATCCGCGAATCGTGGACTCATTGGCATCGAGCCGTTGAGCCATGATGGATGTTCCTATCCGGCCATCAAAATTGCTCGTCTCTTGAAGTGGGCATCATACTGAATGCACTTCGTTGCTATAATGTCACGAATAAACGGAGTCGAAGCGCGAAAGGCCACAGTGTACTGCAGCACCATAACTGTGACACCAGTGACAAGCACAGCGAAAATGGTGTCGAATCGAACGAAAACCAAGGTGTCACTTTGAACAATTTGTTTATAAATTAGATCGAGACCTACGGGTTGCGAACATAATGTTAAAAACCGTAAGATTTAGGATATTTGTTTTATAATGGTCAATTTTGCCGCTATTAGAATGTAACGCGAGGGTTGAGTTCAAGCACCGAAAATCATGAAAAAAAACTCTTGTTACAATCGAGCAAATACGGTAGTAATTCGACTTGCAAAAGTTTGGAACTAAAAACTAGGTGCTTATTTTGTATATTTCAGATTTTCTTACTCTCAGTGCTTATACTAAAAATAGCAAATTATTACTTTCGTTCGTGTTTTTTGAGGTGCTTCTTTGAAATTTTGCATAGTGTTCTCAAAAATTATCCGACCTATCATTATTGATATACTGCCTTTCAAAACACCTGTTATCAGTGTATAATTTTACATATCACAGTATACATTGCGGCTACTTCGTCTTGAAATAAAATGTTAAAACATAAGAGCACTGCAGATGAGCACATTTTTAGCAGTGACGAAAGAGTTAAGAATGTGTCTCATTATTTATTTCTTCAGCTGAAAGGATCTTGTCATCAATGAGGTGATACAGGTATCACCAAAGTTTTCCAAATTTGTTGCTAGTTAATGATGTAATCATTGGTTGATTGCTTGCAATCTATTGCTATAATGACGTAATCATTGGTTGATCGCTTGTGACTTAATTTGGCGAACAGTGTTTGTCGTTCAGTCATTCTTAGGTGCTTGCACAACTGCAGGAGGAGCAACGGTTGCGTGCCAAACAGGCCAAGGAAGACCTGGAACAGTTCCTGCAGAGTAATGACAAGATGAGCTCGAACACGCGATACCGGAAAGCGGACCAGATGTTTAGTGGCCTGGATGTGTGGAAGGCTGTGCCTGAGCGAGAGCGCAAGGAGCTCTTTGACGATGTCCTCTTCTTTCTTGCCAAAAAGGAAAAGGTAAGAACAGTACCCTTGACATCCCTTTGCCGTCTTGAGTGTTTACGCCTTGCACAGTCATTCCAAGGTCAGGAACCACGTTGAGTGTTTTGAACGCCTTAGAAAGAGCACTCGTGCGAACAAATGCTTGGTTAGTGATTTATTTTAGCAAGTTTTCTGTTTTCCCTGAGGCTCTTGTACTGTTCACAGCCTCCAGCCAGCATCAGGTTGTGGGTGATAATCACTGGAATTGTTTTTTCTGGGGTCCTCATTGTCACTTTCTTCTTCAGGACTCTTACTTAAAGACATTTGCTTGTCGTATATTGGCAGGATATATTTCTGCTCAGTACTGAAATCATCAGTTTCACTGAACTACTGCGAGTTCTTTTCTTAAAGGGACACTAAAGCGAAACAATAAATCAGTTTAGACTAATGAAGCATTGTTTGAGAACCCTGCAGGCAGTCATTTCAAAAAGATGGTTTGATTATTAGATGAGAAAATGAAGGTCCAAGTATCAGTATTTGAATTTCGCGCTGAAACCCCAGCGCCGGTATGTCAGCGTGACGTCTGGGATTCCAAAGTATGTTTTTGCATTTGGGGCGCGTTGGCACAATAAATGTTCCCGAAACTTGCCTTGTTTAATATTTGGTTCCTTTAGAACACAATGTAGGCAATCTGTACCGCTATATATAATTAGTAGGCCCTAGGAGATGCCATCAAAATCCAAGACGTCACAGCCCCCAGGTGCGGGAACTTAAGTAGGTGTCGCTACCCGTATTTCGTTCTTGCGCTTTTTCTGGTTTGCCAATCGTCGTATCGTTGTAAGAGTGGTGTTTTTGGTGTTGTAGAACGGTAATTTACTGATGCAGAAGAAATCATTTTTCACTTTAGTGTCCCTTTAAAGCGAATGCAGAGAAAATGTCACCACCCTCAGTGCTCGCGCCGCAAAAGTGTGTATCAATTCCTTCAAGTGCGCCACAAGAAAGTGCTGGCCTCAGTTGCAGACACTACAAAGTGCAGTAACAGTTTAAATAGTTCCCCAAAGGTTCCGTAATGAATACAAAGAAATCGGTGCAAGCAAGTGCATGTGTGCGTTGGATGCTTTCTGACATCTGAATGCGACAGATAATTTTGCATGTCAGGAGGGGCACGAGACATGGCTACAAAGGGTTAAAACTAAAAGATTTTATTGGGAAAAATGACAAAGGCTCAATAATACATCCACTTCATGGCTGCACATAAGGAATAGTTTGTGGTGGCAGTATTAACAGACTAGCAAGATAGTCTTTGTGAACAGGGCTCTTTTCGTGGTTTCTTGGTAAACCTTAACTACTGTACATGTACTACATTTAGGTGAGTGTCATTTGTGCGTGGCAACAACAGCATCAACGAGGAACCTGCAGCATGCTGTGACCTACAGGGAAGCTTGGTATTAAACAACAGTGTTTACTAGCATCGTTTTGCCTTGAAATCACACTGAGTGAGCTGTGTTGCTGTGATGCAGGAAGAGTCCAAGATACTGCGCAAGCGCAACATGCAGGTGTTGAGCGACATCCTTGACTCTATGACGAGCATCATGCACAGCACCACATGGCAGGAGGCGCAACACCTGCTGCTTGACAACCCTACCTTTGCCGAAGACGCCGAGCTGCTCAGTGAGTGGTGCCTGCCATCTGGACTGAGATACCGTAACAACCCACGTATAGTACAGACTTGTATATAGTTTAAGGTGTAATTTGGGGACAGCAAAAATGGAAAATTGCACTTCACGCTACGATGACCATCATCTTCTCACTTCCACTTGACCTCATGGGAACTTGCTTAAAGCCTTTCTCTTACATCGTCAATCACCATTAGTTCCAAGGGCATGTAAAGATATACTGGTGTCTGATCAGCATTGCCGATCTAGCCCAGCTGCGAGTTCACTGACTTGTGCAGTGAAGTCATGGGCCGCTGAAAAGGGCGCAAGCAGGTCTTTGCATCTTTCTGGCAGCTTCTGTGATGCTGACATGTGCCGATGTATAGAAAATCTAGCGCAGCGCATAGAACGAGATAACCAGTGCTTACTTGCCTTGGAGTCCATCTGCAGAATGCCTTTCTAGCCTTGCCTTTGCTTGCAGCAGCTTGATGTTGACAGCAACATGTGCAGCTTGTTGCTCTTGAAAGAAGTGTGTCAGGTCCTGTTCATTTTCAGGAAACACTCCATTCTTTGGTTCCTGGTAACTTCTGAGGTCGGTGCATACAAAAAGGGCTTCTTTTTTATGCATGGCTGTGTGCTGGTTTACCTATACGTATATAAACACAACCCCTCCCCTCCGTCCTTTACACTTTTCATCTGTCTAGGCACCTTCACATCAGGCTTCACTTTGGATGTGACCGAATTAAAATAATTAAGCCAAAAAAGGAAGGAGGGCCCGACCTGCACTGTAGCTCAAGAAACTGTGACCAGGAAAAAAAAAACAAGAAACTTGACTTGGATGTGCCATGTGCTTGGTTGCAGAGTCTGAGGTGCTGATGTGCGAAATGCTTAGCCATGGGTTTGAGAAGTTCGTGCGCAATGTGCTCAATCGCTAAATCCTAGCAGCCAATGTGCAAAATGCCTAGCTGTGCATACAAGGAGTCCGTATGCTGTGTTCTTGGTAGCTGAGTCCCATGCGCCGATGGGCGAAATGCCCAGTCGCGGGTCCAAAGAGTATGCGTGCGATGGGCATGGTCACAGGTCGTGAGGATTGCCTGTGCAATGTGTTTGGTCGCTGTGTCCAAAGCACCGATGCTCTAAAGGCTTAGCTGCAGGTCCGAGAATTTCTTGTGCGATCTGCTTGGAAGTGAAGTCTGAAGCACGGGTGCTCGAAAGGCTTATTTGCATGTCCAAGGATTCCACGCACGAAGTGCTTGGTTGCAAGTCCGCATCAACGATGCTCAGGATGCTTAGTTGTGGGCCTGATATGTCTAGTAATGGAGGGGTTCGCTGTGCTTCTTCGATGTCCGCGCCGCACCTATTTCGAGAGATCATAGTGGTTGAGAGGTCAAGAGCTTGCTAGGTGCAAAGAGCAGACAGCGCCCCTACAGAGGGAGTGCCAGACCAATGGTGCACTGCACTGAGGTCGCATGGCAGGTGCGGCCACTCGGAGACTCCGGAACAACCTTCAATCATTTGCATTTTGTGCACTTGTTTCTGTGTGGAGGAGATAGCTGAAGTGGCGAACTTGAAGATGGAAAAATGCCAAGATGGAGAATGGCCAAGATGGTGGTGCTCAGTTGCGTCGTTCTGGGGGAAAACGCTGATTTTTCGTGGTTTCCACAAAAATTTTCACCCATCTTGGCTTATACAACAAATTGCTTAGAGTGCAGGTAACTAGGTAATCTGCTTCTGCATGGTTTTCAGTATGATATTTCAGGATCAGATAGAAAAGGGTTATAGAAACTGAAAATGTGATATTCAAGATATCATTCTTTTGCCCTTTTTCGTGATGTGAAAGCCGCATCTCCGCTTAAGACGACGTTTTACAAAATGGATACTAGTTGCGAGTGCAGCATTGTGCTGTCTCCTACTTCTTTGTGTTTAGTCTTTGTGCTCTACCTCCCTCAGTATACAGTATGAGCACATACCAACTTGTTCAACTAGCCATTTTAGTGGGCTTCTTTTTGCTTCCTCCAACCGTGAATGCTACTCTCGTTCACACTGAACTGCCACACTGTGGCGCAGTTGCCGATGGTTTCGGCAGCTATGATCACTTTTATTTTAAACGACTGAACCACCTATTATCGAAGCTGGGACATGCATTTGAAGTTAAAATAAACTATTTCAGAAACACTTTGCTACAAAAAGTACTTCAATGCATTCAGTAGTAGCCGAGTTTGTATTAGCAATCAAACATCCCCTAAAGGGTGCTTCCGCTCCTTGTTCAATGACTTGCACTGTGAAGGCTACAGCGAAGCAGAGCACGCCAACAATGCTCTGCCTACTGAACGTTACCATGGTGCGCACTTCAAATCTGATTATAGATGCCACTACTTACAGTTTTGGCGCCTACGACGTACCAAACGTGGTTGTCCTCAGCAAGCCGCAGTGTGCTCAGTCAGCGGACACGTCGCGGCACCCTGTGGCGGCCACAGTATCTACGCTACGTAACAGACCACAGCTATATGCACCCGTAGTGCGTATGCGCAGCGTTTGCTTTGTGCACGACAGGGCTTGAGTGTGCACTCACACTCATGTGCATGGCCAGACCTTGTCTTGCATCAGCTTGACCGACGGATAGTAGCCACATCCAACTTGCGCATTTTGAAGCACTATCATTAGCTCAATATGAAATGAAGTCTGCCAAGGTGTCTAACCAGGAGTAGTCAGGAGTGAGTGCGTGCTGGAAAGCATGTGTTTGGTCTGACCTTAACTTCCGCGTGGTTCGAGGCTATTTGAGTGTTCAAAACTATTTGATATTAGCGAGACCCAACAGCTATGACATCAATAAGCAGGGTAGCCAAAGTTTAATTCCTACGCAAGTGGCCACGGCCGAGCGTGAGCAGACGATGGTGTACTTCTTCCAGAAGTACGTAATTATTGAAATCTGAAAGCAGATTTTTGCTTACTTCACCTGTTTATTAAACTGCTTCAATAAATGTACACAGTAACAGTAGAAGAAGCGCACTGTTCCAAACACCCTTCTTGATTGATGTCAGCTATTGGCCATTAGCAGCAGCATAGGGGAATGTGCTATGTCAGGAAATAAAGTGTCCAGAAAAGAGTGATGAGCAGGCTTTTGTTAAATAGAAAGTGCCTGAGAAAAATGTGACTTTGCACTCCGCTTGCGAGCTCCACATGCTGTGCATGACTCCAAAATTTGGCTGAGATGTTCACGGCAATGGATGCTATCCAAGGACTGCGTGTTCTCACCAAGTTCGAGGGGTGGTTCAGAACCCCTTTAAAAGCAACCGAATAGTGATTTTGCAGTCCAGACATTGTGCGAGATACAATTTACGCTTCGATTGTGCTGTTCCTTAAGGCGTGGCTGTCGCGATTTCAGGGTGGTTACGATGTCATAGAACCTGATGATCATAGCACTGTGCAATACTGAAACTGTAACTGCAGATTTGGGCTGGAAATTGTTGGGATCCGCTTAAAGTACAGGGTGGAAATTACACAAGGTAAAATCTGGAAAGATACCTCAGACTATATGTGAGTTTTTACGGTATTTTTAGTCACTAGAACTCCTTGGAGGGGCACTGTGTTTGACTTTTTCTATGTACATTTCAAATTTCACTAGTCAGGGCATTAGCATACTTTAGAAATGTTTGTGATGGAGGGCTTAGTTGCATTGGACCAATGAGTCTGACATGCATAGCTAGAGTTGTAATTTTTCTACAGCTTGTCAGGACTTCATCATTCAGGCATATTGAGTCCAATAGCTAAAGAATGCACTGGTGCTAGTTTTCTTTTTATTTATATGTAGAAACACGGTAGTTGTGTTAGATGGAACTGCTGTTGTGTAATAGCAATCCACGTAAATCTGTGTGATGAAAGAAAAGGTAGTCTACTGCTTAAGCCGTTAGTCAGCTGTGCAAACACAATATATGGCATGATGCTTTAGGAACTGCACTGAAAGTTAATGCATTCTCCATTCTCATGGTTGTTCCTTTCCTGCTACAGATGGAAGAAATAGTGTAGTTTCAGTGAACTTGGCATTGAGAGACCCATAAAAGCAGTGCTGTTTAAGCTGCTCATTATCTGCGTGTTAAAATCCTCTGGCAGTGACTGTGGAATGACCTGCACATGCAGCCACCATGATTGAACTACCTTACTACTGTGATATCCCTACTTTGTAGCTGCTTTTAAACAATGTCTTGCCACACTGTGACAGTACATTATGTGGCTTTTGTGTCCACAGACATGGACAAGGAGGATGCACTGATCATCTTTGAGGACCACATCCGACAGCTGGAGCAGGAAGAGGAAGAGGAGAAGGAGCGTGCGAGAAGACGGCTGAAGCGTCAGCAACGCAAAAACCGTGAGGCCTTCTTGGTAGGCACTAACATCGGTACAACCTCCTATCAGTATTTAGATGCAGGTTCTTGCACCTGAAACAAGGTCTGGCTGTGGGTGCTGCCGTAGCCTGCACATTCTAAAAAAACCAGCTGATCAGAAAGTTTGCTGATGGCCTCTCAGAACTTTGGGCTAATTCACACTGACGATTTACAGAGGTCGCGCGACCAAGTTGGTTGCAAATGGTCACTTTGATAGAAAAGTGACTGTTTTGAGCAAGTCGCTTCCTGCTTGATTTTTCAGTTGTGCAACTGCAGTTGCAAAGCTGCTTATCCATCAGCGGCGCAGGAGAAGGACATTTGCTTATTTTACAGGACATTGGCGGTGCGAGCTGATGTGAACGACACCAACCTCGAGACATTTTGGCATGGCAACGGGCTGGTGGCACTTATCTGTGTCAACCTCTGTCACCTTGAATCATTCCTTGGTCGCCAGTCGCAGTTGGTCACACAACCTCTGTCAGTCACTGGTATGAATGTGCCCTTAGGTAATTGGCCACTATATGGGGAAGCAATGTCTGATTATGGTATTTACCGAATTCTGATGCATGCTTTTCTTTTTTGTTGTTTCAAGAAAATTGGGCCGAAAATAGCCATGTGTGATGCACTTGGACACAAAACCAAAATGGCCTTCCCATCATTTGTATGCTTTACCTCATAACACAGATGTATTGCTGCCAAGCTGACTTTAAAAACCAGCTGTCATTGTGCAACACATATTGGGCTTTTGCCTGTTTTTCTTGCTAAAAAACATCAGGTGTGTATTAGATTTCTACTTTGCTTAGGAGTTTAGTCTCATTTATATGTTAGCTTTCTACTTTGAACACATAGAAAGCGGGCGCATGCTTGATTCCGGGGCATGTTAGAATAGAGCAAATACTGCCAAATTAATCAGTGGTGTGCTTTGGTGTTCATTCTTTTTTGCATCCTGTTTAATTCGATCCACAGTATGATTCGATAGAGTTTGTCAGTCCTATCAGGGTTGAATTAATGGAAGTCGACTGTATTTCTTACATGCCGATATCACTGAAAAATATTTGAGGTTTACTTTGTCATATTCGATAATTCGTTATAGCCTTGTTAATTACATCAAGGTTTGACTGCATCAGTAGTCAAGCCCTACACTGAGCCTGTCTTTAATCTGATGTGTCACACTTTTCCTCCCTGTTTCTGCCAGACGCTACTGAATGAGCTGCACGAGAAGGGAAAGTTGACGTCCATGTCTTTATGGGTAGAGCTCTACCCAGCCATCCGCGCTGACGTTCGATTCACCAATATGCTCGGCCAGCCGGGTAAGTGCGAGCCTTCAACCTCATGTTTGTTTGATGAACTTTTTGCATTACAGTTCATTTCTGAAGTAGAGCTAGTTTACTAGGAGGTTTGTCAAAGAATGCAATAAACTGGCAGGAATCTTATTGTCATGTAGCTGCATTGATTGTATTATGTTGTTAGAAATCTGCTGTGAAAGTTTTATTTAATGCTGTCAAATTGCAGATGCAACGCTGATCTGGCAACTGCTTGCACATGTCGACATCAGAAATGAAATGATAATGCTGTATTTACTTGTTCCTAATGTGTCTTTGATTGTAATGCACAACTGATTTTTCATGGCCAGGAATGGAAAATGTAGTGCCTTTGACGTAATGCACACCCCAATTAAAAAAAAAATGCAAAATGCAATACCCTTGATTGTTCCCGCATGAAATAACTATTTATTCTTATTTCAAATAGCAAAATGTTAAATTCTGAGGCATGTTTTACATTACAATTGATATGCTTTTGCAGGTTCAACTCCATTGGATCTGTTTAAGTTCTTTGTGGAGGACCTCAAGGACAGGTTCCATGGTGAAAAGAAAATAATCAAGGAGATTCTGCGAGAGAAGAACTTTGTGGTGGAAGTGAACACGGTGTACGATGACTTTGTCACAGTGATCAGTGAGGATAAACGATCAGCCACCTTGGATGCCGGCAACGTAAAGCTCACATATAACAGCGTAAGGCCTGCCACTTTAAGTTCCTGCTGTTTATTTTTCTGGCAGAGAACTGCTTTGCAAAACCACACATTTTCAAATTACGGGGTCGCTTCTTCGTAGTAGCACTGAATGAACTGCATAAGCTTGTGGCTTTCACATGTGTGCATAATAACGTCAGTCCACTTAATAATTTCCTCAATGGAGTGACAGGTATAACGCTCTTACCAATGACAAAAGGTTTAGCAAATGACAAAGCAGCCATGAGTGAAAGACATAGCACCCTTTTCTCATTTGAACACAGCAGCATATAGATACATGCATGCAGTTCTGGCTAATCTTTAATTTGCAAAGAGTAAAGTTGAAGCTTTCACATATTGGAAGAATTCATCTTCTTCACTTAATGTTATTGTTATAGATATGCGACTACGTGTGGTGCTAAAAATGAAGGACAGACGACAGCCAAAGAGAGATGTCTTTTTAATGTTGATGCTTGAGAAGTGCTACAGGGTCTTTATGTGAGACTTTACCAGAGTATGTCATGCATTAGTTAAAGGGGCCCAGCATCCCAAATTACACAATTCTTCTTATTCTACGTTTGCGTAGTATAGAACTTGGCGACGCCTCCAGTGCGAGTGAAAGTTCCGAAATCAGCGCATTTGATGTTTTAATTTGCTTCTGAAATCTGTTTCCGCGCTGACTGCAGCATCAAAAACCAACAATTTTCAGCAGCGGATGTGATGAAAAGGCATGTGACTTATGCTGTTCGTTTAATTGGTTGGACATGAAGAATATATTGCGCGCATTTATGCTATACAGTAGAACCTTGTTCATATGTTTTGGAAAAATATGTGAGAAAATACGTACTAACTGGGAAAGTGTACGATTTGAAGTAAAAAAATAATTTGGCAGACTCAGTTGTAGTTAACATTTACGTAATGTGAAGCGTTGCGCAAATTGTTGCAGCACGAGTCACCAATGCTTGCTGAGTTGGTGGGGCTCGAGTGGCCCGAGATTCAAGTTGTCATTTTTGTGGGTGTGACAAGCTTGCTTTTGCGCTCCTTAAGTTTGGCCTGGGTCAGCAGCTTTTTCGAGTGGCGGGGCATTTCGGTGGGAAGTTTTGACGTGCCCACTCGGCGAAAATCATGGCACGAGACGCCTACGCACGTTGGGCAGGTTCTGACTTGCGCGGCAGGGCACACTTTGTTGTTTTTCTATTGCGTAGTGTTTTATGACAGCAAAAGGAAACCAAAACGAAGTCGAGTTGGTGGGCGACCAAGGAATACGATGCCACCAGAGCGAAGCCTGACGCTCACTTTGTGCCGCCTGCAGCAAGGAATGGTGGCGCATTTGGGTTATCATCTACTAAAAGCGTGCAGTATGCTTCCAGTGGCAAACACGGCACGTACTGTCAAACAGATGGAGATGCTTATTGCGATAGGGTTGGCAGCAATAACTGTGAAGGAGTTGTGCAATGACCCGCAAGGAGATTTGCTGGTGTGCGCCACCGTTTTCATGTGATGCACGGGCACATACTGCAGGGGAGCTGCTGCGGTGAGCGGTTGTTCTTCGTGTGCGCCTCGTGCCTTTTCTTGTTCACATGAGATCTAGCAGCCGGAAAACATATTCTACGATCGCAGTTTGGCGATGTGCTGAACGTTGTTGCCGAAAGATTGGTTTCCGGGAATGGGGGTATTAACTGGCGGAAAAGAAGCGTAACTGTATTAGGCCATTTTTTTTTTCTTGTTATCGATCACAAATGTTGGTGCCGGAAAATCATTTGAGATGGGATCGTACCAATGAGGTTCTATTGCGCATACAATGACAATTTTAAAAATAAACACTTGTTTTATGCTTTTTAATGCCATGAAGAGGATGCACATTTCTGCAATACAAATTAATTTTGTTTGCAACTGACACTAGGTGTGCTGTCCAAGGTTCCACATTCGAAATATAATGCAAAAGTAAGCGTATAAGTAAGTATACATGTATATATAAGCAGTCATTAAAGTTCATTCTGTATATTTTTGAAAAACATCTAGTGGCTATTTATAAAATTTACTGTGCATGAGAAGGTGCATTTGCATGCATCTTAACTAGATGGCGTCACCATATCAAGCGAGATTATGAAGGGGGGGCCACAATGGTTGGAAAACTTCTGGTACCAAAAGATGTGAGTTGCGTTTTCATGGGAAGCAGCAAAAGTTCCTTCTGGGTGAGCGAAATGTGAAATGTTAGGCCTTTTTCTGTCTGATTTAATTTTGAATTGATTAGTTGAATAACCTTTGTTTGGCCACTTCAATTTTCATAATTCCTTTAGCATTAGTTTCGATATAACAGAAGGAGCATGTTGTGATTCAGAGCTTGGCAGGTATAAAATGTTTGCCGGGCCCCTCTAAGGGTGCTGTCATGAGCAGTCTATACAGTGGTGATGCTGCTAATTTCTCGACATCTTGTGCTTGTGTATTTTCAGCTTTTGGAGAAGGCAGCAGCGAGGGAGAAAGAGCGGCTTAAAGAGGAGGCTCGCAAGGTCAGATTTATTTCAGAATTTCTTTTTTTTTTGTAGGTTGCCTTTGTTTTGGCTTTTTCACAACGAGTGCTTTGCTTCTGATTTCCACAGCAACGCAAGCTTGAGAATGCCTTCCGGGCCATGCTGAAGGGTGCCATGCCATCAATTGACAGTGGATCCACCTGGGATCAGGTCAGTTGCCTACCAGAACTCGGCCTTGAGTGCTTTCTCAGGAGCTTCACTCCGTCATGCCAGGCTTGGCCCAGGCTGGAATTGTCTGCATTCTCTGTTGTGCTTTGTCCGCGAAAGACAGAAAAAAAAGGGTCTGTACATGCTCAACAAAAGTGTTGACAATTGGCCAGCATGTAGAATTATTCAAAGCACCGCAGTCTTCTCATGTTCAAGCCTTTTCTAGCAGAGTAGTTCTTCCCTGGTTCCTTCAAGTCAGGTGCCTCGGTGACATTACAATGGCCAAGTAATACATGTATATGGGAAAGTGAGGGCTGGTCAGTCACGCAGTTTCAAAACAAATGAGGTGACCCTACATAGCGTATCTTCGAGCCGGTAACCCATTCTGAAAATTCAAGAAATGGAAGTACGTAGTGGGGATCTAGATCACATGCAAATTTTGCCTTACGGAGTAGCTTCAGCGCTGCTGCTCATGTTGCCTTGAGGTCGCACTTGTAGAAAGTTTGAGCATGAATGCACATCTCATTGTTGTGATGTTGCACCATGCTTCAATGTGAAGCAACGAAGACGGCGATGACTGAACATGCAAAAAAAAATTAGACTTGCAGATTGCTCAGGGTTGATTTTACGAGGCTTTGGCTGTTGTTGGTGTGTGGTTATTGCATGGCTTACTTATTTTTCTGGATTTTCTGCCCCCCCCCCCCCCCCTTTTCCATGGTTGAATTAAGGTGCACATTATGTGCAGTGCTGGGTTACATCTGCAAAAATATGCTATTTCCTACAGCTTTCTGGAGCACTGCATGTAAATTGCCATGTTCCATGTCTATTGAATGATTTTGCACCTTCAGACATTGGGCACCTTCAGACATTGCACTAAATTACAATGTGCTGTTGAATGAAGTCGAGAAACCATAATAACTAAAGGTGGGTGAATATGCGAAGTTTTGAATATGAATTTGATATCACACACTAACTATTTGTATTCTTACAGTTTAAGCTCAATATAACGAAGCTGGTAGAATCGGCAATTTGTTCCGTTATATCGAAATTATTGAAATGCCGAAATTCGATCTTTTTTGCAATAGGTACAGGTTCAGAATACGTTGTGTTCTGTGGAGAAGAAGTTATGAAAAGTTCTATACATACTTCGTTAAATTGAGAATAGTATTATATTGAAGTTCGCTATATCGAGGTTTAATTATGCTAGAAAAATGACTATTCACCGTTTTATAGTATCAAAAGCAATAAAATATTTTGCACTAACTGACTGTTCAAACCGAGTTACTGTTTTCCGTCTGCAAAAAGAAGTATCGCAAATTAGCAGAAGTGAAACAACGAGAAACGTTTTCGAAGCAATGCAGAAACAAAAGTTCTTTTTTTTTTTTTTCTGGCGGAAGCCTACCAGGCATCCTGTGATTTTTGCTTGTGCTAGTTTGTAATTTAGTGTTTCTTGTGGTCTAGTCATGTAGCAGTATTATTTTTGATGCCACAAACAGGGATGCTATCCTTGTAAAGGGCCCTTTTATATGTATCTACAGCACACAAATCCTTCAGGAGCTGCTCCTTTTCATTTTTCACAACTTCACATCTTTCTTTAAACAACCACATATTTAGCATTTAAAATAATTGTAACATAATTCTTGGAAATTCTGTTTGCAACCAGGCTCTAAAAATGTTAAGAGGCCATTCGTGCAGGTATTTTTAATGACAATTAATGATCTCGTGTTTTAACTGATCCTAATTGTTCATGGTAGTTGGCTGTCTCTTTTTTTTTTTTTTCACTAGTCTGTACAAGCATCATATCTAATTATACCAAAATACGCATTCTTTCTGTAAATATATGCGTCTTCATTTGACTATTTGTATTCTATTAATATTAAAAAAAAATTACGTTTACCCACCGCTGAAAATAACATTACATATGTCTTGTCATAAATCAGTAATTGCACCTTGCAAGTTCATACACTGTTTTATAGTGAATTAATTTAACTGTCTGTGTGTATTTGGCATATCTAGCTTATTACCACATGATGGCATGCCAGCACTCTCATTCGTGCTGTTTATGTTGTCATTAAAAAAAGAAAAAAAAAAAGAAAACATGTCTGGCCGAAATAAACCCAAAGCAGATAAACACATAACTGATAAGCACTTTTGTTGTTTTAATATGCCTTAAATTTGATTGGATGCTAGGAGTAGGACATAATGGTGATCATCTGCTGAGTTAGATAAAAAGAAAAGTGTTGAATTCTTGCTAAGAATGCTAAGAAATTTAGGTATGAATTCTGGGGGAGGGGAGGTAAAAAGAAAGTACGCTGAGGTGCTATTTCTTATTTAACTTTATAGGATGAGAACATTCTATGTGGTGTAAGCAAGTTTGTGCTTTCCTGATGTGTTCTTATAAAGAAAGAAATAAGCACTCCACAAAGGAGAATGAAAAACGGATGCTTTATTGTCCTTGTAATTTCATAAGCCCTAGACCGTTTTCTTTCTCATAGTCACACAGTTCACAGAAAGAAGCCCAATCTTATTGTTACTCACACAAACTTTTTATCGTTACAATACACAAGACATATACTAGTATTTAGTCCTTTGCTAAGTATGCTTGGCAAATGCGTAGTACTTTTTCTCATGCATAGATATGCTGAAAAGGAAAAAAGGACTTTCAGACTGACTCCAACCAAATAACTGAATTTTATTAGCCCGAAGTTTCGGAGCCCATTCGGCTCCTTCTTGAGGGGGTTGTTCTTCGGGGGGTGGCAGTGTGCAGCTTTTAAAGGGTCTTTTGTAAAGAAAGGAAGGGGGAGCACGGGAGGTGGGGAGAGACTTCACAGACGAGAAGGTGGGGAGAAACAAAAAGGGGGGGGGGGGGTGATGGCTGCCGTGGCGCGGGGGGGCTGGGATGACCGGTGCTGGGGAAGCTTGGCCCGCGAAAGTGCCGCTGATGGGAGGCGAGGGGTGGGGGAGGTTACAGGGCCGCGCTGACGTTTTTGTGTTGGTGAACCGAGCGGGAGTCTACCTGGCTGGGCGTCCTTTTCTTCTTTTCGTCGTGTCACCAAGGCCATGGACATACACCGAGGGTAGGTTGCCCTTCACGCGGTTAATGTAACCCTGTGAAGCCATCATAAGTGGAAAGAGAGACGCATAGGGATGGCAGAAGAGGGGAATGCCCACACAAAGGTGCTGGGGCACACCTGAATACCCACAACCTATGGCACAAGGTGTCTTACAAACGGGCTGGAAAGTGACAAAAGAGCAATAATAAGATGAGCGGTGTGTAGGGTTGCCAACCTTCCCAAAGTTTTTGGGATGGGCTCAACTTTTGTGCAAATGTCCTGCATCCCAACTTGACCCAGTCAAGACCGCCAGATGTCCTGACTTTCTCTTTGTACTGGATAACAATAAATAGACCAGATTTCCTTTTTATAATGTCTGATAGCTTGTTTGCATGCTCCTCTCTTTTTTGTCTTCTGTTGTCATAAAAATAAAGGAGCTATGGTATTTTGTCGTCGTTCTAGCTCTCTTGGAGGCCTTTGCTGTGAATCATGGTGCGACATCACAACAATGAGATGTGCACTCATGCTCAAACTTTGCCTACAAGTGCACCTCAAGGCATGTGATCTAGATCCATATAGGTAAACATGCTAGTCAGGCAAATATGCTGTGCATTTATTATTTTAAATTGGGACACACTAGGTTGAACTTTGTTGCACGTTTTGTTGCATGTCAGCTTTGGCACATGTCAGTTTTTGGCACTGAAAAAGGTCAGTCGTCTCCATACCATCCCTACTTTTTTCACTCGAAAGTTGGCAACCATAGTGGTAGATGTTGACAACTGCTGCTTCCCTTTTTGCTTGAAGATTGGAAGCATGTGCATGCATGTGCGAGCTTTCACTGCGGAGTGACTCAAGGTCAGGAAGAATTTTGCACAGTAGCTAGCTTCTGTGGGCTGTGGCACGGGTCTATAACTTCATAGGCAGGACATAGCAGAAGGAGCGCCAAAAGTCACTGGAGAGAGTGAGCAATGTTTTTTGCGAGATTGTGGACTCCCAACTCCCTGGTACAATCAGTGCCATAGTGTTTGTTGCTATTACACCCTCTAACTAATAATAACTCCTATGAGAAGCACCCCCCACCCTAACTATGAGAAGTGGTTTACAAGCTGTCTGGCAACGTCTCCATCAAAAAGTAGTGCAATTAGGCTGAAAGCTCCCCGCAGAACAAAGTTCTGGCTATGCTACTGTTCCACTAAAATGATTGCTAGTCTGGCATTATGTATTTCCTACTTATGCATCGCAAGACAAAAGAGATCACTTCCGTGAAGACATAACTTACATAAAATCTTTTGCATGATTGATGCACATGCTGAGCATCCCCATAATGTCTGTATAATGTCACACCACAAGTTTAAACCACCTGTTGTTAGTACCTTTCATAACGTACTAAATTCATTCATTCAAATGACTTTATTAAGTGCCCTGAGATTTGGTGGGGTGTGCCTAGACCCCGCCTAGGTTTCGGCCATGGGTCTTTGGCCCTTGGTGGCTTCCTCAGCTCACTGGATGGCTAGATGCTTAAAAAAAATTTACATATATTCCTTTGCAGTCTACTTATGTGGAATAGGAAACTGCCATTACTCTGCCAAACTCTGCCATTAACTGCCAAACTGCAACGCTATTGCAGTTTGCGTGCTGTTGTTTTAAAGCCCTTGTGAAGGATCATACATATAGGAATCATTGCTTCTTCAACTGCTGATGCAATAGCCAAAACAGCATCCTTTGTTGTCTGCAACTGATTTGAGAAATCAGGGTTACAGATTTGCAATCAGCAACTTTATATTATCCTGATAAAAAGAAAAGAAATGAAAAAAGGAATAGAATATTAAAGACAATAACAGGATATTTTAATGCACATGTAGCTTAGTTTTGGCACAGAACAGACGAAAGAAGGTACATAGAGGTGCGCAAGTTATTTAAAACGTTCAGACAATCATTCAAATATTGTCTTATTAAATTCAGTCTTTAAATCGAATCTTTTTAGAAAAAATTTCAAAATGCAATGATGTAATTGCGCTTAGAAGACATAGACGATAAGTGAAGATGAGACACACAAAGCGCAACTTTCAACTTGTTTATTTGAAAAGTTTAGCATGACGATGATGTAAAAGTGCTTAAAAGACGTGGACGATAGGTGAAGACAGGACACACAGTGCAACTGTCAACTATTTATTTGTAAATACAAATATGAAAATACATATAATTTTTGTATAGCTTTTGAATATTTCAGTGTCGTCAACTGTGTTCAGTCATGCATAAAATTAGAGCGAAAGTATGATAAATTTTATCCACATGGCCATAGTAGGCATAAAACAAGAGAACTGACGAGTAACTTATGAGAATTACTTTAAAGCTGTCGCCTAATCAAGGTATTCTGCATGTTGTGCATGTTGATAATCTAGTTTCCAATGTATGTAGTTATAGGTATTTTGTGTGTCCAAAAAAGGTACATAAGTTGTATTCTTTGTTTTTGATGAGTACACGTATATTACTCTTGTTAGACACCCTTCAACTTTTTAGTACCTTTTGAAACTCATGCTCACCTTCCACTTAGCTACATTGTTAGAAAATATAGAAAGCAGGAATTTAGCATAAGTAATGCCTTCAGAAGTTGTAATTTGGATCTGCCAACACATGTCCATAATTAATTAGGTAAGTTATGATGTACCATTGCCCTTGTGTAATAGTGTGACTCTTGGAACTTTCAGCCTTTGTGGAAATACAACCTTCGTCCGTAAAGTTTCGAGTCTGATTTATTTTCTTCTCTAGAAATGATTCCCCAAAACAAATGTTGGTGCGTATGTGTAGCGCCACTTTTTCGGGCTAACCTGAGCTATTTATGTTAATTGCTGTGGCAGCCACTAGATGGCACTACATGTAGAAAAATATGTTGTCACTAGTCGGCTGCGCATTCTACTGTGAGAGAATGTGGAGAGATGGACGTCCACCTCGAACAGCATGTAAACATGTGTGAAGCTTGGCAGACAGCCACACAGACGTATGAGCTCCTTCGTGACACTTACGGCAACGAGACATTATCGCAGACGCGAATTTTCAAGTGGCACAAGAGGTTCGTTTCGGGGAGAATGTGTGTGGAAGACGACAAAAGGCTGGGGCACCCTGCAGCCTCACGGAAAGAAAACAATGTGGCTCGGATCAGGGAGATCGTACAGCAAGACCGCACCATTACAGTCCTCATGCTATCGGAAGCTCTCGACATTAGTACGACAACATGCCACCAAATTTTGCGTGAGAACTTGGGGAAACGAAAGCTGAATGCCAGACTTGTGCCGCACTCCCTCACACAGGGCCAGAAGGACACGCGGGCATCAGTGAGCGCTGATTTGCCTTCCGAGGCACAGAAGGATGCTGCATTCATCGACAACATCATTGCTGAAGACGAAACATGGTGTTTTCAATACGATCCTCAACCAAAGAGGCAGAGGGCCGAATGGCGGTCTACAAGCTCTCCGGTGTCAAGAAAGGTGCGGCGACAGAAGACCAAAACAAAGACAATGCTGATAGTTTTTTTCGATGCCAGAGGTGTCATACACCACGCGCTCGTCCCACAAGGGCAGACGGTGAATCGGGAGTTTTATATCTGCTTGCTCCAACACATGTGTGATGCACTGCGACGCTGTCGCCTTGACTTATGGGCGTCTGGACAATGGAACCTTCTCCACGATAATGCAAGGCCGCACACTGCTCTCAGCATGACAAAACTTCTTGCCAAGCGCAGCATTACTGTACTTCCCCATCTGCCATACTCGCCTGACCTCTCCCCATGTGATTTTTTCTTGTTTCCTCGTGTGAAGAGAGCCCTAAAAGATCGCTGGATGGGGAGCATGGAGGCCATTCAAGATGCCACGATAAAGGAGCTGACAGCCCTGGCAAAAGAAGCGTTTTCCAACTGTTTCCAAGACCTCAAGAAGCGTTGGAAGCTGTGTATAGACTGCAAGGGAGACTATTTCGAAGGGGTGCTGCACAAATGATTTCAATGTTAAACACGTTTTTTTAATGGACTCAGTCTCGGAACTTTACAGACAAAGGTTGTATACCTGGGGTTAGGGTAAGGTCTACACTGGGAGAGCAAACGTTGAATATCAATGGGTGAATGGACTTCACATGTCCCAGCGGCACTGATTTATGCTGGAATGTCTTACTGTGTTTCCTTCATCTTCAAAATTTTTTAATGTTCTGTTAAATTTTCTGTCTTTGCAACACTCTGTTGTTCCATTTTTATTATTATTATTTTTTTTCTTGCATTTAGCGCTTGACTTGCAGTGAGAGAACATGTGTATACAGCATTTATTAAGAAACTCACTGTTAGTACTACCAATAGCATTCCTACAGGGACTGGCTGTTACTTCACTGCTCAATGCCTAATGCACTCGTTTTGTGACGCTGCTCATTGGGTCTTACTCAATGCACATGGTACTAAGTGCAGCAGCTCCTTATGTGCGAAAAAGGAGTGTAAATATTTTTTGGTATATTCAACAGTTTTTTATTTGCTACTATTATCGTGGCCAACAAAGTCCAACTGAAAGCTCACCCGCCGTGGTTGCTCAGTGGCTAGGGTGTTGGGCTGTTGAGCACGAGGTCGCGGGATCGAATCCCGGCCACGGCGGCCACATTTTGATGGGGGCGAAATGTGAAAACACCCATGTACTTAGATTTAGGTGCACATTAAAGAACCCCAGGTGGTCGAAATTTCCGGAGTCCTCCACCATGGCATGCCTCATAATCAGAAAGTGGTTTTGGCACGTAAAACCCCATAATTTAATTAATTCTTTTTAAACTGAAAGCTGACATGGCAAATGTTTCAAAGTGCAGCACTTCTTGCCTGTTGATGCAGAAACAAAATTTTTTGATGCAGTATAGCTGGTGTGTTTGGTTACTCGTTCCCCATGGGGTGTAGTTTTGCCTCATGGTAAATGGGGCCCACTACTGGCTGTGTTGGTAATAGTACTCACTTCTCACTGTCGTAAATAAGACGGATCTGTGCTATGGAAAGCATTCATTGTATTGCACATGGTTGTTAATACCTAAAAGAAATACCCCTGTTGTAGTATAATTTAATATATTTCCTGTTTCCCAAAAAAAAAAAATGGATGATATGTTTAATGAGATATTGATGCACTATTGTTCTGCAGACGTTCATAGCAAATTTAACCTGCTATAAGTGCTTAAATAGAAACTATGCATTTCTCCTACCTTGTGCATGTACCCCTTTGAGCAATATAAAAGGGAAAACCCAAGTTGCTTTCAAGAGGCCGTAGTGGTTGAACACACATCGTGCACAAAAATATTTAATGTGGCTAATTATACAATGAGTTATTCAAGCTACTTGTTACATATTAACATGTTAGCTTTGAATCTACACATCATGAGCAATGGTTGCTTAAAACCAACAATTGCTCCTTTATTGCTTGCGACTGTACATGGCTGGTCAGTACTTTTGTATTAGAGTTTACTTGGTTTTCCTACAAGATATATTTATGGAGCAGGTGTGTCCATTGTGGGGTTGTCGATGTAGGTGCAGGATTGTTTGTTACTGTCCTCGCTTTACAATATGGCATGTTGCATGTCCCTCAGGTGCGGAAACAGTTTGAGAAGGAGCCAGCCTTTATCAATCTGAGCTTAGAGTCGGAGCGGATGCGGATCTTCAAGGAGTACCAGCTCACACTGGAGGCAAGTGTCGCAGAGCTGTACATGCATTCAATTAATTACAGGATCATTGTGCCTAAATGAAGTGGAATTTTTACGTTGTGGTGTTAATCCTTCCTGTGCCAACCTCTTTTTCCAGAGCGCCACCAAAATTTTCTGAATTTTTTTCATGACCGATTCATTGTGAGCAGCTTTTATTATTGAAATATCAGCAGTTAATTTCTTACTTTCTGTTGTTTTTTACTGTTACTCCATTTTTTGTGTTCTTGAGTTGCAGATAATTGAGGCCACAGAAAAGCAATCAATATAAAGCTTCATAATTATTGGAATAGAAGTCAAGTATGCTTTTGTTGTCTTCCGTGTGACGCATTATTCCTGGCGTGACAAGGAAAGGGGCTTGCGGAGTCCCATCTGGATTCGTCCTGTATGCTGTATTATGCATCCAAGCTTGAATTGGCAACTCGTGTGACATGTTAATGTTGAGTGCATAGAGTCATTCCAGACATCACTGTTTTTCAGGAAGCATGCAGCCACCACCATAGTCGGTCGAAAAAGCACAGCAAGAAGGCAAAAAAGAACAAGAAGCGTTCAAGGTCCCGTTCGGTATGCGCTTTTTTTAAGACAGTGGTACTTTAACTTTTGTGTGACAGAGTACCTTTCACTAAAGGCCAACAGCAATGAAATTTCGGACTGCTTAACATGCCTCGGTCTTCACGGTGTAGATAAAAGCAGCCATATTGCAAAATTTCATGTATTAATTACAACCAGATGCATCACAGAAAGCTAGCCAATATCTACATTTTTTATATGGATACTCACAAGAAACACTGCCATTATAATGACTCCCCAGAAATGACAGAATACCCAGGAAGTTCAGAGCAGGCACTGCCTGGGCCCACAGGCATCCCTTTGTGACAGCAAGATCGGGACAGATGTACAGTTGCAGGATCTGTGTTGTATCTGCTTACCACCAGGTGTCTGTATCATCCGCTGTGTTGCTATATTTAGAGGGTCATATTTAAAAAGTTAGGCAATTAATGGAGCTACGACTTTGTCACGGTTACATACTTTGATATGAGTGTACTGCTCACTTATAAACCATTTAAATAAAGTGATATTTCCTTGCACTCGGCCTTTTTTCTCTTATATAAATACTGAATAAGTTTTTATTGTAAGAGATGACTATCCTGTGCATTAAGTGAGGAGTGGGGTTATTCTAAAGTAAAAAAAAGAATGTTAGTGTCATTGCATGGCAGTGACATAGTTCTAACACACTTCTTTTTCACTTCAGGAAAGTGATTCAGACAGCTCTTCCAGGCACAGAAGCAGTCGAAAAAAGAAACGGTCTCGCAGCGAGTCCGATGAATCCGACTCGGACAGTGGTAAGGGCCTGCATTTTTCTGCAGTTTCTTTACCCCTTCTCTAGGCTTAACTGTTCATGAAGCAAGATTCTAGCAAGAAGCTTTGTCTTAGAAAAATTTATTATGTTTAGCATGTTATCCTTGGCCGCCTTGCTGCAACCATTTTTTTCCCTAGATTTTATTGTTCGACATGACGATACCTGTACTTGAATGCCTGTGTTTTATTCTTAACTCTTCATTGAAATTGGTACAGTGGCTTTAATGTGATGAGACATTAGTATGATAGAAGGTGTCCCTCTATTATAGTTATGTACAGTTTACATGTTTTATTTGTATCAAAAGTCATAATTAATAAGTACCACAATGAAGAGTGAGACTTTGTTCTTCAGTCTGTGTTCACCTTCTCAATTAGACCAACAGTTCTGGTTTGAGGCGTTGCTCGGACAAATAATTGCATTGTAGTCTGTGTAGTTTCACAGATAAATGTGAGCTCTCCATTGACTGCTGATGCAAGTTCTTCCACTTCAGGCAGTGCCACACCTACATGCTCTGCACGAATGTGCGTTGGTTGTGCAGATGGGACTGATCTCTTGCTTTTTGCAGACTATTCAGCAAAACGTAGAAAGCGGGATCGGAAGAAGAAGAGGCGAAGCAGCGTAAGTGTGGTCTGCTTATTTAAACTCTTGACATTTTTACGAGGTTGTCCTCAGAGCTTCAGTTGTGTGACAAGGTGATCAAAATGAATGGACCATAAATGATACGCAGTCCTTGCTCCTCATCTTATACATGGCACTTCAGTACGCAGGTTCCATCTTGAGCTCTTCTCCTGTCTTGTCAGTTGCTCTATTAAAAACGAAGATTCAAAAGCAGTAATTACCTCAAGTTCTTCTGTCATTAGATGCGTTTTATGCTTCTATCCTCTGCAATTTAGTAAGGCAAAGGCAATGCCTGAATATGTCCTCTGTATAGCAAAGGAAATATTTAGCAGTACTCTGGGAGTATACCATTATTATACATTTTCTTACATGCTCCATATCTTTTCATCGGGGAAGCACTTTAAATACACCAGTATTTGGTTTTATGCTTACCACATACATAAGACCTGGCCCTTGTGTGGTAATTTACCGTATTTACTCTAATCTAACGCGCACCTTTTTCCCAATAAAATGGGTCGAAAATTTGCATGCGCGTTAGAATCTAGTATGACCCTAAATCCACATTACCTTATTGCCATTGGCATTAGAAAAATGGCTGCCTCATATGCGCTTCTAGCCTAGCTTCCGTAGCTTCCTCCATGTGCATACCTCTATGCTGTACGTATAACCAGGCGCTGGTGTAACCTAATCTATCGCCTGTCTTCCCGTTTTCTGCGTTTGTTCAATCAGCATGGAAGTGTCGACTGTGAAGACACACAGAGTCCATCATGATGTCGCATTTAAAAGGAAAGTTATCATGTTTGCGGAGACGGATGGAAATTGGGCCGCATCACGGGCGTTCGGAGTTCCCGAAACTTGCGTGCGGGACTAGTGCAAACAGAAGGAGAATATTTTTGCCAACAAAGCAACAAGGAAGGGTTTCAGTGGACCGAAGCAGGGCCGCTTCACCGAAATAGAAGAGCTGCTGGCGGAATACGTGCAAGAGCAGCAAGCGGCACAGCGGCCTGTGACGACCGATCTGCTCAAAGTACGGTGATTCAGTTAGCCCTACAGAAAGGGCTAATGCGGAGTAACTTCAAAGCGAGTAGGTGCCGGCTATCAAATGTTATGAAAATAAAAAGCTTTTCTCTTCGAAGGCGGACAGGGATATGCCAAAAATAGCCCAAAGAATATGAGGAGAAATTGCACACTTTTCAGCGGTATGTTTTGAAGTTGCCCCATAGAAACGGCTACTACTTCGGACAAATTGGAAATGCCGATCGTTGAAAAGAAGGGGGCAAAGCAAGTGCACGTTTGTTTTCCGGCCACAATAAACTAGAGTCACCGCAATGCTTTGTTGCACTGCGGATGGGTGCAAGCTGCCCCCGTGTCTTCAGACAGAAAACGCTCCCGAAAGGAATTGTGTTTCCGAGTGGTGTGATTGTGCGCGCAAATGAAAAAGGGATGACCACGGACTTGGTTGATGACTGGATTGATAACGTTTGGCGAAAGAGACCCGGCAGCAGTTTGGGTCTGCGTGGGAAGCGTGCCTCACTGCAGGACTTTGCTGGATGAGTGAAAGATGCGTGGTGCACGATCCCGTCTGCCATGGTCAACAAGGCCTTTAAATATAACAGGATTTCGAATGCCATGGATGGCACAGAGGATGAAATGCTTTGGTCTGTTGATAGCGATAAGGAGTCATCTGATAGTGACGACGAGTGATATCTATTGCCCCACGTGACTCGTACCGGCACAGGGAAAAGCTTTCTTGGCAGCAAGGTATGCCGCTTCCATTTGTGTTTTTATTCATCACAACTTTGGTGTATTGGGAGGAAATCTGTTTTTTCCGAATGAGAGAAAATAGTATTTCTATATGAAAGCAAGTGT
This sequence comes from Dermacentor andersoni, assembly GCF_023375885.2. Lineage (NCBI taxonomy): Eukaryota > Metazoa > Arthropoda > Arachnida > Ixodida > Ixodidae > Dermacentor > Dermacentor andersoni. The sequence continues at coordinate 110,814,633 of NC_092815.1, forward strand.
TGCGCGGTATTGTACTCTTCTTTTTTTGGTCACAGAAAATGGGTGTGCGTTACAATCGAGGGCGCGTTAGAATCGAGTAGGTAAATATGGTATTTCTCTCCAGTAGCAAATATGTCGGTGCTTACTTAAGCTTCTTTTTTTCTGTTTGTACATATTACATGGGTTGATTGATGAAACTTATGATGAAAAGTAATGAAAAGGGCTGGTTGTTATTAATCTTATGTTGGTGAACTGCGCTAAGTAAGTCTGGAACATGCACGCTGGTGACACACATGCAACCGTAACCTCATGGTTGAGTGTGCACCTCGGTTGTGGAAGGGTGTAGGTTCGAGACCATGCTGCCACAGGTTGCCCAAATGGGCACATGCGTCCCCAGCTCACGCTCGGCTTTCTTTAGGGGTGAACTGTTCTAAGCAGGAAGCTACCTGCAATGCAAATTGCATTTAACCCTGCATGCATAACACAGCCCTGTAAAAGTGGGGCCTGGGGTGCTGCTGTGGTGGCAATTTCCCATGCAAAATTCCAAAACACCTAATGGGTAGGGATGGGTAGGGATGCCCCAGGTTTGAGGACATACACCAATTTCCAGGTGTTGTGGTCTTGTCATTGCCAAGCACCTGGCTGGTAGAGCACTTGTACCTATTTTACCGGTAGGTAGCCGGCAGCAGTTCAAGTGTGCCTTCCACAGCCGCAGTGGATGCTCTACAAATGGGCTGTCTGTGACGAGGGGTGCTCAGAGACCATGCCTAGAAATTTCTATAGGGGCCCCTTTTGATATGAGAACCCCCACAAGCAGCTGGCCATCAAGCCGGGGGACATCTCTCCCCATTAGAAAAACCGATGAGTTTTCCAGCGGTGCTGGTATTTAAACCCAGTACCTAAGCATATGAGGCAGATGGTCAACCACTAGGCCACTGCTGTGCTATGCTGTGTCTTATATTCGTTCTGCATCTATTTCCTTTTCCACTTATTGCAATCTACTATAATAGGATTGTTTCTGTGTACACCAGCAGTGACATGGATGCCATCAGATACTGGCACAAGACAGACAAGCAACATCAGAGTGCTCTGTGATTGTGAATTTGTTGGGATGCTTGTAGGTTTGTCTGAAACTATGCTGATGGCTGTCAAATAAACCAAATTGTACAATGACGTCTTTAAATAGCAAGTGCACATAAACGATGGAATTATATTTGACAGTTGCGAATCATGCTAGTCATTATCGTCGCCATATTGTTTGGTAATTCTGTTGGCATAAAAAGGTCACTCAACAGCAGTTTGGTGTGCCTCCTCCACTTGCCTGGTGTCATCACGGCATGGCGCTGTACCCTCAACATGTTATGCATGTGCAGGCCTCATCCGATTCAGAATCTGAGCGTCGCGAAAAAAAGAAAACGCGCAGATCACCACAGCCACCACCACCTGCAGCCCCAGCTCAGCCTACAGCACCTGCACCAGCCGCAGCGACAGCGGGTGGCCGCAATCGGCGCAGCGGGAGTGCACGTGAGGAAGGCGAGTTGGACCAAAAAGTGAGTGAGCAGGTCAGGTGATTGGGTGATCCTCTCTTTAACCTTGACTCTCTTTTGCTTCAAGGGTAGCTAACGGTAAGCATTTGATCTTGCCTTCAATTCTTGCTCTTTGACTGGTTCACCTAATTGACGAACCTAACCTAACAGTCTAAAGTGGCGCCTTCTAACTGCATACTGTGAGAGGGAGCTCTTACATGAATGTTCACTGGCTGGCAAAAAAGCTTCTCTCTGCTAGTGCTGGTGGCGTAGAATTGACAAGGTGCTGGTAACAAGGATCAAGCTTTACCAACAAAAGCCAATTGTGCCAACAGGTGTTTTGGCAGCAAAAACTAGTTTGCACAGCATATGCACTACTGCCGTGCCAATTGCAGTCACCCACTGTTGCTGCGGCTGGCGCCGTAGGCCGAGCTGAAGCCGTCGATGGTGATGGCAGCTGTGGTGATTTGTATGTTTTCCTCTTCTCACGGCGCTTCTTACAATGCATGGAATTACTTGCAGATCAAATACACTTGAACAAGCAAGCATAGACAGGTGTGTCTTCTATCAGTTAAGCGTTCTGTAGTTTGCACAAAGATGTACAACTAACCGTGATGCATCACAAGCGGCGTTCGTGACACGTCAGAGTTGGTCATACATCCTTGTGCCCTTTGCTTTTCAATAAGCTTTGCAGAAACCACATACTCTGCTGTGCGCATTTCAGTCTTTGAATACATTACATGTTCATAACATCTCAAACTTGACAGACGCACATGATTAATACTGACGTGCCGAAAGATGTGGATGAGATGTAGGAAAGATGGATGACAGGGCACTTGCAGCTGTAAGGTTTATTACCAGGGCACACACACATGAGTATATTATATGTAATCCGAGAAACGATGTGATACATCTGACTTGTGCATTGATAGGCCTACTTGAAAGGGAGTTTTTCATAAATTCTTTGTGCTTTGCTAATGATGTGCACTGAGCAGGAAACAACTTCCTAATTGGGATAAAATTGACGACGGGACAAGTGTTCCAAGCACTCGTCTTTTCCTCATCCTTTATCTGGCCCTGTACGTTGTGGGAGATATGGGTAGTTCTCCTCCGTACTCTTGGGACAAAGGAACGACAACACACAGTAGTGCAAACAGTCACAAGGGCATTTATTGCACCTTTCATGGATCAATGCCTGCTAGCCGAGTTCATATCCCCAAAACATGCCGATAGGCGCGCGACAAATCTAGAAGTCCGACTCACCGCGTCCTCGCGAGCGAATATGTTCGCTCCATGCTGGATCCCAACGCCTGGTCGTTCGCGTGTATAGTCACGCGAATCGTGGCGCGTTCCAAGGCGGCCACGCGAGGCGGTCTCGCAGATGCATCGGTCGCCGCGCGCTCGCGGGAGACGTCCTCCGCCGCGCGCCGACCCGCCGGGAAAGACCGGCGCTGCACGCGCGGCAGGTCCGTGCGGCCTGCTGTCTCGAACCCAAGAGGCCAAGCGCCTTCCCTTTCGGCGCCCGAGTAACCCCGCCGCGACAGTCGCGCCATCTCTCGCACCGCGCTTGTACCACGCCGCGGGCGCCAGGCCACGCGAGCCGTGCGGGAAAACAGCATATCAGGGGATGCGCTATGCGGGAAAAACATCAGGGGACGCGCGAGAGTCGCGCATCCCCACAACGTTCATCATGAATGGAAAACAATCTGCCCAACTTGCTGTACTGCCAAACTGATACTATTGTTAAATGCACAGCAGCCAAGATGTCTTCATTGGCTTAGGAGTAAATACACCTGTGGGATACTTTTCATGTTAGAAAAAAAAAAAAAGTGAGAACAGAAAATGAAAGAATATGAACAGACAAGATGAGTACTGTCCGGTCTGTTTCTTTTCTTGCTGTTTTTTTTAACAAGTGTCTTATATGCCAACTTGCCCAGTTCTCACTTCTACTGGATATGTTCCAGCATTTTGTCGTAATGCCCTATGCTATTCTCGATGGAAGCCATTGCAGTGAATTGCGAAAATGACGATATTTGTAATGTTGAAGGATAAATAGCACCATAGATTGAAAAACAAATTTGATTTGCCAGTTTAGCTGAAATTGAAACAAATATGTGAGCAGGCCATCTAGCGTGCATGTGTAAGATAACTGCTGTTCACTGTAAATAGACCAGCAAGACGGGTATCAGTGGAAAACACTGCTGGAGGTGGCGGAGAATCTGGTTGAGTGATAACTGCTGAAATTCATAGGTATATATGGTGGGCATTGTTGGTGTGGAGCGCAGATTAGTGGAATATGTTGGGAGAAGCACATGATTTGCATCATAGAGTTAATGTGGCTTAAGATAGGGATGAGGAAACCTATTGCAGAGGGCACATCCTTCTTGCTTCATGCAAAGAATATTTGTTGAATGCTGCTGTTTTTCTCACATATTGTGTCTATTGTGTCACGGGCAGCTGTACCTTGTGAATTTGTACTCAGACTGAACCGTTTTTGCACAGCAGTGGACTTCAGACAGTGATGTCAGTGAAGAGGAACTGGAAAAGCGACGAAGACAGTTACTCAAGCAGCTGGCACAGCATAATTGACCATCTATCACAAAATAAAGGCATCCTTGGTGCCACAGCAGCCAGCAGGCACCTGGCTTCTGTGAGGACCATGGCTGTTTTTCCTACACTTTTTGTGTCTGTCATTGAAGTCTTGCAGTGCTTTCTGCACATCATAAGAGTTGTGCTTGTTGAACCTTGTTGTAAGAAAGTTGCATCTGACACAAAAATACTTTCGCTGCATGCTGATGTTAATGAGAACCATTTTATATTACTTCATTATATCTGAGCAAAACAAGAACAAGGTGAAAGCAGGCGCCAACGTTTCGACAACTGTACTTGTCGTCTTTTGTTGCCTTGAAGAAGACAAGTCCACTGGTAGAAATACAAGTACACTTGTTGAAGTGTTGGCTCCTGCTTTCGCCTTGTTCTCGTTTTGCTCATCGTCTTGAATTTCCATCTCCCGCCTTCCCGGTGTTTTCCCTGGATTCATTATATCTGATAATTTGTTGCACTTGTGTTCAGCATGTTGAGGTTCAGCTGTATTATTATTTTGTGTATATGTATTACTATGATGTAGCAGTAATTGTCAGTGATTTTATTGAAGTTTAGAAGTATGGTTGTTTGGGCTAGTTGGTTAGATACAGCAATGGGGGTCATAGTGCTCACTGGAAGACACCATTCTGTTTAACTTCTTCAATGCACTTTCTGCTACTGAAACAAGTACATTGTCAGGGTAACCTGCCTCTGATAGATGCTTTTTTGTAAGTCAGGGCTTCTAGACATTTTATGGGGGCATGATTTCCAGAGCGCATTGTCAAAACAGGTTAGTGGTTGCTCTTTTCACTAGCTTAGAATGAGATGAATGATGTGGAAGCAGCATCTTATTGTTACGAGGGTGATATTCCCAACAAATATGATCCTCGAACAAAAAAATTCTGAAGCTTAAAAACTGGATGGAATTATTGACTAGTATTTCATGTGTTATCACCACACTGTCAAGACATCGAGAAAAAATGTTAACATCATTTGCAGAATGAGTGTAATCAAACAGGACTAGGTAATCAACACATCTAAAGATTTTGATGATCCTTACTTCAGAGATACAGGTTTCTATGACCTTGTCATAATGGGCCAAGATAATATCACTAAGTATGGGTGCCAGGCACGACCCAATGCACCCCCCCCCCCCCCTCTCTTGAAGATGTGCCCATCGCATTCCACATAGGTTGAATTCAAATAAAACGTAAGGAGTTCTAAGAACTCACTCACTGAAATGCGTGTCTTAGTTTGAAACCCAATTACTCCAAACTGATCAATTCATTCTTCAACACTTGTCAAAAGGGGGCTTTGGGGCATAGAGTAATATGAGTCCTTCACGTCAATAGAACAGGCAGATATGCCTTTTTTACAGTACCGATGATCCGAGTGGCCGAGACGCGAGTTCTTGCGGCTTTGGCAAGCTTACGTTTGTGCTCCTAGAATTCGGACTGTGTCAGCAGTTTCTACTGGCGGGGCAGGAATGTGTGAATTGTCCACTGGGCTAGAATCGTTGCGGCACGAGACTCCGACGCGTGCCGAGCTGGCGGGCCCTGCACGTCCCGAGACTGCACTTTGTTGTTTTAATGTCATTCGAATCGAATGGCATTCGGTGCAACGAATGTCATTCGCCCGCGGAGGTGCTACACTAGAAAAATTAATGTCATTTGGTGGCGATATCAATGGCGATCATCCCTAAAAAAACGTGGCGACTAAAATGGAACAAGATAGGTATCAAGTGCTTGCATAAGCAATCCATATATTTAAAAATAGTTTTGGGACGTCGCTTCACTGAAAAAAAAATTATTTTAGTAATGCGTATAAAAAAAAAAAGTTCAATTTCAGACTATGTGGCCACTATAAGCCAAAACAAGGCTTAGCCACATGAGTCGCCGATAAATTGAAAACAAACAAAATGGCTGACATGGCGACGCTGGACGACGACGCTAAGTTGCAGCAGGTGAAGTGATTTGTTGCTGCGTACTTTGCATTACGAGCAAGGCGTAATAATCAGAGGAAATGATTAGACGTTCTATGGCCGACGAGCAGAGTGGCGGCGGCATGGGCGGCGACCAGACGCTGCTGAGCTGGAGAGTAACATTTTTCGACAACCTGCCGCACACATTTTGTCTCTTTAAAATAAGTCAATTAAAACTTGCAAAAAGTTATTATTTCTTTACGAGTACGGCTTTCAATTTGCAAACGCTCTGTCCTGTTTTGCTTTGTTTCTGGGGTTGAGAGTACACATTCGCTCCGAGTGTGAAGCCGAATGAGTTTCTCGAACTCATTCGATTGCAAAAGTCATTCGGTGCTAATGGCATTAAATATTGCTGTGTAGCAACCAAATAATGTCATTCGATGCTAATGCCATTCGGTTCGAATGACATTAAAACTCCCAGTGTGACAGGGGTATTATAAGACGGCGACGGGAAGCCGAAACGAAATCGAGCTGGTGGGCGGCGCCAGATAACGATGCCACCAGAGCGAAACACGACTCTCCCTTCGCGCCGCCTGTAGTAGGGAACGGCGGCGTGTTTGACGACTTGAACGCTCTGGGCGTCGCCATACTGCCATCTGGGCTATGGTAATTGCGTGTTAACCCCTGCGCAAAAGCATTGTAGAAGCTGCCGTGTGTGTCAGCGTACACCCGTGCCACAGTTCAGAAAGGAGGTTCCCGATCCCCCCGAGGGAAACGTCTATTAAAGGTTGCAGACGTACAGAACGTCTCCGACGGCACCACGCCACGCGCTGCCGGTTTCCCTATATATCGCAACTCGAACCTGTGCCTAGTGCAACTAGGCGCCCGTTCCTGCGGCGTGCCTAGTGCAACTAGGCGCCCGTTCCTGCGGCGAGCGTCAGCGTTGTTCCTCGTAATCGAGCGAACGAACACAGCGAAGGATGAAAGTGAACGAGGAGCGCAGTGGGAGTTGAAAGGCTGCGATAGCGAAGAGTTAGAGGAGGAAAGCGGAGGGTGAGGGTATGGTGTGACACGGCCGGTCACGACTCACTCGCTCTTCCGCGCACGCAGGAATCGAGCATAATTGTCTCAATATCGGGCCTCTGTACAAGAGGTCCTGTGCTCGAATCCTGCCATTGGACAGCTTTAATAATATTTATTGAATACACAGTAATTTGTTCAAAAAGGCCAATTTACAAAGTCGCGGAGCCGCTTTAAGCCTGTTTAGGCAAATCCATGTACTCCCCATAATTCTTAATAGACACGGAGCAGCGCGTTTCGACAGGGACCAAAAAAATTGGAGGACGCTTAAGCTTCGCCTTCAAGAGTGGAACGCGATAGCGTTCCCGTCGACCCGCCAAGGGGTGTAAGACGCGCTACGGCGCAGCGACTACGCGCCCCGCATCGGACGTGGTGAGCGTCGAGCAACGCAGCGTTCGGCGCAACAACGAAATGTGCGCCTGAGCAAGCGACGCACGCCTGAGCCTTAGAAACAGCTCGTTTCTAAGGCAACACCGCGTTCACTAGAGGCGCTTTTGTACCGCTTTGAAGCATGGAACTCGTGGCTCAGTGGTAACGTCTCCGTCTCACACTCCGAAGACCCTGGTTCGATTCCCACCCAGCCGATCTTGCACGTTGTTTTTTATTCATGAAGTGCCTGTTGGGATTTATCGCTCACGGCCAACGACGCCGACGACACCGGCTTTTCTGCGACACGAGCTCCTTAACGCTGTCGCGTTAAAATAAAAAGACGCATCGCTGGCTGAACGGCCCCGATTTGAGCTCCCTTAGACACTAGCGCCAGAGTTAGTAGTAGTAGTAGATGAAAGTAGATTTTAAGATGAAAGGAAGAGAAAAGTGCAGTGCCGTAACTGTCTCTCAAGGGAGGGCACCTCAACAGCACTGCACGGGGTAAGGGGAGTGGGGAGAAAAAGATTAGAGAGAGCATAAAAGAGAGCGGAAAAAAAAACAAGAAGGTTAAAGAAGAAGCAAAGCGGGGCTTACAGCCGCGCTCTCAGCTGAGTCTCATCACAAAAGCCAAGGAGGGCAGCAAGCGCTCTCTTGGCGACGGAGGCGGGGGCTGCGGGAAATAGGAGATCACCCTCCGTGCTGCACGGTAGTCCGACTCGGCGATATGAAGCACAGAGCGCGGTGCGCTCAACGTCGATGGGCAACGCAGGAGAAGGTGTTCCAGTGTCTCATCCTCGCCGCATTCCGCACACGCGGGGCTGCCTGTTCCGTGCAGTCTGTGCAATCGGGCGGCCGTGCTGTAGCAGCCGACGCGCAGCCGCAGAAGAAAGGAGCGATCCCAGCGGGAGAGGCCGGCGCGGGGGAGGAGGCGAGGGGGCGTCCCCACAGCAACACGTGAGTCAGGATGATGCGCGCGGAGGGTGCGCAGTATGGCCGTCTTGGCCACGTCGAAGCGAGTGACGGAGATGGCGAGGGGGAAGCGAGCCGCGAGCCAGAGTTCCCGCTAGTAATTATTGTATGAAACGCTATGTGCGTGAGAAGAAAAACGTACTGTCGCGCAAGACGAGCTTTGCGGTGACGATGACTACGCGATGGTGCCATAGTAGCGCGCGCCTGCTGTATGGAAACGAAGCACTGCATGAGCGGAGGTCTGTCTGCGGCGGCTGCTATGAATCGTGTACACGCGTCACCCACGCGCGGCCTCGCGATCTCCCGATTAGCTCGAATCCTGCCATTGGACAGCTTTAATAAGCAGTCGCGCCACATATCGCTCCGCTTCCAACGTGCCGCACGAAACATTGTGCGCGCCGGCCAATATGTCGCGAAATGAAAACAGCTGCGCTTAAATTTTGCATCGTAATCTTCGGTGAATTTCTCCACCTCGAATTCCTTCACCCTATTTTACGCACCAGCTTATAAGGTGTGTGCCCGAACAGCGGCGACCGGGCTGCGCGCCATGTTCGTGCACTCCGAAGCGCGGTGTCAAAATTGGTGTCAAAATTAATCGGGAGTCCACCACTGCGGCGTGCCTCATAATCCGATTGTGGTTTTGGCACGTACAGCTCCATAAACCAATTCAAGATTAATGCTTATGACATGATGCGATGTGCTATGTGAGGCAATGACAATGCTCAACCGTCTAAGAGGTTATGAAATATGGCGCACAACAACGCCTCAAGTAAGCACCTCTCCCTGTGTGCTTTGCGTACTATGCAAACAAACAGCAGTGGTGCCCGCAAGGTAACGCTTAACATCAACTCGTCAGTCTCGTGTTAGACGAAACGTTGAAGAAATGAAGCATTCGCCGTCAACATCACCGCTAATTATCGTCACTCATAGCAACCAGCACAGAAGGCTCCGCTTACATCGATTCCCACAGTGCGTGAGATCTGCATAAAATTTTAGCATTTTCTAAGATGTGCACACGCGTGTGCGGTAAAACCAGGGAACTTTCCGAACAGCGACGACGCGATGGATCTGCCGTATCCACTGGCGCAGATCAACTCGCTGTGAATCCTGACAAATAAAGGGATTGTTCTCGGCACTTTTTAGCAGGTACGTGTGTATGTGTCGCTACTTTTTGAAGAAATCTTTCACGCCAACGCTTTAGTGAGCTGTGCCATGAATGCACTGGACATACACCGCTGCAGGTGTGCGGCAAGCGAGGGAACAATTAGCGTTCGCACGCACCGGTGCGCCACGCTTCTCGTCTCGGAGTCCACGCGCGGATTTCTTGGCAGCGCTACTAGATGGCCCAGCGTGTCCAGAAAGCAGCACGAGAGAGGATCCCGGTTGCCGCCTGACGCGTTTCTCGGCGTTCGCACGCAACTCGCGCCGGTGCCGCTAGATGTCGCCGAATGTTCTTAGGAAATCGCGGAAGAGGAGTTCCGCTGCAGTACACGCCTCATACGTAAGGCGTTTCGATGATGGCAATAGGTTGTGTCGCTGTTTTGTTTCAATGTTAAATACGCGCATTACAGTCGCCCGTCATCGTGAGGTGGTTTCTGCCGTATATTTTTTAGAGAAAGACGAAGGTACGGCTGTAGCCTTTCTTTTTTTTATTGCGGTAGCAATTACCATATCTACTCGTGTAATGACCGCACCCTTGCAAAAGCCGCACCCAGAACCGTGCAAAAAATATCCCCCAATATATATTTAAAAATTATCCGTGTACAAGCCGCACCCTTGATTGTTGAGGAGGTCGGCAGTGTTATCCGTTGTATGGTGCGAGAATTCCGAAGCTTTTTTTTTTTGTTGTTGTTATCGGTGCCAAAACAAGGCAGCCGTGTCTAGAGTTACTGTATATGCTACCACAGGTAGCTACCTGTGGTAGCATATACAGTAACTCTAGCCGTGTCCAGTTTTCGGCGCCCCCAGGTAGCAGAAGCACAGCCTCCGAGATTTAGCGGCTGCCTCCGAGACGCTGCCGTCGCTGGTCTATGGGACATCACCATTCATTCCAGCCGGCAGGTGACGCGATAGGGGAATAGTCAAAGAGCTTGGTGGCGCAACCCACTGCCCCGTTCCAAAGGGGACGCTCATAACATCCATCCATCCATCCATCCACCAAAGAGGGACATTAATAGCCAAGAATAGCCAGATCCACTACAAGCGAGTACTGTAGTTTAATAAAGGCAAGTACCACCGAAAATATTTACGAAAAAAAAATCGTCATCTGCCTTGCTTGCGTTTGCTCTCTTGAAAACTCGACGCTCGCTACTTTCCTGTCAGAATGCTGTGTCAAGCTGATAACGCGCAAGCCGTTCGTGATATAGGAAGTACCGGGCTTGCAGCGTTAAAGAAAGGAAATGAGAACAAGAGAGATGACGATTATCGTTTGTGGACAAAATACAACTCAAAGGGTGTAAACTTTTTTTTTTTTAGAGTGAGGCGCATTTCTGCCGTCACCGTGATGTCGTTTATAAAGTCTAAGGGCGATAACATCGTCGCCGCGCGCTGTTTGTGCCAGTGAAAGCGTGCGAGGGTGAGCCGACGATGGCGGCTCAATTTCGCGCGCGCGAGGGAAGAAAGAGGGGAGGAAGCGTGCCGTCAACTTTTTTTTTTAGAGTGAGACGCATTTCTGCCGTCACCGTGGTGTCGTGTATAAAGTCTAAGGGCGATAACATCGTCGCCGCGTGCTGTTTGTGCCAGTGAAAGCGTGCGAATCGTCGGCTCAATTTCGCCCGCGCGAGGGAAGAAAGAGGGGAGGAAGCGCGCCGTCTTCCGTAGCGCGCAAGACAACGAGGTTAGGGAGGGGGGAGGGGGGCGTTCTTCTCCGGCGGCAGCTGCGTGTGGGGCGGCCGCGCGGACCCCATCTTGAAAGCGATCTGCGATGGGGACGCAGTGTGCCGAGTGCTGACGGCTTAGTGTGAAATGTGTTTTCGCCGAGGGCGCCTCCGTTTTGCGATCACAGCGCCGTCTATCGTCCGGCATCATGCTGGTATGTGGGATCGCGTTGGAGGGTCCACAGCGAACGTGCTGTTGACAAGTGGCAAGTTTTCGCGCTTTCCCGAGAGGTGTAAAGAAGCTGTTTTGATTGGGAAGCTTAGCGTGTCGTCACTAAGCTTTTACCTTCGATATAGCCGCAATATTGAACGGCGACGGGCCTAGAGGTGCTCCCGCAGCTCTGCCCACGATAAGAATAGGAGGCGAGTCAAGTCTGAACATTGTCGATACGTAACGTATACATGTAACGTGTTTTTATTGTACGTCTAGCCTTGAACTTTATTGTGGTATCACTCGATCAAGCGACAACAATCAGAGGTGTCTCTATGTGTCATGCGGTGTGCCGCACAAGCGTACATCCTAATTCAGGTAACTGTGAAGCTCCGAGGAAACACATTTTGCTAGCTTTCGTGCTCCTAAGATTCTTACGGTACGATTTTCTGAGGATCGTTTGTCTGGCACCCAGGCATCAAGCTTTACAACATAAAAACTGTAAAATAACTCGATCGAAAGGTTTGTTTACATGAATAAAATGAGCTTATGATAGTGGCCGCAAATATGCCACGATCAACCAGACGCACGCGACACGTTGAAAGATTATGCACACTCTTAGGTCTCGAATAGTGCGCCTGCGTGCAAGGGCACCTCGCCTACTCGAGAGAGCTGAAAAATGAACTACTTTTTGCAACAGCAACTTTATTTTCTGCATTAATACAGCGCGCGATGAGCGGCGTCAACAGCTTCCCGGCGAGATTCAGAAGCACGGGAGAGCCCATGTGAACTATAGGGCCGGCCGGCACACGGTAGGCATAGCTTTGGTTACAGAACGGAAAAGAACGCACCATTTCTTAGTAGGCACGTACTGTTTTCATAATGTGTCCTCGGCCAACTTCCACCAGAAAGTTGGTTGCCAGGCATGATAATCTTAGAACACGCTTGAACAGAATAAGTTTAATTTGCGTGCACGAAGAAATAGTTAACTTTATCCCTTCTCAATAGTTAACCGACTGGAATACGCACCTATCTTTCATATCGCAGTTTGATCATGGGTGCCGAATTCCGAGTTGTTCGCGAAGCGCTCCCTGGGAACAACACCTTCCGAACATGCATATGGCATCAAGTCCTTTCTCTTTATGCTGGCAAAACACAGCGGACGCTTATCTGCTATCGCAGCGGCGATGTCCACGAAGTCGCTGCGGCTGAAGATGCACTTCACCCTTGCTTCCCAAAGTTATTTTTGCAACTGAATACAACAGAGCGGTAGCCCGTTGACCTCGAGTCATCTGACATCGCAGAAACCCCACACAGAACACGTTAGAATCGCACTAATTCGCAATTAAACCGCTACCTTTGCGAGCTGCCGCTGGGAGAAAACGGAATCCGGACATACCAGTGCGAGGAGGAAAGCGGCGCAGCGCACTGGTTCGAGCCTGCGTTCCTCCTCGCCGATTGAAGTGAGAGGCAGCGCGGAGGTGAATTCGCTCGCTGCAGCTGCCGCTCTTCGTCACTGCAGCGTTTTGACAGCGAGTTTCCGCGATCATTGAGTGATATGTGTTACTGTTTTCTTGTGAGCGCGTGAAACCATGCTTGTTAATTAACTTAGTGGACGAATGTTTACAACATTAGACAGCCAATAAAACGACGATCCTTACTTCGATAGGTGTCTATAATTTGCTATCGCAATCGAAGCTTCGGCTATTTAATGCGTTTGCATTAGAAGTGTCCAAAGCGATAAAAAGCAATTATATATATATATATATATATATATATATATATATATATATATATCACAGCTGACAGCGATTTGCACCACCGTCAGTTGCACTTCGCTCGTCGTAAAGGCTGGACGTGTGTCGAGTTCCTGAACAACATTTTGCAATGTGGTGAACGCGGTTTGAATCATGGATCCGCGACTTGAAAGAGGCGCGCCTAACGGCACTTCTCTCTCGTTTACCGCGAAATCGCCATTGAATTTTTGTCTTAATCCGGAAGATCTGCCGCTAGGCATGACCTGAAAAGAAACTAACACCATCGGACTCTTTAATTAACCCGTGAGAGGCTGAACGTTCGTTGCTGCAAGTATCCTGTAGGGCGGTACACATTTATTCACGAAATACGTTTAGTGAAATACGAGTAAGTTATTTCTACCCCACGTCGAGCGATTCGTCGCGGCCTCGTTGCGATTCGTCCTGCCTTCCTCTAAGGAATTTCTGTCGCCCTGCCAGACAGACGCGGAAGAAGCGTATGTAGTATGCAGCTCGAGGAGGAGGCGAGAGGGAAAGTGGTGCGAGTGGGCAGCGTGCGCGTTACGGGTGGCCGCATTGAATAATGCACTGGCGTGAGTCGTTGATGCGTGAATAGGGCACGTGCCGGTATCGTCGATTCTCGAACCCGGCGCCACTCGAGCGATCGGTCGTGTTCGCTTATCGACGCGCCGCGCATTACATTTCATAGGATCGCGAGCCTTGCGCCCACATTTCCCATGTTCCGTGCGCAACCGCGTCTCCAGGCGCTTTGAACGACATCTGGATGACAGTTGTACGCTTGCATTACGCGTGAATGATACCCACTGGCGCTGTTGCCTACTGGTAACAGCAGTAAGGATGGTTCCACCACTCGGTGCAGGGGTTGAAATCGCAAGCGGTAAGCTACTTAATGTCGCCGTATGTAGCTTTCACTAGTGGTATTCTCAGTCAAGGCGCGGAGTGCGGCTGGAGCCGACTCTACAGCACTATATCCGTTTAATCTTGCCTATCCGGGCATGGAGGTTAACCTATATGCTCTCCTATGGGAAATTCCGCAAATACGTTTCCCGAACATATATCGTTTAATTGGCACATATTGATGATGGTGGATATGTCGATCGCGTGGCCGGCACTGGTTCCAGTTCCTTAGCATCTCAGTGTACCTCTCCACGTTCCCATTCTTGTTTAGTGGTGACTCCGCTGCGTGATGTGATGCACGAGTAAAGGCTAATAGTTTGATCGCCTATGAGTCGAGTGTGACTTTGCGGTCGGTGTAACGGGCGTCACGCGGTGCACACGTGCTGACTATATGCTTTACATTTCGCCGCTGTTGTCCGTTCGCGTTAGCTCATCCATTCGTTGCTGCGAATATCTCGGGGCAAAAGAAAAAGAAATATGGCAGATCCAACGCAAATGCCTGAAGCAACGTGAAGTAAATCTTAAAATTTTAATTGGAACGTTTGAAATAAATATTCTCTGCTAAAACACTATAGCACACATGATGCACGCAATTTTAACGCGATAGCGTTCGGGGCCCCGCGTCGCATAAAATCCGGTGTGGGCGCCATTCCGAACCACAACCACGCAGGCCCTCCGCGTGGCGCAGAGGCGTTACTGAACTAATTGAATTTCTCAAAGATGCGTCCGAAAAATCGTAAAGTACAACCTAAGCACAACCTACAGACATGATAGCGTCGGATTGTAATTTGAATATACCAGAAAACATAATTCTGTTACGCGTGAACTCAAACATAAACCCTTTTTCCAGAGTTTCTATCATTCATAGAGCGGCGCGCTGCGCTCGGTTCCTTGCAACAACACCACACAGATGGCGCTCGCCTCCGCGCATGCGCGGCTCATGCAAGAGGCCGCGTTTCTACCAGAAAGCTCGCCCGCTCGCCTTCGCGTATAGCGTTCGCCGCCAGCGTTTTTCGGTAAACATTACAGTTACATAAACTGCAGTTGCCGGAAAGCGTGAGAAGCAGTCGGGGATCTTTGAATGCTATCGCGTTCCACTCTTAAAAGCGAAGCTTAAGCGTTCTGCAAATTTTTATTTTCAAGTATACGCGCACAAGAAACTGCTCACGTTCTTCCCCCATTGCAGAAGTTTTGAGTCATTTGGTTTAGCGGCAACGTGCATGTAACTGTTCTGATTCTCTCTCTCTCTCTTGACGGCACGGTTTGCCACACGGCATAATGCACCGCGTTTTGCAACTTAGCGAACGCTACGTCTTGCCCGCCCGGCAGGAAGGCAAAACGTGGAAGGAAGGCAAGGCGCCCTTCTACCGTATTTTAGTTTTGGCTGAAGAACATTGGACAACAGAGCATACGCCCTGCGTTGAGCGCCCAAGTTAGCGCCTTCGTTAATTTGGCACTGGCGCATCAGAACTATTACTTCGCTCATTGCAAGGTTGCCCTCTACGCTTAGTCTTGCAATCGCAGTCACAATTACCTATGTGTTGACAGCATGGTGGCGTCCTCTCGCTCCTGGTAAAACCATAACGCTTTATGCAAGTCACTTGCACGTACACCACAGCGGACGTCAGCACCGCCGAAGCGCGGTATCCTTCGGCAGGTCTCCAACCCCGCTCCTATTTTCTTCGCTCCCTTCTAATGACGTCACTGAATAAAGAAGGGGGGAAGATGCGTGAGAGAGAGGGTACAGACAACGCTTAACCGGCACATATGGCAGCTCACAGGGCAGAAGGAGCTATAGCGCCAACTAGCGGAAGGTTCAGCCCGTGAGAGAGGAGGACGGCGGGGGATCGGGCTTCGGAGTCCCGTGCCGCATTTGTGGCAAAGTTGTTGCCCTGCAGTGAGCCGCGAGGACACCGACAGGCACTGCGACGTCCGCCGAGCGCCGAGAACAGACGAGAAGCAGGCTGCGCGTCTCGCGCCTTGGCTGCAAGAGAGAGAGCCCTCGACAACGTAAGGACGCCCGAGTTGCTTTTGCTCGATCGCCAGCGGTGGAGGCAGCGTTTGCGGTGCCTCCACTCCCTTCCTAACCGTGTGCAATAAACGCTTTTGCCCATTGACGTATGTGCGTGCGTGTGTGCGTGTGCGCTTCAAAAATAACCAGCGGCAACGCTTCGGCGGAGACGCCGTCTCTGCGGCGGGAACCAAAATAGGAACCGCTCCAGACGCTGTCTGACGTGCAGTGGCCGGCAGTTGCGCCGCTGCTTGAGCAACAAACGCGATGCCGCAGACGAAACCTTGCAGACGATGTACGGTTTCCGCACTACGTGTTTGTATGTTTGCGGCAGCGACTGCCAGTCACTGCCACGTCAGCGATCGTGTCCCTTCGATTCTATGCGGAGTTCTTTACGAGATCTGTGGGGGCAGTTCGCGTTCAGCAATGCTCATCGCACAATGACGTCCGCATAAATCGAATCGGCCCGCGCTGGCATGGTTGGTTCCGCTGACGTCCGCTTTCGTTGGCCGCTTTCGATGTCCGCTTTCCGTTCGGCACTCAAGAAAAGCACATGCTGCAGTGCGTACTTCCGATCGTCTTGTTCTGGAATGTCGTCTATGTAACCGATAATATGAGGTAGGACCGGGCAAATAATAGAGCCTCGTGGAATAAAAGCAGTGACGTAGTGTCACAACAGTGACGTAGTGTCACAAGGGACACCGCTGCTGGCAGCTGAACAATAACAGTCACCGATTCTTTTTCTTGGTGTCAGAGGTGCAGCTTACTCTATAGGCCTTGCTGAAATTTGCTGGAATTTTCCCCGGGCTCACGTTTATGTATTTATTGATCATTCGTTGTGGTGTAACAGTTTTCTAGACGAACTTTTTAAGAGATGGCTTCTCCATACTCAGTTGTGCGCAGCGGGGAAGTAATTGAGCAGCTATTAAACCAACACGAACTGGGCATTCCTGTTCCGTTTCAGGGGTGTCACTGTCGACATGCCAGCTCTGCCATCTCGTAAGAAGACGCGCTGCCCGCTTATGTATGTCGTACAGTCGGCGTTACCTAGTTATGACACGTATAAGCACAGCAGAATAGCGTTGCACTGACATCGGTAAAATTCTGGGGCAGAATGCACAAAACTTCTCGTTCGTAACTGTTATTTGCCACTGGCTAGCCGGATGTGCTAATGATATGTCCATCATCAGGATTGGGGGAAATTTTCGTTTACGAAAAATTCTAGCGGTAGAGGTATTTGTGAATACGGGCCCTGGAGTAACGTGATGCAAGGAAAAAACCGGGTAGAGTTGTGCGGCCAGCAAAAGACGGTTGATGCGCTGTGTCGAGCTGGTGTTCAAACTACATTTCTGTTAGAGGCAAAATATAGGCAAATAGGGTTTTAGACGTTAAATAAAACACCAACGTCATTACCAACGTCTAAATTACAAACATTGTCAAACAAGACACCAACAACTTGAGTTTAACAAGACAACAGCGTTGTTAGCACGCCTCACTTTCGGACGGAACGAATGAATTTGAGACGCATGAACATCGGTTTTTTTCGTTGATTCAGAAAATAATTAAATTGCTCATTGTCATGCAGTAGGCATTGCTTCTATGACTCACTGATATAGATAAATGCTTCATTTACGTCGCGACACCTAGTGAAACAAATGCTTTTGTGTATGCGCGCATTCTCTTATGTGTTTATGTGTGCCTGTTTTACGTAACGCTCGGATGCAGACTGCTGCAGTTACAGGTAAGCTTGCGCTGCACTCACCTTGTTACCCCGCTTTCTACACGTTATAGAAACAGATTCCAGGGAACAGCCATTTCGCTCAAATATGGCGGCTAACCAACATTTTCGAGTTATCTATTAGGGAAATAGCTCAAGCCTGAACGAAAAATGGACAACGAGCCCAAGCATGCTCGCTATATATCGTTGAAAAGTATAATGTCGCATAGGAAACACATGCTGAGTGATGTCCATAACGTAAGAGCGCACAGCCAATTATTTACCTCCTCAACCCCGTCTTCCTGGAAGTCTGTCGGCGGCGGCTGCTGTGAATAGCGCGCACGCGTCACCCACGCGCTGCCTCTCGCTATCTCCCGATTAGCGAGGCAGTCGCGCCACACTTGGCTCCGTTTGCAATGCGCCGCACGAGACAGATTGCCCGTGCCAGCTACGCAACTCACAGCGTTCTCTTCCTAACATAAACCTGTAATAGTTCCTGTATATAATAACAATACAAAATACTGACACGCGAAGTAAAATAACGTATAGAACTGCGCTCAAATATCGTATTAGGGATTATCGTATTCGATGATTTTTTTATATATATATATCACATATTTACTTCTCGTGATGTGTGTACCTCACAACTACTTGTCAATATAATCGTGCCCCTTCACTGCTTAAAGAATCTGGCAACCACTTTGCGAATTACGTCAAACAGTCTTTTAAAACTGCTATTTAGGCTGTCTTACTGAAAGTTGCTATTGCGAACTGGAGACCCACCATTTGGGTGCTCTTCGCGGACTTCGTGCGCGCTTATTGTGCAAAATTAACGAGCAGATTACTTCGGCGGCACTTCAAGTTGACGCTTCGCTATCAAACCTTTCAACCACCGTCATCACCAACTCTGCTGCTCGGGACACACGGGGGTACAAGGGAACGAACAGGCTAACGCGTTAGCTCGAGGGTGTACCAACCGAGCGACGGCGTCCTCTTCTAACCCTAACCCCTCGCACTATCCCTCTCAACATCCCATCAATTTAAATGCCAGAGACATCCTTGCTCATCAGCGCGGAGACCGCAGAAAATACCCGCCGCCTCACCCGCAACTTAGAGGGGAAGAGGACGCCGATTGGCGCAAAATACAGGCCGGGGTATTCCCTCATCTAAAATTGCTAAACGCGATAGTTATAGGGCCAACTGCCCTTGGTGCGGCGGCATGCCTACCCTAATACATGTAGCCTGAGAGGGCACTAAGCGCCCTCATGAGCCAAATCGCAATGACACAATGGAGCAGTGGGAGGCACAGCTCGCCCGTTCCGACTTGCAAGGACAAAAGTCCTGAATTAGCCAGGTCAGGCAGGCGGCAGAGACCTGTGGGGCCCTGGACTGGGGGGCTCCGACCAACCTTTCTTAATGTCTCTTCCTGTCAAATAAAGTTTCTGACAATTCGGGTGGAATGCACGGGTCGTTTTTGTTTCGTATTTTTAGCGGCAAACATGTAATTTGGTATATATATATATATATATATATATATATATATATATATATATATATATATATATATATATATATATATATATATATATATATATATATACCTGTCTTACGTGTGTTTCTAGCGGTAAACGTGTCCTTTAGTTCTTTGGTGTTGTATGACATCACTAGTTATTGTATACCGTAACCAATAGAATAGGATCCCGCGTATGGCATGGTTGTTACGCATTGATGTTGAGTTGCATTGTTCATTTTAGTATGCTTCGAAATTCGTGTTCGCTGGCCTATTCGCATTCCGCCATGGCATCGTCAAGGCTGCTGTGGCAGCTGGGAACGAATCCTGTAATTTCGTGCTCGACCACGCAGTGTCGCAGCCAATAAAGCGACTGGGGCGGCTAGCCCGCGCATTCAAGGCAAGATGCAGTCATTCAGATAGGCATGCAAGTGCCGGAACTTCATTGAGGCTTTTTCTCTGCACTGACGCGACCCTTCACTGGTGGCCCCACCTGAGCTTCCGTCACACCTTTTTCATTTAGCATTTCATTCACCTATTCTTTTCATTCACTATTCTATTCACCTATTCGTTTCATGTGCCTCCGAAGCAAGATGTTTGTGAAAGGGCGTTCTCAATTTCAAGACGAGAAAACCAGTCGGCTCAGCACTGTCACTCGTACGAAGACCGGTAGAATGGGAGAATTGCTAATTTAACCCGTTTCTCTAGCTTTGTGTAACACATAAACAATTGTAAGGCGTTAGCGTGATTGCGTTATGCGTTGATATGTTCTTTCCCGGCGTCCCGGATCCTGTCACTACTTTAAATAATATTGACGACCAGCGTAAGTGGAATATACTATCAAACTACAGCCTTACTAACGCTTAAATCTTCGTAACATTTTCTGTTCTACCAACTCTTTGCCAGTGTCTTTTTCTTTTTTTTTCGGGCCTTTACGAGATAGCAGGAATTGCAGTGGTGCACCACGAGACTCGAAAACATAACGCAGTATGCGTACTTGCAACCACTCTCTGCCTCTTTTCTCACAATTTCTGAGGAAGCACATTCAGGGAACTTTCTCAACTTCGAAGCACCACGCGACAACGTGCTGCCGGCGATGACTGCTCTGAAAAACAAGCGTTTGTAAAATAATGTTGACACCTGTCTCGGCAAAGCGTGTCGATGCGTAAGCTTGTCTCAATACTGGATTTTCAAAAACCATGCGCGACGTACAGGGTGTCTGAGTGCAGTTAAGGCCGTGAGGCCCGCAAGGTTTCCCACCCCACCATCCAGACAGTGCGTCAACTGTGTGCTACCCTACACGTGATGTTTTCTATCCGAATTTACGTTTTGGTTGGCACTTGTCTCGCACTGCCCCGCTGGTGAGAACATCGCGAACCACTGCTGAATATCGGGCGCTTTAGGAAACGGGAGTCACACGAGAGAGAGAGAGAGAGAGATTGAACGCAGTAAGTCTACCTCCTTTCATGTATTTGTCTCTGCTGTCGAAGCGCGCGTACGTCAGCACGAAGGAAAGAACGCGTCTGGGTGGCCACACGATACGCTTGAAGGTGTGGAAATGCAGCACACGAAAACGATAACTACGTATTCCTGCTCTTTCCCATTTCCTTTTCTTTCTTCTTTTTTTTGTCCCAAAATTCTCTCTTTCGAATGGCACTCTAAAAATAAGCGCCGAAGGACAGTTTTTCCTGAGGCAAAGTAGGACACCACCCTTCCCCCTTTTGCACCACCTCTATACAGCTACTGCCGATGCGAGCGTCAGGATTGACACGGGAGAAGGGTCTGCAAGACGCGCCAAGCTTATGACGCGGTTGCCAGGAGCTCGCGGAGAGCCTGCACCCCCCACGTGGTCGTTGCGCTTGCGGAGGGCAAAACTAGCTGCTGCAAGTGTACACATAGACGACCAGATGGATGGATGTATGAGTGAGGGGAGGTTGGATGTTGTGGCACAGGCGGAATTCCTTGCTTAACGAGTCGTCTGAAGTTATGCACGCAATGCAGGAAGAGTTAGAGTGTGGCTACCATTGGCTGTTAAGGCGGGCATTTCTTTTTTTACTGTTAGGATAATAGGCGGATGCATGTATACGGGCGATGTATAAATGACTGTTGCAATTGATTGATTTAATGACTGACTGAGTGTCTTACCAATTTCACATGTAGTTAGGTATATCTGTTTCTGCAGTCAATAACGCCATTCGACGTCGTCCTTCAAGTAATAGAATGCAGGGCTGTGATAATGTAACGATGCCAATACAATGCAACTTCTTTTCGCGCTTCGTCAGTGGTCCCAGTGGCACTCCACTTACGTCATCACCACGATCTGCCGGCCGTGAACGGTTGGGCGACAGGAATGGAATAAAATCAAACGAAAGGAAGCATTACATTACGTGCCCAGTCCGGAGGATTAGGTGCCGGCCCTGCTTTCGCCTGCCTGTGTCATTCACTCGTCGTCGTCACCAAAGATTCTTCTCAAATTGAATTATGGGGTTGTACGTGCCAAAACCACGATCTGATTATGAGGCACGCCGTAGTGAGGGACTACGGAATAATTTGGACGACCTGGTTTTTTTTAACGTGCACCTAGATCTAAGTACACGGGTGCTTTCGCATTTCGCCCCCATCAAAATGCGGCCGCCGTGGCCGGGATTCGATCCCGCGACCTCGTGCTTAGCAGCCCAACACCATCGCCACTAAGCAACCACGGCGGGTACCGAAGACTCTTTTTATAGTTGGGCAGAACAGGTGAACATTTCAGCATAGACAAATCTGGGCCCGTAATTCACGAAACTAGTCTTACGTATAAGAGAGCGTTTTCTCCTCGTCTATATGTTCAGGCTTCTGCCGGCCATAATAGCAATCGGCGTGTAAACTAGTCGACCACCGCGCCGATAAACCATTGCGGACGTCACTTGCGAAAAAGAAACTTTATGGATACGGGCAGAGGGTCTAGGAGCAAGGCTTAGAAGGGATCAATCGTCACTTACAGCGCATACAGAGACGAGAGACAAAAAGAACGACGAAGACAAGCGCTGACTTTCAGCTGATTTTTATTTTGAGAAACAAGCATATATATACTGAGACACCAAGACAAAAGCGCCCCCTAAATAGCATCAAACCGACAGGAGTATGCAATCAAAATTCATGACCTAAGATGAACGAGAGCGCATGTGCGACCTCAGAAAAACCAGTTCTTTGTCTGTTAATGCAATTTATGGCTTACTAACTGAGTCACCATCGGCAATCGCTGCTGCTTCAATGATAAGTCTGGTGCATTCATTAGAATGCCTAGCTAAGATAGTGGTTTCTTCAAAAAGCGGGATACAGCCGCATTGTGCGCAATGAACACCTAGAAACCCTTCCCGCCCTTTGCGCACTTTATTGCTGTGTTCTTGTAACCTAACGTTAAGACATCTACCTGTAGGATTTGCAGTATTAATCATAGGAAAAAGTATACAGTTCGTTCGAAAGGTGTTGTGTATAAGATACCTCTGAAATGCGGTCGGTCTTATATAGGGCAGACAGGTAGATGTCTTAACGTTAGGTGACAAGAACACAGCAATAAAGTGCGCAAAGGGCGGGAAAGGTTTCTAGGTGTTCATTGCGCACAATGCGGCTGTATCCCGCTTTTTGAAGAAACAACGATCTTAGCTAGGCATTCTAATTAATGCACCAGACTTATAATTGAAGCAGCAGCGATTGCCGATGGTGACTCAGTTAGTAAGCCATCAATTGTATTAACAGACAAAGAACTGGGTTTTTCTGAGGTAGCATATGCGTTCTAGTTCATCTTAGGTCATGAATTTTGAATGCATACTCATGTCGGGTTGATGCTCTGTAGGGGGCGCTTTTGTCTTCGTGTCTCAGCATATATATGCTTGTTTTTCAACATAAAAAACAGTTGGAAGTCAGCGCTTGTCTTCGTCGTCCTTTTTGTCCTTCGTCTATGTATGCGCTGTAAGTGACGATTGATAGCATGGAATACCAACTAGCCCGTACCCAAACCTTGCTTTAGAAGCGACAACTGCCTTGCCGATATCTAAGTCGAACGGTTACAGTTTGCTATTCCTGGTTATGTGTCCGTCTTTCTTCATTACATTGCCGTGCAAGGGTAGCCGATGAGCATAATTTTTGGGTGACCAGGAATGGTGTTCGTGATGCTGTCAAGTTAGGCCACATATTCAAATTCGCCTCTTGTCAGCTCTTATTGCCTGACAGGGTGATTGCTGCATCTCTGGTTGGCTCGAAACGCGAAGATGGCGGCGTTTGACACTGTCGACAATGCCACTCCCGCCCGTTCTCATTTTCATCTTTCGCGTCTCTCTGTACCACGAACAAAGGAATACGCGGTGCATTCTGAGATCTCCTCGTTTCTGGTTTATCGCAGAGCGTCACGTGAGAAGAGCCAGACAGTAGAGGCGCGGCCATGGCTGACCAGGAAGATGAAGGCAAAGGGAATGCCAAAAAGGAGGTCCGCGTGTTCGGTCGACCCGAGCTGGCGTCCAAGGTAGCCATGTTCCAGCAGAAGGCCGACGACCACGATCGCCGGCAGAAGGACAATCCTTTCTCGGAACGCTGGGATGGATCCACCTCCAGCGCCCTGTCCAAAGACGACCCCCGGTGAGTGCCGTCTTTCAGTTCGGAACCAGTTCATTCACCCACACGTGACGAAAACGAGCCTTTACGTAGCACCTTAGCAGACGACGTTCGTACCTGGCGGTCATACCTGGCGTGGCGCACAACACTTCGCCTGAGATATTTTTCACACGTGCCGCAGGAGCCGTTGAATATCTGAGGCCATACAGAGGGACCGCGCTGATTCTCAACGTTCTTAGTCCTGCATCATTTCCGGCGACTGGTAATGGTGGTGTTCATTCCAGTTTCGATATCAAAAATGTCTCTCTTCTGCGAGTATATCGTGACGCATCTAGTCGTATTTCAAACGTAAAATTGTGCATGGATGCTGCTATATATATCTACGTTATCTAAAGTTAGGTTTTTATGCGGTCGAAAATTTTGTTGCAGTTGGCTTTTAAAACTTCTTTTGTTCGTCGCTGTTCGCCGCTTTGAATAATATTCTCTTCCAGGCAAGTTTTGAAAACCCGCCGTGGTTGCTTAGTGACTATGGTGTTGGGCTGCTAAGCACGAGGTCGCGTGATCGAATCCCGGCCACGGCAGCCGCATCTCGATGGGGGCGAAAACACCCGTGTACTTAGATTTACGTGCACGTTAAAGAACTCCAGGCAGACCAAATTTCCGGAGTCCCCCACTGCGGCATGCCTCATAATCAGAAAGTAGTTTTCGCACGTATAACCCCATAATTTAATTTTAAGTTTTGAAAATTTCGAACCCCTATTGACCTTGCTTTCCGTGAAAAAGCTCTTGTGTGTGTGTCGACACCGAAATAGCAGCGTGAAAAAAATATATATATTTAGTAGAAAGCAGAAGCTATGAAACTTGTATTGGTTACCCCATATCGTGCCGTCGCCGTCTGAAGCCAAGTGATTTCGACATAGGCTCATAAATGTTGGCTACTTAGGCTTGCGTGGATCTCCATTTATGGGCGCCGCATTTGAGAACGCGACGATGTGTCGGGAAACATTGGTTGGCATTGTGCTGCCGACAATTGCGTGACATTAAATTTGCTGGCGCTAGCTCAGGCTGGCGCCAGCACTGCATACAGGGTGACGTCGATGGCAAACTCTGGCGGCGGCGCCAGACGGAGCAGCCGCCAAACTGTTGCGCCCCCTCCCCCTCGCTCCCCTCTCCCCGGTGCCCTATGCGCAACGGAACACGGCGCGCTTCCTCCCCACTTTTCTCCCTTGCGTGCGCGAGATTGAGCCGCCACCGTCGGCTCACCCTCGCGCGCATTCACTCGCACATACAGCAGACGGCACGCGGCGACGATGTTATCGCCCTTGGACTTTATACGGATCATCACGGCGACGGCAGAAGTGCGCCTGGAGTGTCCATATAATTGCTGTCGCTATAATATGCTAACGGGTCCGGTATAGGAAGGCCACGGAAGTGAATGGACATATTGAATAACAGACTTGTAACTCTTATATCAACGCTTGCTAAAGCGCGACACATCTAGCCCAGCTCTGCCCGTGGTCATACTCGTTCTGAGCAGCGCGCATAGCACGCCGCATGTGTCGTCAGCTCGAAAGCTGGACACACGTGCCTCAATATGAGCGGTGAATTCGCTGAAGCAATGTTGGCGCTCGTGTTACTGAAAAATTGTTTCCTCCGCCCGCTGTAGGTTGCGTGTTACGTTGGCACGCGATGTTTCTGCGCTAGTTACCCATGTAGAGGCTAACGACGCTTAACTTGCCTTGTTCCCCAGTTGTCTATGATGTCGGTTTCGTCCTGCATCCGTACTCGCTCCTCCACTGGGTCATCCTCTGCGATGAAGTTCGCTGTCTCGCTCTCGTGTGCGTCTGCTTGCAGGTACGGCCACCCCGAGGAAGGCTCGAAGAGCGACAAACGCGGCCAGCAGGCCGGTCAGCTCATTAGCAGCGAGGTCCGCATACTGTGCGAGAACCTGCACGAGTTCGGTACCGAGCAGCCAGACGGAACGCGGGCTATCACGTTTGGCGAGCTCTTCCAGGTAGGTCTTCTCGCGAGCGGCAGTGTCGAGCGGTTCTTCGTTTTACGCACTTTTGTTTTTAACGGGATTGCGTTAAGCCCCCGTGTCGCAGAAAATCTGTTTTCGGTGTCGGCGGAGTTGTCTGGGAGCGAAAAGTACCGTATATATTTCGGTGTGTACAGTGCTGGGCAGTATCGGAGATACATTATCTTAGGTACTATTTTAGATACTCTTTAAGCATCTTGTATCTGTATCATGATACCTCTGGCAAGACGTGTATCAGTATCTGTTTTTCCAATACGTGAAAGAATGTATCGTGTATCTTAAGGTACAAAATACTGGGGGGGGCGGGGGCTATAGCAACATCACCGTGCGAAACTACAACGTCAGCTGAACGCCGCTTCTCAAGCTGATACTGTTGCGACTAAGCCGTGTTAAGAATGGCCTGCTGAGGTGCAAGTTTTGCCAGCCAGTTGCGACAGCGGCGTCAAACTTTTCCTGGAAGGCCGCCGCAACCCTCTAGCCACGGCGTCACTAACTCGACTGTTTCCGGAGGCCAACACGCGCGTCCTCGACTCTCCGTCGAAGGAGCCGAGATGAGTTCGACGAAGCAGGCTTTGTGACGGAACACGACACCGCCTACCCGGTGTGCCGCGAGCGGGAGAGTTCCCGAGGAACGTAGTTCGAGGCCTCTTCCCTCGCGCCGTTCGAGACGCAAGACATTGGGCAACCGGCCGCGCTGCGGGCGTCAGTTCAGGGAATAAAAGGCACCTTTCCTGACGTAAGCCCCGAGTTCGGCGAAGACCGCCTGACCTCGGTTGAGCACCGTGAACCTGTGCGGAAGTCTGTGTGTGTAATCCCTCGTGCAGAGAGGCGACTCGTTTCCGATGACTTGTCGGACGTTTCCCTCATCTTGGGATCGAGGGAGGACCGAGTGTTTATAAACCGCTGTTGTGCGGCTGCTCAAGGTACTTTCTTTCGCAGTCATGCTAGACTGATGAACTGCAACGTCCTTATGTGGATACTGTAAATAAACCCATATTCCTCGTTCTCGATGAGAAGCAGTCCTTCCCTTCATCAACGTCCTCAGCGTGGATAAGTTGGACGACGGCATGGGCCAGCTACCATCTAATTCATGCCCGACTCCAATCTTGACAACTGGTTACGAACGGTGGGATTGAGCCCCCAATCCTACCAGCCGCCTGAATAAAACTAAATGCAGCGACATTCTTGCATCTCTCCGCCAGAGCCCTTCAGTGAGGGCAACCGATGAGGTCAGGATGCAGCTTTTTATGCTCTCTGTATAAACGATGCATCACAAAAAATTTCACTACCGGTATACCAGCGTTGTTGTTCCTATACACTTATCCGGTGATCCGGTTACGGACAAGGTAAAAGTCCACAGCAGTATTTGTGCTATCGATCAGAGGCTTCTTATTAACGTGCTTGTAGTTAGATGGCGACACGCTAGCTGGTCGGCAAGCAGAGCAGCGAGTTCCATCAATTACAAAAGCGACAAGCAAACATCGCTGACAGCGCAGCGTATAAAGAGCTTCCGTTTGAAGCAGCTAAAGCAACCCCAATAAATTGTTTCAAAACGAAAATATTATACTTTGAGCAAGTAAGGAAAATATGGAGTACGCTTAAGCTTCGCCTTTAAGAGTGGGACGCGATAGCATTCAAACATCACTGACTGCTTCTCGCGCTTTCCGGCAACTGCAGCTTATCTAACCCTGATGTTCACCGAGAAATGCTTCGGCGAACGCTTTGCACGAAGGCGAGCTTTCGGGTAGAAACGCGGCCTCCTGCATGGGCCGATCCCGGAGGTAGTGCACAGCCGCGACAAAAAAATTGCATCATTTTCACGTTTTTGTTATTGTTTGGCGCTTTTATTATTTAAGAGTGAGAAGATTTAAGATAAACGGCATGCGCTGTCTGTGTTTTGTTTCATGACGTTTGTGGGCTGTAATTCTCAAAATTCAGAGGAATAACTTTGTCAAAAATGTAAGGCAAGGTATGAAGAACTTTAGTGAATAAACGGTGTCGCAATATATATCGCATATCGTATAGCAAGGCGTGGCATATACACATACCTAAATATATACGGAAATGTTCGGTCACGGACAACTCCGCCGACATCGAGACCGGCTTTCCTGCCACACGGGGCCCTTAACGCTATCGCCTCAAACTTTTTGGGATAATAACAGACATTTCATTCAAATAAAGCAAGGTTGGTCGGGGTTAAGAAATTTCCAAGCAAACATTCTTGTGCATACGCGTTTGCTGCTACCCTGCATATATCTATAATAAGAATATTGCGAATGTATCGAGGTATCTTAAAATACAAATGGAAAGTATCGTATCGGATACAATAATTGCGGCAGTATCTTGTATCTGTATCTCAAATACATGTTGCCGGACTATCCTGCATCGTATAGTGATACAATTGCAAAGTTTCTTTGTCCAGCCCCGGTTTCGTTTGAATGAGATGTCTGTTAGTCTTTTGTCTTTTTTGCTCAACGTATAATGTTTCCATTCTGAAACAAATTACTGGGGTTGGTTTAGCTGTTTGCCATGGAACGCTGCTTTGTCAGAGGTTCCTGCTCGTCGCTTTTGTATTTGATGGGAATCGCTGCTCTGCTTGCCGACCAGCGAGCGGATCGCCATCTAATTACAATAATGTCAGTGAGAAGCCACAGCGCGACGGCGCAAATACCGCTGCGGCGTATTCCCTTGTCTGTAAACGTATTGCCGTTTACGCAATGCCGGATCGCTGGAAAGGTATACAGCAGCAACAACGCTGGTAGCGATTATTTTTTTTTTTTTTTTTTGCTAGGCATCGCGTATACAGAGAGCACATAAAGATGCAACGACATTTCACATTCTACTTATCTGCTGGTCCCAAAGAGTTCGTTAGCGGCATATTGACACCGCACGCATTGTCGCACGCGGCACAGTACGGTGGGATTTACAGTGCGGTACGGATGTACAGTACGGCTATACGAGCAAGTATCATGGCATCAACGCAACTAAAAGCAAGAAAATCAAGAAAATAGAGGGTCGGCTGCGCGCAGACGTTCGTGCTCGTTTTTGGAGAGACGGCTCGAGCGCGACCACGTGACTCAGCTCCACCAATAGCGACGCGCGGACCTCATCGCCTGCCCTCTCTGGAGGGCTGCGGCGGAAAGATAAAAGAACGTCGCTGCCTTTAGTTTTATTCAGGTGGGTTAGTGGCAGCAGTATCAGCTTGAGACGCAAAGTTCAGCCAACGTTTATAGCCTCGCACGGTGATGTTGCAATGCGTTTCACCACAAAGTTCAGGAACTAAAAAGTTGAAGCTGGTGCCATCCTGAGAATTCGTTCCAAGTGGATAACGCCTTGCGAACTCCACGGCTAGAATTTATATATTGCAATATGGACCATAAAGTAATTAGTTCAGTTCAGTTTATTTCCAACACAATGTTGGGGGTCCTCCAGGCAAAAAAGTTGTCATAGACAACTTCAGGGGACCTGGGGACCATACCGACAACAGGCAAAGTGATACATTCACAAAAGAACAATGTGACAAACTTTACATCACAGGGTATTTTGAAATAGTGAAAATAATATAAAATGCAAGATAAATACAGATATGGCAACTACGAACATACAATGAAAACACAGAAACGTGAAAAAATAAATATGCACTTGTGTGAAAGGGTTCTTCACTCATTCAACAAGAACTCTTAATTGCGACTTATATTTATGTAGTTGCATGCTGACATTTATTTGTGAATTCACATGCTTTATTAGTGCGGGTAGTTGATAAGTTAAGCTAAAAACTTACCTAGCGATTTTTGTTAATTAGTCGATTATGCATTTCAATTTTCTTTTGCGAGTAATGTCCGCCTGTTCAAGGCAACCTCTGCCATAGGCAACCTTTAAAGTTTCTTTAAGTGTTCGCTGAAACACCCCGTATATAGATACAAACACTCTTTCCTGCTTTGACACTCCTAATGCTCACGCATTAAAGAAGGAAAAATAAAATAAAGGTAGGTTCATTCATGCTAGTAAATACGGGTCGTTTGCTGGAAGTGCGCCTCACAATTCACGCTACATGTAAACGCTTATCTCGGTGTGACCCATCTCGACGTTTCTTTCGCACCGCAGCTGTACACGAGCATCTCGAACAAGCTGGTGGGCATCCTGCTGCGCGCGCGGAAGCACGGCCTCGTCGACTTCGAGGGCGAGATGCTGTACCAGAAGCGCGACGACGGCGTCGTCATCCGGCTGCTGCGCCCCATCGCCGACATACACCGCGAGATGGGCCACAACCCGGCGCTGGCGCAGCTGCCCAAGACCGCGCCCGTGCTGCTGGGAGCCAAGACCTCGTAGCCCGAAAAGCGCTGTTGTGCGGCCACTGCCGGTAGCGGTCGTTCGGACCCTGCAAACGACGGAGATAATTGACCAGCGAGCTCAGCTGTCAATGCTCTGTGTGTACACCTTTCGTTCGGAAATGCAAAAAAAAAAATACACTAAAGCTGTAACGATGATTTTTCTTTTCTACGTGGAAAGCATTAAAGGCTAAGTATGAACAGCTGGGCTAGTTGGTTGTGATTGGCATTATGAAACATCGTTCCAGCGCGCAATTGAACACGGATGACAAGAGATGGACCACACAAACGCCGGTGTTTGTGTTGTCCTCCCCTTCTCGTCCGTGTTCAATAGTGCGCTGGAACGATGTTTCAGCATTAAAGGCGCGCTTTTAAAGCTTCCACCGGTGAAATGTCGCGCAGGTCATTTGGTAGGTGCGCGAAAGTAGTCGAAACAACCACCGTAACAACGGCAAGGACAGAGGCCGAGATTTTTTTTTTCAGTGGTTTCTCAGTGGCCGAGAAGAAAACAACGAAATTTACAACGCGGTGTTTCCCGTTTCAGATCTTGAGCCTGACATAGCGGTACAGCTCTGGTTTCACGACCGAAAATAAGCAAGGGTTGCTACGACGGTTCTTGTCAGACTCTGGTAGGAGAAAACAGCTAAAAAAAAAGTAAACATGGGTGAAGATTGTCAGCCTCACGAAGGTGTACTCGATATAATAAAAGGCAGAAACAAGAAGACGTAAAAAATCGATTTCAGATTTCGAACTTTTGTTTTCACTCGCAAGCTCATTTTATTCTGCTGGACTTATTTGATAGTGAGCAAGCGAAGGCGGACCTTCTGCTTGCCATTTGCGGTGGTCAGCAAGTCTGACTGCCCTTACAGCCCGAGCCGGACGACGTTGCAACATGATCTGTCTCCTTATTTTCATTGCGCCTTCGCTGGCGCGCCGTACATTTCCTTGATGGAAGCTCACATTTGGGTCACTTAGTATAGGCGAGCGCTTGCGGAAACAGCGCAGTGAAACTGTATTTTCGCTGTCTTTTTCCTGTCTTTTTTTCGTTCTTCTTCTTTTTCTGTGCCGCTGATCAAATCCGAAATGTTTAACGCCCATTATAAATTCAGTTGCCACTTTCGAAACGAAAAATAAAAGCGGCGCGTGTGTGTTTTTCTGCTTATTTTCTTATACGCTGTTTCCTAAAGAATACATCTGTTCCTCTGAATCGCATATACCACACTTTTTTTTCTTGTATCACAACTGTTGGCCTGGTTCTGCTGTGGGGACAACATCGGGTTCACTCCAACGAATGCTTGCTCATACCCGAGCACGAAGCTGGGTCTGTTTATAACTGCTTCTAGCCTACATATTACCACCACGTAGACTTGGACCAAGATTGTGGCGACTCGTACGAGGATTAAGGTCAGGCTAAAGTGTTTTTGAATGTTCTGAGTGCAGTGTCTTTTGGGTCATGCAAGAGTTTTACTGTTATGGTCTCGTTCGCATTCCAACGAATCACGTAGGTAGAGATAAAACTCGGGCGCTTTTTTGGTGGTCTTAGGTAGAGGCTCCGGTGCTACATTTCGAGACAAAACTTCGTGCATTTTGAATGGCATTATTTGATCGTATTCAGACGTCCCGTTGATATCATCTCCTTTTCTTACGCGTTTGTTGGCTTTGCCACAACGTAAGTGTAAATGCAGTGGTGCACGCTTTACAAGGCATGGCGAGCATGAAATTATTATTTGATTCGAAAACATATATACACTTGACAAGAAAGGGAAAGCGAGAAGAGACTGCTTGTTTGCTCACAGAGGACCCAAAATACTCCCGGTTTCGCTCCCCGGAACAGACCGCTAAATTTAGCGGGTGACAAAGAGAATAGCAAGGTGATGTAGCCTGCAGATGTGCGGGGCTCTCTAGCTGGCACCAGCTTCGCAGTTAAAACGTTGTTTAATGAATGAGGCTTACTCCGAAGTTCAACATAAATGTACATGATACATGAGTTCGACGCAGAAGGCGCGTTTTTTATCATTTAGCATGTACATTTGCTCGGCTACGGAACAAAATTATTGGGTTTTCTTGGCAAACATGGGTGCCGAAAACGTGCGATCGGAAGTTTTCTGGGGTTACAAACACACTGCTGTTACAGTGCTGAGAAAAGAGTCAATAAATAGCATGGTGCAGTAGGCACCCACGATGTGGCATCTATGCAGACACGACAACCCTGGCGCATGCGCACGTAGCACCACCTTGTGCGCGTGGCAGTACCATTTCTTGTATTGCGCTTTACTGAAGCTGTCTGCTATTTTGACGAGTTCATTGTTTTGCACCAGTAAGAGAAACGTTACCATAAGTGCTGAGCAGCTGTAAATGCGATGTAAATTCGTTGGGACAGAAAAATATGGTGAAGCGCATGCAGGTCTGCCGCGTAGCAGTTAGTGAAAGGTTTCACCGTGGCATTCTAGCTCTTTGTCGGAATGTTCTATACGGTGGCCGTCTGCGACCGTTTCGAGTAGTATTCAGCCAGACAGGCAGTGTCACACACTGTCACGCATGCTGCTCGTTTGAAGGCTGTCAAGCGCCACATCATTCGGGACCATACGCACAAGCCAGCTGCTCTAAATAACCTCGAGGTTCTCTTTATAGCCTTATCGCGATCCCAGGGGGACTCGAAGACTCGCCACAAATGACGTTCAAAGTTCGCCATGGAGCTTCCGGCACTTTCACAGACAGACAGACGGAAGGAGACAAACAGGACGGGAGAGAACGAGAGAAGCAAGATGAGAAAGGCAAGGTGGATAATTAAACGTAACCAGAGCTGAAGCAAGTGGAGAAAAAGAAAAAAAAAAGAAGAGGAGGCGGCATCGTGTAGGGGACCGGCCACGTGCGCGAACAAGTTGAGCGTCGCACTGACAAAGTCTATCATGCAGATGACGCGTGCACTTTAGGAAGTGAAGCAGCGAGTTCGTCGCGTTCTGTGTGGACATAACCGCCTCTTTTCATTCGGAGTAACGCGAAACTCACTGTGCGTAGCATCTAAAGGAGGTGAAATAGAGTGTAGGCATGGGCCCGTGTTACAGCGTGGCGTGCTCATGGAATTAAAGCAGAGCGACAACATAAACATTTCGCCTTTATCGAATGCTCTGTAAAGCTTGTATTACAAGCGCGGCAATATAGTTCTGTAAGTGTGACAAATTTGTGCAGTGTTCGAAAAGAGCACTGTTGCTATGCATTTTCGGAGTCCGTGGTTTTGGTCAAATGCTTCGAATAGTTCCTATAGTGTGGATGATGAAAACAACCACGTTTGTCCTACCTATATTCGCCACTCTAAGATACCGTTGCTCTATGGCCTCCCAGGTGAATATATATATATATATATATATATATATATATATATATATATAAAAGTTCGACAGTTGAAAGAGCCATACTTTCCGTTCATACAGCATCCGTAGGCAGTGACACTTGAAAACGGCCACCGATTCCCAGGCAACAACAGGCATACTGCCCTATTCACAGATACACGCGGCGTAAGACTGTACGGCTCTCCGTATGCTCTCCAACGCCGTGACATCAGACAACCTCTAGCACGAATCGCTGCTACATTCTACACGATGTAGGGCATTGCAAGGCGGGGCCGGGGAGCGGGGGAGTTGCAAAAGACTTTCTCGTCTCGTGGTGGGCATCAGTGTCAAAATGGTTCGCCGCGACTCTTTTATGCACAGGCTCCGCGATGAGATGCATTCATTCTCTACAGACGACCAGAAAGAAAAAAAAAGAGAGAATTTATTTTTCTGCGCTCATAGTTGCTGGAGTCACACGACAGAGCGAACGAAGGGCGTGTTATTGCGACAACAGAGAAAAGCGTGCAACCGCCGAGAGCTAGGAAACCATTTGCGGCCAAGAACCGAGAGCCAAGTTGTTCGGTCGCGGCCCGACGTACGACCCGGGTAGGTCCTCGCTGGGCCGCTGCGCGTCTCTGCGGCCGAACGAAGCTCGGCTGAGTCAGAAGCGAGAAAAAAGATGCAAATATGTGGGGCGCGGGACAGGAGTGCGCACTGAAAGGAGGGTTTGGGGAAGGGGTTGTTAGACGAGAAAGAAGGGGTACGCTGGTGTGTGACGGACTGCGAGAGTGAAAGAGAGCCAGCGAATGTCTTGAAACGCGCTTCTGCATTGTTTGCACGGATGTGACGGAGCTATAGGCAAGGGCAAGAGAAAGACGATATAGCACCTCCCCCTTGCCTTTCCCCCACGGACTCCCATACAAACCCTTGCCATGAAGGAAAGATAACTAGTTGCCGCAGGCTCTGTGTTGGATGGCTCTGTGTGCTCCGCCTTTAAAAAAGAAAGAGAGAGAGAATTAGGGATGATGTAATCATTAAAAACTGCCGCTCGGCAGCCTTACATTGCTTAGCGTTCGCTTTGCACAAACTGCAGATGACCCCGTTACAGTTTAAAAAAGAGGGAACGGTTCTCAGAGCACAGCAAACGACCACTTTCACAGATTTTATCGCTGCGGATGGTTTAATTCTATTGCTGCATCAGACAAAGTAAAATCCGTTATTTCGGTTATCGAAAAAAATAATCTGCATTGCTTTTGAATACCGACGCAACGCCGCCTCCGATGAACTCGCAGGGTAATTTGTCACCTCTTTACCGTTACTATCTTTACTACGACATAGGCTTCCCAAACCGTCCCGAATTAAGAAGGCCAGTCCCGAATTAAGAAGGTCAGTCTGGGCTTCTAAGTAGAGGTCCCGAGTCCCGAGTTGACCAAGTCGGTACGGCCAAATGTCCCGACATTTACCGCCTTTTTTCTTCTGAACAACAATACAAAAACCAGATTTCGTTTCTGTAACACATGACAATGGCTGTTGCACATTCTTCTCTTTTGTCTTCTGTTGCACTGTTATATTAACATAAAGACGGTTTCGTTTTTGTCCTGTTCTTTTTCTTCTGTTGTAGTTTCTAACCAGTCGCAGTATTTATATCTGTAGGCTTATTGGTAGCCGTGTTACCAAGCAGCTACCGCATCCTTCTAGTTGTAAATCGTGACATGGTATAACTAACACAAATGATTAAACTTTGTTGTACATACAGACAGGCTACTGCACCCATCACTGATCGAATTACGAAGGCGATTAACTAATATCTTCGCAAATATTTTATAATCCAGGTTGCCAATATTGTGCCTGATGCTACAGCGACGGAGAGAATACTGATCCGCGAGAGTGTGATCGCACCAACATCTAGCTGTCGTAATTGTCTGACACCTGCTCAACGTCTGCGTTCTGGATAGAGCTGACGTCCGCGCCTTCGTATTGTTCTAGCAAGTCGCCTTCCCAGTTGGGAGGCGGTTGTTGTCGTCGTCGCCGTCGTTGTTGTTGTTGTTGTTGTCGTTGTCCTGAACAATTCTGGCGCATACCCACAGTGGGAGATTGGCCAGGAACAAGGTGGTTAAGAGAAACGAACGCGAAGAGAGAGGGGGAACCACACAACATACAAAAAATATAAATTATATATAAAGGGTGTAGTGTTGAGGAGGAAGTAAATGAAGCAATAGCAAACGCTTAATTAAAAAAAAAAGAGATTTGATTTGCTAAGCAAATGTTTCTGTCGCGGAAACCAAGAATAGGGTCTCTAAAAAGACAGGATATTAGGTATGGACAAGTTTATAGCAGCATTGCGTATCCAGAAGATTCCCCGGCGACAAACTCCACTATAGCGGAGTTTGTAATAATATGTCTCTTAGTACAGCGAAACATCTACAGGGCAGAAAGAAATGATTTATTGTCTCTAGCTTGCCACAGAACCTTCTAGAGGTACTGAAAACGATCGAACACGTGTGCTTGTTGTTTCGTATCACGTATGTGGCTCCTACAACCTAAGGGATTTTGGCGAGGAAATGGATGGATTATATCAATATATAATGAAGAATAAATTTCCGACTATGTATGGACTTGGCGCCGTAGAACGTGAAATTCTGTGTTAAAATAAAATCAGTAAAGTCAGATCGAATGAATATTAATGAATTTGGTTGAACACAAGAAGAAAAGATTAAATTTAGCAGGGCATTTGGTTGGACTCCATAAGAAATTTTTGGAGAGCGGAGCAGACGTTTCTGTGGCTGAATCCCAAAGTAGAGATTTCTTCTCGTATTCACTGAATGGTGCCGGCGTCGTCTTGGTTTATTTCAAGGATAGCTTGAGAGGTATTAGCGCGGTGGTCCAGATATAAATTTGAGAAAAAGCCCGACTAATGCTACAGTAAAAGGAGCTGAAAGGTTGTTTCAGTAGAGTTTAGTGGCTAAGTCCCGATAGGCATCGTGCAGATGTAAATCAAGCTCCAATCGGGAGCGAGTTGTCCTTTGGTCAGGAGGCCAAAAAAAAAAAAAAAAAAGTAAAGAGCCGCATTTCACTTCAGCTCCGGAAGGCGCAAATTGCACGAACGAATAGGACTCGTGCTTCATTTACTTCTCGAAAGAAGATGGCTCGCTCGCGCCCTTCGAACATTCACTCCAACAAACATCTCACGAAACAGTCTTAGGATTACTAAGCTTTACATTTAGCCTTGTATCGCGTCACTGTTTGCGCGTCAGGGGTGTCATTTTTTTCTTCTTCTCCATATGGTGATGGTGAAGCCGTAGATGACGAGACGACCTGAAGACGTCAAAAACGCATCGATGACGACAACGGTCGTCGTCGTCGTATCGAAATGGACGGACGGATGGACGCAAAAGACGAACACGGTTTCGTGCGCTTAACTGATCTCGCAGTAAAAAAATGTCAATAATAAAAATAAAGACAGGAGAAAACTTTGCCCAACAACATCGCCACTGGGTGCGGAATTTCTACCCACAAGCCAAGATGTAGTTGAGATCCCCAGGCACTTACTACTGAGCTACGGCGTGTCGTATAGGTTTACTAACTTGTGCGGAGTTTCGTGCGCCACGAAGACCGTGCGAACGGTGGCGCACGTGCGTGATATATTACGGTGTCCACGGCACGCAGTACATATACTGCAGCCGACGAAAGTGGAGTTGCGCGCGTCTCAAAGAAGACGTCGTTCTTGAGAAGATGTCGGCAAATGAATTAATGGCCTGAGGAATTGCCGAAGTATGCTGAATCCGTCTTTTCTTTGGCGGTTACGATAGATAAATGGATCAAAACATCAACCACTCAGTAAGGGTCACTTCACTCTGGTTCACACCTTCAGTCCGCAGGTGTGTTCCTCTGCCTCAACATCTCGAGTGGAGTTCGTACGGGAGACGGGAATTCGTGATCGCGCGTACATCGTTCTTTTTTTCGTCAGTGCTGTTGGGCAAACTAATGCAAAAAAGAAAGTAAATTTACATGTATTGCACGATGGGAGAAAAGATGAAAGTTATGCCGTGCGAGAGTCGGCTTCTGCCGTTAACGAGCCGATACGGGAACGACACTTCAGCGGTGCACGGCGGTAGCACAGGCGCAGCGATCCTCTCGAGAGGTGGCGGGTCGAAAGCTGCGTCACGCGCAGAGCACCGCCCGTGCCAACGTCCGTACTTCGTCTCGTGGAGACAAGAAGCATTGCGAGGCGGTCGTGTAGCGGTCGATGCAGTGTGCGCGTCGTGGCACTTGAGTCTACGTATAAGTGCTTCGCGGGTGTTTTGCTTGACGGCAAGTGCGCGCTGACAAGAGTCCATTCACTTCGTCCGCTGTTCTTCATGTGTCACGCTGTCGCGGCGTGCATGTGCCGTTACGGGATCAACGAAGAAAGGAATCCGCGCAACGAGGAAGAAGAAGGACAAGATAAAAAGGAAGTGCAGCAGAAAAATAAGGAGGACTTACGAAATGCAACGCTGAAGGCGACGACCTTCTCGGGAATCGACACCGTTATGAATCATACAGAAATGAATATGCGGCGTGAGTGCTCAACGGTGTGTCTGTACCGCTTGAACCCGACATGCCTCGCTACAGCAGGGGTATATAATATTCCAGTGAAAGAACAAGCGGTGATTATTTTGTTTCTGCGAGTTTCACCCGTTGTGGCGTTGTATAGTGAAGGCGAAAAGGAAACAGTGCCGCAAGGCATGCGTCAAGAATGTGGAACCGAATTCACGAAACTTTGCGTTCGTAAGCGATAATTGCTATTGGCCGGGAATATTCGCTAATAATATATGCAGCATTAGAATGGGCTAAAATTCGCGCTTACAAGCAATTCTAGCGTATGAATCTCTTTTGTGTACACGAGCCGTAACTCTTTATGGGACAAACTTGTGCACCCAGAAAGAGAAAAGATCACGGCGATAGCGGCGAGCACAGTCGTCGGTCGTCGGATTCAATCTCCCGGGTCGAGTTCATCCACCATTTATACATGTCTCGCCGGACATTCAGGTTACTCGTTGGTGCTCGCGTGCATTGTAGAACTTATACGCCATTATTCGCGACGCCCGCGCAATCTGATCAGATACGCTATAGGATTGACGACAACGTTCAAGAAATTTCGAATACTGTAGGCGCGTCTTGCGCCGAGTGACGACTTGATAATACTGATGATGCGTGTAATGGAAACGAATAGCGATAAAAAGTAAAATAACGACGCGTGACGACAACCTTGCTTTGTATTCATACAAGTATTTGTTCGCGTTTCTATCTCTCTCTCTTGGTGCATTTGCTTCCCTTCTCCACCTTTCTTTCCGTCTATCTCTTCTCACCTTTCTCCCATTCTCCCAGAGTATGTGTAGCAGACCGGATGTTTCTTTTCTGGTTAACCTCTCCACCTTTCGCACCTAATATCTCTCTCTCTCATTCTCTCAATCGCATATATCTCAGTCGTATTCGCTATGCCGGAGCTTTAGCCAACTTGCTATTTGTTCTTTTTCCATTTACACTCAACGGATTACGGAAGTTTAGTTATTGTTGGGGCATTATACTTTCCCAAAGGTTGGTAGAAAGGGCGCGACCAACCTTGCACCTCTCGAAGGAAGGCTGTCAAGTCGCAGGCTGCATTTGTAGAGTATCCCAGGGGCACTTTTTCTATGGTCGGGTGAACCGACGTGTAAGTGAACCGCGTAGTCGCCTCCGGGCTGGTTAGGCACCTCGCTGACGTGAATGTGACATCGCTTTTGATCGGTAGGAGTCTCAGACCACAGCAGTTGCGATTCGGCGGGCGGTTCCAGCGGGCAGTTCCAAGAGCGCCGTGCCTATAGAACAATAAATCGCTAGTAAAACAAAAATTTATCCGCAGTTGCCACTGGAAATAGAACTCATGCCACTGCGGCAATATTCGCCGGGAGCCCGACGTGCTAACCCCTCCAATGTCTCTTCTTCTCTCTGGATTTATTTATACTGAACTATAGCGGATGCGCCTGCGCGGTGTATAGTCTTCGAACCTTGAGCAAGTCAACGTGTTGGGTCTCGTTCTCTACGTGTACCCTATGTAATAGGGCACATGTGTGTCCCACAGATTGAGGAGATTTATGTTCGTCAGGCGTCGGAAGGTGCTCGCCCACACCGAGCTCTCTCGTTGCTTACAGAAATACACCTGATAGCTTCTCCATCAACGTAACGTTGTTGTCCTAAGCCTCAAAATCGGAATTGAACATGTGTCCCCGGAAGGTTTAGGTGTAAATAACTGTCGGGAGGCACGTGCTATGCCACTTCGTCACGTCAATGTTCTGTGAACTATGCCTTCTCTGTGGGAATTCGCGTGCAAGGCCGGCTTGACCGCTAGGCTCTCAGTGTGCTTATAATTGCTAGGTTCTGTTTTATGACTCACAACACTAATCTCCTAGCCTGCTTGGCTCACTGAGCCATTCTCGTGATAAAAGGCCGTGTTCCATCTATTTACTTTTCGCAGTATGTTCGATGTTTGCACGTATAGCATGCGTGACGCATAATCGGAGAGTGGAGGCGTGAGCTGCGCATGCATTTTGGAGGCAGCAAGCAGGCATTATACGCTCACTCGGCATCGCTGGAGATGTATAATATTGCTACGGGAAGGGGCGTAGATATATTTAAATCGCTTTTGTGTGAGCGCCGAAGAGCGTTAGTTCCAAATCTTCGTTGTCGTCTTTCAGGCCCCAATCCAAGTCATCTTCTTCTAACGTTACACACTGTTATATTACTCTCGACGGAAGAAGCGCCTTATTCACGCGACTCACTTGTTCCAGAAAGGTATGGTTTGAGGCGGATGACGTGGGAGATGTCAGAGAAAGGTGAAGGCGCGGCTGTGTCGAGTGGAGACGCTTCATACGTGACAGGGGGCACCTGGCGGAGGATGCGGTAAGGGCCGGAGTATCGCGAGAGGAGCTTTTCCAGAAGACCAAGAGGCCGAGATGGAGCTCAAACTAGAACAATGGCGCCTGGTTCGTAGTCCACATCGTAATGGTGTTGGTCGTAACGGAACTACTGGCGTGTCAGTGAAGCGGAGAGACGAAGGCGGGCAATATGGCTTGCTTGGGCCGCTGTGGCTACGGCGTCACTAGCGTACTCTACCGGCGAGTCGAGTGTGGTGGAAAGCAAAGTCTCCAAAGGTAAGGTCGGCTCAAGGCCGAATAGAAGGCAGAAAGGCGAGTAGCCAGCTGTGCCGTTGCGCGAGGAATTATGGGCAAACGTGACCAACGGTAGAGCAGTGTCCCAGTCGCAATGATCGGAGGAAACATACATGGCCAGCATGCCAGCTTCTGTCCGGTTGAGGCGTTCGACAAGACCGCTAGTTTGAGGGTAATAGGCTGTAGCAAGCTGGTGTTTAGTTGCACATGATCGAAGTAAGTCGTCGATGAATTTGGCTAGGAAGTCTCGTCCACGATCGGTGAGTAGTGGACGAGGTGCGCCGTGGTGTAAGGTAACGTCGTGAAGCAAGAAGTTTGCGACGTCTGTAGTGCAGCTGGTGGGTTGGGCTCTTGTAATGGCATAGCGGGTTATACAGTCCGTACCGACGGCAATACACTTATTTCCGGCATTCCATGTAGGAAATGGCCCGAGAAGATCAACACCAACGCGAAAAAAAGGATCGGTCGGTATGTCCAGAGGCTGCAGCAGATCAGCTGGAGACATAGCTGTTCTTTTACGGCGTTGACACGACTCACAGGCGGCGGACATAGAGGCGGACAAAGCGGTTGAGACGGGGCCAGAAAAAACGTCGCCGATTGCCGCCTTACGTCCGAGAGACGCCAAGGTGCCCGCCGGTGGGAACGTCGTGCAGTCACTGGAGTACAGTCTGTCGAAGATGAGACGGAATGATCGTTAGCACCTCGGGCCCATAGGGGTGCACGTTTCACAAACATACGAAGGGATGGGTCGGACGGATGAGAAAGCACGCGTTGGGTTAGCTGCCGTAACAATTCATCATGCCGTTGTTCAGCGTCAATGTCTTTCAAGGCAGAGAGCGAGATAACGCCGATTGGTGCGGCATCCACTAGAGCATCCGGTGCATCGGCGGGATAACGAGACAGGCAGGCGGCGTCCTGATGTAAGTGACCCGACTTGTGTACCCCAGTGTATGTGTATTCCTGGAAGCGTAGGGTCCAGTGACCGAGACGATCGGTGAGATCCTTGAGTGAAGAAAGCCAACGAAGGGCGTGGTGATCGGTGGTTACTGTAACAGGTCGAGCATATAAGTAGGGTCGGAACTTGCCCACCACCCAAACGAGCGCGAGACAGTCGCGCTCAGTAAGCGAGCAATTGCACTCGGGCGTGGAGAGGAGGCGGCTGGGGTAGGCGGCAACGCGATCGTGCCCACGTCGGCGTTGGGCTCAAGTTGCGCCGATTCCGTAACTACTGGCGTCAGTGCGAATTTTTGTGGGAACCGATGTGTCCAAATGTGCGAGAAATGAAGGCGCTGTGGTGGTGGTGGTGGTGGTAGTAAACTTTATTGAAAGGGGGAAGGGTAAAGGAGGACGTGGCTGAGGTATCGGGCTCAAGTAAGGCCTTTGGCCTGCTTGGCCTTCGCCCAGTCCGCCAGTTCAAGCTGTCGGTCGACGTCCCCGCAACTGAGCCAGGCTGTCCAGTCAGTCTCGCTTCTGACGGGGGGATGAGAAAACGGGAGCGAGGTGCATTCCAACATTATGTGTGTGAATGTTCCTATTTGTGAACAGAGCCTACATTGGTCGCTTTCCTTGCCCCCTGTGATCTTGTTAATGTGCTTTGGATGTGGGTATGTGTTTGTCTGGAGTCGCCTAAACGCGACCGCTTGCGTTTTATCGAGTTGCTTGGCCGGGTTGAGTTCCGAGAAAGGAGTAGCTTGTTCAATGCCCTAGCAGAATGCAACGATTTTCTTCAGTAGGACAGTCGGAGGACGAGCAATATGCGCAAAATTTCTCACAAACCGGTGGAAGTAAGAGCATAGGCTAGTAAATCTTCAAATATCTTTGGAACAGGTCGGCACGGGGAAATTTTACTCTGAACTACAGCGGAGTTGGGGCGAATTCCTGACAAATCGACGGTATGTCCGAGCATGGTCGTTTGACGGCGACTGAAGTGGCATTTGGACGGATTGATCAGCAGGCGAGCGGTGCGGAAAACAGAAAGAATAGATAAATGTCGTTCAAGGTGGGTTGCAAAAGTTGGAGATAATACTATGCCGTCGTGCATGTATATAGCACAAACTAATGGACCATTTAAAGTGACGCACAAGCATGTTCAATCATTCGTTCTACGTTCGCCGGAGCATTGCACAAGCCAAAGGGCATTACCCTCATATAGGTTGTCTAGTGTGACCAATGCGTTCTTCTCACGGTGCAGCTCATCAACGGCAATTTGCCAATTTCCGGAGCGAAGATCTATTGATGAAAGATAAGTCGCACCGTGAAGTTGATCGACATCTTTCTTGGTGATCTTGTTTAAATGACGACAGTCCAGGCATAATCGCCAGCTGTTATTCTTTTTGACGATAGCAACGTGGGAAGCCCACTCGCTGGAAGAGGGCTCAATAATTCCCCTGGCAAGCATTTTGTCAACTTCTGTTTGGACAACCAGTCGCTCAGAGGAGGGCGACACTCGGTGTGGGCGTAGACGAACAGGAGTTGCATCGCCGGTATTTATACGATGCTTCACAACCGTAGTTTGACCCAAAAGGCGATCGTTCTGATAGAACATGTCTGAGTGGGAATCGAGGAGGTCACGGAGCTCTGCGGCTTGTTGAGGTGGGAGGTCCGGCGCAATCACCATCGCAAAGTGGTGGGGCGAAGCAGATGCTGAAGGCGCAGAACGAGCACTGGTCGAAGATGGTGCAACAATTAGAGCAGAAATATGGCAGTCGCGGGACGGTGACAACGTGGCAAGAGACATGCCCCGAGGAAGTGCTTGACGGCACAGTCCAAAATTGTTGACGGGAAGACATGTCTGATTGGCCGCTACAGAAACGACGGTGCGTGGAAAGGAGACATTGTGGAAAATCAGG
The DNA here is from genome assembly GCF_023375885.2 of Dermacentor andersoni. Classification (NCBI taxonomy): domain Eukaryota; kingdom Metazoa; phylum Arthropoda; class Arachnida; order Ixodida; family Ixodidae; genus Dermacentor; species Dermacentor andersoni. Next base: position 110,858,321 of record NC_092815.1, read on the forward strand.
ACTGGAGTTGGGGGCGTAAGCAAATAGTCTCCGTCATGTACAGGTGGACAGGCTAGAACTGTGATGCAGGTTGCTGCTCGAGGTGGGAGACGAATAAAATCCGCAGAGCAAAGCTGAGTTGGGGCTTGAACAGGAGGGTCAACGAAAGGCCTTTCTTAGCAGTGCTCTGGCGGCCGACGGGCTTGCCGAACAAATTTCGAAGCTTCTGCTTGCGCCGATCCCAACTCGTTATCTTTTCTTCGTGAGTCTCGAGTCAGACCCGTGCAGTTTTCTTTAGATAGAATATGATGATCGCCAGCATAAGCGTGTTATCTCACCTGTTGTGTGCGCTGACCCGTTCGTAATCCAGCAACCACCCTTCGACGCCAAGGTTGTCGATCCCAGGAAACATCCCATGTTCGCCAGACTTGGACGGGATGACCGTCGGCGGCATCGACGAAGCCGTGGTTGATGGCTCTCCTTCGGATGACATGGCGGCCAGGTCAAGTCCGCTGTGGAGCTCCGTGTTGCGCATGTGACTACCCACACTTCCAGCAAAGATGTTACGGGAAAAAGTGCAGGCATATTTAAATAGATTTTAAGGGGCTGAGCTAACGCGCGCCGAAGAGTGTTTAATTTGGTTTGCTTTTCCTTTTATGATGGCGCATAGAAGAGTTTTATTTATTTATTTATTTATTTATTTATTTATTTATTTATTTAGTTTGTTTGTTTGCTTCTGAGAGTGGCTCATACCCACAATGAGGAATTGACCAAGAATCGAGTTATTTAATAAAAAAGATTATACGAATGTAAAATGAAGTACTATTGAAAAATTTGGAATAGCTAAAAGAATGAAGTCAGACAAAATTTGATAATTTAGCAAGGAAATAGTACCGATTCAGTAATATGCCTCACAACAGCTGCACCAACATCCCCATGATGATGTCCCCAGAGAAGCGGCTCCCAAAGATATATCGAGAATCGTTATATTCAATCCAGCACCATGAAATTTTCCTTCTATGGTATGCTTTCTTAATGATGAAAAACGGCGACATGGCAGGAAGGAGTGTTGCATTGTTTCGCCCTCACCACAGTATGAGCTGGTAGAACGCAGTATGAGCTGGTGTTTGGTCTGGCTGGGCGCCAGACAAAACAGAAACACAACTTTTCTACTAGGTCATAAGTTCCTGCTCCAAGAAAATAGGAGGTGTCGGTAATCAGCTAAATTTATTAATGATAAGTTTCACGAGTCTTGCATGACTGCCCGTCTCCTGAACCTAGCAGCAGTTACGAAAGCTGATGCAGGAAGTATCGGGAGAATCGGACCACTATATATAGAGGCCTGTCTCGCCAAGCAGTCTTCTAATTCATTCACAACTAATTTTGTGACCAGGCACCCATACCAATATAATTATTGTTCAGTGAGAGGGTACTAGACAATGAAATGCACGTGAAATATATGAGCCAATATTTGCAGTAAGAGCTGAACATAAAGATAAAGAATACGCTACTATTACAACTTCCGAGATTGATGAGTTCACTTTTCGTAGAGCCAACGTAACCACCAGAAGCTGAGCTAAAAATACTGGTATGCAGTCAAGAAGTCTTAAAGACAACACCAGTCAAAAGCGGAAGCGAAAATTTCAATTTCCGATTTTTCTTCTGTTTTTGATGCGTCTCTCGCTATGATGGCGTTTATTTTTAGCTCCAATAAGTAATTTTTTAATAGCCCATTTAATATATTCTAAGAAAGGTATTTCGCGTTGGTTTGGATATATATCGTCAAACATAATCTGGAGATCCTTGCCAACAGGAGCAATCTCACATGATCGTACGTGTAAGGGACCAACAAGTGCACATATACGAAGACGACCTGAGGAGTTTGGAACCGAGGCCAGGAAGATTGAAAAGATGTTACAGGGTGAGAAATAAAAACGATTTGTAATTTTATAGTTGAATCATGCATCTTTGCAAAAATGTTCGCACCGTTAACAACCGAAATCTACACAAAAGAGAGACGGTAAACGTGCTTCTAGTTATAATACATTGTTGGCAACGAACTTTCGTAGACCAAAGCTACAGGCGCAAAGCTTCCCCTTCCAGAAGAATAAGGGGATGTAATTTATATGCCGGCGCACCTTAATATAGAGCACATCCAAATTCCAAAATTTGCCGCACGTGCATTTTATAAATCTCCACAAGAGGGACTCTCCGCATCCCTGATCGACGGTTGATTGAAAAGCCTCCTTAGCATTCCAACAGCGCGCACTCCTCTTTTACGCATATATTCAATGTGCGTGCGCGAACTAAGCTTGTTATCATATATTATGCCCAGATATTTTGCGAGTCCAGCTGAGGTATATTCTGCAGGCGTAGGTAAGGTTATGATGAAATTGATTCATTAAAGGAAAACATAAAATTGACTATTCTCTGACGTTAAGGGAGAGACGAATGTTGGGTGACCAGTTTTCTATGGCGCACAGGTATATTTGCAAGCGACTATACAGGGTGTTTCAACGAACACTTTCAAATAAAAAGAAATGCCGGTGGCAGATATCACAATTCAAGTCCGTGAGCTGGTCGACTCGAAGATGCAGACGGTATCTGCACTAAAAATTGAGTTGCATAATCAACAATTAACAAAAATTCATCAATTAAGTTTTTAACTAATTACATTATGCACATATTCCAATTTACAGATTCTAGCTGGTGAAACTGCAAGATATATCCAATTGAAAAGAATTGTGTGTATATAATAAACATATAGTAATATATTAAACAATAACGGTGAAGTGGCAGCTCCTTGTGGAACCCCACGCGGCTGTTGATGTCTATTCGAAGAAAGATACTTTCAGGGAACAACAAAATTATTTATCAGTTAGTAACTTTCTAAACCACTTTATTAGATATTTTGGGAAATGAGGGTTTGTTAATCAACTTAATAAAACTTCGTGATACACTGTGATAAGCTTTCGATATGCCTAAAGTTACTAGAGCTACAATTCGTCTCTGGCATCGTGCTAGTTTTATCCGGCTTTCTAACTATACATGAGCGAACCAAATGGAGCAGCCCGTAGTTAAAGTTGTATGAAACTCTATGGGAACAGTTAGATCTAAATCCAATCTGGCAAGGGCTGAGTGTACCTTTGACCTCTACTAATTTCATAAGACGGACATTCACGATCCTTTCTATCATTGTAACCAAATTAGAAGTTATAGCGATTAGTTGGAGATTGTCAAGTGTGAATATGTCACCATCATTTATAAGAACCAGAATAATTTCAGCGAGTTTCCAGCTGGAAGGTATCCACCGAAATTGAGTAGGATAGTTTCCAAATCTTCCTTGTTGTCTTTCAGACCAGAATTCAGGTCTTCTTCTTCCAACATTACACACTTTTACAATATTCGTAAAACAGAGTTGCTGATGCGCAAAGCAGCGCTCAGTCTCAAGCGACCGTCTCGAAAAGACAGCTCATCGCTGTCCGAGATGTCTTTCGACGAAGTGCCGTCGTCAATGTCATCGTTGTCGCTGCCTTTACCTATTGTATAGGGACAACTAAAAAAAAATAAATCATCGTTAACATGCGGGCATACATTTGGGCAACTTCATACATCATAGTTATTGTGAGCAACACGATTTCATAGGATCGTCAGCCGCGGCATCGTCATCAGCAGCAGCAGCAATCCACCACGACGACGGCGGCTCATCGCCGTCTCGGATGGCACTCACATCGAAGAGTCCGACGGAGGCCTCACCTAATCTCTTTTTCAAGAATGATCCTCGGGCCTGTTCCACCGCATCAGACGCCGCGAATGATGCCGCTCACTCGAGAGCAGAGTGCTGCGTAAAATAATGTCCTTGCCACACACAGCCAAGCACACTTTTGCGTTCTTGCTCTTCCGCCCACTTCTGCCTTTTGTTCAGCTACGACTGTATACAACGTGCCGTTGGGCGTTCTGACAGCCGCGTTTCTCTATTTCAACACACGCGGCAGCGCTGCATACTTAACAGACGGCGTATAGAGACCGACACGGGGACGGGAAACTGGCCGCGACTCGTCAGAAACGGTGAATAAGTTATTCCATCGTGTATGCAATAACGACGTCCACGGGCCTCACATCCACCTTGCGCCTCACTGACGCGATTTGTCGGCGACGATGGCACGATCGTGCGCGATCCGGCTGTCGTGCATCTGTCCGCGAACATGCTTCGAGAAGTGCGGTATATATATATATGCCAAAGCGGGCGTCGCGAACGCGTGCATTGATCCCGGAGTGGACGGTACAGGCAACGATGTTGGCTGTCCTATGCGCGATACGACCTTCTCGGCACCAAGGCCGCTATACTGGCACCGAATTTCACGCCTATAGCAGCGCATGGTGCAACGGCGTATACTGTATACGTCACCTACTCTACACTCAGACGCGCTTCGAGCGACCACCGACGAGAGCACGCGCGGGCGCATCTCGCATTCATGCTGATTGTAGCACGTCCGTCCAGCCGACTGCGGGCCCGGACCGTGCTGGACGGAATGAAATGTCAGACACGCGCCAGGCGCTTCTTGCATAAGGAATCGGCCAGCCGATGATGCTCGCACTCGCGCGGTAGAGCAGGCGTGAGGCGAGGCGCGGTCGCGAAGAGAAAAGTCAAGACGAACGAAGAAGAGTATATATCGCGCCGAGATCGAGCGTAAAAAGGGAGCAATATTAAACACTGGCTGCAAACTTCGCGTTCTGTTATGCGGAGTCGGCAGAAAGAAAAAAGAAACGGACTGCGAAGGGAAAAGGAAGAAGGAAAACGGAGAAAGGGCGGGGCTACGCAGGGCGAACGGACAGCGCAAGGTGTTTGATACGTCCTTGAAGGACGTATAGATAATACATTGTGCAGATAGCATTGCACAGTTTGCATTACGCAGAATGCACACCGATGACTCGCAGTAGGATGTGGTAAGTGGTAATGAAGTGGAAGTATACGTGTAACTAACGCGCGCGCGCAAACACACACACACACACACACACACACACACACACACACACACACACACACACACACACACACACACACACACACACACACACACACACACACACACACACACACACACACACACACACACACACACACACGCGCGCGCGCGCGCGCGCACGCACGCACGCACGCACGCACACACGCACGCACGCGCGCACGCACACACACACACACACACACACACCATCTACAAGGTATAGACCAAGATATTCTTGGTTACAGTGCAAAACTTAAACTGAAGCTTCAACTTCGGCTCGACGTCAGTGTACTCCTAGCAACCGAGCGCGCAATGCGGACGATGCCTTATACGGCCCGCCGCTAGGTGCTTAGTTTCTGAGTAACAAGCTTCCTCTACGAGCTCTTGAGCATCCCACTCCCCCTTCTCTCGATTCTAACGAAATGGATGTCGCCATCCACAGGTCTGGTTCGGTTAAAACAAGAGAGGAAGATGTGAAACCATGGAATGGAAAGAGCAGGCCTCTTCAGTTGGATCACAACGCGGCATTCGCGACGAGGCCTAACGTGTACAGCGCTTTCTTTGTTCTGCTCGCGAACTCCGCTGACGAGAGTCGCGTTGTAGCGGTGAGGCCCCTTTGATGAGTTTGTCTCGCCCCGAGGCGGTGCTCGTTAAAACTGCAGCGGCCTGCAGTCACGGGACAATCGGAAAATTGTCGATCGTGCGCCCAGCGCGCGCCGCGCGTGCGTGGACAAGTGGCTGTAGTTGGTGAAGCGATTATCGCGCAACGGGCCATGTATGCATACGCAAATAGAACGTGCTCGCAGCATCGCGACGGTGCGAGTCAATCTACGGAATGAAGACTCGCTGCGCGGTCCGGAAGAGCTCGAAGCCTGCGTGACTCGACGATGCCCATCGACCATGGTCCACTTCATTGCATACAAGTGTAACTCAATTAGACCAGGGAACGCGCGTTGCACACTGGAGACGGCCGTCCTGTGCTTTGCCCGCGGGCGTCTAGATTCGGAGCAATTGTAAAGCGTGTTCCTGGGAAGACATCGAACACACGTTGCTCTATGTGGCTTGTGGCGGGATGTGGCTAAGCGTAGTCCTCGGCGGAGAGCACCGCTGCGGGAGGTCGGTTGGTTGGCTGGTTGATTTTCCTTAATGAATGGCTCATAGCCACTACGGGGGAATGTCCAAGAATCGGATGAGTTAGCAAAATAATTTGTCAAATCTAAAAAAAAAGGAAGCACAGATGGGAAATTTTGAATAGTTCAAGCGGAAAATAAAATGAGAGAAATATTTAATAGTTTAGCCAGGAAACCAATGGTCAGTAAGCACAGGCGATGCAAACAGAAGGCGTCAACTAACTCGTATTCTTCTCCCTTGAGGCGGTGCACTCTGCTCTTTCCTCGGCACAATCGTAATAGTGAATTATCCCTCGCATCTACTTCTATTTTCCCAGGCGGCTCTTCCTCACTCTTCCGCACCGCTCTTCTTTTGTGAGGATCGGCATTCGATAGGCGCAAATGACCAGCCGAACACTACACATTTACGCAATAAAACCTGCCCTAAAGACAAGCGTAACGCCCTGCTGCGGTATACTCGACATTACACGCCATTCCCCGCGCGCATTCGTGTATAGCGTCTAGAGTCGCCGGCGATCCAGATGGACTGTCCTCCTCACTGCACGCCATGCGTCCAGCAAAATCAGTGTCCCGCACGCGCGCAGCTTCTATACGAGGCTCGCGAATCGGAGAACCAAGGAAGAACGATCGTGCGTGGCGATGGCAGATGGACGGTGTACGGTCGCGGCACGGAGTGCGCGCATTTGTTTGGACGCGAGTTAAGAGGGCGCTCGATGATAGCAGCGGGAGATGCGCGCGAGTGGTAATCCAATCACGGGGTGCGCTCAAAAAGAGAGAGAGCGCGCGCTCTCGGGCGCCTGGCTGTTTGCGCGTTCGAAACACAAGTCATCGACGTCGTCGTGGCTGTTTGCCGACGCCCCGACGCTGCCGAATGCCTCGGAGGATTGACGATAAACAAAGCACCCGCCTCCGTCGTAGTCGGGGGAACGCTTTCTTCACGCGAAGATGGCGGCGTCGTACTCGCGAAACTTTGTCAAACAAACGATATATACAAGCGCCTCTTCTCCCACGCTTCTCGCAGCACTGTGAGATTATAACGCAGTCGAAGCTACACACAGACGGTGGCGAAGCCTGGAAGCACTTCTCGAGAATTAAAGAATCGCGGTACGTTCCCTCTGCTGGTCGGTCATGCGATCGGCGTCCACTTCCTTATAGAAGGCCACCCGATACTAGCGTGTTTGAAGAGTGGGAACGTGCCACGTACGTCGGCGGACGTGAGGTCGGAAGTGTTCGGTTTCGGCGTTTCCAAGGATGGAGAACAACCGGAAGTAGATCCTCGCAGTTATGTGCAGCCGGTGACGACAGCTAGCGCTCTGACGACGGCTGATGCGAGTTTCGCCTTATAATTTTATTGCGATATCAACTATAGGACACTCCAGGCCCGTTATCACTGTCGTCATCCCCGTCGCTGTCACCTTCACCGTGGTGTTTCGTATAAAATGCAAGTGTGATATGATCATGATGATTTTTGACATCCACTTTGAAACGGGGCGGTGGTAAATGTTCACCTAGCTTGCTCGAATTATTCAGGTGTGCATATACGTGCTTTTCAGTATAGCATTTTGGCCAGATCTTCTTAATCTTTTTTCTCTTCCTTAAAACTTTAATGTAAACATTGTACCGTTGCCTACGCCTGTAACGGATCGGATCCTAACAAATATCTTCCCTACTTTTTTTCTTCCCTACTCTAAACGTTATTTGCTTATCTCGACTGCTGACTTTTAATAACAAAAAGACAGCTCCCCGAGCGCCGTTTTCTGTGGGTGCGAGGGAAAGCGTGAGAGGGTGAGTCTGGCAGGCTTGATGCGTGCCGTCTTCCCGCGTGCCCAGTGTGGGAGGTCACGTGATAAGGAGCATGCTATGGGAGAAGAGGGTGCGTCTCCGTCTCTAGCCCGGCCGTGGCTGCACATGGCTGTTCACGTGCCTCAGTGCATAGACCGCAGAGGCGGCCCGCGCGCCATTTATTGGAGGTAGTCTGAGGAAGGTGCAAATGCATAAGGGTGAGCCGAGATAAACGATAAACTAATGGAAATTAAAGTGGATGAAAAAACAACTTGCCGCAGGTGGGGAACGATCCCACAACCTTCGCATTTCGCTGTGCGATGCTCTACCAATTGATCTACCACGGCGCCGTTTCCCCGTCCACTTTCTTGGGTATTCATGGTTCCTTGTAGAACCCTGGGAGCGCTAGCCAGCGCCACCACTCACAGACCTTGGCGGCGGACGTGGAACATCCTTTCTGCCGCAGGCGCCACGAGAACGGGATCTTTTTGGGTGAAAGTAACCGGTCAATAAGCCCACACATGCTACTTGAAGGCATCAATGTTGCCGGATTCCAGACCCTCGTTATGTAATAAACGTGAAGAAAGGGGGTTAACTCAAGGCCCGATTTTTATTAGTCATATCATAAGAAGCCAAAGAACACTGACACCAAGGACAACATAAGGGAAATTACTTGTGCTTAATAAATAAAAATAAAGAAATGATAAATTAATGGAAATGAAAGTGGATGAGAAAACAAATTGCCGTAGGGGGGGAACGATCCCACAACCTTCGCATTTCACGTGCGATGCTCTACTAATTGAGCTACCACGGTGCCGTTTCCCCGTCCGCTTTCTTGGGTATTCATGTTCAGGAGAGAGTTTGGGTTAATCAGACAACACTGCGGGTCACCGCACGATGCTTGCGTCGGCTGTTACGTAACGTCAGGAGATTGGAATAAAAACATTGGAATAATTTTACGTTATAGGGCCCCTGGACTCCCGCATTCGAGGACAGTATTATAATAACTGCTCACCGTTGTTTAAGGGATACGATGTATAGTGATGCGTTAAGACAACAAATGTACGCATCACTTTGGTAGCTCCTGATCCCCAACTGCCGGTTTTATACGGTCACAGATTTACATTGACACCAGCTCGAGCATTAGTACCGAAAGATACTGTCCGGCGTGTCAACTTTAGGTACCCTTGATTCGCTTAACTTAATGGACTAGTTCAGGAGCTGCGGTAATTGGCTATACGTTTCAACAGGCATTTGGATGTTGGTATTAATTTAACACACTGAAAGTTTCATGCAGGACTAGTACATTATTTCACTTGTGCGCTCGCAAAGGGGGGGGGGGGGGGGGCGGATTGTGACAGAGGAACCAGTCCGACCACACACTCAAATAATCAATGACAATACAGATGCCATCCCTTGTAACAGCTAACTGCGGCCTCAACGTGACACTAACTGCCAGTTTACGGCATCGCTGTCCCGCACAGATTATAAATCACGAAGTCTTGATAAATGCAAGAATATCTTGGGCGTAAATACCAGGAACAAATTTTTAGAAGTGGGCAAAGATGCTTTCGCTCATATGCTTAAGGCACCGTAATATTTCGTACGTCACAAACTTGGGCTAAACATGCGGTCACCATACGCGTAGGTGAAGCGTCTTGCAGCGTGTTCTGTCAAAAATGACAAAGGCGAGGTGACAGTATATCGTTTATAAACTACAGATTACTAGATTTCATATGGTGTACACGGGAGCGCGGCTCCTTGCGCCACAAGGACACCTTAGGAAGACGTCTTCGCTTGTTCATTCTTTGAATAGTGCGCGTAGTAATCAAACGACGACACCGCTGTCCTGCGTGGTTGTGATGCAGGCGCTGTGGTCGCATGGCGCTTGTGGAGGCACCGCACGACATCGCCGAGACGCTGAAACTGCTGACGCACCATTTTAGGGCGCCTCGAACACATCCGCGTCACTGGGACGATCAGAAACGTTGACCACTCTCAGCACTTGGTCTCCTCGCCTTTGGACTGCTGTTCGTTCTTCGGGTCGGCAATCGCTTTCGGGAGGCGCCTCGACGCGCCGTACGCTCCGCAGTGCAGCCTTGCCTCGATCACGGCACACTGTGCAAGTGCCTTGCGCCGCTTCTTTCTCAGCGGTGGCGCCCACTGGCGACCGGCCGCACACTGTGCGCGGAAAAGCGAGCGAAAAGACTGTGTCGCAGCCGCGGTCGAAGCCATCGTCGTTGCCCGACTCCTCTGACCCAGCATTGTCGCGCGGTGCGGCGTCCTCCTCTTCATGGCTGGAGGCGGCTTCGCACCGTAGCTCTGACGACTTCCACACATGCTCCGCGTCGACCGACGTGCTGCACGTACAGGGCTTGACGAACGCATCCTCGCACCCCGAAAAGCAGTCCATGGATGTGAAGGAAGTGACTGACGATCTGTCGGCGTCATCGTCAGCTAGTGTCCTAGCGCTTGTTCGGGCAACCGCTGGTGCTCCGTTGGAACAGTACGCCGGGGTTCGGTCAGCCTGCGTCGCTGCGGTAGGCATCGGACCCGTGAAAGGCTTGCGTGCTGCGGCGTCAATCACGGACGTAGTCCGCCCAGACGGCGGTTTCCCGGACTCTTCGGTTATCCACTCCAGGTCATCGTATATGCTGACGTCTGGACTGGCTTCCTCGATTATGGCGCTCCTGCGCCGCTGCAGGGCAGTGGACAATTTTCCAATGCCAGTTGGCGTGCGGGTCAAAGGCCTTGAGGTGCTGTCACGTGTCACCACGGGTGTCCTTGGGCGCCGTGGGTCGAACAGCTCCTGCTCGAGCAACTCTAACTCTCCGGGCACGGACAGATCGTAGCTGTCCTCTCGGGAAGGATCCCACGCAGCCAGTCTTTCTGCGAGATCAGACTCCTGTTGGGAGTCTGTCCTTGGCTGCTCCTTCCCTCCCATTTCCAGTGCCGGCCAGTGTTCACCTGTGCCTCCAAAGTTCCGCTCACGCGTGCTGATTGTACGTTCCAACAGATCACCGGTGTCGATCAGTTGCGCAGAGAGCTCGTCCATGAAACTGGC